>NC_137195.1:13418177-13470677 GCF_960531495.2 Zeus faber
CACACACACACACACACACACACACAGATTATAATATACATGCAACAACATCACGCACACTTACTTAAGGTTCTGCGGTTGGTGGTTCTGTGGGTCACCATCATCCTCCACCTGAATCCTTCTCACAATGGTTGTGGGGGCTGGGGTTTCTTGGGATACGTTGTTTGCTCTGGATTTCAGGAGCCTTGCCCGGCTCCCCGAGAAAGAGTCGTCTCCTCCGGAGCTTTCAGTCTGGGTTCAACGCCACCCAGGTGCGAAAAGCGATGTACGCCGAGACGTCCAAGACGTTGAAAAACATCACAAGCGGCCAGCGTAGGGTTCTTCTTTTGCAGCTGTAGCCAGTCAACAGCTTGTCCGAGATTTGATGTCATGACAGTTTTGATGCTCCTGTCCAGATTCTCCCATTCGTATGCGGCGTTCTCATGAGTACTGCATTTTTGCCTTTCTTTGGCACGTAGGACACCAGTGACATGTCAGCCATGAACACAAACTATGTCGGCTTGTTTTTGTTGTTCCTACCATCGACGGCTTCCTCTTTAGGAGCTCTTGTCCCAGCTTGTGGGAAGTGAAAAAGTTATTGCATGTGATGTTGTGGCCACAAAGTCCCTGTGTCATCCTTTTGCACCAGTGGGGTTTGGCCCATGGGAAAACATGTGCAACAAATACATCTAGTCATCATGGATACACATAGTATGTAAACACAGTTTATAAGGGGAATTCCCAAATAGTCCTACGGCAATTGGGAGCACGCACGCACGCACACACACACACACACACACACACACACACACACACACACACACAGACACACACACACACACACACACACACACACACACACACACACACACACACACACACACACACACACACACACACACACACACACACAGCAGGCCCAGCTAGGAGGAGGACAAAGTGAAGGTCCCCAGCAAACCTGTTTCTTTCATTTTTTTTACAGTGTTCAGTGTACAGTGAGTGTTTCCACATTCATTTCCCACTCTTTAATTACCAGAGCACCACATATGTAGTATAAGTGTTTTGGGGGGTGCACAGTGCGCACTCAATGAAAATGTGTTATTTTACGTGTCCTTCACAGAAAATGAGCCAAGCCCAATGAGTCCCAGGTTGAAAACATATTTTATCACACCATTCTTCTTTTAGAAAACATTGACAACCGGTCAATTCAATGGAATTTAATCAAGGGGAATTCAGTTAGAAATGGATTGACGTCAAATAATCAAATAGAATTAAATGTAAAGTCCTTTCAAATCCGCCTAGGTGGAAAAAACGAACACAACAGCAATTGATGAGGCGGCGCAATGGGCACATGATTACTATGCATTGAGAAATATATATATATATATATATATATATATATATATATATATATATATATATATATAACTGTAGCTGTCTACTTTACCAGGTAAATAATTGAAGATACTCTGAAACTAACAATGTATGGTATGGAAGAGCGTTGGAGAGAGTTGGGGCTTTTTTTGTTTTTTGGGAGTCCACTTTGACTCCCGATCAACATGAGAAAAAAATAGTTGATAAATGTAGGAAAGTTAGTCTCAGAGGTTACATTTTGGGGCGAGTAGGCAGTGCCCTTGCAGAAGAGACGGATGGTAGTGTATGTGATGAGGATAAGTCCGACTGCAGTGATCCCTGTGGTGGCACCACTGTTGCTCATCCTCAGGTGGATGCAGAATATGAAGGAAGTGGAGATTTGTCAAGGCACGTCTATCATGCTGGGAGTTCACACACTGGAGATGTTGGCTGAATTTGATGGCCCTACAGCCGCTCGAAGACGTAAAAAAAAAACCAAAAAAACGCACGGTTAATACGTTCAGATTCATATGCAATACTCCTTTCATCCTAACAGTCGTCAGGATGGGGCTGAAGTGGAACGAGGCTGTGGAAGCAAGCCGTGTTCAAAGACACAGTACAAATGGAAATTTGTACTGAGGTCAAAGTCAGACGTCAAAGGCATAATATTATTATGCCTTAGACGCCTGACTTACATTGCGGAGAAAAATGAAGAAAAGTAAACCAACGATGGCAAGAATTTGGGGATGGAGAGGGAGACATTTACACCAGATTCAAAATGGGACCAATGCACAAAGAGTTATTGTGTGAAGAATCAGTGGAACATGCCCTTATTATTATAGTGCACGTGTTGTGGTGTGTGTGCCGTGTGATAAATAAAGAATCTTCTATTAGATGCAGGAAATATGAGGCACAGCGAGATGTGATGAAAACATTACATATCAATGGAGTAGTTCACTTGAAACAGTATCTGAAGCACGAGGTTACACACATACCGACGTTTTTCGCGAGTTGTTATGGGAAACGGGATTATTATTTAGGACGTAGTAGCAGTTAGACGCCGGAACAGAAGGTGGCGGTAATACGCCCGGACGTTGGCTCCCGACCGCCGCAAAAACGGCACGCGAACGTTGACGACGTAGGACATGACGTCATAAAAACATGTCCGCTTCCGCTGCCGGGTCGCGGAGCCT
Source organism: Zeus faber (assembly GCF_960531495.2). Taxonomy (NCBI): domain Eukaryota; kingdom Metazoa; phylum Chordata; class Actinopteri; order Zeiformes; family Zeidae; genus Zeus; species Zeus faber. Next base: position 13,420,703 of record NC_137195.1, read on the forward strand.
GTACGTCGCGTGAACGGCGCCCAGGAAGTTTTCGGGGGGAAACTTGGCGCTCGGACCCTCACATGCGGCTTGAAACGGACCCATTGTTCCGTCTTTCGTAACGTCCCCTGGAGCGGCCGGCGGTCCAGGCGAACCGCCCTCTGTGTAAGTGGAATAAAGCAGGTCGTGTGCTGACGTGAGTAGCTTTCTGTGGGCAGCATGCTAACGGTAGTTAGCCGGTTTACAACAACAACAACAACAACAACAACAACAACAACAACACGTTTGTCAGCGCATGCACGTCGTTTAAACCTGCACCGTTGCTGTTTTATCTCCGAAGCGTCTCTATCCGCCTTGCCTACAACCATAGATGGCCCTCCAACTCTACCAGTGCTACTTATTCCTACAGAAGGTTTGACTGTGGCTCGCAGTTGGTTTGACTGCTGCCTACAACATGTTGTTATTGCGAGTCGTTTTGGACAAAGGCGTCCGATCGGCGATCTAGTGTTCAATAAGTCACGTGCTCTTAATGTGTACACAGCAAAGTGACAGCTCTTGGGGTCGATGCTCCGATTAAACGGTTTGTAATTGGGGTCCAGATTCAGTAACAACCAGATCCGTGGTAATTGTAGTTGGTAGACGTTACGTGTTGTTGCAGTAATTTATTTTTACTTTTAACATAATCCCACCATTAATGCTACCATGATTACTACTGTTACTATTATCACCATCAGGCTCCAGCATGAAGTGCAGGAACCCTGTTGTTTTTGTTCAAATTTTTATTCTAGCCATTCTCCTGCTGAATATGCCTGGTGCTCAGAAACCATGAAACCCATGGACATAAAACAAATGAATTGTATTCGGGGCAGTCCAGACATGCTGTGGTCCAGGTTTGATGAACATCAGAATATACTTGTAGGAGGAATTAGTTAAAAAAAATAAGCTTTTCTGGAGGAGGTTCGTAAGCAGCGGCGCCATGGCCCCGGACATTTAGTGGAGGAGAGTGCTGTGTGACATTATCATCCAAATTGGATAATGACGTCACACAGCGCTCTGTCCTATGTGCAAGCCCCTTCAGACTCTGCACATGGGGTATGAGTTCCCTCTATACACAATTTGAATTAATGCAAGGCAATTAAACAATAACCACAATTACCGCCCTTCCTTTTTAATTTAGATAAAATGTTACACAAATCCGTTAATTTCCATGTTTGGCAATTTGCCAAGTGCCAAAGCCAATCAGTTGGGACGATCTAACGCTCACTTTTCGCCTCTAAACCAATCACGTTCGTTGATAAAGAAATAGACCTACAGATTGCGATGTAAACACAGTACATGCAGAGCGTCCAAAACTCTGAGGAGAAGCAGAAAGAGGATGTACGTTGACGACAGGGCCACAAACATCCATAGTTTGGCGTTTTTTTGTGGTTCCGACCCAAAGCAGACGGTGAATATCCATTATGTTGTAGAATATGTCAATGAGACGTCCCAGCAAAGAGTGACAAATCAGCAAACTTTATTATTTATTGAGGCCTACTTGCCGTATTTTTATTTTATTTTTTTGATTTTATCAAAAATGTATTTAAGTTAAATGTTAATTCATGCAGCGGCACTTGTTACTTGTTGTTTACACAAGGAAATTATTTGATTTCAAGTTGTAATATTAGTAATATTTATTTTTAAAACGGCATTAACACTTTTTAGATATGTATGTATGTATGTTTGTATGCAGCATTTCCGTTAGCTGATAATTGTGCTGGTTTTTGACCGGGAAAATCTGTTGAAGTCCGAAGTATTTAAGTCTCTCCGGTCCAGTGAAAATGATTCCCTCTAAGCACAATATCAATTAGTGCTGGGCGATTAAACGATAATTATTGCCATCATTTTTTCCTGATGTTGAAATAAAATAGACTTGATCATTTAGTTAAAAAAAATTCTGCATATATGTTCATTTCCTTGCTGGGGCAGTTGCAACGGTAAGCCAATCAGCTTGGATGATCTAAAGCCAGACAGTTAATACTATTATATAATTATAGAACCCAGAATCGCGATTGTGGCGCCGTCCCTTGCGGCCGCCTGCATGAGCACCGACAAATAACCTCTTGAACTCGAACTTGAACCTTTTCACCTCTGACCAATCACGTTTGTTGATATAGAAATAAGCCCACTTCCTCATGGACACTCTCTTGTAAACACAGTACACACAGAGCAGAGACAAAGCACACCGTCCAGGACTCTGAGGAGAAGCAGAAAGATGATGTGTCATCAGGACACATACATCCATAGAGTGGTCGTTTTTGGGATATTTAAGTTCAGACGAAAAGCAGACGGTAAATATTCATTGCGTAAAATATGTCGATGCGACATCCAGACGAAGACGAATATCAACACAATATATCTATTTAGACCAAGCTATTTATTTAGATTTTTGTTTAAAAAAAAATAAATTTGTGAAATGTTAACTAAAATTCGCTGCACTTGTTACTTATTGTTTGAAATCTCTCTCCCATTTGTCTGGGGAAATTCAAATCTCCTAGGACACATTGACCGGTGTACGCGTGTGTGTGCGCGCGTGTGTTATCGACCACTTATCGACCAATTCGCTTAACGACCTGGTTCTAGGAACGGAACACGGTAGATAAGTGAGGAGTACCTGTGTAAATATATGTATTTTTTTATTGTTCTATATGCTTCTTTGGCTTGTACGTTGTATTCCAAATAAAATAAGTCCCACTCGCAATAGACTTTACTGAAAATGAATAAATATAACGCTAGCCTATGTTTGTAAAGCTTTAGGCCAACATATTCTCAGATAAAATAAAACTATTTGCAAACAAACCAAAAATCACATATGTTGTCAACCTGTGCGCCTCCTGGAACAAAGGAGGAGTAATACCAACAATGGCGATCCGATAAGATAGAAGCTGCTGTTGAGGCTGTTCTAAATAAATTATCGACAATAAGTAACATGTGCAGCAGCTTTAATTAACATTTAACTTAGTCCCTGTAAAGCAATAATGAATATGTGTTCTGACTTTGTCACATCACAAAAAAGTGTGTTGCTAACCACCCGTGTGTGTGTGTGTGTGTGTGTGTGTGTGTGTGTGTGTGTGTGTGTGTGTGTGTGTGTGTGTGTGTGTGTGTGTGTGTGTGTGTGTGTGTGTGTGTGTGTGTGTGTGTGTGTGTGTGAAATCAGGTTTCAAAATCGTGGAAAAGGGGAAAGGCAGTTCCCTCTGTCCTGAAATGCCCAGTCCCGGGAGAGGAGTGGCCCTCTCCCGTGACTGGGCATTGTATGTATTGGGAAGTGTCCAATACATACAATATACTAATCAGAAAACCAATAATGTTTTGGCTTTTTTTTTGTGGTTTCGGTTTTGTTCTGAAGTTAAAAATAGAACATAAGAAGCATGGTGGCGCCTGTCTGGCAGGACTCTGTTCCGGCTACTTGTGCATCCGGGTACAGCCCCGGGCTCGTGCTGAGCCGGACGGCAATCGCACGGAGCTAGGGGAGCCATCACACTCTTAATGGAAATGTAAATAAGGAGACCGAGCTGTTATTCACAGTTTGGCATACAGGGAAGATGCATTTAGGATGAAGGTTCCATAGCTAGATAGCAAAGTAGTGTAGGCTGTAATGACTCGTCGCTTAGGGTGCTCCGATCGATCAGCCTCTGATAGTTATGGCCGATTTTCGTTCTGAATTGTTTTATCGGTGATCGGTAAAAGGGGCTGGTCAGAAAGAGCCGATCGGATGATGCAAAACATGCGAGACAATTCTGTTCCCCGTTATGCACGTTTCTTTTTCGTTTTGGGAAATGGAGTATAATTTCAAAAATAAATAAATAATAATGTAAAATAAAACACACAATTCAATTTGTTCTTTGTATTTGGACAAATGGGGTCTCCGCTCTCCTTCCTGGCTGGGCGGGCCTGGCCCTTGGTGCCTGCCCATAACGCTGGGTGTGCACGCGGCTAAAGTGCTGTCACCGGTCTGGCAGTTCTACCAGGTGTCTGTGCACCGTGCATAAGTGTAGATAGTGAGCGCCTTTTTAGCACAGGAGGGAATATTGTAGTTGAGAAGAGGAACAAACTCTCTGCCAAAAATGCAGAGATGCTTATATTTATGAAGAAAAATATACCGTTGTTGTTCTAACTTGGTGTGTTGTACACATTAAGCATTTATTGTCATTTTTATTTTCTAAAAGTGTATTATGAACATGAAAACTATATTGTTAAGCTCTAAGCTGTGATTTTGAAGTTGTCTCTGGGAGAGTGGAATATGTTGCCTGCCAATAAATAAACAGTTGTTAATTCATGATAAGTTCTCATCTCTTGATTTTAATACTTAATATTAATAGTGTATCATATATTATGTTGGTAGAATATTTAAATAAATAATGCGACACGATAAATGGAAGGCTTCAAATAAACGCTGTGATCGTCACGGCCGATACTGCTTCCAGCAATCGGCCCCAAAAAATCTTGATCAGAGCACCTTTACTCATCACGATTTCTTACTTGAATGTGCTAGTGTTAGGGGGGCAGCCATGCCAGGTAGGAATACGTGATGTCACACATCCCTGATTTAGGCCCAACAAAAACAGTTGAGTGGTCTTAACTCCACAATTCAGTACTATATAGTCAGTCTTTTTACATGTTTTAAGCAATTACCTTCTGACATGTATAATGTGTTAAGAAAAAAATCTCGGAATTGACTTTACAGGAACTTAATAAAATAAATTGATAAAAAAACAAAATACATATGACAAGTAGGCCTAAATCTAAATAAATAATAACGTTTGTGGTGTTGCCCATCTTCATCGGCATGCCCTGTCTGCATATTTTATTTTACCGTCCACTTTGGGTCTGAAATCAAATATACAAAAAATAAATGTCAAACCATAGACGTATGTGGCCCTATTGTCAACGATACATCATCTTTCTGCTTCTCAGTTTTGGACACTCCGCTCCGTGTTTACAAGCGTAACCTGTAGGTTGGGTTTATTGCTTTATTGACAATCGTGATTGGGTAGAGGCGAAAGGTCAGCTTTAGATCTTTCGATCCAATTAGCTTTGGAACTTGCATCTTCTCCTCCAAATCGGTCATTCTTGACAGTACCGCTGCCGCTCCTCTGCCTTTCCTCCTGCCACGAGGGACCAACCTAATTGGCTAGAGGTGAAAGGTCACCTTTAGATCGTCCAAATTAATTGGCTTTTTCGTTGTCACTTGTCTAACGCTTCTGTAAATGAGCAAATCTGTGGAAGAATTTGGGGAATTTAGCTAGCCTATTTTATTTCGACGTTGAGGAAAAAAATATTGCAATAATTATCGTATTATCGCCCGGCACTAATTCAAACTGTGCTAAGAGGGAATTATTTTCACCCGACATTATAACCTAAGGGATTTTAAATATGTTGGACTTCACCACATTTTCCCCGTCAAAAACTGGTAATTACTGGATAACGGAAACCCTGCCTGGTGCAGACACAAAACGAATAAATTCTATTTTGGGCAATCCAGACATGCTGTGGTCCAAGTTTGATGAGCATTGGACCAAATCTGTAGAAAGACATGCAACTTTTTTTCTGAACGAGCTGAAGGAACCGGAAGTAGTGGAGTGGAGGCACCGGAAGTAGTGGAGCAGAGCGCGTTGTGACATCATCCAATTTGTATACAGATATTCCTCACTTAACAAGCGAGTTCTGTTCCTACAACCAGGTCGTTAAGCGAACTGGTCAATAAGCGAGGACGTGTGTTATTTCACGGTAAGGGGGCGTGGCCATTGCGAACGCTAGTGTAGTGTATACTGACAGACTGCGGGAATAAGACTGAGAACAGTGATGAGATGAGATGCTTGAAGCTGAGACGCCGCCACGCTACTGTACGCAGCGCACATACCGACTGGTCGGAGAGCTGGTTGTAAGTCCGAACAATGGTTAAACAGGTAGGTTGTTAAGTGAGGAGTACCTGTCTTTGTGCAGGGTATTACTATGAAGCCTCACTAGTTAGCATAGTTGACTGCAGAAGCGCTACTCCCTGTTAAGGTTGTGATAGATGTCTATATACAGTGGGGCAAAAAAGTATTTAGTCAGCCACCAATTGTGCAAGTTCTCCCACTTAAAAAGATGAGAGAGGCCTGTAATTTTCATCATAGGTACACTTCGACTATGAGAGACAGAATGGGGGGAAAGAATCCAGGAAATCACATTGTAGGATTTTTCATGAATTCATTGGTAAATTGCTCTGTAAAATAAGTATTTGGTCACCTACAAACAAGCAAGATTTCTGGCTCTGCTGTCCTCCACTCGTTACCTGTATTAATGGAACCTGTTTGAACTCATTATCAGTATAAAAGACACCTGTCCACAACCTCAAACAGTCACACTCCAAACTCCACTATGGCCAAGACCAAAGAGCTGTCAAAGGACACCAGAAACAAAATTGTAGACCTGCACCAGGCTGGGAAGACTGAATCTGCAATAGGTAAGCAGCTTTTGTGAAGAAATCAACTGTGGGAGCAATTATTAGAAAATGGAAGACATACAAGACTACTGATAATCTCCCTCGATCTGGGGCTCCACGCAAGATCTCACACCGTGGGGTCAAAATGATCACAAGAAGGGTGAGCAAACATCCCAGAACCACACGGGGGGACCTAGTGAATGACCTGCAGAGAGCTGGGACCAAAGTAACAAAGGCTACCATCAGTAACACACTACGCCGCCAGGGACTCAAATCCTGCAGTGCCAGACGTGTCCCCCTGCTTAAGCCAGTACATGTCCAGGCCCTTCTGAAGTTTGCTAGAGAGCATTTGGATGATCCAGAAGAGGATTGGGAAAATGTCATATGGTCAGATGAAACCAAAATATAACTTTTTGGTAAAAACTCAACTTGTCGTATTTGGAGGAGAAAGAAAGCTGAGTTGCATCCAAAGAACACCATACCTACTGTGAAGCATGGGGGTGGAAACATCATACTTTGGGGCTGTTTTTCTGCAAAGGGACCAGGACGACTGATCCGTGTAAAGGAAAGAATGAATGGGGCCATGTATCATGAGATTTTGAGTGAAAACCTCCTTCCATCAGCAAGGGCATTGAAGATGAAACGTGGCTGGGTCTTTCAGCATGACAATGATCCCAAACACACCGCCCGGGCAACGAAGGAGTGGCTTCGTAAGAAGCATTTCAAGGTCCTGGAGTGGCCTAGCCAGTCTCCAGATCTTAACCCCATAGAAAATCTTTGGAGGGAGTTGAAAGTCTGTTGCCCAGCGACAGCCCCAAAACATCACTGCTCTAGAGGAGATCTGCAGGGAGGAATGGGCCAAAATACCAGCAACAGTGTGTGAAAACCTTGTGGACTTACAGAAAACGTTTGACCTCTTGTCATTGCAAACAAAGGCTATATAACAAGGTATTGAGATTAACTTTTGTTATTGACCAAATACTTATTTTCCACCGTAATTTGCAAATAAATTTTTTTTAAATCAGACAATGTGATTTTCTGGATTTTTTTTTTTCTCATTTTGTCTCTCATTGTTGAGGTATACCTATGATGAAAATAACAGGCCTCTCTCATCTTTTTAAGTGGGAGAACTTGCACAATTGGTGGCTGACTAAATACTTTTTTGCCCCACTGTATGTGGGTTTTTTTTAATCTCCTTTTAGTTTTTATATATTTATTTAATAAAGTGTTATCTTATTTTTGATCTCACAGAAATAAAGAAAAGTATGTCACTGCCTAAACGAGAGGTGGAGGAGCTGAGGCCATGGGTGGAGTGCACCGTGAAGAAAGTCCTGGGCTTCTCGGAGCCCACGGTCGTCACTGCAGCTTTGCATTGCGTGGGGAAAGGCCTGGACAAAAGAAAGACCATAGGTCAGTGGCTGAGAATCCGATATATTCTCTTGAGAAACGATCAGCTTCATTGTTTGGAGGTTATCAGTTATGTTTATTCATTGAGTCAATTTCTTGGTGTCATTCAGACCAGCTGCGCCCCTTTCTGGACGATTCGGCTGGAGGGTTTGTGGAACGACTTTTCGAAGCACTGGAGGAGAGTCGCAACATCCGTGGCAGCAAAGGTGTTGGAGAAAAGAACCGCAAGCGAGACCTCAAGGTAAAGGTCAATCCTTAACGTGGTAATTACGTACAGTATCTCCGATTTGCATATCTGTGTTCTTTGCCCCTTATTATATTTAAATCTATGGATGTGGTAGTATTAATCAAAGTACTGTTAGTGTGCACTGAGTTGCTTTTGCAAATGGATTCATCTTTAACCACCTGGCTGCCTCTTCTCATAGGATGTCTTTGGCGATGAAGCTGAAATCGGTGGAGTAAAACAACTACCGGAAGTGGGAGATGGGGTAGCACCGAAGAGGAAACGTGTTCCTCGTTTTGAAGAGGTGGAGGAGCCTGAAGTCATTCCTGGACCTCCAACTGAGAGCCCTGGCATGCTCACCAAGATGCAGGTACATGAGAGAATGAACGACTGTTCGTTAGTATGAAGAGAGTTCCCTTGTCGTTTTTGGAATTAAAATGGTTGTTCCAAACAAAATGGGGGGGATACTAGTACTTGAATGAATTTGGGTATTCATTTGGCTACCATCATGGCCAAGGAGGTAGAGCGGGTCTGTAGTATGCGGAAGGTTGCCGGTTCGATACCCGGCTCCTCCTGGTAACGTACTGATGTGTCCTTGAGCAAGACACTTAACCCCCTAACTGCTCCCCGGGCGCCTCTATATGGCAGCCCACTGCTCCTAGATACGTTGGTTACTAGGATGGGTGAATGCGGAGAAATTGCAAATTTGGGACTGATAAGGGTGTATAAAATAAAAAATGACACATACAATTAAAATATTACTTTGATTTTGTTATTATATGTTACAGAGAAGTTTGTCTGCTGTATCGCCTTGGACAGAACTTTTTGCAGTTCACTTAAAAATGACAAACTTGTCTTGACAGCCATCCAAGCCATGACTTGTTTGTATAGATATTAAAGAAAAATAGTTTTTGTCCACGGTGTTAAAGAAATAAAAGGGGGACCTAAAATATGAAAACCACTTTTCGGTGCTTGTTCACGTACATTTTGGTCTCTGGGCCTCCTAACACATAAACCTGAAATAAAACAACCCAGTGTTTTGGTTGTTTTTCACATTTTTCTGCCTTGGTCAGAAAACTGTGGTCCAACAAGCTATTCAGATTTGTCTCCCAGTCCTAAGTCACCTTGGGTCTCCTAAGAATTAGAACCACCCCCCATCTGAGTAACTCCACCCACAGCTTGAGCACCACCGCTAGGGGGTCCGGTGGTTACGAGGCTGAGCTAAGCTGAGCGCTAAGCATTCTCTTGTTGTTGGCTGCACAGACCAGCACAAATCTTTTAAAAGAAAGAGGAATTAATACCAACTGTCTGTGACAACTGCAGACCATAGAAATGTAAGTACTTAAAAAATAATCGTGTAATGTCAGTACTGTTGACGCGCTGCGCGCAGATAGCTCAAAGTCGTAAAACAAACTTTTAAGACTTGTAGATCTGATATGAGTGAAGATTCAGCACCTGGATTGCTTATTTCTTGCCTCAAATTTGTTCAGAAACAGATTTTGGTCAACTGATGAGGTGAAATAAGTCAACGTTTACGGACTGCATACAACAGAACCCGGAATTCGTGCTCAAACCCCATTGGCTCACAGAACAAGGGGCCTCAGGAGGGAGGCGCTACCCACTGAAACAGACCGTCCTTGAACAGGATGGGTTAGATGCATGTTGCTGTAGAATGGCTAGAATGCATAATTTGAGATGTATTTTCAGCAAACAAAATAGAAAAACATGTTTTGGGGACCTCAGAGACCTATATTAACTTATTGAATAGGTCGCCTTTAATACTTAACGTTTCAATTACAAACCAAACATTTATATTCAAATTCTGTCCCATTCTCCTGTCCCAATTACAACAAGTGTTTGGCGGGTATGGCAATATTGCAACTGTAAATATTGTTTTCTCCCAACCAGACCTAACTTGCATTGAATATTTTGATATCCATTGAGTCCTCTAAACTTGGTTGGTTGAAGGAATTAAAATAGTGCCAACTCATCTTATTTGATTATTCACCTTGTTCTGATGAATGCGTCCATGTAAACATACTGGTAGTTCAATCTTCATATGTTGTTCGCATGCTTTTGGATAATTGAATATTTGCTTAACTTGGTCGATATCTTCTCTTATCATACCGTTTTATTTCCACTCCTCAGATCAAACAGATGATGGAAGCAGCTACAAGACAGATAGAGGAAAGGAAGAAACAGCTGAGCTTTTCTTCTCCAGTTCCTGCTGCACCGGTAATGCAGATCTAATCAACTCTTTTGAGTGAAAAAAAACCTTTTTATTCAGCTGGATCAACATAAAAGCTCTAGGGCTGGCGATAAATCAAGATAAAGTGTCGCTTTCTTTCACTGGTGATGAAATGAAGATATTGCCTTTTTATGATGTATAGTTTTGTACTCGGAACTAGTGACTATAACATTAACTAATAATTCTGACAATATGATGTCTAAAATATATATTGGGCTAATTTTAAGAGGTTAAGCCCTATATCACAATTTACACTACCATACAGTTCAATGTGATACACTTCACTTTGAGTCGTTGAGATTCTTTATGAATATAACCTCTTCCACAGCATATTGATGTTGTATAAACTATCATGTTAATAAAATCCATATCAGCCAGCTCAAAACGGTGCTCTCTATTCCTCTCTAATTTCAGAAGTTGCCTCTTCCTACTCCACAGACCCCACTCGAAACTCCTCCCGTGTCCAGGCTCCTTTCTTCCGCCCCCTCTGCTGGAGCCCCATCGGCTGGAGCCCCATCCATTGCCCCATCCCAGGCCGCAACCTTTATGAATGATGCCATAGAGAAGGCCCGCAAGGCGGCTGAGCTACAGGCCCGCATCCAGTCCCAGTTAACCATGAAGCCCAATATACTTGGAGCACTGGGAAACACTGGGCCGCACAATCTCGTGGCACTGGCCAACTTGCATGCCATGGGCATCGCTCCACCGTAAGTAGCATTGCAAATCACACAAATAAAATAGTATGGAAGTGGTGTCATGATGTGATCATCAAATGGGAGGAGTTTCTGACAGCGTAAAACAAATTTGTTCTTGATCTGTGCTTTCAGAAAAGTGGAAGTCAAGGAGATCAATAAGCCAACACCTTTGATCTTGGACGAGTTGGGAAGAACTGTTGATGCTACTGGCAAAGAAGTTGAACTCACCCATCGCATGCCCACCCTAAAAGGTATGTATAACCGCTCGGCGATTAAACGATCTAGATAACTTTCATGAGAAAATCGAATGAGGCCCCCCAGAGCTGATGCGCCAGGTCTTCCTCAAACAACAACATGACCATGACTCCCCCGGCTGTCGCAATGGGAGCGCAATTATGGAAATAATCAGTGACTTTCAGTGACATCTGGTCTGAAAGACTCCATCCGTCCGCTCCAAAAGTCCCCGCCTATAATCACAGAGCTCAGATTCGACAACTTTTCAGACGACAATGTTTATAATATATATTTTAGTGCTGCAGTAACAAAATGAGAATAGAATTTGAATATTCAAAAAATAAACTATTCGAATGCTGAAATTGCGATTTGATTGTTTTTTTTAATAAATAATTGATTATAAATTGGCTTAACGAATCAATCCACATGTGATGAGCAATAAAGTTCAAAATAAGTAAATTCAGTTTGTTGCACAGTGAACGCACGATGGAGAAATAATCCGGTAACTGTGCAAGGGAAGTGTGTCTTCGACCAGAATATCCAGTAAATTCACTGATGTGGCGATGAAAGTGGGAAATAAACCCAACCATCGTGAAAGGAATGTCCTCTAGTCGAGAGGTTCGCAACCACCGGCTGGCGGACTGCACCTGGCTGCGGTCCTTTGCCAGCATGCAGTGAGAATGTGGGTGGGATTTTTTTCAGGAGTGATCTGCAATCTGCTCCACAGCAGCTGGAAACGGAGTAAATAAAATACATTGAGAGTCTTTATCTGCTTTGTTTGATGAAAAGATCGCTCTGATTGGAGCTGCCGAACCGTGCGTAAGCCACCCCCCCCCACTAAGTTTGAGAATTAATATTTTGAATAACTTTGAATATTAAAAAGAATACAAATTTGAATGGGATAATAGAGGAATATCTGCAGCCCTGATATATGTATTTATATATAATTTATTTCTCTTTTTAGTTTACATATCTTTTTTTCTTTTTAATTCAGTGTTTAAGGTCCATGGGAATATACTTAAAACTGTAAATGTAGCATTATTATCATTATTATTTTTCGATATATATCTTGACAATTATCGACATTCATCAATATAAAAAAACATTGCGATAAAACATTTTTGGCCATATCATCCAGCCCTATGTAATCACACATACTCTATTATCTGTTTTGCTGTATCAATCGGTTTAACAAATGGTCTGATCCTGCCTCTTCTGTCATTGTAGCGAACATTCGTGCAGTGAAGAGGGAGCAGTTCCGTCAACAACTGAAAGAGAAACCTGGAGATGACTTGGAGTCAACATCCTACTTTGACCAACGTGTCCCCATTACGGCAGCCCAGCGTCCTCGCAAGCCGGGCTTCAAGTTCCACGATCAGGGGCGCTTTGAGAAGATCGCTCAAAGAATCCGAACTAAGGTTTGATGGAAATTCCTCCTACATTGTTCCCCACCACTCTAGCGATTTCTAAAGAGACGTATGCTTTCTATTTATTTATTTATTTATCTATCTATCTATTTATTTGTTCGTTCATTCGTTTGTTTATTTATTTATTTATTTAACTAATGGAAACATTATTCAGGGCTCCACCAGACTAACTTCTTCCACTAGTAGCACTGCTGCTTCCTTCTGAAAATGTTAGGAGCACCAGCACAAAATTTAGGAGCACCACTGAAATCGACATGCATATTTTTTCCATCTTAACTGTATTACTCATAAATTCTTTGGTAATAAATATACAATTCACAGAAATAACAATGTGCTGTTTTACTTTAAAGGAAAAAGTCACAATTTTGAAATAGTGCTTTAACAGAAAAAAATCATTAAGTTAAGTTAAGGGGCAATTTGTGCACCTCTCAGACAGCACTGATCCCTGATGCCAGCGATCGGTGCGCCACAACAGTGTATTTTTTATTTTAGATGTAGGTTATTTTATTTTACGATTCTTTATGGTATGAAACAAGCGCAATGGGACACTTTCTCCGTGTCTCTTATTGATATATGATGGCGATTAAAACAAAAACCACAAAAAACAAAACAGTGGGCATATTTGCACGGCACGCTGGTGCTTCTAGTAATACGATTTTGTAGCACTGTCTCCAAAGATAGTCGCAAAATGCGACTTAATGGGCTCCCTCTGGAGCCCTGCTATTCTAATGGTGTTACTATTGTAATTCATAAATTTCCATTCCTCAGACCCAGTTGGAGAAGTTGCAGACTGAGATTGCCCAGGCGGCAAAGAAGACAGGCATACAGGCTTCTACTAAGCTGGCTCTTATTGCTCCGAAGAAGGAGCTTGGAGAAGGGGAGGTGCCCATCATTGAGTGGTGGGACTCCTACATTGTTCCGTCCGGCACAGAGCTGTAAGATATTACATCCTCAAACATTAAATACGGTGTTTTCAAACGTAACATCCTGGTCCTCAGAGTTTACTCAGAGATGTTGCATCATGAACTTGGTTTTCAAGATCTACTGTATATATTCGCTGAAAGGACAGGGGTCATTATTCTAGCTGACTTGCAGGTTTTCCCTCTTCTCCAGAACGTCAGAAACTCAATTTGACGGCATGGAGTTCTTTGGCGTAACCAACCTAGTAGAACACCCCGCGCAGATGAGCCCTCCAGGTAAATGTGGAAACACCTGACTGACACTCACACAGCCCGTGTATAGGGGAGTGTTAATGGCTATGAAACGCAACATTTAATGGTTTACTCGTGCCATATTTCCTCTCAGTGGACACAGACAAAGCGGTAACGCTGGATGTGTACCTGACGAAAAAGGAGCAGAAGAAGCTGAGGAGACAGACACGTAGGGAGGCCCAGAAGGAGCTACAGGAAAAGGTCCGTCTAGGACTCATGCCTCCTCCGGAACCTAAAGGTACTTGCACACGCGCGCGCTCACACACACACACACACACACACACACACACACACACACACACACACACACACACACACACACACACACACACACACACACACGCACAGGTTGTTTATATCACACAACATAGACTATGGAGGAACTGATGTTTCCTTCCATTTAACAGTGCGCATCTCCAACCTGATGAGAGTGCTGGGAACGGAGGCGGTTCAGGACCCCACCAAAGTGGAGGCACATGTCAGAGCGCAGATGGCCAAGAGACAGAAGTGAGTTGTTTTTAATTTATATTTTCGTCATTTTTTTTTTTTTTATCACTGGCCTCTTCTCTTCCTCTTGTATATTAACATCATATTGGGGGCAGTGGCTCAGGAGGTAGAGCAGGTCCTCTAGCAAGCGGAAGGTGGCCGGTTTGATCTCCGGCTCCTCCTGGTAGCGTGCTGATGTGCCCTTGAGCAAGACACTTAACCTCCTAACTGCTCCCCGGGCGCCTCTATATGCAGCCCACTGCTCCTAGATATGTTAGTTACTAGGATGGGTAAATGCAGAGAAATTGCAAATTTGCCCATTGTGGGTCTAATAAAGGTATATTAAAAAAAAATAATAATCCATGGTGAAGTTTCCCAAGTAGGCCTTTAGCCTCAGAACCTTTTTAGCAAGCAGGTTCTCGATTTCAAGCTCTTTTTACTCCACTCAGAGCTCACGAGGAGGCCAATGCTGCCCGCAAGCTTACAGCTGAGCAGAGGAAGGAGAAGAAGGTCAAGAAGCTAAAGGAAGACCTCACTCATGGTGTTCATCTTGCAGTGTACAGGTGTGTGTGTGTGTGTGTGTGTGTGTGTGTGTGTGTGTGTGTGTGTGTGTGTGTGTGTGTGTGTGTGTGTGTGTGTGTGTGTGAAAACTATTCATATATTGGTGTAAAACCCTTGCCAAATGTGTGATCCCTTGCCCTCCAATCACAGGATCCGTAACCTGCATAATCCTGCCAAGAAATTTAAAGTGGAGGCCAACGCCAACCAGCTCTATCTGACGGGCACGGTAGTCCTGCATAAAGATATCAACACTGTGGTCGTGGAGGGGGGTAAGCGTTCAGCAGACACAAAACATCAAAGTTTAGCTTGTCTACAGGCTTTGCTTGGTGAATATCAACTGTCTGCTTATATAAATTTGACTAATCTGAGGGAATCTGTACATCCAGTCTGTAATTTTTGTTGTTTTTCTTTAAGGCCCTAAATCCCAGAAGAAGTTTAAAAGGTTGATGTTGAGCAGAGTGAAATGGGAAGAACACAACTCAAAAAGAGATGGTGAGTGTTTAAATCTATTTTTCTGCCGATCAAATCTTCCTGTCTGTAGCAAGCTGAATGAACTCCCTGCCAATTGTTTTATTTTTATCCCCCTCTCCCCGATCAGATCCAGATGCCGACGATGAAACCAAAAGGAACAACAAGTGCTGGTTGATATGGGAGGTAAGTGTCTCCTAGATGAAGCAAATAATAAGTCATGTTTTTAATTACAAATAAATCTATGTGCTTGAAGGCAAATATTAGATTTGAAAAGCTGCAAATAGTAACTGGAAAAGAAAACAAGTGCTTCTAAATAATAACTAGAATCTTTGTCAGGGAGGGATTCCAGCGTGTGCAAGTACCAGGGGAGCCGTTTACACTCTTTGCTTAGCAGTCTGACAAGGTATTTAATCTGTAGCACGAGCGACATAGCTGGGAGGTAAATAAATCAAATATTAGTCCAAAAGCAAAACACAAATTCCCTTCCTTGGTGAATTGAAGAATGAAGTCAAAACTATAAAAGTCTCAAATACGTACAAATACTTGAGTAATCGTCGATGAAGCTGACTCATATCCCCGAACAGAGGCTGTCTCGCATCGCACATCTCTCTTGAGTCTTGCCAATGGCAACATCAAGACAATGGGCTGGAGCGCTAACATGTTTTGACTGTTTTGTTCATTTATTGGTATGGTGACTGTGTTTTAGTCATGGGTCGTTCTGTTTGTCATCTGAAGGTATCAATAATAAATGAATAATAACATTCTGAATGTTCAGTGTCAAACGGTCAACTTCAGGTGCCTCCTCTGGTCTCCATCAAGGGACAAGTAGTTCTGTACCGTCAGAAACATTCTCTTGAATGAATTTTAAGAAAAGATTATGTAATAACTTACTATTTTATTTTTTATTTATTTATTTTTACTAGATTGTTGTTTGAGATGTGATGCTTTTGATTTTTGCAATGCTGCTCCCAGCACATGTCTATTAATGAGTTGATAATGCAAGGTGTTTGTCCTGGCCTACTTGACTATGTACTGTGGTGAGTACTCCATTGGAGGAATAGAACATGGACAATGCATATTATGTTTTGTGTCCCAGTCAATCCTAATAAAGGTCTATTTAACTAAAACATTGCGGTAATAAATGATTGGGAGTTTTCGGTGTGCAAATATCCTTCCTCCCTCGCAGTGAATGCAACCTCATCTGAAACGTCTGCTTCGCTTCTCTGCAGGGAACAGGGGAGCGTCACTTTGGGGAGATGAAGTTCAAGCAGTGCCCCACAGAAAACATGGCCAGAGAACACTTCAAGAAGCACAACGTAGAACAATATTGGGATCTTGCGCTGAGCCACAGTGTGTTGGAGTGCTCAGATGACTGAACCCTGCCTGGAAGAGTGCCGTTATTGGCAACCGCTTTAGTCTGCCCGCTCCTATAAACCCCCAACTATGGCATTATGGGCTGGTTTGTTCGAATGGGACAAGAAATTCAAGGAGATGGACTCCATGGAGGAACAAATGACCTGTGGAAATATTTACACACAATTACTGATTCTTTATGAGAGGGACAATTTGAGTCTGTGTGTGTGTATATGTGTGCTTGTATTCGTGCATACACTCGCATTGCTGCCCTTCTCCTGGATGCTCGGGTTGTTTATTTTGGTCTGTCGGTCGCTTTGTGCGAGCTGTAGTACTTCATCAGACTGATTCAGCGTTGTGTATTGAACACGGTCTACCCAAAGCTTTATTTGTCAGGAATTTAAGGCTGCGGTTGAAGAAATGTCTTGAAATGTTTCTTCCATGTACACAGTGAAACACATCAAACCATGTCAGTATGAAACCCCTGTTTGTTTCTTTTTTTTTTTTTTTTTTTTTAATAAACGATTCAATAGATTTATGCCCAAAGATTAAAAATACCCTGATGGGACTTTGGGCAAAGCTCTGCCGGGAGTTTGAAATGACCATTCGATTTGTTTTGCCCCCATTACAGTTTAGAGCGAAAGGTCATTTTTACGTTGTACATTGTACGTTGTACAGCATTCCTGTACAGTTACGCGCCACAATAAATAAAGAACAAACGATCACAGCTCCCTCGTTTGGTGTTTGAGGAAATCCTCGTGTTTTGCAACGCATCCTCGGACCCTATTTGATTCGCACCCACAGCGATGCCCTGCTCCCGGGTGTCCTCCCCGGCGTCTCCGCGCAGTCGGCGTCGCCGAGTTGCTCCGAAAACAAGGGGGCGTGTCTCTCCGGGGTCCTCGCGCAGCGTTCTTGAGCGCCGCGAGCGGGGCCGACCTGCACAAAGATGGCGGCGGGCTCTGGAGCGGCGAGCGGCCACGGAGCGCGGACCTCCACGGCTGCTCTGGAAGCCTCCCTGGACCGCCGTTTCCAAGGGGTGTCGAACACCATGGAGTCGATACAGGGGCTCTCGGCGTGGTGCATCGAGAGCAAGAAGCACCACGGCCTCGTCGTGCGGTACTGGATGAAGTGGCTGAAGAAATGTGAGTAGCGCGCTACCGCTAAGCAGCCCGCCGCCCCCCCCCCTCCACCGCCACCCCCTACCCCCACCCCACGCTAGCTAGCTGCTCAGACGCTGGGTCACAACGAGTCGCCGCCCGCCGACGTCCTGCCGCGGCCGTGTCGACACACGCGGACGTGGCTTTCTTTCGTTTTCGATACGCGTTCGCGCCGTGAACGTCGGTTCACGCTGTCAGCGAACCCGTGGCGTCTAACTTGTTAGCCACCGGGCTACCGGACTGTTCGCCGTAGTGCAGGCCTGTTCAACTGGCGGCCCGGGACCCGAATGTGGCCCGCGCATCAATGTGGATTGGCTCTTTTGAATAACCCACGCATTAAAAAATAATAATCATAATAAATAAACGCCTCAAACGTGACTTAATGTCAAACGTTTCACCCTGTGTCCCCCCCCCCGCCCCCGCCAATCGCGATCTGCTCACTCACTGTCAAACGACTGTGAATTCTTTAATAGTCTAGCATATTATGCTGGTAAACACGGGAACAAGTGGGAAAACGTCGGTTATGCAGTACAGAACAATACCAGCGATTAATATCCAAAAAATAGTTGTGAGGTTGGACTTTTATTTTTTATTTTTAGGAAGCTTAGATGTTAATCTAAAAAAATGTGGACCCCCCCCCCCCCTCCCCAACAGAACGCTGTTTAACAGTGTTTACAGTCCGGCCTCCAGAGCCACGGGTTGGCCTGAGCAAGTCTGACATTATCGGCTTTGAAAATGCTGAACCCGGTCTTAACAATTTAGGAACTAGAATGGGAAAGCTTCTCCGAATAACTGCCAGCGGGGCAGTACTATGTAGGCATGCTGTCGGACCTTCCAAAAAGTTACTGGAAAAATCCCACCGATCCAAGAATTTTAGCTGAGTTTCACCCAGCTGTAGTCTACAGCAATGGCTTGAACTATCCAAATTTAAAGACAATCCCTTTAAGGTGACACAGATAGTAATTTTAATGAATTGCTGGATTTATATCAATGAATGGGTAGATTAATATTTTTGTGCATAATACTAAGGTGTTACACACTGTAATGCACTTGTTAAGTGTGCTGTGTTTGATACTACTACTACTAGCTGTGTCACATGTTGTCAACAAAGATATAACAGCGTACAATTCATATAGTACTCCACAACAAGCAACCACAAGCACAGGGTTAGATTTGTGTTATGTTGGCTAGGAGCAATTAAACCATCTTCTTTTCCCTTCTCCTGGCTTGTTAATAACTCATTCTTATGCCGCATTTGAATTGAAAATGGTGTCAGCAGCCTTGCATTCCTACTTGGACTTCAAAGCATTCCCAGTTAATTTGCATTGTTAAGTTTTATAATATATATGATTGCAACTAATGTAAACATTATAGTACAGTATATCAGATTCTAGCCAAATGTATTTATTATACATAAGTTGGCACCAGTAATTCCAGTCTTAAATAATTCCAGTCTTAAATAACGGTCTCCATAACGGATGTTATGGAGGCCCGTGGCAAAGGGAAACGTGAAGTAAATGACACGGCATAGATTCATAATTATGCCACCCCTTGTAACGTGTACTCCCACCTTTTAGATTTGTTATATGTTTAACATTTAGCAATTACAATTTATCCTTCCTGTGTATCTATTTTTTAATTATTATTATTTTTTTTAATATTTTTTCTATTGCTTCTTTGAGTCTCTCATCCATTGCCAGTAATCAAAATAATGGTAGCTCATGTTTGGTCGTGATCACCAGACACTTTTTCTATATAATTGAGCATGCTATCCAACCAGCGCAGCTATGTTGGTCGGTGCTTGGGGCAAATTACCAGATTGACAATGTTATCAATTGGGAATGTCTGATACTGTGCTCATTTACTCACACTTGTTTCTATGCCCTCAACGTGATGCCGACCTAACATGACTTCATTGTCGCTTAAAAGCAACATCATGTTCTATTTTTCAGTTTCATGATACAGTGGAAACCGCTTCCAATGATCACGGTTAGAGTGATCAGCCACTTATATGGATCAAAAAGCTTGGGACAGAATCATTCCCATACAAATGCTCTTTAAATATTTATCTTATAGTAATCAAGTAGTCAAGTAATATAACCGCAATCTTTAATTTTATTTTTTATAACTTAACTCCTCTAATACTTTGCCTCGCAGTAACCGGTCCTCAGTGGGGGCGCTATGCTGGAGCTTGCCAGTGCTATAGCCCCCATAAGGCCTTTGCATAGCACCCACACAGCCCCCCCCGCTCCAAGGATTTCCTTCCAATTTTACATTTTCATTAAACACTTTAAAATCCTGTCTGACAATTATTTTAAGTTTTAAATTTATTTAAGACTGATCATTTGTAAAACAGGCAGGTTCAGAGCAGTGGCGTAAATGCGTAATTGAGAGGGAGCCATACGTAATTGACAGGGACTCTGTTTCCCCCCCCAAAAAAAAACCCTAAATAATAACTTTTTTTATTTTAGATGTATTTATCTTCTTCCATTTCCGAATTGAACGAAACAAAAAAGCACTGTGCGTCATGTGTCAGGCTGTGCAGAGCCATTGATACCATTAGATGGTAATCTGGATGAGAAATAAAGAAATAAATAGCTTATAATAACCATCCGCTTAAAGTGATCAATTTGACCTGGACAGATGTGATCACTATAAGAGCCTATCTGATTTTATTTTAACAAATCAGTGAATGAACCATTTTTAATAATAAACTCACAGAGTCTTCAAAGCTGGTGGCGTCACTATTATTTTAACTGTACATTTCTTTAGTCTTCTATAGAAATGTTGTACACTTGAGTTAATACTCAAGACACATGTTCTGAATACTGATAATTGGATAGGAATTGGATGTTAATGGTAGCTTCCCTTGAGGTTAATAGTCTCCTTTTTTTTTTTTTTTTTTTTAATTTACATTTTTTTTGTAAAGGCGGTGCGTTGATATATAGCCAGATTGTACTTAATGACGGCATAGCTTCATCTAGTTTAGCAGATACATTTAGCAGTTTCCTTTTTAAGTTAAGATTTGTGTACTATCAAATCTTTGTCACGTTAAGTGTAGCTTTTGTTGGTGTATTTGTCTATTCACACCACCCTGGCCAGAAGATTGAATATCATGTATTAACTTCTTGTTAAATTAGTCATAACTTGTCAGTAATGGTCTATGGTGTATTGTTTGTATATACGGCCTGCCTCGCTGTGTGCTCGCCTTAAGTGCTTTGCTTGAAAGGTATTGGCAGCCTTCAGCAGCAAAATGCTTTGTGGAATTTTGAGCATACTTTGTACTTTGACAACTTTTGGACTCTACAGATTTATAGTACGAATTTGGATTTACTTGCATTTGTTGTTGGTAGCCTAAATAATTTTTCAACATTTTATTGACTAGTGAAAACCAGTTGTCATTTGAAGTGCATCTACTGCTTAGAATATGTTTTCTCCTCCACTTCCAATAGATTGATTTAAACTTTATTCAGTTTACCTTCAAAAATGTGTCTTGGGTCATGTCATGCGTAGAAAAATGAAGATCATTGAACTTTGTCATCCACCATTAAAGACCGTCAGTTCACAGTCCGGAACGTTTAAAGTCCTTGAAAAAAAACCTGCAGCATTTGGGGAAACATTCTGGGAAACACATCCTCATAAACAATCTACTGCATCCACATAACCATGCCGCATACCTTTATACCATACTACCTCTACTATTACACAATGAAATAACATCATATTTTCATGAGGATATTGAAGAAAATTGCTGATTTCCTCAAATTCAATTTAGACTAGAGGGAGGCGGACAGCCTCTTTTCTGGAGGAACAACAGATATCCTTTTCTTTTGCAGTACATCTGTTTCCCGGGGCAGGGACTTGATTTGACAAGAAAAGTAAAAAGTTCCCTAACTCAAAACTTTTATTTGAGTGGTTAGTGTGTTCACTTAGCATTGGTGAAACCTCCTTCTGATAGTGATTTCCACGGTACTATGAGTGTTGAACATTAAGGCTATGCCTTGATTGTGAAATTCTGGGCTGATACCGATGTTTGAAATAACAATTTGGCCAATGCGGATACCAATGGGTTTTTTTCGAGTGCCCCTGAATGCAGCATCACTTCCTGCTTGGAGTGCTGTAGAGTGGCGTGCGCGTATCTTCTAAATCCGATTGCGGATGGCCTCGTTCTCTCGGATTAGAAAAATAAAGGCTAAAATGTTTAGCTAAATATACTTAGTCGGCTGCTAATATACCGTGGCGGCCCACCCAAGTTAAGTCAATGTGTGGGGAAACACTGGATAAACATCGCCACTGCCATCAGAGAACGTCATCTTATTTGCTGACGGCAGTCCACAAGGCTAATATCGGCCGATACTGATGTCCGGCTGATAAATCGGTTCATCCCAAAAGGCTACCCCTTTAATTTTTTTTTTAAGGGAAAAAGCAAGATGCAAAATTGGCTTTTTATACAACATATATTGCTATATGTTGGTATAGTTTTTCACATGTGAAAGATATGAAACTGAAATGATACCAGGCATATAATTGGAAATTGTGATGATTTTAATTTGTTTCCCAGCAACCTTTGTATTTCTCTTTAATCTGAATGGTGGATAAATATAACGTTTAGCAGTGGGCTTTTGATGGAGCTTTCATAAGTTAAGCCATTTAGAGAATGTTTGTTCCAAAAATTAATTGAGCAATCTTTGAGTAATTAGTAGGTGCAAACGTCTGTTGAGCTCTGCTGATTAGTTCTAGAAAATAACTGTCATTACTGTTAGCAGCAAATGGGCTATTTGTGGAACTATTTAAATAAGTTAAATTATTTTACTTGGTTGCATCAGAAAAATGATGCAATTTCTATGTTACTGCCTAACATCAAGCCTTATATTCTATTGGGAAGTATAGATGTACATTTTATCCATGTTTGTTCTTGTGGGATTGTCCTAATTAAATGGAACTATACTTTAATATTTGGTTTAGTGGATGTTACTGCAATAAATCTTTTGACACAATTCCATAAACATTTTTAAAGGCAATTATTTAAAACTTTGCATCTACTCATTGTTCAGCAGCTGCAATTTATTTTTAATTTGTCGATGAATGCAAAAAAACATTGCTTTACTACTGTCACTTCTTATATTTGACTATTGCTAAGACTTCTCTAACTCCTTTATTCCCATGTTGCTTCATTTCAGCGGACACAAATCATCGTTTGAATCTTTTCTACCTTGCCAATGATGTCATTCAAAACTGCAAGAGAAAAAATGCTGTTGTCTTCCGTTCAGCCTTCGCAGATGTCCTTCCTAATGCTGCCCAGCTGGTTAAGTAGGTTCTCCTATATGTATTGTCTCCGTCATTTGCCTGGTTTATATATCAAATCGAACCAATATGATCTACACGGCAGATACCCAGGATGGGGTGTCTCTCTGATGGATATATTATGTTATTAGCATACACTCAAACAATGATTTGCTTGGTTCAGACCACTTGAGATTGGAAAGGGTATGATATTTATGAAGATAAATGTTACTCTAAAGTACTTTATAGCAATGCTCAGAGGAATTGTTAAGACATGAAATAAAACTCCACATTAAAATAGGATATATATTCAGAGAAATTAAAACTGCCAAAAAAGCCACGTTAAATAAATATACACTGGTGTTTACATAGTGAATGATTCGTGGAATAGTGGACAGTTTTACTTAAAAATGATTGGATGTGTAATTTGGGAAATTGTACCTTTATGTTGGAAATATTATACTTTTCTTGCAGAATATATATTTTGTAATACCAGGGTTCCAGACTAACTTTACATTGGTGGCACTGGTGCGCCTAACTTTTCATTTACGTGCACATAAGGTAATTTAGGTGCATCCAAAAGTTTTCAGGCCGGGATTAGGCATTTTAGGACTGGGTACAGTGGAGACAGGTGGAACGGTTACCTTCGCCGACGATGTCTGGTGTGGGTCTTTTGGGGGCGGGGGCAAGTGTAACTGGCACCGCAGATGCTATCTGATACAGTTCTTAAATTGTATTTAATTTAGAAATGTGTTTTCCACTTTAAATTTAAACAAGACAGCTATAAAAGTGGTGTTGCTTACCTTCAAATAGATATATTTCATAAAAGACCAGAGAATCCCAAATATTTTTGTTACTTGATGGTATTTAGATATAATAATATCTTATATATTGTGAAGGTGATATAGTAATTTATAATATTGTAACGACCCTGGGTGTGTTGGAGAAGTGTTAATTGTCAGTTATGTGTTTTCCTGTGGGCAGTTCACAAGTCTCGCGAGAGGGAATGTGTGTGTATCGCGAAGAGTCGTCAGTGAGAGCGCAGAGGGAGAAGTGTTTGGTTGTCGGTTCAAAATCGTAGATTATGGCCAAAGCAGTCTAGAAGGTAATAATAACCCTCCGTGTGTAATAACAACCGTGTGGCTTCTTCCGCCGTTTAGAACACTACAATATCATAATCAGTTGAAGCTCTCAACGGCACATTCAGGCCATGTTGTTCCCTGTGTTTTTATTTTAGATTTATTTATTTTCATTACTTGCTACTGACTTTTAACGTTAGACCAATGAGTCTTTCGCAGCAGCTTAGTTTATACTTAAGTAGAATTATCTGCAAAGCTTCAGTCAACCAATTCGTAATTTAGACTGGGGGGGGGGGGAGTACAGCGCGCGGTCTCATGCACGGCACATGTGCCAGATCTATATAAATTCCCGCTAAACACTGACACAATAATCTACAGCAAATAGGCAATGTTTATATTTGTTCAAAGGCAAATGTCTGCAATCTTCAAAATGAAAATGTTTAGTTGTACTTGACAGATTTTTTTTTGTTTTGGTTGCATGTGCCCCCAAAATGGTCACACCCTGGAGCCCTGAATACAGTGACTGTTAACCTTCGCCATTTGCTGTTTTTTGATCTAATATGCAAGTACAGCAGCTCAGTCAGACCTCAGAATGGGGTTGGAATGCAGTCAAAAAGAGCTCCATAAATATGGCCTGTGACCTGAGCTAGGTTTGACACCCCTGATCCGCCCAATCAGTTGTGGAGTATTTAACTGAGCGTTGTTGTCCTCTGTCTTTATTCACTGTTAGAGACCCAAAGGTACGCAAGTCAGTGGAGAGGATCTTCACTATCTGGGCGGAGAGGAGTGTGTACCCAGAGGAGCTCATCTCCCAGTTCAAAGCAGGCCTCAACAAAAAGGACAGGGACCGGGAGAGGGAGAAGGAGAGGCAGAAGGAGAGGGAGAGGGAGAAAGAGAAGCAGAAGCAAAAGGAGAAGGAGGCTTCACCTCTACCAGGTCAGTTTACTTGCCTACATTCCACGTGTCCAAGCCTTAATTTTTACCAATATGAACTATGGATGTACTGATACCTTATCACTACCAATTGAAATCGGAAACTTTTGAGTATCAGCTGATAGAATATCTATTCAATCAATTTATTTTGATAAACAGTTGGGATGTTAATAATTAACCATTAACCGAGAATAAGAATTTTGATTGATTAATACTATCAGTTAAACAGTTAAAAAAAAATGATGGGGGGGGGGGGGGGGGGGGCGACGACTTAAAAAGGTTTGTTGCATGGTAAAAGAAAAATAGGCTCTACAATCAATTTCTTAAATACAACTCATGGGGGCGACACATCCAACTAGGGCTGTGACTATTACCGCGCTGACGGTTGTGCTCATTACCAGCTGGTGAAAGTTACAGGAGGATATGAAATACGATAATAACACAATAATCATTGTTTAGTTATCATCATCGTCTGCCTTCCATCCTATGTTCAAGGGCTTCTGGAGAAACTTTTCAGTTGCTCCGCTTATCACTGGGAGGGACTGTCCATTAAACATAGGATCTCTTTTGTGTGTGTCCGATTACTCATATTATGCTGTACCCGACTTAAAATTTCCTCCAGATAAAACAACTAAAAACAGTTTAACATTGTAAACAACTAAACACACTTTTTGTAGTTGTTTAATTTGGAGGAACAGCTCCACGTCTCTCTGTGATCGCACAGAGAACTGTGTTCGCATATAAAAATACATTAGATTCCCCTTAATTATAATTTAAGTCCAATTAAGACTTATTCAGATTTTTTTTTTTTTTCGTTTGACGGTGCCCTAATATTTTTACATTGTTGGATAACGGTTCAGGATCGGTTAACAAGGGTCAGCTATCTGTCATAAAAAATGATATCTAAATGATTTAAATCAGCATCCCGAATGAACATGCTAACTTCAAATTGTTAGTTTGACATCCTTGAGTGTAATGTTTGGCATGTAATCTACACCGATCAGCCACCACATTAAAACCACCTGCCTAATATTGTGTAGGTCCCCACCCCCGTGCCGCCAAAGCAGCTTTGACCTGTCGAGGCATGGACTACACAAGACCTCTGAAGGTGTCCTGTGGTATCTGGCACCAAGACGTTAGCAGCAGATCCTTTAAGTCCTGTAAGTTGTGAGGTGGGGCCCCCATGGGTCAGGCTTGTTGTTCCAGCACATCCCACAGATGCTCGATCGGATTGAGATCTGGGGAATTTGGAGACCAAGTCAACACCCTGAACTCTTTGTCATGTTCCTCAAACCATTCCAACAATTTTGGCAGTGTGGCAGGGCACATTATCCTGCTGGAAAAGGCCACTGCCATCAGGGAATACTGTTGTCATGAAGGGGTGTACTTGGTCTGCAACAATGTTTAGGTAGGTGGTACGTGTCAAAGTAACATCCACATGAATACCAGGACCCAAGGTTTCTCAGCAGAACTTTGCCCAAAGCATCACACTGCCTCTGCTGGCCTTCCTCCCATATTGCACCCTGGTGCCATCCCTTCCTGCAGTAAAAGATGCATACGCACCCGGCAGTCCGATGATGGAGAAGAAAATGTGATTCATCAGACCAGGCCACCCTCTGCTTTTGCTCCGTAGTCCAGTTTTGACGCTCACATGCCAATTGTAGGCGGTGGACACCGTTCAGTGTGGGCACTCTGACCGGTCTGGGCCCACGCAGCCCCATTCGCAGCAAGCTGTGATACGCTATGTGTTCTGACACCTTTTCTATCATAGCAGCATTAACTTTTTCAGTAATTTGTGCTACAATATCTGTTGAGTCGGATCGACAGGCTAGCCTTCACTCCCCTTGCGCATCAATGAGCCGCGAGCGCCCATGACCCTGTTGCCGGTTCACTGGTTGTCCTTCCTTGGACCACTTTTGGTAGGTACTAACCACTACATACCAGGAACACCCCACAAAACCTGCTCTGTTGGAGATGCTCTGACTCAGTTGTCTAGCCATCACAGTTGTCTAGCCATCACAATTTGGCCTTTCTCAAAGTCACTCAGATCCTTATGCTTGACCATTTTTCCTGCTTTTAACACATGAACCTCAAGAACTGACTGTTCACTTGCTGCCTAATATATCCCACTCCTTGACAGGTGCTATTGGCATGAAATGATCAATGTGATTCACTTCACCTGTTTTAATGTTGTGGCTGATCGGTGTATATTTCTCCATTAGTGACATCTCATAGGCTAAAGAAGCAGAAAATAAACTTCCTTTTCATAGACATTACCCTTTTTGTTGAAGTTGGATATTCTTAATTGCAATCCCCTAATGTATCTTCATATAGGTCCCTCCCTGATTTTAACTGACTGGAGTTATGACAAAATAGTGATGTTCACAATATCAATAGCTAATGGTGGGTGGAGGATTTATTTTTGGTTCATACCATTTTAGATGCAGTATGAACATTCAACTTCTTGAAAAAGTATGCATCCTGAATTTAAAGTGGCAATCCAACAGAAGTCTGTTTTGCATGGATTACAGTAAAACTCCCAGAATTCCAATCAAACAGCCATGTTTTTGTTTTTTGGTCACTTGAGTTGGTGAGGAAAAGAGGGGGGGGGGAAATATATATGTATAATTTTTCATCCAAAGGTGCTGTTCAATTTTGTAAATGTTTATCCGTATCAACAGTTTACTGACCAAAATTGATTGAGCTGGATAATCAAATTCACTGTGGCTGCCCCTGCCACCAATAATGGAAATGGCATAGAGGGGCACATACTGAATGAATAGCTTTCTCAAAAAATGCCAGCTCAGTACAGTATCAAAATTGGGATTTGTTTTAAACAAATTAGTCATAGCACTTTAAAAACAATAACTAGTTTTTTCTGCTAAAACATAAATCCTTATGTTTTGTCCACCTCATAGGTTTTACTTACTCATGTAAAAACTGGTGTCTGATATGATTGTCTGTTTGTTTTACAGCCCAAGCCAACCCCAAAGCTGCCCTCAAGTCAAAAATAGTGTCTGAGTTCACAGTAAGTATTTTATTGTGTGTGACTGAATTATAAATAAAATAATGATTTTGTACAATGTCCATTTTGCTAATTCT
Source organism: Zeus faber (assembly GCF_960531495.2). NCBI lineage: Eukaryota > Metazoa > Chordata > Actinopteri > Zeiformes > Zeidae > Zeus > Zeus faber. The sequence continues at coordinate 13,449,015 of NC_137195.1, forward strand.
CTTTTTCTTTTAGCCCCATTCATTCATAGAACAGTTGTCAGTGCACAAGAGGGCAGTTGAGGAGGAGGCGTTCAGGGAGAAGCAGCTGGCAGCTCTAAGGGTGGACGTTTGCAGCACAGAGGCCCTCAGGAGACTTAAAGGTCTGACGTGGGGTCATCACTGTCCCTCATCATCCAGCGCACATATACATTTTTGCTACCGCATTGTCTGGTTCTTAACTCATTTTTCACCACTTTTCTCCAGACAAGGCTGGAGGGAACAAGTTTGCCAAGGACTTTGAAGATGGCAGTCTGAAGCTGCAGGAGTTTGTCAGCTTCCTGGAGAACGAGTTGAAAACAGGACCCCCTCTGCTGGAGGCACTGGGAAATGCAGACATCTTTTATGAGACGCAGTTCAAGGAGGTTAAGATAGTGGCCAATGTGAGTGTGTCCCAAAATCGCTTTGCTAGGTACCCTGATTGTGCCTCAAATATCCCAGGACCTCGATAGCTTAAAAATAGCTAAGAATCTATATTCTATAACATATATAATTTGAATTTAAATTGGGTTCTGCAGTCAAAGGCTAAACAGAAAAACACTCATAAGCTCTCACTTTTTCAAATTGTCTATCTTTCCTCTCCTTGGGCCCATCTGCTCAGGCATATAATGCCTTTGCTAACCGTGTGGCTAGTCTAAAGAGGAAATTGGATGTCCTCAAGTCATCACTTCCTGGACCCGAGGACTCTCCAATCCCATCGCCTTCAGAGGATGCCCCATCTCCTACTGGATCAGACTCACCATTCCTCGCACTTGGGGCCAGCAGGGCCCAGCTGGACCCTGAACTGGACGGCAACGCCATGGACGAGGGAGAACTTGTGAGAGACAACAGAGACCCAGAGGACATGGACATGTCTGATGAAGAGGTTGACTTGGGCGTACCAGGTTAGTGGCCCAATGTTTTTGCTGACATAACTGTAAAGGGTTCTCTATTCGGGCTGGGTGATTGGGAATAATTTATAAATTTACTGAGTTTTGCTTAACACTTATAAAGTATTGTATGTTGTTTTTATATTATGCTAAATTGTAGACCATATCGTATTATCACATTTGTATATAGCAACATTTTGAATCCGAATCTCATTACAATCACTTAAGCAACACTATGAAACTTTTGATATTTGGCGCCCCTACAGTTTGCAATTGCACCACTGTCGTAAAACCTGGTCCGGTGTCTGAAAATAATTTATTTTACTGAACAAATTTGAACCTTATCAGTCACGTTTCAATAACAGTCTTACAAAATGCAAATATAACATACACCTAGGTTACAGCCCCACTTACACGTACCTTGCTGCTTCCCGGGGGGGGATATGCCATTCTCGATGCAGGTACTCCTCACTTAACGACCGAGTTCCGTTCCTACAACCGGGTCGTTATTTAATTGGTTGATAAGCAAGCACCCGTGTTATTTCACGGTAAGGGGGCGTGGTAATTGCAAACGCTCGTGTAGTAAATACTGACACTGCGAAAACGAGACTGAGACTGAGAACGGTGATGAGATGAGATGTATACAGTGTTTATATACTGTGTGTATATATACAGTGTATAGTATATAAAGGGTGATGCGTGATGAGATGCTTGACGCTGAGACACCGTGGTATTATACACAGAACACAATACAAACTGGTCGGCGAGCTGGTCGTAAGTCCGAGCAGTCGTTAAACAGGTAGGTCGTTAAGTGAGGAGTACCTGTATTGCTAGTTAGTGTACCATCAAAATGATTTAGAAGTTGTTCTTTTAAGGTTAAAAAAAAAAAAAAAAGTGACTTTAAATGTGAAAGATGTGTTAATGTGAGAAATGTTATCGGATAATCGCCCAACCCCTTTGTCTATCAGTGTAGAGGTATGTTTCACCCATCTATACTGTTTGATTCAGAATTAAGTGAAAGATTCATCAACCTGGAAAAATTGCTTTCACCAGTGGATGACAAGAAGGACAAGGCATCCCCTGCTGTTTCCAAGACGACGAAGTTGAACGTGTCATCGAAGCCGAGTCTTCCAGAAACTTCAACAAAGCCAAAAGCGAACGTCCCTGCTGCTGTCCCTGCGACAGCTCCCCCGGTGACACCTACTTCTGCCACTAGTCCATGTACACCAACTGCCCCTCTTGGAGTCAACCTGGCTAATGTGGACCTGGGAAAAATCAGTTCTATACTCAGTTCAATAACATCTGCCATGAAAAATACAGGTGTGTTGGGGAGTTTGGGAGAGGTAATAGAGTTAAGCTGGTGCCTGGAAATGACCCGTAAAAAACTAAACCAACCACGACTTATAAATCATGTGTATGGAACATTTTGTGTCCTGTGAAACAAGACGATATATTCCGTCTTTCTTTCGACAGTATGAATGAAACTAATCATAGGCTTCAGAATCATAGTCACGGTCCCAATCATTTTTTTGCAAAATGCAATCCCGCTCGAAATTACGTCCGCTGGTCCCAGAAGTATAATTCGCCTCGGTTTCTTCTCGACTGTAGAATTTTTTGCCAAATCATCATTAACTACAGGGTAATTTCATTTTTTTCAAATTGATACTGGACCACTTTCTCAAATAATCTGGAAATTGATTTTTTTTTTTTTTATATACATTTTTAAGCTATGAAGAATTAATTGTATATTAGTTTGGATCCTGGGAGGTATGCAGTGCTCGCTTAGTAAAGGTGATTGTTTGTTATTGGTTGTTTGTAGGGTTCATGTCCCTCTTTGCTTTGCAGCGGCAAGCCCTTCATCTAGGCCCTCTCCCGGAACACCCACCACCCCTTCTGGCCAGTCCACTGCCTCCAAAGCAGCCCCTCCGAGTCCGGCCTTGGCCAGCATCCTGTCCCGAGTTGACATCACACCTGAGGGAATACTCAATGCTCTCTCAAAGACAAATACACCTGGTGAGAAATGCAGACAGAAAATTATTTCAGGCTTGGATTTAAAACATTATTTTCACGTTTCACTTTATTTTTTCCCATAACTGATCGATTTTGCCTCCTATTTTCTCCCCCCCACCCCCACCCCCCTCTCTCTCTTTTGCCCCAGGGTTGTCCTCGCTGCTGCATAGTGTGACAAACTCCTCAGCTACCCCTCCAACCCGTACCTCCCCAGAGTCATCGGCAGCTAAGGCCCCCGTCACTCCTACCACCCCCAAAGCCAAGCCCTCCCTGGGTAACAACCTCAAACGGGACACGCCTGGGAGAACCAGAGAGCGGGAGAAGGAGAGAGAGTTGTCCCCTCCTCCCCCGCCACCACCCGCTCCTCATCCCTCTGCTCTCTTGGTCTCTCCCCCTAGTCTAGAATCTAAGATCAACAGTTTCTTGCAGGGTAATCCAGGGTTCAGTCTGGGTTTAGGTGACTCCAGTCCGATAGGGGGTGACGGGGTGGATGGGACCCCGGTGAGAGATGAGGCTGCAGGCACCCCGACCCAGGATGAGATCATGGACACACCCGGGGGTGTCGCAGACTCTCTGGGTTCCTCTGGAAGCCATAATCTCTCGCCCACAGCCTACCGCAGTGACCCCTGGGATGCCGTCATCACACCGACGGGGAACAGCGGCAACGGAGACTACCTGGCCTCCTCTTCTCGGTATGGAGCCGGGAGGAATAGCACAGCCAAACTGAAGGAAGGGGAAGAGGGGATGAACAAGAGAAAGCAGACCACCTCTTCCTCCCTCACTGAGATGAAGGCTAAGAGAGATGGACAAATCGGCCAGTCGAAGACGACGGGAAACGGGAGACCCTTGTTTGAACGGAGGCCTTCTGCTGGGTCTCGCAAGACCAGTTTAGATGAGGGAACTCTGGGTGGGAAGAGAGAGAGTAGAGTGAAAGGCCAAGATGGCGCTTCTCCAGGCAAGGATGGGGGGGAGGGTCAGTATCACCGCATCGAGACGCTGGTGTCGCCCTGCACCGAAGGGGCACCGATCCAAACACTGGGCTACTCCAACCGACCGCTTGGTGGAGAGCGCATCCAGACAGTGGAAAGTATTCGCATGATGGGCCGGGACTCAAGACGAGGGGGGGGGGCTAGCAGCCGCCAGGGGGGACTCATGTGGTATGAAGAGGAGTACATGGAGCCCCAGACTCCCTCTCCTCACACTGTGGCTCCACCTATTAATATCGGTCAGGGGGGTTCCAAGGACATGGTGCCACCCATGCCGCCCCCACCTCCTCCGACACACCTCCTCCCCCAACACCTCCATCCTCCTCCGCCTCACCTTCACCAACACCCTCCCCCACCCCCTCCGTTCCAGATACCATACCACAGGGAAAACATGCAAACCCCTCCTCCATCACACCTCCACCAGCATCCTCCACTTTCCTCTGCTTTCTTCAGCTCTGCTCCACCAATCCCTCGCCCCCCTCCTCCTCCCATGCTGCAACGCCCACCCCCACCACACGGCTTCCCCGGCGTGCCCTCTGCGGTTATGGTTGGCGGAGTCTTGGTGCCTGTCGACAGACCGCTGCCCCCTCCCCCTCTTGTCAAACCTGGCGGAGCTGAGCGGGGAGGGGTTGGAGTCGGACCCAGAGGGAGCAAAGCGCCCCCTCCTCCCTTAATGGCATCATTACTGGGTGAACCCCCTAAACTACCCCGCCCTGGTACAGTTAAAGAGCCATTTGTTCCCCGTCATGCACCTCCTCTTCACCGACCAGGTACCCCCGGTGCTCCTCCACCCTTACTTGGCAGAGTGAAGGAGCCTCTCAGCCTGTTTCCCTCCTCTCCCTCTCCCCCATCCTCCACATCCTCTACCTCGACCCCTTCATCTCCTGCAAGCGAATCTGCTACTCCTCGTCCATCTGCGCCAGCTAAGTCCTCTGCTCCTCCTCTGCAGAAGCCCCCACCCAGTCCACCAGCACAGCCCCGCCACCAAACCCCTAATCCGCGAGGCCTGTCTACCCCTGTCCCCCTGCTGCACTTGCCAAGCTCTCGGCCCCCAAACCTCCCTGTTCCTAATCCCCAGAGACCTCTGCTGCGAGGTCGGGCCCCAAGCCATAAGCTTAACCAAGATAGGGGGGATTATGCGGGGGGAATTCGTGGAGGCAAACGTCCCGGTCCTCCATTCACAGGCGGTCCTTTCCACACGCCTAAAAGACCCTTCCTCCCCCCGCGCTATTGAAGTGGTCATCTGCGACGTGCTGAGTGAGACGTACAAGCCCACATACCTAACTCGACCCAAGGCAGAGCGTGTAGGCTGTGCTGGTATAAACAGATTTATCTTCACTATATTATTCTAGAGTGGATCAAAACAAGCTCTCAGTTTTGGTGTAAATAGCTTCTCGGAACTTCATACACACTAGGCAGCCAACCAGTCAGCTTACACTGTACAGTTCAGTATCTCTAGCGCAGAGTGTTGTGTAACCAACCCTAAATATGCCGGCTTCTTCCATCCTTTCAGACACAGGAGTTAAGGTATCAATCGCTCTTTCCAGGATGGCAAAACCTAGGAGGAAGAAACAGTTGGAAAGAAACCACAGGTGGTTATTCTATTTAAAATAATTTCCCCTTTTTACTTTCAATTTTCCATTGTCCTGTTTTTTCCTGAGCCAGAAATTGAATTGAAGGGGCGGGGGGGGGGGGGGGGTGCAGTGCATCTGGGTGTTTATGGGAGATTTAAACAAAATGGGGAAAAAAAGTATACTCGGTTGATTTGAGGGATGATGGGAGTAGTGTGGATGGGTGCCATTCTGTCCTTAAAATTCGATTATCTCCTTCACAGTATGGGGCGTCCAAAGACAGGTTGATTTTTTTGAGTCGCCAGATTTTGAGATTGACCCCATTACTACCTCCAGAGTGTTTCTTACTGTAAATAATGCTTCTCTCTACGAAGAAATATCCACATTTTCACCCTTTCCTAATGTATATTTCTAAACTTTTAAATGTAATAACTGAAGAAGTAGTTTCTCTTCACGTTCTGTTTCCTGTGAGAGGACACTGTTTTCATCCGCCAGTCGTCTTGCAAAACACACTCGAGGGCTTGTTTGAGCTTTTAGCCCTGGAAGAACTTCTCTCAGTAACTAACACACATCTGTGTCCTCTCGAAAACCTCAAGAAAGAGGGGAGTGAAGATGGTTTTGGTGTGCGACGCAACACGTATGTGCACGCTTCAGACTAGAAAATGAGACCCGAATATACCTGGTAGTCGGTATAACGGGAGGATTTCAGATGGAACCACACTCTTGCTAGGTTTCTACATGTACTGACCTTACTTACAATAAAATCCAGAGTTTCAATTCAACTGGGGGGGAGGTACTTTATTTGGTCAGTTGATGTCATTAATTCCACTGATGTTTTTTTTTATTTTATTTTTTATTTTTTTTACATGTTTTCAGACATGTTTATGATAGTGGTTTGTTTTTATTTGGGCTACAAACATGTCACTTTCATTTCTGCTTTTTGTGTGCTGTATTTTGAGTTATCGGTTAATTTCTGCAACATAGGATTATATTAGTGATAAATGGATGTTTTGAAGTCAGACCTTTCACAATGTCTTCTTATCTCGCGTCTTGAGTTTAAGAGGCAATTTTTGGTACACTTACTCTTCACTACAATGTTGTGCTTTTTTTTCCCCCCCCTCTTCAATTCTTCATTGATGCTTGACTATTGCTTAAATGACTGTCCATCTACATGTCCCTGCCTCCATTTCATTTTAGGAAAAGCATTTAATGGTCCAGACACAGTGGGTAAATCATTCTTTCTTCTGAAGGAATGTGACTAAGTTTCCTATAGCAGATGGAGATAGCTGTGTCTGTTTCTGGTCCGAGCTTTTTGTCCAGTCCTACTAGTTCTTAAAAAATTTGTAGAAAAGTGCCGGTCATAAAGAAGGCGTTCACTGTGAATATTTCCAGCAGATGTTCACATTGTAATGATGTAGCGATAGAAAGGAGTAATCCAACCCGATCCAAAACAATTTCTTTTCTTTTTTTTTTCTCCTACAATTCTGCAAACACTGAGTTAAATTTTCTCGTGTTGTGCGTGAAACTAATTTTTAAAAGTCAACGTCATCTCTGCTAAAACTGTTAGCCTCCGATTCTGGGATTTGATCAATTCAAGCATTTCTGTATCTACAGTACCTACTTTTACATGTACGCTTTAGCTGGAAAAGAAATTGTGTTTAAACCTAAGCTTGAAAATGCTGCCGACATGAGAAGCTGATGGCGTGTGTAAAATGTTTTATGGTTGAATGTTATTACTCATACCCTCATCAATGATCCTTTATCACTGATCTTGCAGACTCCAATCTTTTCAGGTGTGATTTCTTCTCTGGTAGTTCAGAACTTGCACACATTCTGCATTTTATTTTGTATTTATTTTCATTTAATGCCAAGATGAAAATATGCATGTTGCAAAGACTTTATTTTTGTTTTCTTTTTGCCAACCTTTTTTCCTCTGAGTAAATGTTTTTTGTACAAATGAGAAAAGGCACTACGTAGTATGACCAAGAGGGATGAAACCTGTTATTCTCAACGCCTGCTGTGATAGGCCTCCCCCCCTGAACACAATTCAAGCTTCAATTTCAGCACAATAACACTTAGTCAAGGCTCCAGGGACATTGTTGCAACCAGTGTGCGTGCGTGTTGCCCTGTCCTACTCCCACATTATTTTAGCATAATACATATTATAGACTGTTCAATCAGTGCTCTTGAGTTGGTTCTGTCTTTGCAATATAATATTAGCAGTTTGATAGTATTCTGTAATTTCCAATATTTCATCGTCAGATTTTATGATTTAGGTTTGTCTAAGCGTGATAGCTTTCTCTCTTCTTTCCGTTTACGTACTCCTAGATATCAGCTTGTTGATGTGGTGGTACTTGAGCCACCAGAACCCACAAGACTCACAAATATGATGTACAACCATGTTACTGTAGCCAAGGCAGAAAGACCTGACTGAGTGTCTAGCATCCTTAATATTCATAACTCATAATAGTGTTCTCAATTATCTTCTAATCGGTCCAGTATGCCAGCTCTCGGACTTAGGAAATACACTGAATCACATAGTTTTCGGGATGGTAGCTCAGGAGGTAGAGCTGGTCGTCTACTTATCTAAAGGTTGCTGGTTTGATCCCAGGCTCCTCCTGCTAGCATGCTGTAGTGTCCTTGAGCAAGACACTTAACCCCTAATTGCTCCCGATGGCTGCGTCCGTCGGTGTTTGAATAATTGTAAGTCGCTTTGGATAAAAGCGTCTGCTAAATGCAATGTAATAATGCAAGTATAAACGAACACTTGTCTGGCTGCTTTGTAAGTATTTTGTAAAAGTATTTTGTAAAAGTATTTGAAGCTACACTCTTGCATCCTTTTGGTCTAAACTAGTCGCCTATAACCTCTTTGGACATGTACAGACACAGAAGTGTGTGTGTGTGTGTGTGCGCGCGCGCACGTGTGTGTAAATGTTGAGTTTGGCAGATGGGCAATTCATTAGAAGTGGTCACAGCGGAATGAGCTAGTTTTAATGCAAGTATTTTACCAAACAAGACCACTGAAGGGCATTACGTCCTGTCTTTGCACAAATCGTCACGTAATTAGATGTTCAGCACACGTCTTCATTTTCAAACCAGATACCACGTGGTGGCTCGAAAGGGCCTTTCAAACTCCGTGTGGAGGGGGTGTGGCTCCCTCTAGCGGTCCGTCACGGGTACTGCAGCGATTACCCTTCTCGCGTCGGTCAAGGAAGGTACAACAGGCAAACTTCTGAGATGACTTCTATACACTGGCCTGACTGAAAAATGTTCACCTGAAGCGACTCGATTTCACGCGTGAAGGGGAGAACGAATGCTAAGCTCCTTCATTTATCCAGGTCGTATTGAATGGTGCACTTGGACGGTCACAATCAATACGACACGATGACGGCTTTTGGCCAACTGGTTACTATCGGCGCACCTGCTGTTCGCCAAATGGCTTCATTCCAGCGAATGGTATTGGCATTATCCTTTTTTTTTTTTTTTTTTTATGCAACATTTCGTGGATTTCTTTGACAAACTCCATTTGTTGGGTAGTTCTGCTGAGAATCGGGCGCAGGACCGTGTGACCTGACGCAGCAATCTGCCTTCATTATGGATGGGCTTGATTTCTTGCTTAACTTTTCTTTTTCTTTTCTTTGTAATTACTTTCGTGTATGTTCCTCATCCCGTTCGGTCTCGGACTCCCTTTCTTATTTTGTTTTCTTTTTATTTTTATTTTTTTTTCTTCATCGCGAGCTTCTTCCACGATTTTGTGTCCGATCTCACGCGATTGACGGTTGGACGCTCCGCCGGCCACCGGCGGGCGGAGGATCTCGGGCGTCCGTCCGCGGGCGCGCCGACCGTGTCGCGAACGAGCACGCACCCGTGCGCTCTCGGTCTTACGCCCCCCCCCGCCCTCCTTTCCGCCCTGACCAATCAGCTCCGTCGTTGGTTTCCGGTGTCATGGCGGCACGCATTGAGGGCGCAGCTCTGCGGACAGTGTGTGTGTGTGTGTGTGTGTGTGTGTGTGGGGCTCCAGGATGGTGGCGACACTGGCGCTCGGCTCGTTGATCGTTCGCCCCTCGTTACGCGCGGCGCTTGGCCCGCGTCGGCGCTACGGCCAGGTGTGCACGCATGCGTTCTGGGACGCGTATTGGACGTACGCAGCTACAGCTAACTCGGTGTTGTTATCAAGTCATCCGTAGCAGTGAGGTGGACAGGGTCTTTTGGGATGGGGCTCGGTTTTTAAATTGTTCGCTCGGAAATCAGGTGTTCATGTTTACATGTTCCATTTGAGTTAATATCGGGAAAGGCGTTTAATCAAATGCCTTATTAGGAACACTATATTAACACTGGGCGGGGCCTCCCTTTGCTCCCCAAGCAGCCTCGGTTCTCCTTGGCACGGCTGCCGCAGGATGTTGGAAACCTTCCTTCGAGGTTCTGGTCCACGTTGACATGATTGCGTCACGCAGTTCCTGCAGATTTGTCAGCTGCACATTCGTGCTGCGAATCTCCCGTTCGATCACATCCCAAAGGTGCTCGCTCGGCTTTAGATCCGGTGACTGTGACGGAAACTGAGGAAATCTGAAACCGTTTGGGACAATTTTTTCTGTGTGACATGGCATGGTGCACTCTCATGCTGGAAGTAGCCATTAGAAGATGGGTCAGTTGTGGCCATGAAGGGTCGGCAACAATACTCAAATAGGCTGTGGCATTCAAGTGATTGATTGGTATTAACAAGCCCAAAATGTGGCTCGAAAAAAAATCTCTGGACCACTGCACCAGCCTGGACTGTCGACACAAGGTAGATTGAGTCCATGGCGGTCGCCAAATTCTGACCCTACCGTCTGTGTGCCTCAGCAGAAATGGAGATTCATCAGACCAGGCTACGTTTTTCCAGTCTTCAATTGTCCAGCTTTGGAGAGCCTGTGCCCACTGCAGCCTCAGCTTTCTGTTCTTGGCTGACAGAAGTGGAACCTGACGTGGTCTCCTGCTGTTATTTGCTTGTCTGCCTCAGTGTTCCGCGTGTTGTGAATTCTGAGATGTTTTTCTACTTATCTGAGTTACTGTAGCCTGTCAGCTCCAGCCAGTCTGGCCATACTCCATTGACCTCTCTCATCGCATTTCCATCTGCCAAACTGCTGCTCACTGGATGGTTTTTTTTCCCTGCACCATTCTGAGAAAAAAACTCTAGAGACTGTTGTGCATGAAAATACCCAAATCTGCCGTCTGGCACAGACATCATGCCACGGTCAAAAACACTGGGTTACGGTCATGCATTGAATTACAATAAATACAATACATTTTTCGCCATTCTGATGGTTGATGTGAACATTAACTCAAGCTGCTGACCTGTATATTCGTAATGTTATCCATTGCGCTGCTGCCATATGATTAGCTGATGACATAATAGCATGAATAAGTAAGTGTAGAAGTGTTCCTAATAAAGTACTCAGTGAGTGTATATCAGTTAAGCCCTCCAATTCTACCCTCCACTCACCCTCTTGTCCTGATCTTTGTATTTGTAAATCAAGGATGGAACGAATATCAGAAGAAATCATGGTGCCATTACCTCGTCCGTCTTTCCTTTCACCCAAGTTTTTGCTCCCATCCTTGTTCTCCCACAAGTGAATTCACCATTTAGCCATGCTCCAATATGAAGCTCCTCCTGGTTGCATATCAAAGTGACCCTGAGCAAGGCACTGAACCCCTGTTACTGCTTCCGATGAGCAAAGTTAGAACCTTGCATGGCAGCCTTCGCCATTGGTGTATGAATGTGATGCAAAATTGTAAAGTCCCTTTGTGTCCTCAGGACTAGAAAGGGCACTAAGATCAACCGCAGTCCATTTTCCATTTCACATTAAATCCTAGGTCTCTTTGACTCTCACTAATGTCCTTTTTCCTTTTCTAGTTGCAGGTGGCCCCTGCTCTTTCTGAGCGACTGCGAGTGTTTGAGTCTCTCCGTGATAAGAGAGGTATTAGGAGCGAGGGAGCTGTATTTACAGAGCGCCCCCTCACCATCCGCTTGGCTGATGGAAAGACAATAGATGGAACAGCCGGTGTAACCACTCCCTTACAAGTTGCTCAAAGGACAAGGTAAGATATGAAGACATTATCATAAACCTTCATTTTTACCCCTCATTTTGTTTCTTTCATCATTAATGCGTACATATTTGTTATTGTATTTACTCCTGTAGGTTGAAAGGGCAGCTGGTGAGCAGGGTGAATGGGGAGTTGTGGAATCTTGTTCGCCCCCTGGAAGCCAACTGTGATCTGCAGCTTCTGGGGTTTGACACCATAGAGGGGAAGCAGGTAAAGTAGTAGTTGTTGTAGAGACCTGCCTATCCGAACCTCACTTAACCAAACTTTGTGGTGAACAAATAAGTTTTCTGCTACTTTATTCCGCTCTCAGGCAATTTGCCTATTGTAGAATGTTTATTGAAACTTTTATCCATGCAAGCTGCAGTTAACGTTACAGTCACAGGTGTACTATCTCTTTTTTATTGATCATACTTGTGATGATGATACCTGTGATGCTTCTTTGTGTCAACGTTTGAATTGTTTATGGCTCTATCCATATTCCCCGGTTTCCCGCCGGTTTCAGATAAATGACATTCTACTGTAATAAAATTGGACTGAAAACAACTCTGAGAAATAGGGCCAGGCGGACAGCAGTAGTCCCTCTTTCACTGTCTTGTACTCATCCCCCCTTCCCTAGGCAGCATGGAGGACAGGAACGTGTGTCTTGGGAGGGGTGCTGGAGGGCATCTTTGGCGCAGAGTTGTGCAGAGAGGGAGTGTCAGAGTCCGGACTCTACTGCGACCACCTGCCGGCACAAAGGTGAGAGGATCCTGGGCCATCTTTGACGATGGGATACAGTTTAAAACATGATAAAAGTATGTATATGTGGTTCAAAAATTACTTTAAACATTATTTCACAAAAGTAAGCTGTCCCACTCATCCAAGCAAGTCCAACTTTGCATATGTGGGAGTAGGTTGAGCTTTATTATAGTTGGCCTTATCTATTATAGGTTGGCTGTTTTGGTAAACATTGGGTTAGGGTTCGGGGCCCCTCTCATTATTTTCGCCACATAATTATGTGGGTGTTCGTTTTTTTTTTTTTGGGGTTTTTTTTCATCGGTATGCAGACTGACAATTGCTCTTGACACTGCACCTTCTTATTCTTCAAAAGGAATGCCCACGTTATGAGTTCTGAGGGAAGAATGTTGCACTACATAGAGCTTTGTTATATAGGGCTCATTACATAAGACCCTTCAAAGTGGATGATGAAGTGTCTTGTTTTTCGCAGTGATGATTTTGGCACTTCTCTTCTTGACAACCTAACATATTGACTTGCACGTTTTTTTTCTAAAATTGTCCCCACTCGCAGTGGCCTGTCTCTGAACGATGTGGAGCAAAGGTGTAAGGAATTTGCGGCCCTCAAACTACCCCTGTCCACACTAGAGCTGAATAAAGAAGAAGTCCAAGAGCTCTTCCAGGTCAGCAATCACTCTGCATTCTGATTGGAGTTTTCCTCTCAGGCGTAAGACGGAAACCTTAAAAAAAAAAAATCTATACACGTCAGATGGGATTTATTTTGTTGGTTTTGTAATCTCAAATATGTTTGCCTCTATCTTGACCCTTTCATGTGTTCTGAAGGAGGTTTAATCCTACCTGGCCATTGAACCTCCTGAACCAATATGATTAATAACAACCCTTTGACAGTCACACAGAACATCAGTCTTTATGATAAATAACTTGTATTTTAGTGAACCACAAGATTGTTCGGCAGACCTGCCGGCTCTGATTTAGTGATGTTTGCTTGTCGCTTTACCTGTTCCAGCTTGTATAATTGAATGTTTAGATACATTACCTCTGATAAGTGGCATTGGACTTACTCACCAGTTAAGAATGCCTCCTGCTTAAGGTGTGCCATTGATACAGTCTAGTGCGGTTGTATTTGCTTTTTCAAATTTGACCTCATTCCACTTGTTCCATTGGCCAAATTAAATTGCAGTGTATATGACTAATCTGTATGTTTTGTGGGTGTTCTTCTAGAATAGTAAGCTTAGACTTCAGCTGGTTGAGGAGCAGATGAATGGTCCTACCACGACAGTGTACAGGTAATTATACATATAGTCTGTACATACACGCACACACACACTGCTGAGGGTGATCTATCCACCAATGGCTATCTAAACATGATATATTTTTTTTTTCTTCTCCAGATGTGGGGACAGTATAGGGGTTTGCAGTGGTCCTCTTCTCCCTCACACAGGCCTCCTCAAGGTCTTTAAGATGCTGCAGGTATGTGGTGTAGTTGTCCTCGACTTTTTTTTTTTTGTTTGTTTATTTTGTTTTTTTTAAATTATTATTGTTATTATTACTAGTGCTGTGCCTGTTGAAAACATGCCGGTTTGGAACAGGCTGCACTGTTTGGAACGCAGTGCCTGTTTAGAACGGTTGCACTGTTTCGAAACGGGCTGTATTTTATTCTGTAAGTATTCGACTTACTGAATTACGTTTTAGGAATCACTTAGTTGGTCTAGTAGAAAGAAATTTTCCTAGGACATATTGTGTGTAATTACCGGGTGCGTTGCATTACATTTCACTGCATATATGTATGAAAGTATGTATATGTATATGTAAACATCTTGAATCTGTGCGGACGTTGACTCAGTGGCAGAGCCCTGAAGCCTCGTCCCGCCGCTGCGCATCGCACGCTGTTCGCAAAGCCCCACCCCGCCAGCTGAGCGGCTCCCTGTTCACTGCTTATTCAAAGTTTATTAATAATACACGTGTGACCAAATTATACCAAATTTGACACTGCACGACCCTGGGTTCTCAGAAGAACCCAGGGTCGGGGCCCCCCCCCCACCTCGGCAGGCACACGTGGGGGCTCGTGCGTACCTCCGCCCGGTCCGTCAGGGTTATATTTACTTATTTATATTTATTTATTGCATTGTTTATTTATTTCAGGATTTATTTTATTGGCATATTCATTTTTATTTGTGTGCTACGTCCACATACATCCTCATTGTGCGCGCCGCCGCTACGTCAGTTGCTCTGCACCGCAGGGGGTGTGGGGTTTGGACCAGGACCGCACCAGATGACTTACGCTGGACTTTCCCTTTCTCCATCCATACCGGCATTATCACAGCATGTGTGAAAAGGCGCAAGACGGAAATGTTCCGGAATGTAGCTGCATGTGTGAATAGTGAAACGCATTAGCGGTGCCACAAAAGTTATCCCTATAATTCACCAGGAGCCATGTGTGGCAACCGATGGAATTAAATTTTCATTCTGCTCAATCCTCATCCCCAGCAATACCCCCGCCAAGTGTGAAGTAGATCAGATGAACGGTTGTCGAGATAATCGAAGGACATACATACATACATGCATACGTACAGAGATTCCTTCCTTTAGAGTTAATTTGTTATTATTGGATTCTTCTCGCTTGTTTCCATTTTCTATCCAAGTGTTCTCCAAATAAGGTAGTAGATATTTTATTAGTTCTGCTTACTGCGTAGTTGTTTTTTTTCCCGTGAAGAACGGTTATGATTTATGACTGACTTTTTTTCTTGAGATTGGTACAATGGATCGGCCAAAACAAGGCCACAAACAATTCCATCACACATCCAAGGCCTGTGATAAACTTGTTAGGATGCGAGGATCAAACTTACCCCTGAAGGTACCGGGACCAGGAACTGTCTGTCTCCAAAGCGGAAACCCGAAAATGGAATTTTCCCTCTCCTAATCGATCCACAGACAGGGTGGGATCTCCATACTGGAGTGTTACTGGGCAGACTGTGATTCCATAGCAGCCAGGCTGGAAACGACATCAGCAGCAGGATGTTGTGTTTGTGAGGGGCCAGCTCCTGTTCAACGCTTTTACAAACAGGCTTCCATCGGTCAAGCCTGCCGTTCTTCTCAGCATCACTTTTCCTTTTTGCAAACGACACAACATAGAGTGAGAGAGCACCAGGGGGTGGTCATGCGTCACCGTTCATTCCTTTTCTGTGAAGGGGTCAGATAGTTTTATTTATTAAAATAAATAAAAAATAGAGAGGGGAGGCCGGAAAGAGGGAAAGGGGCGGCGGTCAACAATTTACAAGCGTTTATTCTTTATGAATAAGGAATTGTTGTAACTTGTGATATATTTTATTTGGAGTTACGTTTTATTTGCAGTTTCACAGATGCAAAGCAAACACTTCTTGTTTCTTCTCTGTTCACCCCCCCCCCCCACTTTCAGGTGTCACCTATAACGTTAAGCGACGAGCTAGAGACCTCCGGTGTGATGCGTCTGAGCGCTGTGGCTTTTCCAGCAGAGAGAGATGAGGAGGTGTGGGAGAGGGAGCAGGAAGAGGCGAGGAAGAGGGACCACCGACGCATCGGCACGGTAAACCCAGCGACAGGCGGCGGAACCCGTCTTAACGGGAGGGCGGCGGCGGCAGCCTTGTGTAAAGACGTTATTCCATTTTTTAATTTTATTTTTTGTTGAAACGGTTTTGTATCCGTCCGCTCTCTTAAGGACCAGGAGCTTTTCTTCTTCAACGACGTGAGCCCAGGAAGCTGCTTCTTCCTCCCCAAAGGTGCTCACATCTACAACACGCTCACAGACTTTATAAAGGTACACACACACTTGCTCGGTCAGTGAGTCACACGCTTGCTCGCCTGCCAGCCTGTACACAGAGACACACAAATATTTGTTTGACCTCCTCACGAATACTGGAATTAGGGTGGAAATAGAAAAATCTGTAAATAATTTTGTTATTTTCCCTATTCAACTGATTTGACTGCAGTAAATATTTCTCTTGCGAATGTCACGCAGCACCACTGTGTGCGGGCACAAGCACCCGGACCCCACATACACACACAGTACGCGTGTACGTGCGCCATTAGGCGGCTTTCAGCCCGAAGATTGTGCGATTCGCATCATTAGTCAGGATGTTACTCCACTTAGCAGTCTAATCACTAGGTTGTGACGGTCTGACCTTCATGCCACCCCCCCTTATTCTTTCACCTTTTCCCTCTACAACCGTCGTCAACCTCCTCGCCCTTCCCCCCTCGTTTTCCCGTAGGCCGAATATCGACGACGGGGCTTCAACGAGGTCGTGACCCCGACTCTGTACAGCACTGCATTGTGGGAGCGGTCGGGCCACTGGGAGCATTACGGCGACAACATGTTCACCGTGACGTCTGAAGGCTCGCAGACCTTTGCTCTGAAGCCAATGAACTGCCCTGCACACTGGTGAGCCTTCTCTCTCACTCTCACTCTCTGACTCTCACACACCTCCTCCTGGCCCTGACACCGCTCCGCTCTCTTTAGCCTGATGTTTGAGCAGCGTTCGCGGTCCTGGCGAGAGCTGCCCCTGCGATGGGCCGACTTTGGGGCGCTGCATCGTAACGAGCTCTCGGGAGCTTTGGGGGGCCTCACCCGGGTCCGCCGGTTCTGCCAGGACGATGCTCACATTTTCTGCACACCTGAGCAGGTACACGCGCGCACGCAAACAAGGATTTGTATCATGACAAGTCTGTTTATTAACGGCAAAACCAACTGCATTCATCCAAAACACGGAATGAGCTATATACTGAGTAGATATGGAATAAGGAGAAACCCTTCAATGTCCTAAATGCTGCAACCAGGGTTTAAATGCAGAACTTAATTCTATCTGATCCTCACCTCCCTATATAAGCAGACATGTTCCTGTGTTTGTTGGCGTAAACCTCAATCTGGAGCTGTGCACATTCTCCAGGATACTGATTGCATGCCTCCGTCCTCCTATTAGTTTCCCATTGATTTGCACAGCGAGGAGTCACATGCCGCCGCGGACTTGTTTACCTCTAAGGGACTAACTTAATCACTAAAGCGCTCGGGGCTCAGACGCAGACCGGCTGGCTTTCCCACCTAGATTAAAATGTAACCGTCGCAGATTGTTTTTTTCCTTCTTTGCCACATTTGTTGAGTCACTTCCCCTCGGCGCGCGGTCCTCCCTCTCCTCAGCTGGAAGACGAGATCGTAGCCTGTCTGGACTTTGTGAGGTGTGTGTACACGGTGTTTGGGTTCTCCTTCCACTGCCTCCTCTCCACGCGCCCCACGCCGTGCCTAGGGGAGCTTCACCTGTGGGACACTGCTGAACAGGTATACACACAGACACACACACCTGGTCTTTCATCATCATTTGGAATGCGGTGTGTTTAGTGCGGCCGCACAGTCCTAGAAATCCCCACCTGTGCAAATGTGTACGTACTGTAGGATAGCTGCAATAAATCACGCTCCCAGACCAATGTTCTGTAAATATAATGACATGGTGTAATGACATCCACTGATCTAATTACTGTGCTGTGGTCATTGCTTGACGAGTTCTGTTTGGGATTTCAGTTTGAAATGTGAGATGATTTAATGAAGGCAATTGGACATAATTGGTCCAAGTTCTCTCACATACAAATATGAACTCATCTGACAGTTATTAAGCGCAGGAAATTATTCACTTAGTAACTTTTTTCTCTCTCTCTCTCTTGTGAGCAGCAGTTGGAAAGGAGTCTGCAGCAGTTTGGTGAGCGCTGGGAGCTGAACCCAGGAGACGGTGCCTTCTATGGACCAAAGGTTTGTATATCATAGTACCCCGTATGGGTTCAATTCAAAACAAATCGTTCCCCAGGGTTCAAGCTCTGCTCACGTTAATTCTCTATGAATTTCTGTGTCGGTGTGAGACCTTCCTCCCATTGCTGTGGATAAAAAGAGAAAATGGCGGGTCATACATTTTTACCGTAGATTCTATTTGGATGTGGAAAGATACACATAACTTGGGCTGGTTTCCTAAAGGCTTTTACATGTTTTAAAGCATAGTCTGTCTATCTATCTTGTATTATATTTAAATGAATAAAGGTCCCATGGAAAATGTATCACATTTGTTTTGTCCTTGAAAGTGACATGAAGTTAATCTCGTTATGTCTGAATGAACCCGGCATATGACTTCCAGAACGAGGAGAGGTTACAGGAACCGGTGGCCGTGTTCACCAAGCGTCTTATCTTCCCACTAAGGAGTCCTCCCAGATAGCACAAGAACCTCCTCGCAAAGACTTTCATCTTAAAACCTTTTCCCAAAGCTGTTAAGAGCCGCCCTCGGGAGGGGGAGAAATCTTGAGCTATAAGAGGAAGTGCCGGGTTGACCTCGTGTTGCACCGCGTAGCGTCATGTTTACTCACCGCTGTGCCCACGGTTTGTGTTGAAAGGGGACCAGTCTGTGCCAACAAATCCATCGTAAAGACACAAAAGTAGAAACGAGTGCCACTGATTTTATACATTAAACCAAAAAATAAAGTCCTGACTTCGAGTTTATGTTCAGCTTAATTGTTTAATATCTTAATTGTTACCCACGGCACCTTGTGAAATACGTAGTCCATGAATTTAAACAGCTTTTTAATGAGCCGCCATCATTAGTTGCACGTTTGGAGTTGGGATCACTTTAACAAGCCAAGGAAGAAGTGTGCTAATGCTTCCACATACATTACCTTGAGTTACTGTAAGTATTCAGCTCCACCAAACTATCTTCACAGGTCAAGATTCTAAATTTAAAGACCCCCCTTCCCCAAGCCGATCTGTTTAACATTGTGCATCATACCGAACGGAATGGAGAAGTGCAAAACCTTTAAACAATTTACAAAACATTCAAACAAATTGTGAGAGGAAAGGATTTATATCCCTTTCCCCAAATGTTCATTTTGTTGTTTAATCCCTTTATACATAACCGTTCTCTGCTACACGTGTCATCACAGATAATGAATGTGATCTATAATTTCAATGATTTATTTCATTTATAGAGGGGATGCTCAGAGCCCATAAAGCTCTCTCATCTATTGATCTACATTGTCCTTTAGGATTGTCTGTGATTTGGTCTTAGAAACTACTTTTAGCCACAAGATGTTTCAAGGAATACAGCCAAAGATCATAAAATGTGAAGGCAGCTCAGGCCAGGGTGGGGTCGGACACACACACACACACAACATTCTTCACGATCTACCGAGCGTCAGTGTGCTGGCAACAGTTTATGAGATAAGCTCACCCCAGGAAACTGATTTATATTACATTTCCTATAAGAATGAAGCTTTTCCCTTGCAGCTTGTTTTAAGATTTCCTACCTGGCACAGAAGGAAGTCCTTGTAGTAAACTCCTCGTGTCTCATGTCATTCAAGATCGATGTCCAGATCAAAGACGCCCTCGGTCGACAGCATCAGTGCGCCACCATCCAGTTGGACTTCCAGCTGCCAATCAGATTTGACCTTCAGTATGTTGGGTGAGTGTGTGATGAAATAACAACGGCCGCATGCGCCGGCGTGGGGCCCTTTCACGTTCGTAACGATCTGATCTCAAACTCTTGCAAACACATGCAACTGGGCTTTGACTTTGTGCTTGTTCTATTTGAAGTTCTCTTATTGCTCTGGGAATCATATGAAGATGAACAAGGCGGACCAACACTAAGTAGATGATAGGAAACCCGTCATTTCTTTATTTAACTTATTTATTTTTTTCGCGCCAGCACAACCCCTCCCTTTTTAAGCTTGCGTTCCCTGCCTTATCCTGTCGTCGCGTGGTTTCTTTGTATCAGGGCTGTTTATGTCCATGTCTTTCTGCTTCTTGGGAATGATGTCACAGGTCGGATGGGCAGGCTCACAGGCCGGTGATGGTTCACAGAGCGGTGCTGGGATCTCTGGAGAGGATGATCGCAATATTGGCCGAGAACTTTGGGGGGAAATGGTAAATGGACCTATTGTTATTATAAGAGTAAGAGTCATAAATGTGTTTCCAGCGCTAATGGTATAACAGCTTTATTTGAACCGTTCCTGTGTATCTCTCCCAGGCCGTTGTGGTTGTCTCCGTCCCAGGTCATGGTAATCCCTGTAGGGGGCGATAGCGAGTCCTATGCCCAGCAGGTTAGTCTTGGGCAGGGGGTTGCTCTACAGTCTATAGGCAGGCCAAGTTTATTTTTGTGATTAATTGCCCTTTAATGAAAGCAGTGTTTACAGGCCTAATCTCATTTGAGGTACGGTTTGTTTTTTTTAAGGTGGTTCAGACTCTCCTCGAAGCTGGATTCATGGCTGATATGAATCAGGATGAGGGAGCCACCTTAAATAAGAAAATTCGCTCTGCCCAACTTGCCCGCTACAACTACATATTTGGTAAGGTGCCTGATGGAACGGATCCATTACGGTTGTTTTCTGTAATCCGCTACAAACGCGTCACTCATTGTTATTTACATTCAAAGTACTCCCATTTTATTGGACAATTTGTGTCTGTTTCAAGTGGTCGGGGAGAAGGAGCGTGTGAGTGCAACGGTGAGCGTGAGAACCAGAGGAGGGAAGCAGCTGGGACGGAGGCCGATCGGGGAGGTTCTGACATCGCTCACACAGCTCCAAGACGCTCGAAGCAACCAGGACGAGTTCTGAGTCAATGTTTGGAGATTTGAATGTCTGTTTCCACTGTGTACGCTTCATTATGTTTTAATCAATCGTATATTAAATATCATTACTGAATATTTTTTAATAAAATACAGTTTAAATGACTTGCAGATGTATTTTTAGGGTTCAAACCCTGTTGTCTTTCTGCGGGTTTATTGTTATTCATTGTTCACTTATGCCGCACTTATTACGCATCTCAAACTTGAAGCTTGGCCCCAATAACTGGAAACTATGTGCATATGCTTCCCAAGAAACTTGAGCCCAATCGTCCAGATGGTGGCGCTATGTTTAAGGCACAAATGCATAATTTTGGAAAGGCTTCGCCCCTAACACCTTGACTCTGATTGACTTGAAATTTGACACGCAAGTCCAGCTCAATGTGCTCTACAAAAAAAAACTCTTGGACCATAAAAGTCTGCCATGATGGGTTTTTTTGCTCATTTACATAATGTGAGAAGCAGGGATGTGAACAGACATTTTGGGATTTTGACTTCATCATCAACATCAACACCAAACTTGGTTTTACAGCATTGCGAGACTGAGACGCACATTTCTATTATAAATGAGCAAGATCGGTCCATAAACATGGCCACCATCAACCAAAAAGAAGTTTCAAAAAGTATGGCTTAGCAGAAAATTGGTCATAACTAATTTTGCCAATCATCACAAACCTTGGCAGATACCTTCCGTCCTTTTTTTGGAAATAGGTCTACCAAAGCATTTTGAGCCCGACCCGTAGGGTGCGCCACA
>NC_137195.1:13475677-13498177 GCF_960531495.2 Zeus faber
TTGCACCATTAGCTGCAGATGTACACGACCGGCTGAAGCGAGAAGCGTTTTCCAAAGTGGAAACGAACCATATGGTAAATGTTCTCTTTTTGTTTTGGACTTCTTCACAATGGTAACAAGGCGTATCATCGGCCAAACATTCCTTGATATTATCTTGCGGGGCATTATAATTTGTTATTGTTTCGTATACAATGCTCTGCCGATTTTTTTTTTTTTTTCAGTTCGAGGTAACAGATATTCCGGAGCAGCCACTCAGGGAGGAATTTGTCAAAATAAAACTTACGTGGATAAAAGTGCTCAACAAAACAATGAAGCCCTTTGCGGACGGACTCGACTTCACACACACGTCGTGCGTCTCGGCCTCTCGCTGATATTATTCTAAATGAATGTCAAGTGCACGTCCGGTCGCCTCGGGGAGTAAGAGGAGGAGGAGAGGGTGACCTCACACGCTGACCCGCGGCTTGTTTTCAGGATTCCTGCTTCTGGGGAGAAATCCAAAACCCGACCCAGTGCCATGAGATACTTGAGGGGGGGCTACCAGACTGAACTGGGAGGGTGTGGGACGCAGACAAGGCTGAAGATCGGCATCGATTCGTCAAATTAACATGAACATTTTGACATTGAGGGTTTAAATGGAGGCTATGTCCTTTCTTTTGAATGTAGCTGTTACTAGAGGCAAGAATGATGGGTGCAGTTTTCCTTATTTATCTTATTTTTATTTTTTTTAAACCTGTGCTGTCAGCATGCTGGGCATACAACATAGTATTTGTGTGCTATTGCATCGAGGACAGAGTGAGGCTGCAAGTGGAGTTCAGCTTCACAACCTGCAATGCAACTCTTTGTTCATTCTTAAATCATCAAACACTGCTGCAGTAACTCTGTCCTGTGGACGACCTGTGGGATGATAAGAGCACAGCTTTTTGTTACACAGAACCACCACCAATCCCCCTCTTTGGAGAACTATTTTACCATGTTTGGGTCTATAAACAACTAATCACTACTCCAAGAGGGGGAGAGTCATGATGGGTGGGATAAATAAACATAGAAATACACAACATGTACATGGAAAAACATAAACATCAGATGACAACATGTATTGAAAAACAGAGTTAATTAAGTCCAGGAAAACCGGAACAGCAATTGGTCATGTGGCCTCTTTCTGTCATAGTTATGGCAGTAAATGAGGGAGGAAAGGAGAGGGATGTAACCAGGAGGGTGCTGGGGGTGTGTTCAAAGCAGGTGCTGATGCAGTGTGTTTGTGTGTGTGTGTGTGTGTGTGTGTGTGTGTGTGTGTGTGTGTGTGTGTGTGTGTGTGTGTGTGTGTGTGCGTGCATGTGTTTAAGTGTCCACCGGTGAGTGTACAGGACTTATTCGTTCTGGTGTATATGGTTGGTATTATGTCGCAACGCCTCCAAGCGGCGGAAAGCCCCCCCCCCCCCTGAGTCCCCGCAGCTGCATAGGCACCCCACGGCTGCAGGAAAGCTCCAATACCCCGCCCTGCAGCCACAGAAGACCCCCGGCCCTCAAAGAACCCGGAAGCCCGCGGAGCAACCCCATGCCTGGCCCCGAGGAGCATAACCCAGTCCCAGGGAGCACGAGGAGAGCCCTGGGACTGGGTCTCTGAGGCGTACACATACAACCCATCCCCATGTGCAGGCACAAGACGCAACCGCAGGTGCAGAACCCGGGCCCCGGGCACCAGGCACGGACCGTAGGCCCGGAGCCAGGTCCTGCCCGGGTCACAGGACCAGACGAAATGACGCAGGAGGAATACACATGCCCCATTACCCTGGGCCCGGGGCAGGCGACCCCAGCGGCGCGCCAGCACGTCAACCACAGAGCCAAAACCCGAACCCGAGACCAAAACCCGCAACCCGTTGTGTGCAGTTTTCCATTTTTGTACTTTTTTATTGTTTCACTTTAAAGCTTTTAATTGAGTGAAATATTTCAAACCCCGTCAACATCCTCTTCCTCTTAAATGCACACGCTTCGTCCAACTTTATGTTGTTGTTCGTACTGTACGCGCTTGAGTTGTTCAAGGCTGAGATGGATCATATGTTGGATTTTTTTACTCTTTATGCTTTAAACAGATGGAATAAGATTTAATTAGAATGCACACTTGCCAATATCCCATTGACTGTAAACATGGCAGGGTGCTTATTCGTGCAGTTATTTTTTTCCGCTTCATCTTTCTAGTTCACTTTTTTATATGCTGGGCCATACCATAGATGCCCATTCACACGAACACAAATCTGGTTGATTATTGTTGTTATGTGTACATATATGGCTCAGTGGCTTCTTTCAATGCAGCAATGAATCGTTCTTTGTGGGAATAATTGGAACAAGGCCATCCCAGCAGCCTTTTCAGCCAATTAGGGTCCACTTTGGTGACCCTCTCTCTCTCTTTTATGTCCTTGTCTGGCCCTTGTCTCCCCTCTGACCCCCAGCAGAGCGCCTCCCCCTGCTTCTACTGCCAGTACCCCAACCGCTAATTCAAATATACAAATACAAATATTCATTACAAAGTGTTCGCCTTGAAACAAATACAACGAACTACGCACGCGTGTTATAGTTTCCACCTGTGTAATGTTGATATTGTCAATCGAATGATTTTTTAAGGATGGAGCTGTTTCACAACGTTTCTCCTATCCGACTCCCGTGCCCTTTTCACCCTCGGTGCTCCTCCTCTGTGGTTTTCTGGGACCCTCCCAGAGTCTCCCACCTCCCCTTATCTCTCTCTCTCCCTCTCTTATCTGCTCTATTTGTCCTGACACCTGTGCCCACAATGGGACGAGGTGGTGTTAAAAACAAAACAAATCCCCGTGTAGGTGTTGTGTTTCTGGGCTGCGTCCAGAATGCTCTTGTGGGGTTCTTGGGGTTCTGCGGTCCTTCCGCCGCATATTCTTCACGCTTTAATCCGAGCCAGCGCCATTAGATGGGTGGAATGGAGCAAATATTGACTCCATTTGGGGCAGACAATTCACTAACCCCTAAGCCCCACCCCCGGGTTCTTTCTCCTTCTTTCTCTCCCACTCGCTCCTTTGCCTCCCCTTCTAATCGGCCTTTACCTCTTTCTCTAATGTTCCCCTTTCATCCATTTTCTGGCACCGCCGTTTCTCCCCCTCCCTTTGTGTCCCCATCTATCATTTTGCTCTCTTTCACCATCCCTCTCCCGGCTCTCGGCCTCTCCGTCCGTCAGTGAAGTCGGGTCGGACCTCCTCCTCTCCTCCTGAGAGGAGGCTTTGTGTGAGACTTGCGCCCGGGAAGAGATCGCTGCCCGTGTAGCTTTAATCAAGGTTACAATATCCAACGAGTTACTGCATGTCGGACCTGCAGGGGTCTGCACGCCGCTCCACCAAGTTCCTGTTTACTAGATTCCCTCTCAATGCGGATTATTCCCCACCAGGGATTACATTGTTTTTGTTTGCGTGTTTTTAATTCTGAAAACCATCTGACCAGTCTCGGCACCGGTCGTCTGTATTTGACCCATTTAAGCCTCTCTGTCTAGCTGCTTATATGGCGACAGAGAAGCCGGCAGCGAGGCCCGAGTCGCAACTCAGCGCCTCTCTGTGAGTCTGGAGAGGCCCGGAGACCTCATTAACTCCTGCCATAAAGGGTTTGAACACCTACTGTAATGTATTTAGGCACCGGGATAGGCTGGGCTGTGTCTGTTTTTGTGGGAAGGCGGAGAGTGTGTGTATGTGTGCGCATGGAAGCATGAGTGTGATTTAACACTCCCACAAGGCCCCTGCTACTCCAATCTGCAGGGTTATTATTCAGATCAGCCATCCGAGACAAATGACAGATCTACTAGTATATGAAACTCCCCTGGACACAAATGCACGCACGCACGCACGCACACATATATACTCACATACTCACACGCACGCACGCACACACACACACACACACACACACACACACACACACACACACACACACATACTCACATACCACACACGCACACCACACTTGTGTGATGTGGTGACTACTTGATACAGGCATTTTGATAATCAGGGCTCTGTGGTCGCTGGGGCATGTCTGCGACCCTATGCTATGGTAACTGCTTCTCAGAGACACAGAGGGAGATAGAGAGAGATATAGAGAGAGAGAGAGAGGGAGGGGGGGGGAGGGAGAGGGAGAGAGAGAGAAAGAGAGAGAGAGACAGAGAGAGGGAGAGACAAAAGGGGGGCGTGCAAAGGGGGAATAGCTGGTCACACAATACTGGTGGTCATGGCAGCAACCTTTAGTTAATTGCAGATACTGATTTGTTTGTTGATTGGGGCGTACGGCTTAAAGACGGACAGCAGTGGGCGACCCACTCATCAACGATATGCATACAAACACAGACGTACAGAACATTGTGTACAAACACATTCATACGAACATGTACACACATACACATACGCACAAGAAGCCACTATCGGTATGTATTTGTATGTTTAGGCCCCGGAGTCGGCCCTCATCACTGTAATTGCCACATTAACTCTTTATTTTGACAGATTGAATGGTAATCTTGCTTCATAATGCGGTTGAGACTACTGTTACCGCTCTCAGATCTGGCCTTTGAAGTAGCTAATCTCCGTCACCATCTCTGTGTCTGTGTTGTTAGAGGCCCCGCCAAGAAAAGCAGCTGGCTCTGGGACATCCCAAAGCCCTGTGCGCTAGTATGCAACGATGGATCATAACACACCATACACCCGGCACGCCCCGCCCTCCTCCTATCGCTCTTTCTCACACTCCGCCCGTCATGTCGCTACAGCTTCACACTCTCCAGGCGGCGCTGCACACGGAGCGACTGGGCCCAAGGAACCAAGATGGAGTCACGGTCCGCCGTGCCCTCCCGTTGGCGTCTCCTTGACCCCGTGCTACCTGAATAAGGGTGACCCCATCGCTCCCTCCCCCTCTTTCTCCAGCACTCAGATTACAACAAATTTCCATCTTCCGTCAACGCCGGCCTAATCGGAACTCGCTCCCTCCTCCAGCTTGTTTGTCCTTTCATCTTTTTCTCATTTCTCATTTCCCTCTCCACGACTGCTTATCGCCCTCCCTGCACTGATTCCTTCAGGGTGTGTGAGCGGCACGGTCCTTGAACGTAACACGTCGAGGGAAACTCCGCGCTGGGTGGAGGCCGAACAACAAACAAATAAATATTGTCGACACTGGCAGGCATTGGGCAGCTCCCACATCTGGCTTTGGGTAGAAACGAGCCCTCAACCACGCACGTACGTACGCACGCACGCACGTACGCACGCACGCACGTACGCACGCACAAACAATCACACATCTCCATCTCTCGGAAGTGTATCTCGGGTTTACTTATCGTCCTTCCAAACTATGTTTATTCCATGTGTACGGTGTCGCAATAAAGCTGCGATTAAAGAGTTATGAGCACATGTTTGTTATTGTTATGTTCCACTAAGTAACACGACTGTAAATAATCGAGATCCAGCTATGCGCCTTCTCCATTCATAGAAAGGTAAATAAAGGCACATTGAAGTAATAAATAAATAGATAAATAGATAAATAAATAAATAAATAAAACAAGGGGGGTTACTTAACTCTCTTGCCGTGAATACACCTTACGTAGGATTTGTACAACAAAGAAATTCTTCTGTGCGTTCATCATCTGCTGAGGAATGACACCCCCAAATATTTTTTTCTTTTTTTGGAAGGCGGGGCGGGGGGGGGGGGTTTGCACGACCGCCACAACTTATAACAGTTACCAGACATATGCTGCCAACTGGGCTGTTTGCAGATCATAATGACTGATCAGTATTAGCTCGTACAATAGGGCATTCTTATGTAGGATTGTGCAAGCAGGAAAGCAGCTCTGAGAGTTGTTATAGCTTAGTCAGGGCTCATAGTGTGACTTTCACGTGTGTGTGCGTGTTCGTGTGTGTGGTGTGGTTGGGAGGGGGGGGGTCGGGGTTGAGAAGTGTGGAATTGTTTGGGTGTTATCGGTTGTTATTATTATAAAGGTCTTTCTAATTCCGGAGAGGGAGGGAGGCCGAAAGACAATTGAAATTAGGATTTGTTTTTGTTTGTCATAGGTTATTCTAGAGGTCTTTGTAATTCTAGGCAAAAAAAAAAAAAAAGATGAGAGGGTGGGAGGGAAGGAGAAAACTGATCTGATAAACAGTGGGTGAACCAAGGGGGAGACGGACAGAAAAGGAGAGAGAGGGGAGAGAGAGAGAGAGAGAGAGAGAGAGAGAGAGAGAGAGAGAGAGAGGAGGGTGAGGGTGGGTTGTGTAATCTGTCCATTATGTCTCCCGCCCCCCGCCCCCCGGCCCCCTGGCTACCAGCAGACGTCACACCAGATATAATAAGGACAAAAAAAAAAAAAGTTGTCGAGTGAACGAGTGAGGAAGAAAAAAACAAAAAACTAGGGAACCATTCCCACTCTCCAAAATCACGGGGAGTGACTGAGAGGGAGAGAGAGGGAGCGAGGGAGAGAGAGAGAGAGAGAGAGAGAGGGGGGAGGGAAACTATTGCACTATTACCCATGCCGCATCATATGGCTTTAGCGCTAAACTAGGCTGGAAGGTAAAAAAGAAAAAATAGCAAAGTGGACAGAGTGAGGATTTCTCCAAAAAAAAACAAACCTCCAGAAAAGTGACCATGCGGCTCGGGACCCTGTTCAGGTAAAGTACAACCCCAGTGCGCCACGTGAAGCCGATAACATCTCGTGGATTTTTGCAATGAATGACAAGGACCCGCTGGCGTGTGCGTCCCCTCGCGATCAGGTGTTAACCGACGCTAAAGGGAAAAAGAAAAAAGTTTTGTTTGCGCGTAAAAGAAACTTTGACGCGCGTCTTCGAGCGCGTCGCGCTCCGGGGTTTATAGGGAGTTATTATAGAGGAATTCACCCGAGGGCGCATAGTTTGGACTTTACTTTTATTTATTTTTTAATTTTTATTTTTATTTTAATTTTTTATTTTTTGAAACGTTCTCCTCTCCCTGGGTCCCCTCTCTCCGTTCTCCCCCCACCACAATGTGCCACTGTAGCGGAGGGAGAAACGTGGACGCGGGTAGGGGGTCGTTACTTCGGCCTGAGCGGCTCTGTTGTGTCGCTCTGTGCCGGTCCTTTGTCCGCGTTTTTGGGATAATTGTGAAGTCTAGTGTGGGCTGCACCGCAATCCCACTGCGCGAAGTGCATGTGGCTTGCGGTGACGGTTCATGTGGATTGTGGAGTCGGTCTTTATTTTATTTTTTTGTTTATATTTATTCATTTTTATTTTTTTATTTTTTATCCTGTCCAGTGGTTTTGGTTTACCATCATTACATCTCGTAGGTTTCAAGTCACTCTTGAGGCATGCACCCCATAATTAATGTCGACCATCACTAGACCTTTTAAAGCCTCGAGAAAAGTGAGCCCTCAAAGCATCAAACCTCAGAACACCAAGTACCATGTTGCGTGTGATGGTTTTGGACGGAGTTTGGAAAAGACACAACTGTGGTTGTAAGTGTTAAAACCACATCCTCGGGGTGTGGACAGTCCAGCAGAGAGGAAACCCTCCCGATGTTTGAAGCCATTAGTTTGGTCGAGCCTGCCAGGCTTTCCCAGCCTGGTTGGTGTTTGCTCCCAGAGCTTTGGAAGGAGGAATAAAAAAAATAAAAAATAAATAAAGTGTTGGTTTGTTTCCACAGACCCCACTCCAACGACATCTGATAGTCGTGCTGAATGTGTTTGAGTTTGCGGTGCCAGGGAAAATGATGTTTTCAAGGCAGACTGAGAAAAATATGTCAAGGAGCAAATGTTTGAGCAAAAAGAATGGCAGACTGGGTCCCGATTCCATGTTAAAGTGGTAATCCATAAGATTATTTTGTTTAAGAATCACACCTTTTTCCTGTATTTTTTATCTAGCTGGCACTTTGTGAGAATTATCATTCAATATATACTGTATGTGTTATGTATGTGGTCCTCTATAGCTTATGCTGTTTCTGTTGTCAGTGGCGGGGTCCGCCTTTCCCAGGATGGTGAATTTGATAACCCAGTGTCGTCACTTGTGGTCAGGATATGGTAGATATGGATGAACATTCACAAAAAAGAAAAGTTCTCTCGAACTAAGAAATATAACTACCATTCATGTATTTTTTGACCTAGACAAAAAAAAAAAAAAACCCCGAACCGAAGCAATTGACCAGAAGAACCGAAGTGACCATTTTAGAGCGAAGATGAGGGTGAACCCGGGTGTTGGGGGGGAAGAAAAAAAAACGATCTTATGGATTTCCGCTTGAAGTCGATGAGTCATGTATAAACAGCGCGACGCGACGTTAACCCATTTCAAAGGGAACGTGTTGAAACTGCTTGTGCCTCTGAATCCTGCTCAACGTCCCTCACACCTCACGCTGCGCGCCCTCTTGTCTCCCTCCCCCCTTCTGTCCCCCTCCATCAGGCTCTGTGTGCTGTGGGGTTTGGTGGCGGCCACGTCCTCCGCGTCCAAAGCGGGGAAGAAAAAGGTACGGCGGCGTGACGGTGACGGAGGCGGTCGGGGGAGGTGCTGCCGGTACAGTGCGGCCGGAGCTTAACCAGTAGCTCCACGGGTCCCCACCCTCCCACCCCCGGCTCCTGGGTCACTGCTTGGCTCTCATTACTGGTCCCAGTTATGTGGCAGCTGTGTGTGTTTGATGTCGGCCATTACAGCGCGTACACCTTACACACACGTCTCATTAGTTGTGACTGCCCCCACCGCTTCCGCCCGCGTCACCTCGTGTGCAGCGTACACCAAAAACGACTTTCCTGAGGATTTTTTTGGATTCCCAGACGAGTTTTTCTGAGGTTCCGCAGAGAATCAGATTAAGACAGCGCTGCCGTTGCTCTGAGACGGACAGAAACGTCTCGTGATCGGTCTCAGACTGGTCCCGGAAGTCGGGCCGGTTCGATATTATCTCAGGTCCTAAATCTCGGGCCTCGGCGGTGTGTCCGAGAATCCCAGGATGTGTGATCCCCTGTGACCCTCGTCCCAGCGAATCCTGGAAAAAATCCCGGAAAAAAATCCTGGAAAAAAAGTCTTTAAATGCGCGATGCTGTCTTTTGGAAATGGTCTGGTGCACGCCTGCCATCAGCTTTTCCCTCTACTCCCCGCCACGCGTTCCCCTTCAGTGTCAGGCGTAGACTGACCTTATTGATGTAAGTCAACCTGGAAAAGACAACAATGTACGTAGTGGGACACACATAGCCACACACACAACACACAAGCCCACAAAATACACACTCAACACACATGTGTTTATTACACCTGTTTTCCAAAGTCCACCACACAGACCAAACATACACACCCTCACAAGTTTATTGTAGCCTCGTGTATACCTCCAGTACACACACACACACACACACACACACACGCACATGCACACACACACGCGCGCTTCGACACAAAGAATGGGAGAAAGAGAGAGAAGTAGAGCGCAGATTTATGTTTTGGTTCCCTCTGAATGGAAACTTTTGTTCAGCTCCCATCTTGGCCATCCTGCCAACGAGGCCAATGGCTGTGTTATGAAATTAGAGAAGAAACATTTATCTACAGACGCCGAGGGAGGGAGGCATCAAAGCCCGGCGGCCGTGCACGCACAGACGTGCACGCGTGCGTGCATCTGATCATAGAATTAGCATTTATTGTATTATCGCGTTACTGTGAAATGAGAATACATTCTTTGATTACGTTATCAAATTTTGCCGTTTGACGGAGATATGACCTGAAATGTGTCACGGTACCGGATCTGAAATGTTTGCTTTCATCTGATTGAAGTTTGTGACATAGATCATGTAAGGTTCCTTGGGGAAATGACACTCTCCCAATTGTTCTCTATCTATATCCAGCCCTAACAGACACACACACACACACGCACGCACGCACGCACGCACGCACGCACGCACGCACACACACACACACACACACGCCAAAACCTGGGTCAGCCATAATGTTCTCCTTTCCCGAACTCTTTCATTTGAGTTCAAGTCTAATATCGATTGTCTCAAAGCCTCCTGGACGATTCCCAATTTTACTGAATCACGATGACTCCAGGATATATTACAGTGACTGGCTCTTCGGTAGAGACTCTGCAGACGATGACCAATCGGAGAATTGTTTTTCCAACTCATTTCATACGGCCATTTACTACAGATATCTGCCATTTCGCAATCTCACTTGTTTTTTTTCGAAGTCTGACTTTTCTTTGAGCTATTTGCAAGGTCTTGCAATTTTGACCGACCTAGCGTTTTCTGAGAAGACGACCTCCTCTGACATGGAGGGTTCATAAATCATTCCACTGGCACCGCAAAGCTACAGCGTGAGGGAAACTTTTTGAACCCAGGGCCAAATGAATAAACTAATCACATATGATTCAAGGAGAAGTGGATGTATGATCCTGTTTCTCTGCGTGTATGTGTGTCTCTGTGTGTGTGTGTGTGTGTGTGTGTGTGTGTGTGTGTGTGTGTGTGTGTGTGTGTGTGTCCAGGTGACAGGCAGGCGATCCAGGCAGGTTTTCGAGGCCGAGGCGGTGGAGGGGGTGTGGTCTCTCTGGGGCGAGTGGTCAGGATGCTCTCAGGCCTGTGGCGTGGGAGTCTCACACCGGAGCAGGAAGTGTCTGCCCCCTCCACCCCCCCAGGTCCCCCCACTCTCTCACTCACCTCCCAACTGGGGGGGCTATATCCCCGGCGCGGTCGGGGGTCCCGTCATCTCCGCCATGCGGCCATACTACCCCTCCCTCTATCCCGGACAACGTCCCCCGTACTACTCCCCCCCGATGTCCCCCAACCACAGCCAGGGTCTGCCCCTGTACCGGGACACTCCACCCGGCGGAGGCGCGGACGCTCCCGTACCCGCGCCGGCGAACCCGTTTTACCAGCCGGAGTTCTCCCCGCCCAATCAGGACCCCGTGCCTGGTTACCGGTCGCCCTACCACACCACGGCACGCGGCTACAACCAGCCCACCCGGGTCCTGAGGAGGCCGACCAGTCCGGGCTCTCAGCGGGCCGGAGGCAGCGGGAACAGAAGATCCGTCTCCTCCAGCCGGGACAGCGGAGCCCCCCGGAGGTGAGGGGCCGGGGCCCAGTGAGGCATCATGATAGTTATTTAAGACGCTGGCGACAGGCGGCATCCAAGCGCTGATTGTCACTGACGTTATTCATGTTGCTGATGTGTTGCTGAAGCTGAGCGAGGAGGAGTCTGGGGAGCTGCCGTCGGAGGTCTTCCTCTGGCTCTCGAAAATAAAAATATGCATGTTTTTCTCCCAGTTAAATTGACTGCTCTAAAATACCGTGTGACATTATTCAGTTGGTTTTTGGAAGGGAAGTATGTATTTTTTCTTTGAGTGAAATAAATCAACTTTAAAACAGAACAACAGACCGTTGATGCGCCCCCTCCCCCCCTCATATTTACCACACAGTTTTCCCACACATACATTTCAAGATGCATTTAGTAATCTTAAGAATACAGTGGATTAAGGACTATTTTTTTAATACTAGAATATTTCTTCCATCTCATGATTTCTTCCTTGTTTTAAGAAGTTGTACCAAATCAAATTTCCTGACCCCACTGGCAGAAAAAAAAATAGTTTTTTTGGCATTGATATTTCCCAGTGTAGCTGATTAGTTTTGAGATAGATATAAATAGAAGTTCTGCCCTCTTGCTGCTTACTGTCAGCTGGCTCAATGTCAACTCAAATGATTTCAGTCTGAGCAAAGTTTTATTGGACATTTATCTGACCTATCTCAGGCATTGTCTCTTTTGACTCTCTCCATCTCTCTCTCTCTCTCTCTCTCTCCCATCGCTGCCTTTTTTTTTTTTGCTCTCTTTCTTAACCCCGTCCATTTATTTCTCCCTGTCAGGTCGCCTGCAATCCGTCCAGGTCAGTTCGGTTACGGCCGGGTTCCCTTCTCCCTGCCCTTACTCCGCCCCAACCGCCAGGCTCGACACACGGATAACGACACCGACGCCGCGGGGACGGCGACCCTGGTGCCGGGCGTCGCCCGTGGCAGCACGGAGGGCCCCGCCGAGGAGGTTAAAGACAGAGAAGCGGTGGAGGAGGAGGAGAGGGAAAATTCACCTCCTGCTGCACAAGTGTCAACTACAGTGGCGGCGGCGGCGGCGGCTACTACTCCACTGGAGGACGGCAGCCGGCTGGAGTGGAGAGACGAGCCCCCCCGACACAGACCCCCGCCCCACCCCAGTACCGAGCAGAGGAGGGTGAGAGAGCCGGAGAGAGCCTCCTCTCCTCACCCATCCTCCCGCGCCTCCTCCCCCTCCCGCGCCTCCTCCTCTCGCTTCTCCTCCTCCTCCTCCTCCGACGTACCCCTCCAGCAGCACCGCCGGCAGTTTGACTGGCACTCCATCACCGCCCCGCCTCCGCACGCCCCTCCCTTTGCTCACCCTCACCCCAACCCTCACCCATACGCCCCCGACACGTCTCCGCAGTTCTCCTCCCCCCTCCACCGCCCCCCCACCCACATCCAGCATGCAGAGAGGGAGCTCCGTCTGGGCCTTGGCCCCCAGCCGCAGGCCCCGGTGCCGGGACTCCATCAGCCCGGCGTCTACCCCCTCCAGCACCCCCAGTCACCATATCAGGCGGGGGTGGAGGGCAGGGAGGGGGAGGGGAGAGCCGCCCGGAACTACAGATGTCCCGGGGCGGAGAGGGAGCATCGCAGGTGCTTCTCACAGGTAAGATCTTAAAATCTGATTCCCCGTCTCAGCACTTTACCCTGTTGCAAACGACGGTGATTTCACAGATTGATTGGAGTGGTCACAGTAGGTTTCCGTGTGTAGACGCCCCAATAGCCTGGACACATTTACGACGTCTCCAGTGCGCTTTAGTTTCATGGATCCACTTTCAAACTGCCCTTCAACCGCCTCATTTCCCTCCCACTGCAGCAGCAGCTCCCCTGACCTTGCCAAAGAATGTCCTCCATTTCTCTTTTCTCCCTCTCGGTGCACATATAACCTTCAGTCATGCCTCTTGTGTGTTGAAGTGCACGCCGGGCGTAGTAGGTGTAAACCGAGGAGCTGAAGGACGGTCCCGTGTATTTGATACGTAAATTATTCTCCATGTTCTTAAAACCCGCCTGTTGTCCTGGTGCACTCGGATGGAAACTTCCCGCCCTTGCTGCCTGTCACCATGGGTGTTTTCCTGGGACAGGACCAGAATATCTGCCAGGCGTGTGTGTGTGTGTATGTGTGTGTGTGTGTGTGTGTGTGTGTGTGTGTGTGTGTGTGTGTGTGTGTGTGTGTGTGTGTGTGTGTGTGTGTGTGTGTGTTGGCACGTGTGTCTGCAAAAGTTTTCTCGTGGGTTATGACGCTTGTGCGGATGTAAGTGTGGCAATACCTGCCAGATTGTGTGTGTGTGTGTGTGTGTGTGTGTGTGTGTGTGTGTGTGTGTGTGTGTGTGTGTGTGTGTGTGTGTGTCCGTATTTAAAATGGTGGCAGTTGTGCGGCGGTGTCTGTATTGATGTAATGCCATGTCTGGCCCCGGGCCTCGCTACAGTGATTGTGCCTCTGTACCTCTCTGTGTAGCACAGTGGGAGCATTATCACCAGCAGTGTGTGTGTGTGTGTGTGTGTGTGTGTGTGTGTGTGTGTGTGTGTGTGTGTGTGTGTGTGTGAGAGTGTGTTCATGTCGGGCCAAGTCAAGCAGCCAGGGACACACTGGTAACACCAGATGGGCCCACTCACCCTGAACACACAGGTGAGGAACTAAGCTCTCCTTAGTAAGTCAGTAATATGAGGTTTCCCTCCTATATGCCAGGGAGACAGGAATGCCATACCTAATCTGGCTCAATAAAAAAAAGGCTTTCACGTTATTTCCAAAGTAGATTTAATGTATGTATGTGGCACTTTCTTGGAAATTGTGATGCTTTAGATGAAGTGATTATTATTTTTTTTAAAGCCCAGTCAGGCCAGGCGTCAGTTCAAGTTTAATATGTCCATACTGTATGACTGACCAAAGCAAATAAATCTGTCTGTTATAAGAGTGCATAACTGTATATACGTATATACACAGTACATATTGAATCCAAATGTTCTTCATACTTGCAACTAGGTTAGGTTCCCCCTAAAATGTGGCGGAAAAACCATAATACATTTCTAGAATTACATACTGTATATCTTCATGATTTTATGTATGTCTCTATGTCGCGTACTTTTCAAACAAATACACATTGCCGAGAAAGTCGTAGAGCAGCAGCTTGTCGCAAAATGCAACAAAATATTTCCCGGTCAATGATCAGTATTTCATTGTACAAAACCCTCAAAGCCTTGCCTTAAAACTGTAGTCTACAAATACAGCAAAAGCAAAAGATGGCGTGTATGCATGGACCCAAGGAGATGTGTGAGTGACAGGGTTATTTATATACCTGACCCCCACCCCACCCCACCCCACCCCACCCCAACGCACCATGCCTCAGGCCTATCTGAGGGCGGAGTGGAAGGTGATAAGAAGAACTAATTGAACCGACACACTTAGGCTATATGCACACATGCACTTACACATACACAAATGAACACATTGGAATGCACACACGCACGCACGCACACACACACACACACACACAGGAATGCACACAGGCAGATTAGAAGTACACTCTTGGATTCAGGGCCAGGCAATCTGGTCATTGATTTCCCCTCTTTAGACAATTTGGCACCACGCCCCTCTCTCTCTCTCTATCTCTCTCTCTCGCTCTTTTTCATCTCCCTCTCTTTCTTCCTCACTGGCTGACTGTGTGTGATAGTCCCTATGTTAAAACAGATTTAGCGTTTGGCAGAGGGCACGCACTCTGGGTGCCAGCAGCTCTAATAGCAGTCCTGTGATGGCTGAGCCTGACTCATTGAGTTACATAGTTACCCGACATTACCGGCTGCATTAGCCCTGTGTGCGTCCGCAATGCACCATTGGAAATAAGTGCACATCTCCCAGTTTTTATGAATCGTACTTGGTTGCGTTAAGAGGGAGTCTGAAAAGGGCTCTGTTGAATTTGTGATTCTGTTGGGGCTTGTGAACGTGTGAGAGTCTGTTTGACAGAGTGAGTGTGACACGGCCTGTTATTATTCATTAGCTGTATTTGTCATAACAGCGGTTGCCCATGGCCGCTCTCACATGCGATGAACCCTGTGTGTGTGTGTGGGTGGGTGTGTGTGTGTGTGTGTGTATGTGTGTGTGTGTGTGTGTGTGTTTACACTGTTGCGTAGAAGCAAGTGGGCATGGGAGGGAGGCAGGGAGAGAGAGAGAGAGAGAGAGAGAGAGAGAGAGAGTGAGAGAGAGAGAGGGGTGGAAAGATGGAAAGAGAAAGAGGAAACGACCAGGGCAACGAGAGGGGAAGGGGGGAGGCTTGCTGGACGGGGGTGGGGCAGTGCGGGAGGAAGGAGAGCAGGAAGTGATGCAGTAAAAGCACTTGTGAAAGAAAGCTCTGTTGTCACAAATCTACACACACACACACACACACACACACACCCACTGATGGAGGAGAAGGAGGAACTGAATGTGGGCCTGTGTGCGTGCGTGTGTGTGTGTGTGTGTGTGTGTGTGTGTGTGTGTGTGTGTGTGTGTGTGTGTGTGTGTTCTGTTTGTTTTACTATACTTGTGAGGACCGGTCTCCGAGGTGACTATTTCTTTGGTTTAGAAGTGCATCAGAAACATAGCTCCTCACTAACCAGGTGTATTTACGCGGACCCCGCTTTGATACCAGTACAAGGATGTGTGTGTGTGTGTGTGTGTGTGTGTGTGTGTGTGTGTGTGTGTGTGTGTGTGTGTGTGTGTGTGTGTGTGTGTGTGTGTGTGTGTGTGTGTGTGTATTGGGGGGGGCTGGGCCGAAATAGATTGAAAGTAGTGTTGCGGAAATAGAGTGTGGATGGCGGGATTGAGGAAAAGAGAGATCTGTCAAATTGAGGAGTAGAGGAAAACAGAAGGTCCACAGTAATAAGAGATGGAGTGTGATAGAGACAAAGAGATAAAGAAAATAGGAAGAGAGGGATCCACAGGAAAGTATCCAGAGCGTGCGTCTGGAGACAAAACGTGTAAACACGTGGAGCGTGTGCGTCCGTGCACACGCCAAGGTGTGTGTGAGCATGGGTGGAATAAAAGGAAAAGCTACTCTGTTGGAATAAAGGGAAGAATGGGAGAGGGAAAGGGAAAGGGAAAAAAAAAGAAGAGGTAGCTGGACGCTCGATGCAGACACGTTTCTTCGCTTGAAGCTGTTTAGGAATGCCAACAGTTAATTTGTCCAGGTCTAAAAACATTTTTATTTGGGTTACATACATGCACGCGAGCCCCCCCAGCATTGAAAACATCTCCTAATTTACCTTGAAATAGTGTATGAATGTCTGTATGACTTCAGGGCTTTGCATGGGAATGCACATGATCTAATGACTGTGTCAGTAGGAAGACACAGCTGATTATACGCTCCTCACAAGAAATATATGACTTTAAATATACTGTATCTAATGCATGCCTGTGAATATACTGTATATAATGTATGACTGTAAATATACTGTGTATAATAGATGACTATAAATATACTGTGTATATTAGATGACTCTAAATATACTGTGTATATTAGATGACTATAAATATACTGTATATGATAAATTACTATAAATATACTGTATATAATATATAACTATCAATACACTGTGTATAATAGATGAATATCAATATACTGGGATAATATATGACTATAAATATACTGTATATAATATATGACTATAAATATACTGTGTAAAATAGATGACTATTAATATACTGTGTATATTAGATGACTATTAATATACTGTGTATATTAGATGACTATAAATATACTGTATGTAATATTTTATTATAAATATACTGTATATAATATATGACTATAATATTACTATTAGCATTGCATTTTTTGCAACACGTATATTATTGTTATTTAGGGCCGAACAGGCCCCAGTGTGTTGATTTGTGGGATGCACGTGCAGGCACATGCAAACCCACAATGATTGTCTTTGTTTTGTGGTGTTGGGACTATATGATACCGCTGCAAGGACATTGTTTTAGATTCATAATGCAGCCCTGATCAAGTTTTCTGCATTGCTTCCTAACCCTCTGCCGTCATTCCTGGTCTCCTTTTTTTACTCCATATACGTCATTATTCTTCATCATCATTCATCATTCTTCGTCATTATTATTCTATTTGTTTACACCATATTGCATGCATTTTTAATGTAATATGGTGTATAGTGGTAAAGTAATTAATTATTATCAGCCGCTCCTTTAGATTTAGGCTTTTTGTCGTTTTGTGATTAGAATTAGTCTCAGTTCATTCCGCCTGGTTGTTGCGTGCGAGGCAGCGAGGGGCCTCCGCGCTGTGGTGATGGATGAGCAGCGTTTCTTCAAGGGACTCCTTACGCTTCCCCCCACGGGGTCAAGGCGAAGCGCTGGGTGGTGCGCTGCAAAACAAGATTAGAGACACAGAATGTTGATCTGTGTGGACACATACACGAGGAAACACACACACACACACACAAACACATATAATGTTAATGTACTATATTGATTCATGGCTCCAGGGATCATTGGTCAGTTGTTTTTGCCAGTGTAACCTTTTAGTAATGCTTGTGGAATGCCTGTGTGTATTGATGAGCTGATATGACCAGATGTGCACGCAGAGACTTGCACGTTGGGAGGGCGGTGACGTGCACGTTGCACCACCAGGACTTGTCACCAGAGCTTTCCCTCCGATACACAGCTGTGCAGAAAATCCATCCAAAAATCCATTACACCCGCTCTGTTCAGCGTCCGTGTTTGTGTTTTATGAAGGAGGGCAATTACGACGTTGACCTGTGTGTGTGTGTGTGTGTGTGTGTGTGTGTGTGCAAGTAAAGGTGTGCACCAAGAACAAAGTTAACCCTTAGTTGGTTCTCTTCCCTCTTTTCCCTCTTTCTTGTGGTTCTATTTATTACTCGTAGACCCCTTTCCCCCTCTCTCTCTCTCTCTCTCTCTCTCTCCCTCCTGCCCCCCCCCACTCTCCATCTCTACCTCTCCCTCTCTCGCCCCCCCTCTCTCCCCCTTTCCATCTCTACCTCTCTCCCTCTCTCCCTCGCTCCCTTTCTCTCTCCCCCTCTCCCTCTCTCTCTCTCCCCCTCTCCACCTCCACTGTAGTAAGGAGCACCCATAACTTTCACAGCTCCTGCACTAAAAAACAAAAACATTAGCTCCCTTTTTTCTTTTGCCAGCTCTGCGTTCTCTTGCCTTTCACCTGCTTTCCTCTTTCAGTCTTTCACTTTGTTTTCTTTCTGGTTTACAGCGAGCCTCTTCATCCCACGCTCATCCTGACATCACCGTCTGTGTCCCACTGGCCGATACCTCACTTTCTTCATGACCGTTGGCTGATCCTTCTATAAAACATTTGGCTCTAGCGGATTCCAGTCATTTTCATATCCTCAATTATTCCTTAATTAGGTAGTTTGGCTTCTAAGAACTACCATACCACCATACCAACAATGCAACTTAAGTTAGATGCCCCTAAATGTTATTTGCTTGTACTCGTGTGTTATGACAAAGCCAAGACAATATTATCTTGGAAAATTGCCGAATATTGCGACGTTAGAAGAAAAAGCTCATCCGTGCCTGTTTCTGACTCGGTTATTTTTCCTGAAAGCACCGTACAGCAGCTCGTGGTTTTGCCAGAAAGCAGTTTGTATCGTCAAAGTCGTGATTCCAAGAGGTGGTAGCAATATAGGAAGCCCAGTTTTCATTGGAACGGGTCCTTGAATAACTACCAGCACATGTGAGAACAGCACAATCCTATTAGTTTGACCAGGGGTCAGTGTCATACCTGGAGTGAAGCCATGCCTTAGGATCAGGTTTGAGTTTTTCTTTGCTACTGGATCGTGTTTTGATTTGCTCTTTCGTCAGCAAAGCCGCACCTTTCACCGCGCGCGGGCTCCGTCCGCCGCCGTCTCCATTTCCACGGTTCTGCCTCTGTGGAAGCCATCACTCTCTCTCTCCTCTGTCCTCCCCTCCGTTCAATAAGTGTCACTCTGTTTTTCTGTCTGTTTTTTCTCTCCTCCTCCTGCCACTCCCTCCTTTCTCCTCCCGCCCGTGCTCACACACGCTCCAGCGTTATGGGGGGACCCCCACCAGCCCTGCCAGGCCCCTCACCAGCACTTAGGAACGACAACACGCGGCAAAGTGCGGCTGATCTGCCAGCGTACCTTAAATTTTTCTCCCACTTCTCCCCCCTCCCTTCCCCTCTCTTTTCCTCCCCTCCTGCTTTCTCTGCCGAGCCCATTAGCCACCCTCCGTTTTACACAAACCAAACTCCTGTGAAAGAAAAGCTGTTTACTCTCTACGCATGAGGGCCCATGCTGTACTCCCAACTCTTCTCACATTTTTCCCTCTATTCTCTCTTTCTCCCGTCTCTATTCATTTACTGTTCATCTTTGTCTCCAATGGAATTTACTCTTTTCGCGCTGCAGAGCAGTGGTTGCCAACCGGCTTTCCACCGGCCACACATGGCAAAGTATATCCCAAAATGGTACAAAAGTTTAATATCCCATTAAATGTACAATATGTAATTTTTCTGTGTAGAGAATTTCGAAGAAAACTATATTATATATTTTGTTGAGTTGTGTACTTACATTATCCCAAATATTTCCAACAATTTTTAAACCGTCTAGCGTAATTTTAATACAGGTTAAGGCTTTGTTTTTATCAGGTCGCCTGTCAATGTCCCCTTCCCCATTTACTGTTATAAGGGGCAACACGGGGACGACCGGACGCTAGTGAGGAAGGGCCTCGACCACGTTATCTAGACACTGTATTGTACTATTGTTTGTATTGCTCTACTATAACTCGACTAACTATTGTTTGATGGAGCACCATTATTGATTGCCATTTGCTGCACGTTCTGTCACCGAAGCTGTCCCCATAATGCGAAAACGTACGGCTGAAGACAACAGCTCCCTTGATGCCGCTCTGCCTCACGATGTCATCCAACTCCGTCTTTTGTGATTGTTTTCGTTGAGAGACCCCTAGCGGCAGAAATTACATATGGTACCTTTAACATATTTGACCAATATGTGGAATACAGGCTTAATTTAAAAAAATATATTTTTTATAAAAAAGAAAATATATATATATATATATATATATGGGGGGTGGGGGGCGAGGGAGGGGGGTCCCTGTTTAGGTTCTTATATACACACACATTCACACACACACCCAAACATGTATACTCTCACACAGGAAGTTGCTCTTTCCACTCATGTTCGGGGCCCTGCTAGGTTTATGTCAAGCAGAAATATTTACTTCCTTTTACTAACTTCATTTCATACACACATCCACGCATATTTCCACAGTCATATTAGAACGTCATGTCACGCAGATACCTCAGAGGTCACACACACACACACACACACACACACACACACACACACACACACACACACACACACACACACACACACACACACACACACACACACACACACACAGTCTGGTCTAACCCACACATACTGTATGCACATGTAAACTCATGACATTTATATGCTGGGAAATTAGCCATAAATCACATATAAAAGGCCTTTAACAAGGTGAAACCCAGCAGTCTACCTCTGCAGCACGGTATTTTACGAGCTGGTTTCTTTAAATAGGCTTGGGAATTAGCAGGGAACTTCCAACTCAATATCATAATGAAATTTTGCTGCCAATTTCATATTCATATCCAATTTCATGTGATTTTGGAAGTAATACTGCAGTTTAATGTAATTCTTAAATTCTTGTCAAGTTTTTACACTGGAAAATATGATTACTGTTACGCCCACTGACTCAGAACGGAAGTGAACCCGTAAGCACGACACACAAACAATCAGGTATGAAGTCAAAGTCCATACGGTTTATTCCAAAAAATAGGCAGGGATCAAAACCAGGAGATTAGTTAGAGACAAGATAAGATGAATTAGATAAGACAAAATGATCCGCCGGGAAAGAGGCAGAGAATCAGGGTCCAGGGAATCAGGCAGAGAATCAGTCCAAGAAATCAGGCAGACAATCAGTGTCCAGCGAACAAGCAGAGAATCGGGGTCCAGGGAATCAGGCAGAGAATTAGAGTCCAGGGAATCAGGCAGAGAATAAGAGTCCAGTGAATCGGGCAGAGAATCAGAATCCAAGGAACAGGCAGAGAATCAGGGTCCAGTGAATCAGGAAGAGAATCAGAGTCCAGGGAAACAGGGAGAGATTCAAGGCCCAGGGAATCAGGCAGAGAATCAGAGTCCAGGGAATCAGGCAGAGAATCAGAGTCCAAGGAAACAGGCCAAGAATCAGGTTCCAGGGAATAAGGCTGAGAAACAAGGTCCAGGGAATCAGGCAGCGGTTTGGACGGAAGGAACAGGAAACAGGTAGTAGTGCGGGAAAGCTCAGCCTACTGCAAGAGACAACCAGCAGGGAACAAAGGGAAGTGGACTGGTATTTAAACTGAGGAAATAACCTAAGTATTAGCAGCAGTATTATCCTTCCCATGTGGGAAGGAAAACAGGGGTCCCTGTTTCGGTTCTTATACACACACACAAACACACACACACACACACACACACACACACACACACACACACAAACACACACTCACACCCACACCCAAACATGTATACTCTCACACAGGAAGTGTCTCTATCCACTCAGGTTTGTTGCCCTGCTATGTTTATGTCAAGCAGAATATTTACTGCCTTTTACTAACTACATTTCATACACATATTCACACATATTTACACAGTCACATTAGAACGTCATGTCATGTCAGATACCTCAGCGGTCACACATACACACACACACACACACACACACACACACACACACACACACACACACACACACACACACACACACACACACACACACACACACACACACACACACACACAACACACAGACTGATCTGACCCACACATACAGTATGCTCATGTAAACTCATGACATATATATTCTGTGAAATTAGCCATAAATCACATATAAAAGGCAACAAGGTGAAACCCAGCCGTCTTCCTTTGCTTGTTTCTGTAAATACGCTTGGGAATTAGAAGTTAACTTCCAACTTGATATCATAATAAAAT
The DNA here is from genome assembly GCF_960531495.2 of Zeus faber. Taxonomy (NCBI): domain Eukaryota; kingdom Metazoa; phylum Chordata; class Actinopteri; order Zeiformes; family Zeidae; genus Zeus; species Zeus faber. The sequence goes on from NC_137195.1 coordinate 13,497,741, forward strand.
TTAGCTGCCAATTTCATGTATTGTGATTGTGATTTTGTAAGTAATACTGCAATTTAATGTAATTCTTAAATTCTTGTCAAGTTTTTACACTGGAAAATATGGTAACTGTTACGCTCACAGACTCTGAAGTGAACTCACTGAAGTGAACCCGTAAGTACGACACAAAAACAATTAGGTAAGAATCAGGGTCCAGGGAATCAGGCAGAGAATCAGAGTCCAAGGAAACAGGCAGAGAATCAGTGTCCAGAGAATCAGGCAGAGGATTGGATGGAAGGTACAGGAAACAGATACTGTAGTAGTGCGGGAAAGCACAGCCTAATGCAAGAGACAACCGGCAGGGAACAAATGGAAGTGGACTGGTATTTAAACTGAGGGACTTACCTAAGTATTAGCAGCAGTAATATCCTTCCCATGTGGAGTTCTACTGTGCACTTTAT
>NC_137195.1:13500677-13503177 GCF_960531495.2 Zeus faber
TTCTCTCCCTCCTGGCTTTTTTTTTTCTCTTCCTTTCTCCATCGTCTCCTTTTCTCCCTTCACCGCTGCCAAAATTCTCCTCCCAGCTCCGACTGAGCGCACAGATTCCAACTGAGTGAGATAAAGACACAGGCAAGAGAGGGAGAGAGGGAAGGAGAGAGAGGGAGAGAGAGGGGTGATGGCTGATGGGATGCAAGTGCTTTGTGAGTTGGAGAGGACATCGAGGGCTTGGGCGTATGTGCAGGACATACTGTGTGTGTTTGTATATGTGTGTGTGTGTGTGTGTGTGTGTGTGTGTGTGTGTGTGTGTGTGTGTGTGTGTGTGTGTGTGTGTGTGTGCGTGCATGTGTCTGCACGTGTGTGTGTATTGCTCTCTCTTGCACAGCAGACTAGTCCGGTCCAGAAGGCGTCTCTCTCTCTCTCTCTCTCTCTCTCTCTCCTCTTTGTTTTCCCACGCCCGAGGGAGAGACGCAGTGAAAACAGTCAACACAAAAATGAGGAATTTCGGCAAAATGGACGAGAGAGCGGAGCGACGCTGAAAAACACTGTAAACACTTTGAGGGAGAAAAGGGAGAGAGGGAGGAAGGGACGGAATCAGCAGAGAGACAGTAACATCTGCGGAAAGAAAGTTAGCAACACAATTTGTCAAGAGACTTGGAATTCTGCGTGTGTGCATGTGTGTGCTCCATCTGTTTCCATATGGGAATGTGCGTGCATGTGACTATGACGGATCCAAGGGACAACCATAGAAAATTGTGTGTGTGTGTGTGTGTGTGTGTGTGTGTGTGTGTGTGTGTGTGTGTGTGTGTGTGTGTGTGTGTGTGTGTGCCTGCCTCCCTGTCATGGCTGTATCAGTTGTGCTCCAGACACACTGCTGTGACTGGAGAGCTATAAATACTAGATCAGTAGAAGCAGTCAGCCAAACCCTCCTCCTGTGCCTGGGGGGGGGGTGTCAGAGGCAGGCATCACCTGCACGGTGCTTCATGGTGCGTGAGCAAAATAAAAAACGAAAAAAAAACCTTGTGTTGTGTTGCGGACCCGGACTCGCGGAGGAGTGTGTTCTGCTCTGGGTGGCGGATGCCGTGTGTTATATCTGTAGCAGGAGTCACGGCCGTGGCATCGGCTGGAGACAAAGTGTCTGCGTAAACATAAACGGGGGCTTTTCCGTTTGACCCGTCGCTCACATTTGGGGGGAAGGGGGGACAGGTGGATACGCACAGGATGTGCACAGTCAAACAGAGAGTGGATGACAGAGAGGGAGAGCGAGACAGAGTCAGACTGTGTGTGTGTGTGTGTGTGTGTGTGTGTGTGTGTGTGTGTGTGTGTGTGTGTGTGTGTGTGTGTGTGTGTGTGTGTGTGTGTGTGTGTGTGTGTGTGTGTGTGTATGTGGGGGAGGATTCTCTCTCTATCTTGAACAGAGTCAATCTGAAAACTTGTCATTCTGTCCACCCCCCTCTCCCAAATAAAAAAGAAATATTATTTTTAGAAGCCGTGGCCTTGAGAGAAACTCGGAGAGGAAGGGAGGGAGACGGGAAAGAGAACGGGTGACTGGGGGAAGAGTGACAGTTTGTGGGTGGGGACATAAGTAGAAATATGTCCGATTCCCGGCAGGGAAGTCTGTGGCCGTCGAGCAATTTCTTTTCCCGCCGGAGTTGAAAATACGGGTGCTGACGGCAGGTCGCCGCAACGTTACGATCCCCTGGTCAGGATTGAAAACATTGCACTTTCGAGTTAAAGGGTCTACGCGGAACTATTTTGTGTATGTGTGTGTGTGTGTGTGTGTGTGTGTGTGTGTGTGTGCGTGTGTGAGGGCGTGGCACCTCATCGAATTTGAGGACGATGTCGTTCTTCCCTCTTGCTGCACATGGTCCAAACCAGCGCACGCTTTGGTCGAAGCGCGTATGACGTAGCTTCAGTTACGGCCGCTGCGATGCCGCTGTGTTTCTTTGCGGCTGGTGCCGTTGACCCGCGGCCGCGGGCGGGTGTGTTTGGCTCTCCGCGGGACGCGCCTCCGCCTCCCGCCGCCTAACATCTGCCGAGGCGGGGGGGGCGCGATCCATCTCCTCCCTGTCCGGAGATGTGTCTGATGTTATCGCCTCAGTACAGCCCGGTTGTGTGTCGCGTGAAGTATGGCTGTCTCGGGGTCTTGGCGCTGGGAGTTTAAACAGCGGCAGCGCCAGGAATCAGCGCCCCCCCCCCCCCCCCCCAAAAAAAAAAAAAAACCCAGTCCTGATCCATTACAGAGTTCAAGGCGACTTTTGAACTGAAACTTTTCCTCCACGCGTCTGATCGCGGCTTCCTTTCCTCATAGCTTTGCAGTTTAATAAACACAGGTGCTGTTTTAATAACTTTTAAAGTTCCTCATCCCTTTCCCTGCACGTCCATCCTTCCCTCTTCCTGTCCCCCTCTCTCTCTCTCTCTCTCTCTCTCTCTCTCTCTCTCTCTCTCTCTCTCTCCACATCTTGCTCTCTCTCTCTCTCTCTCCCTCTCTCTCTCTATC
>NC_137195.1:13508177-13523177 GCF_960531495.2 Zeus faber
TTCTGTGTTGAAGTCCCCTGGACAGTTGGCAGAACAGAGTTGGCAAGCTGTGCTGCAACCAGAGTTAAAGCCCAGTGTTTTGAAGTGGGTATTTTGATGTTAAACAGCTTGAAAAGGCTCTCCGCTGTGTGATAGAAGTGGGAGATCCAGTGTTCCCAACAACAGTCTGGCTTTGTTCATATTCCGACTCCTTTCCAAACCACACTGACAAAACCCTCATATCCGAGCGGCTTCTCCCGCTTGATTGCCGCCCCTCCCTACACTGCCTCATCCCGAAGAGTATACGTTGCTCCCTTTGCCGTCGATTGAAATAGAATTAAACGATACTTTAAGTACCGCCGACTCGACACCGAATGCCGGAGTCAGTCGCGCCGAAGCTCACCTGCAAACAACAGGTGACCTTCACCACAGGAACCGTCCTCATCATCACATTTTAAATCAACAGATTGACTTTGCACGTTGCACGGCGGGGCGTTTTCCCACATACTTTTCACTTCTCATTATGTCTGTTTTTCCAACTCTCGTCTCCGTGTCGCTTTACAGATCATTTTCCACCGGCAGAACCCGGGCATCGACTACGAGTTCTACATCCCTGTGGAGAAAGAGGAGGCCGGGAGGGAGAGGCCCAGGGAGAGGGAGGCGGTGAGGGAGAGGCCGAGGGAGAGAGAGAGCGACGGAGGGAGGTCGCCCCTCCGCAGCGCAGGTCAGCCCCCCCCCTCTCACCGTTTCTCCCTCCGCTCTCGCTCGGATCAAAGTTGTTCTCGTCCATACGGTAGCGCCGGGGACGTGTGCGCCGGACGCGGTCGAATCGAACGAGCGATGAATCAAAACAGAAGGTCTCCAGTCACGATGTCGAAAAAATGTGCGAGCGAGACTAATTCAACGCAGATTCCGAGAGGAAGACTGACATGTTTATGGATTACACAGGGAGTGGCTGTGGGTCAAGCTGGTGGGGTGCTCACATGTATTGAGTGTGTGTGTGTGTTTGTGTGTATGTGGTTACTTCAATTTATATGCCTGCACACACACGGCTTTGTATACACACAATATATCACAGTATATACAGGAAAGGGATGTGTGTTTGTGTTACACCACACAGCTAATGTCTATGGGAGAGCCGGTGCGGGTGTGAGACGTCTGTTGTCATGAGGCCCTGAGCTCATGGTGACATCACCACCATTTGTTTCGCTTTTCTCTCTCTCTCATCTTGTTTTTCTCACTTTGCAATCTTTCCCTCTTTTTTCCTGTCTCTCCTCATCACTGACGTTTCGGTTTCTTCACCCCCCCCCCACCCCAGGTTCTCTCACGGTCTCGGTGGAGGACCCCATTCCTCCTCCTCCCCCTATTTCGCTCCCGTCTTTCCCCTCTTCGTCCTCCTTTTCCTCTTCCTCTTCGTCATCCTCCACAAGGTCCCGCCCTCGCAGCTCCGCCCCGAACCGAAATGCCCGGATCCCCCCGCGCACCGATCTTCCGCCCGACACTCAGTCGCCGTTCGTGTGGCGGCGAGGCGGGCTGACGGAGTGTTCCGTTTCCTGCGGGAAAGGTGAGCCCGTCTCCTGGCGTACACACTCACGATCTCCGGGTGTGATGCCAATACTGTGATATGAGACGACATGCCAAATGGGATTTTGGTTCCATGATCTGATGTTTTTATCAGGAGTGAGTCATCACCGCGCTGTCCAATTCTCTGACTTTATTAGACTTTTCTAGCTGAGTGAAATGCGATCTTCCTTGTCATCGAAAAACAATAATTCAATTACTCATGATCATTTTAGTTTTTTTTATTATTTGCAAAAAAAACAACACATTTTTCAATTGATTTCTCTATTTGCTGTTCAAATTCAGCAGTCCTATCCTTTAGTCCACCATTCTGTTACACCGTTAGATGTCTCCCTCTGGTGATCGGTCGCGGAACAGCACAACACTATGAAACTGATGTACATGAAATAACCTTTATCCATTTTGTCCTCTTCCCTGTGTCTCGGCAGGTTCTCAGTACAGGATGATCCTGTGTGTCAACCGTCACACTGACCAAGAGGTCCCCGAGAGGAAGTGCGACTCTGCCGCCAAACCCATCCCCGAAGAAGAGCCGTGTAACACACATCACTGTCCACCATTGTGAGCACGAGGACCTTAGAGTTACCACACCGACGCATGCATTTTTATTCTGTCAATTGTTTTGCTATTCCCGTTGAACTGCAAGGCAAATTTGTCCATCTCGGACGATAGAGAAACTGCACTCAACTGAACTACAGAGATAAATGTAAAAGAAGTCTGCACAGTGGGCCAAAGTGACGACAACCAAGGTTCTCCAAAATAGGCATCAGTGTTATAACTATTTATGTTAGCCATGAATGACCATTTGGGGCTCATATGAGGGTTGTCAAACAAAGACATATAAGGGTTGTTCTGTTCTTCTTGGCTAGTGCTGCATGCTATTCAGGGAAGATCTGCCCAAGGAACAATGTTTTCTTAAGATTTTATCAAAACAATGATCCCAATTAATACTACCTATTTATCTTATTCCTCCTACCGTCTTGGGCTGGTCCAACATGTCCATAAATCCTAATATGGCTCAGTTTGTAGTAAGTACACTCAAAAGAAAATCATTTGATTAGAACTGTGTGTCAACTAAAATCGCTTTACTTTATTAAACCTATATGTTTTAGATTTACGCAACTTAAAATGTACACCTTAATTTATTGATTTTGAATTCACAAACCCTAAAGAAGAGAAGTTTTACTTTTTTTTAAGTTGACCCAAAGTGTATTTTAAATTGAGATAGGGCTCCTTACTCCAAAAACCCTCGGACTGGTGAAAAACATCAACTTTCACTATTTAAGAACAAATGTGAGTTTTCCATCTTGTTTTCCCTTTCTATGCGCCGTCTCTCAGCTGGGAGGCGAGTGGCTGGTCGGAGTGCAGCGTGTCCTGTGGCCAGGGGCTGCAGCAGAGGCAGCTCCAGTGCAGACAGAGTTTTGGGAACCGCTCCACCATGGTGCACCCCCAGCGCTGTGCCAACCTCACCCCACTCGAGTCCACGCAGGCCTGCCAGCTCCAGCTTTGCTCCTACTGGGAGGTCAGCTCCGACTGGAGCATGGTACGTCAACCCTGTGGGGAATAGATAGTTGTACATGGAGAAATGTTTCTGCTAGTTTAGGTTTATTGTATGTTGGCATTTTTTGTTGTTTGCTTTTAATGTTATTTGTTCATCTTTATGTTTATATTTGTTTATTTGTTCATGGTTTATAATTAGGTTTATGGCCTATTGCCAATTCTTCGTTCATTATTTTTTTTATTCTGTGATAGGGGAGGGATCTATCTGTGATAGAAAATCAGGTTGGCTGGATGCATGGATAGATAAGATGGATAGATGATTGGTTGATAGATAGATGATTGGTTGATAGATAGATCGATAGATAGATAGATAGATAGATAGATAGATAGATAGATAGATAGATAGATAGATAGATAGATAGATAGATAGATAGATAGATAGATAGATAGATAGATGCATAGATACATAGATACATAGATACATAGATACATAGATTGATGGATATATTTATTGATATGCATTTATCCATGCTCATGTTCTCTCTATTTCCTCCCCCACAGTGCTCAGTGGACTGTGGAGTGGGGAGGAGGACGCGCAGTGTGAGCTGCGTCACCGATCCCGGCAACATTGTCAACGAAAAGGAGTGCAATTCCAGACTCCGCCCACAAGGAAGTGAGGAGTGCAACATGGGGCCGTGTGTGACCAACTGGTACTTCACCGACTGGTCCAACACCGTACGTTTTTCACGCACGCGCGCACACACACACACACACACACACACACACACGTGTCGTTAAATAGTTGAGATGACCCTCCAGTTGTGTGTGTCCCACAGTGTTCGGCGCAGTGTGGCCCGGGGGTGCAGAGGAGGGATGTGGTGTGTCTGACTCGAGGAGGGAGAGATGGGGGGGGAGGGGGAGACTGTGTGGGGGAGAAACCGGCAGAGATGAAGGCCTGCAACAGGGGTGCCTGCGTGCCCACCACCATGTGGTACAGCAGCCCCTGGACCCAGGTGAGAAAGGACGGAGGGCAGAAGCGTTGACACAGTAGGTGAAGGACAATCTTCCTCTCTTTAATCCGTTTGTTTGTTCTGTCCCCAGTGCAACGTCGTGTGTGGGAATGGAACTCAGCGCAGGGACATCATCTGCGTCAAGAAGATGGGAAGCGATTTCTCGGTCGTAGCCGCCGGCGAGTGTGCTCACCTGGAAAAGCCCGTTGCGGTGCAGGAGTGTGCGATGGGAGCGTGTCGACCTCAGTGGTTCACCACAGAGTGGAGCGCGGTAAGGAGCAATAACACCAATAATAATACCAATAATAATACTGTGGTGTATGGATGGGACCCTCCCTGGTTGGGCTAACAAGCAGCAGGTTAAAACCCCGATCTACACACACACACACTCAGGAGAGGAGCCCTGTCATGACATGTTCCATCTGCTCCTGGCTAATTCCACCTAGCCTCCTCTCTACAATAAACTGGTGTCTACAACCCAGTTGTAGACACCAGCCTCTGGTTGCCGCAGCTGCTTCTTCCCCGGTTCCTCTGCCGGACCCCTGGGTGCTGCTGCTGCCAGTCGGGAGAGGGCCTCCGGGGCATCTTCTGACAGCCCCTCTGTGTCCCTTCCCCGTGCCGGAGAGTCCCTGTTCAGGTGCCACTGTGGTAGTTCCGCCTACCACAAGCCACCCAGGTGGCGTTTTCAGGGCCCTCTGACACAGAGACACAGAGAGAGAGGAGGCTGGGTGGAGTTAGCCTCCTATTCTGATTGTGTGTTAGATGGGGGTTTTAACCTGCTGCTCGTTAGCCCAACCAACGAGCCAACAATCACATCCACACACCACAAATACCAATAGTAATACCTATAAAAATACCTCTTATAATGCACAATTATAACAGAAATGTGTGCAATCAAATAAGGAGTTTTATGGAAATGGGGAGTTATAGAAAATCGGGTGTGAAATGTTGTAAATAATCTTTACATACAAAAGTGAGGCATTTGTGTAGCTCATTTCATAGACAAAGGCAAAAACGAGGATGAATAATTAAAGCCAAGAAATAAAAACACAAACAACAATAAAAACAAAACAGATCAAGAGACTAAAATCGCAGAGATAAAAGGTCAAAGTGTGACTATTCACTGAAAGGCAGTTACAGATGTAACATTTTGAGTTTAGATTTGAAAGTATTACGCATTGGAACGAGCCTGAGATGAGGTTTATTCCAACAATGTGCAGCCCGGTAACTAAACTCCCCGTGCTTTATCTTCACTCTTGGTACACGTTTCATCTTTTTATTTGTAACTTTCTGTCTCTCTTTCCTTCTCAGTGCTCGCGCTCCTGTGGGAAGGGCCTGCAGGTGAGGGAGGTACGGTGTCTGAGGGCAGACAAACTGCACAACCACGAGTGTGACTCTGACGCCAAGCCCGAGCAGGAGCAGATCTGCAACATCATACCGTGCAGTCCCCAGGTCACAGGTTGGTGTGTGTCCGCATATAGGTGTGTGTGTGTGTGTGTGTGTGTGTGTGTGTGTGTGTGTGTGTGTGTGTGTGTGTGTGTGTGTGTGTGTGCGCGCGCGCGTGTGTGTGTTCCCTCTCTAACGACTCTTCTCCCTCTCCCTCTTCCCTCGTCAGATGAGAACTGCAGAGACCGGCGTCACAACTGCATGATGGTGGTTCAGGCCAGGTTGTGTGTGTACTCCTACTACAAGACGGCCTGCTGCGCCTCGTGCACGCAGAGTGCCCAGCGCGCCAAGAGGCACTGACCCCACACACAGATACAGACCCCACACAGATACAGACCGCCAGGCTCCCACACGGACGGGCGGATGAGGTCACCACCGGTCTAAAGAGAGGAAGGTCCTAGCGCAGACCACCTTCCGCCGCGCGGCCTTGTAGTGTCCTCCAAATAACCTCCGGAATCCCCCGTTTTTTTGTCCAGATTGTTCAGGTTAAACTCTGTGGAAGACTGCGAACCGGCTACGCTGCCGGGACATCCCCGCAGACACTTTTTTTTTAACGGTATAATGTAGCCGCAACTAATCTGGTCCGGTCATTTCTGCTCTGTATTTTCGGCGTTGTCGGGGCCTGGAAGGCGTCGGGACGTACTGTGCTCCGCGAGGCTCTGTCAGTTTTCTATGGCTTAAAATATTTTAATGGAAGCTGTGCACATAGTTTCAACAGTCATCAGATTTTTAAATATCCTCAAACTCGTATAATTAGATGTGCATACCACTGAATAGAAGGAGGATGGCTGGGTAGACAAATATGCCTGTGTGTGTGTGTGTGTGTGTGTGTGTGTGTGTGTATATGTGTATATGTATATGTATATATATATATATATATATATATATATATATATATATATATATATATATATATATATATATATATATATATATATATATATATATATATAATGTGTATATACGTATGTGTGTGTGCTGAGAATTTAATGGGACTTGTTTCCTTACACTGTGGACGTCCCTCCACTCCCATTGAGCCACAGTGGCTATCCCCAAAACCAGCTCTAAGTGTTTCCATTACATATCATATATGTTTGGTTTTTTGTTTTTTTTTGCCAAAAAAAAAATTTGTTCCCTCAAGTGCCCTCTCATCAGTCAGATAAACGTTTGGATTGATCAACCAAAGGAATGGAGTGAACCCGGAAGTAAGCGACCAAATACATCTGAACAGGGAGACAAGAACCTCGAGATACTAAAACCAGAGCACATAAATGGAGATCCCAAAGCACAGTTGTTGGAATTGTGCATATAACTGTTTAACAGCACACAGAGGATCGTGGGAGATTGGGTTTATATCTATGTAGTTGTTTTTTTTGTTTGTTTGTTTAGTTTTTTGTAACGTGACCTCCTTTTTAAAAAATCAGAGATGACGCAACTTTTAGGAAATTGCTGAGATGGAGATTGATACCACAATGGTAGAGCTGTAAAGAAAATGTCCATATGTTTCTCCTGTCTCCTTCTATCCTCTCTGTGCATCCATTGTCGCCTATTTGTGACAATAGCAATGATTTCTATCCTATTAGGGTAGGTGAAAACACAACGGTTCAACATAATTATAAGACGATTATAAGACTCTGACACGGACCATCAGAAGCTTTCTTGAAATATTCCTGAGAGGTGAACGCGGACGGTCCTGATTTATGAATGTGAATGGTTCACATCTGACCCAACCACTGTATGGAAGCGGTTGACTTTTTGGTTCCAAGCAGGCTAATCCTGTTCCTGTAGGCCTTAGAGGAAAACTCTGGTATCTTTAAACCTAATTGTTTGACCTTAACCTTAACCTTAATCACTCGGGTTGAGCCCCAATGATAGGAAAAGAAAAGGAAATAAGTAAAAAAATACCTCAAGTTTTCCTCTAGCACACTTACTCCGACGTGTTATCAGTGTTACGTGCATGGTTGTGTATTTTAGCTGAGATTTCAAAGCAGCGCTTTAAACATCTGCTTCTATCTATCTGTCTGTCTGTCCGTCTTTCTGTCTGTCTTCTCGTTCCATCTCTCTATCGTCTTTCTTCTCCCCTCTCCTTGGAAAACTCGTTCGGAACCACGTGTTCATGCGCCTATAGAGAGGAGAGTGATGTGTATATTTGTGCATATATATTTTTCTTTAACTTCTCTTTGTATTTGTAGTTCCTCGTGTTCAATAACAGGAGAGTGTTCATATGTTGTTGTAGACCGTTAGACACATGTATCCACATCTAACTGCTATGTAAGCCTTCATAAATTGCATTTTACAGGAGAATCAATACTTTTATTACTCGTGTTAATTTGAGTCTTTGATAGGGTGTGTGCGTGTGTGCCTGTGTGCGTGCGTGTGCGTGCGTGTGAACGTGGGGATGTGCACACATGCAAGCACGCTTCTGTGTGCCTTGTCATGGTGGCTCTGGATGTTGTTGTTTTTTCCGTCTTTCTCGCCTATAATCTCGTAGTAGAAAAGATGTTTTATAAACCAGAAAAAAAAAAAAGGATAGTAATTTATCTATTATCAAAAGAACGTGTAATTTATTTTTCTCTTGAAAAAGCTGGAGCAAAGTGCCCTTGTTACTACTTTCCAGAGTCTATGAGATTGTTATTGTTGATACATGGACAGATTTTCTATTATTTGCAACAGTGCAAACGCAGTGTGTCAGAATGTGCTACCACAGAGCTTCATTTTGAATAAAACTGTGGCAAAAGAGAAAAAGCCCGGGGGTGTGTGTCGTATTATGATTTGAGGAGGATTGGTTCCTGGGCTTGCCTCGAAGTCGTTTGTTATTCCCGTCACGCGGGGCAGAGGAGGAGGAGGAGGAGGCGCACGAACCCCGTTTGAGCGCCGGCCTACTCCACAACACGACAGTGGGTGGCGCCGTTGTTCAAAGGAAGAAAAAAAAAAAAAAAACACGAAAACAAACTCCAGAACAGGAAACTAGCGCGGACGCGTTGACCTGAGAATCTCGGCGGAACGCTCGATCCTCGTGCTTGATCCGTCGTGTGTGAACAGACTTGTGTGAAATGGTTTTTACCCGCATGTCTGTAGAAGCGGGGACGGGGACGGAGCCAAGCTAAAGCGGCGCCAGGCACAGCCAGGTCCCATGTACGTGCGTTGAGCGGGGAGGACGCGCGGTTTGTCACGCACGGGCCCCGCGGCGTGGCCCACTCGGCCGTACCGCGCGGGGGGGGGGGGGGGGGGGGGGGGGGTAAAGACCGACGCTCCGCACGGAACTCCGTGGCGGTAAATCCCCGGGGCGCGTGGGGCTCGCGTGTCTTTCCAGGCCGCGTGCTGTTGGGAGATCCTCGCGTGAGTGAGGAGGCGATGTATATATATTTAAATATGTATAAATGGGTGTAATATGTATACATATATTCATATGCGTGCGAGGACGAGCGAGAGCACACCAAAGATAAGATAGATATATATATATATGCGTGTGTGTGTGTGTGTGTGTGTGAACTTTATGGAGGAGTGTGTGTGTGTGTGTGTGTGTGTGTGTGTGTGTGTGGCAGATGGTGGCCTTTTAAAGTAACACTCTGAACACACTCTTTCCCCCCTCGCTCGTTTTCTCTCTCTCTCTCTCCCACGCACGGTTAGGATACGACCCTACCACCGCAGTGTTTTGGGGATAGTGGGGCAGAAGGGCTCCGATTTTTAAAATACTAATAATGATAAATATAGCTGCAGGCAGCAATACACAGGGTCCAGTTAAGTCCTGTTAGGTACGTATAACAGGTTTCCAAGGTTCCATATAACACATTGTACTGCACTCACGTCACTGGATGTTTCTCTTCTGTCGTTAAGTTTAACTGTCCCTCGGGAACGGTGTTTTACCGATGACGATCATTCCTGGATCATACAAAGCGAACACAAAAGGAAGCCGGTACCTCCAAATGTTCTTAGAACTTCCCGCGGTGCTAAAACACCTTCCGTGACCGATTATAGTTTTCGGGGTTTTGTAAAAAGCAGCATGAGTTACATTTTTTCAGAGTTTCCATTAAACGCAGCATCTGCTCGGGTCGTCTGTCTCCATGGGTTGTCTGAACGCTATGCAGTCCACAGGCGCAAGTCGCTGGATGTGAATGCGTCCCGAGAGACGAAGCTTGGACTGATATAACTTCGGATGATGGTCACAGAGCGCCCGGCTCCTAAAACCAAATATCGCGTCAACGTTCTTCTTCTTCCCGTACGATTACGACAAATGTGGATCGATATTGATCAAACTCGAACGGCAAGATGTCTGAAACGTACAGGTTCTAACAAGACCTCAACCATGTCTGTGCGTACCGCCGTTGTCGTGTTTCAGATACTTTTAGCCCGCTGTCAATACACGGGGTCCGGGTTAGTTGCATTAGTCACGAATTGCGGTTTTCCGAGTTCCCAAAAAACGTAGCGTCACTTCTTACCGCGCATGGCAAAGCAATCATAACACACTAATGGAGTCTACACTGCGCACCTCGCCCCAATGCGAAAGCCCCTCCAGAGCCACAACCGGCACATATATAAAGAATGGATGATGATGGTGTCACAAAGCACCCCCGCTCCACAAACTCGTCCCCACTACGCCAGTGTTCTGCTACTGGTAACTTCTCAGTTTTTCACTCATCCCTGCTCCAACTAACGATCGATGTGGATCAAACTTGGACCACAAAATGTCGGAAATGCCCCGAATCCAATTAGACCTCAATCATGTCCGCGGGTTCGGCGGATGCCAGATGCCAAGTGAGGAAGAATAGTGGTAAAACACCCGAACAAAAACCATAGGGGTCGGAACGCCAGACCTCTAAAACTGTTTAACCAAAAATCCCAAAAGGCTTTTGAAAACGTTGCTGTTAAAAATGCATGCACAGAAAAGTGATTCTAACTGAATACAAACGTGGAAAAAAATGTCCCACTGCCGTTCAGAATATGTATTCTCTCGCTCGCGCTCTCTCATTCATCCATTCATCCATTCCTCCGTCCGTTCGTTCGTTCGTTCGTTCGTTCATTCATTCATTCATTCGTTCGTTCCTTCGTTCGTTCGTTCATTCATTCATTCTGTCATCGTGTCTGTTTATTTGGGCGAGCGCGTGAACAGCTGTCGTGGTCGTGAGGGCTCGCGCTGTTTACGTCCAGCAGCGTTTCAGCACCAAGGCCAGGGCTCGCGGCAAGAACAATAGACGGCTCCGAGCACCGCGCCAAGGCACCGTCTCAAAACGAGCCACGTCTCGGCAAACGAAAAAAACCCCGGTCGCCGTGCCCGTTTCCCTTCCGCGCTCGTTGTTTTTTTTTTTTTGTTTTTGTTGTTTTTTTCTTTCTTTCCTTTTTTCAAAATAAATAAAGAAAATAAATAAGATATACACGCGCACACGATCGGCGTCGCGCCCGGGCCCGCCCCTCGGCGGAATGAAATCGCGTGAAAAATGACATCGTTCTCACTATTCGCGTAGCGTAGGTCTGCGGCCGACAGTGAAAAGAGACTCGTCGACGGTCCCTGGATGGCACGTCACAAACTGGCCGCCCGCTCGGGAGGGTGAAGTGCGTGCGCGCGCGTGCGTGGGCGTGTGTGTACGCGTGTGTGTGTGTGCGTGCGTGTGTGTATGTGTGTGTTCCGCGTAGGGAGGGAGGGAGGGAGAGGGGGGAGTGGTGGCGGAGGAAACGGAGAGAGAGAGAGAGAGAGAGAGAGAGAGAGAGGGAGAGAGAGGGAGATCGAGAGGAGGAACTGGCACAGACCGTCAAACACTACCGTAGCCGACAGAGGAGGAAGACGTGCGGGGGAAATAGTGGAGGGAAAAAAAACGGGGAGGAAAAAAAAAAAAGAAAAAGTGAGAATAGGTCCCAGAGATTTGGAAAATAGTGGAACACACGTCAACGGGGGCAGCTCACACATCCGCCAAGTTACAGAGTTGCATTTATCGGACAAGCGAGGGGCTACGGGGGGTCCGTTTTGATGTGTCGACCCGTGAAATATAATTATAATCAGAATAAGCGACCGTGCGGAATACACCAGTTAATTTGAGGGGTCGCGACAGGGGGGGGACCGGTGACAAACTGTGATTTCGGAGAGTACGTGCCCAAGAGCCCCCGACGCTTCTTTTCTCTTCCTCGGAGCGGAGCGAGACGCCGCCGATCGCAAGCGATCGCGATAAAGGAGGGAAAGGGAAGGAAAAGGGGGGAAGAGACGCCGGCTCGGAGACGGGGACTGATCCATCCATCCATCCATCCATCCACCCACCCCATCCGTCCTCCTACTCCCCGAGGCGCTGGAGACACAACGGCACAAGCGGTTTAACTCAGACTGCAGGGTCGAAGATTGCGTCCAGAAGCTTCCTCTGAAACCGGTAAGAGTTTTTAATCCGTGTTTTTTTAGTTGTTGTTAGTGTGTGTGTGTGTGTGTGTGTGTGTGTGTGTGCGCGCGCGCGCGTGTGTACGTATGCATGTACGTCTGTAAGTGCGCGCGCGTGCGTGCTGTGTACGTCGAGCAGGATCGGACAAAGAGCAGAGCCCCGTGGCATCCAGTGAGTGTGTGTGCCCGCCGTGCGTAGTAACCTACAGCTGGCTAAACAAAGAACCCGCTCACAGCCGCTCCATATGATCCTCATTCATGCTCCCATGCTTTATTCCTAGGGATCCCCCGAACGCCAGCCCAGCCGTCCAGCCGTCCAAAAAAAAAAAAAAAAAAAGGTAACGCACGACCTGCCGCAATTTTCTACCAAATCTCTTATTTAATTCGGAATAATGTGGAAGCTATAGTTATCTGATTGACTAATTAACATTTGCATAATTGTTTCGCGAGGAGCGCTGGAGTCCTTGTCGTCGACCGGGCAACAAATAAACAATAACAGTCACCACATAATTCCAAATAAATGTCTTTTTTTGGGGGTTTATCTTTTGACAAATGTGATTAACATATTCCCATGTGTTGTAGTTCAAGCGTAGGCGTAGATTGTGGGTGGGCACGTCCGAACACGTGCATTTGCCCTCCCCCCATAAAAAAAACATGAAATTACATAAATACAGACATTGCCACCATAAATTGATGCAGAAAAGGCACAAATGAGTGCATAAAAATTCACCAGAATGCAGGAAATGACGTGTTTGACGCTCAAAATTTCCTGGGGGAGGAACCCCCCCCCCTCCCACTCCCCCCACTCCCCCGCTTAATATGGCCCCCCAAAATATTCAAACGAATCCTACGCCACTCTGTAGTTGCATATTTTAGGAATTGTATTAATGGCAAGGCAAGCATTAATATTTGATAGATATTCAAAGGAACTTTTATCCCCTTCCAATTTTTTTTTCTTTTCTTTTTACAAATTTAATTTACAGATTCCAATGTGTTTCATGCCAAGATATTTTGCTTATTGGTTCTTTGTTTTCGGAAAAACTAAAGAAAATAAAGAAAAAATACTTGTATTAATACAATTACTATTCATATCTAGGAAGAAGTATAGTAATATATAAGAATAACCTTTATTTGGTTCACTGTATATATAAGATATGTTTTTTGTTATTTCCCCATGTTTTATAGTTCATACCCAAATATTTTGTGTAGGTGCTTTATTGGAGGAAAATAACTTTAATAATTAATATTGTATGTTCCACTTCTCCATTTTGATTTTCCATCCCTCTTTTCTTTACATTATTTACCTCCAAACAGAGCCCCGTGTCTTCTCCTCCAGGCAATCCTCTTCCTGATCTGATAGCCCCCTGGCCCCTTCAGCCCCAGTCGCCCTCTCCGCTCTCCAGATGAAGGAAGCAGACGCGATCAAACTGTTCGTGGGGCAGATTCCCCGGAATCTGGAGGAGAAGGACCTGAAACCCATCTTCGAGCAGTTTGGGAAGATCTATGAATTAACTGTGATAAAGGACAAATACACTGGAATGCACAAAGGTCAGTTCACCATCACTCCATACACACACATGAATAGATAAGAGAGATAACAGATCCATAGGTGATTAATTGAAAAGGTATACGTTGTTTATTGTTTATAAGATAAACAATAAATATAAACCTAAAAATGAAAACAATGAAAGCCTAGCATATATGATGTACGATAAACCTAAACATTAACTAGTGGAGAAATTTTCAAGAGATGTAGATAGATAGGTAGACAGACAGACGGATGGATGGATGGATAGATAGATAGATAGATAGATAGATAGATAGATAGATAGATAGATAGATAGATAGATAGATAGATAGATAGATAGATAGATAGATAGATAGATAGATAGAAAGAAATGCTGGGTTTTGATGGTGAGGCAAACAGATGGATCGTCGTATGATGAGTGTCACATGTCGCCATGGAAACTGTCACAGATTATTTTCTCCATTCCCCACTCTCACTTTAAAACAAGAAGCCTGCAGCAGCAGCAACAGCACAGCGCTCCCATAATCACTCTCTCCACAGAGCATTTTTCCCCACTGAGTGTTTAAATCTAAAGACTAGATACATATATACAGGAAGTTTACCCCTGTTATTACTCTTATGTTTTTCATTCAAGTTTTAAGGCTTGGTCTTGTGAATATGTGTGTGCGTGTGCGTGTGTATGCATTTGTGTGTTTGTGTGTGAGAGAGAGACTATTTACAAAACGGGTAAAGCTGTTGCATCCCTTCTCAAATGAAAATCCCTGTGCCAGCTCCTTCCTGACGCCCAATCCTAAAACAACATGTCAGTAATCTTCAAAAACACAGAAATGTGCCCGCATATTTGTGCGCACACAGACACATAGTGGTCAACATGCGTGCGCTCACATTAAATGACCTGGGGTCCTGTTTGTTATGAACCAGATTAGGCTGAATGCTCCAATCAGTGTAATGGCTCTGTAAGCGTTTGTGACTAAGGGGAAAGAATCTCTTATTTGGAGAATCCCTTGTTAGAGCCCCCAGTAAACCCTCTTAAGACCGATGACATGGAAGGTTAGGTGTGTGCATATATATATATATATATATATATATATATATATATATATATATATATATATGCTATATATATATATCCTCGTATATGTTGTTCCTTGTGAGAAAAATGTATTTCATAGATAGTTAGATAGATAGATAGATAGATAGTTAGATGGATAGATACATACATACATACATACATACATACATACATACATACTGTACATACATACATACAGTATATAGAGTATACAGATACATAAACACATAGATACATAGATAGAAAAAAAATGAAACAAACAAAATGTTACTAGAAGATAGAAAAATGTACAAATAAATAATGAAACCTAAAATGTACTATAAAAAAATAAACCTAACAATAAACAATGAACAATAAAAAAATATCCATTGGCAATAGACCATTAACCTAATGATGAACAATAAACAAATAAATACATATAAACCAAAAGGAAAACAATAAAAACCTAACATATACAATGTACAATAAACCTAAAAATTATCTAGTAGAGAAATTTTCAAGAGATGTACTTTTGATAGATGGATAGACA
>NC_137195.1:13528177-13540677 GCF_960531495.2 Zeus faber
CTTTTGACCGTCTCACACCCACCCCCCCTCCCCCCACTTGTTAAGCCGCATGATTAGTTTCTCACAAACTCATTTTCATCAGATCCTGGAGTCACAATGGAGGGGGATGGCGCGTTGGTCCCATCCGTAGAGCAGTGGGATGCTTCCGAATTGCGGTGGAACCGTCGAAATTGTCATTTGTCGTCGAAGAAACCAAATACAAACTGTTTTCATTACACTCCACCAGGCAGTTAAAGGTCTGGTAACCACTCCCACCCCACCCCACCCCACCCCCTGTTTGTCACTCTGGATTTAACATTGATTTCATGCTTCCAATCAGCCAGCAAATGAAAGCAGAAACAGAAATGGAGCGATAGATAGAGACAGTGGCATTACATGATGATGATAGGCCCCAGTGCAAATACTTTTTTGAACCTCCCACTACCCGCCACCCCCCCCTCCCCGCGCACACACCCACCCACACAGGCAAGCTCTAGCTATTTGGGGCGGGTCTATGGGAAATAATCCCCGTTACGCACGGTGCTTCTTTTGTTTAATTCAGTTAGGAGCGGAGTAAAATAAAATTGCCGACATCTAACATAAAAAAACACTGCTTTTTTATGTATTCGCTGGCGCCCCGAGGGGATGTGCCCCCAGCGG
The DNA here is from genome assembly GCF_960531495.2 of Zeus faber. Lineage (NCBI taxonomy): Eukaryota > Metazoa > Chordata > Actinopteri > Zeiformes > Zeidae > Zeus > Zeus faber. The sequence continues at coordinate 13,528,817 of NC_137195.1, forward strand.
CCACCGGGCCCCGGTGCAGCTGCACCAGTTGCACCGTTGGTACTTACGCCACTGGATAGAGAGCAGGGAGGGGGACGAAACAGACAGCCAGAGGGGATGCAGAAGGAACCGGGAATTTCACCTCAAATAGACGAGGAAAAGATGAACAGATGGTGTTATCATAGTGCCATTGCACCTCGTGTTTAATTTGGGCGTCGAGGAGGCAGGGGAGCATAGAAAGATGGATGAATAAATAGAGGTAGAGGGAAAGACGGATCGTAGTGGGAGAAAGTAAACAGTTGATTAGCTCTGGCACATTGGTTCTGTTGGGATAGTGCTGGCTAATGATAAAGCTGCGCCTAAACCGCCCCCCACCACCCCCCATGTCAGTGCTTCCGAAAATCCGAGCGTTAATGTGGCCTCAGCGGCGCTGCCTCGGAGCGTTACGCATCATGGTGACTGTCATGCCCGATGCAAATGTGCTCCGTTTCACTGTGTGCGGGCGCGGGACGTCCCTCGCAGATGCATCAAATTAAAACCGCTGCTTCGAGTCGGAGTGAACAGGACAGAGCTTTTCAGCGTGTGTGCACTAGGGCTGGCCCCTGAAAGTCCACGAGTCGAATCATCAGTGGGAAATCCGTCGGCCGACTGAGATTCTTCGAGTCGAACAGTCGTTTTTGTTTTCTTTGTCGGTCAGTGCGCATTGCAATAACAGGATAAAACAGATAGGAGCCTACCAAATGCAAAGGGATAACATTTCAATGGGGAATTATAAATAAGGGGAGACATGAATACATTTTTGTATGTGTGAATCCGATCGCCGTGTCCCGTTCCTCCAAATAATACACCAAAAAAAACTGTGTGGGGGGCGGGGCACGAAGGAGCGGGGCAGGACTCGTAGACTCGTTAAAATTGTTTTTCTGTGCGTAACGCATGGAGAGGGGGTGATCAGGGAGAGAGTCGCGAAGAAAATGTCCCTATTACGCACTTGCTTCGTTCCATAAGGAGCCGTAAAATTAAATAACCTACATCTTAAATAAAATCCTGAGTCGGGTACAGCCCTAGTGTGCGCATGCATTTTTTTGCGTTTTTATTAACAAGCCCGGGGATATGTTTATATTTCACAACATATTTCATTAGCATGGACACACTCTTCTCCTCAGAGAGGAAGAGTGACATTATTCACATTGTTTATTGCCGCTTCTTCAGCTTGTCTCTTGATTGGAGGTGTGAGGTGGAGACGGGTTTTCTTGTTAGTCCAGTTTGGTTTTGGGGAGAGCGGGGGGAGGTGTGGGGGTCACTCAACAGCACGTGCCTGGGGGTCAAAGGTCAGAGTTCAACAAGAAAATGGGACCTCCCTCAACTTATGGGGTGCTCACACACACGCATACACACACACACACACACACACACACACACACAGAATTCACCTTAGTCATTCATACAAATGTCTTTGTGCTCCTTCCTTCTGTCCCTTTGTTTATCCACACGCTTCCCTCGCACCGACGACACGTTTCTCTTCTGTTTCTACTCCTCTTTCTCTTCTCCATCTTTCCATCAGACCTTGTGTGCCACACACCCCCCTCCCCCCCACACACACACCACCCCAACCTACTCCTGCTGCATTTCCTCCTTTATCGCCACCCCTTATCATTGTCTTTTGTTCTTTGCTGTTGATATCTCTCTCTATCTCTCTCTCCCCCTCTCTCTCCCTCTCTCTCCATTTAATCTCCTCTCTCCGCTCTCTTCCATCTCCGTTTATCGCCGCCTTCATCTAGCTACCACTTCAGACATGTACACACCTGTGTGTATACGCGTGAACAAACCCACACACATACAAACACACACACACAAACGCGCGCGCGCGCACACACACATCGGTTTAGTGTGTTTGCCTCCACAGATCTCCAGATGAAATTAAAGTGTGATAAGCAGCTTACCAGGTGTGTGGTGTCACGGCTCGCTGCTCTTCAGGCAGCGCTCTCCACCGCATGCTTTGATTAGAACAAAGCTGGATCCCTAAACTTCCCTCCCGCTCTGCGCTCTACAGAGACACTGAATTATTAAATGGGGCCAGAAGTAGCGCCGCGGAATCGGTAGTTAACAGCGGCTGGTACAGCGGCGGATCAATACGCGACTATAAAAAGTATACGCTTAAAGTTGGGGTGGTAGCGGCATTGATCTGACGGATGCAGTGCGGCGCCGGCCCGCTTTGATTGGTTTTCGCGCTCCGAGGCGACGGCCAACTTTCTGCCGGAGCCGATGAACATTTAAAGGGTGTGTAAATGTCTTTTAATGAGCCATGGGGTAATTTACTGGATCATCAATCGACCAGCGTTTTTTCTTTTGTTTTTTTCCTCCTAAATATCCGGGCCGAGCTCCATCCCAGTGCATGCACGGCAAACGACACGTGATGCTGGTATCTTTTCAAGTTCCCGTCAAATTACCTCTGCGCAGCTCACGTCGTAAAGATTCTGCTTAAATTGGTTTTCGAGGTGTAAAACAACTTGTCAGGAAATGACATTTTGGGCACTGACCTTGTTCCTGTCATTTCCCATGTTGCCCCATTTTACTACATGACTCTGGTTTCTATTCACGCCCTGTTTGTTTAGTTGACGGCCGCTGTTTATCAAATCCACTCAGAATGCTGTGTGTGTGTGTGTGTGTGTGTGTGTGTGTGTGTGTGTGTGTGTGTGTGTGTGTGTGTGTGTGTGTGTGTGTGTGTGTGTGTGTGTGTGTGTGTGTGTGTTTCCAAGTGGAATCTAAGATGCCTGGCAGGCCGCCTCCCAACGGGACGAAGCTATGATGAGCAATTATCCACTAGGGCGGCTTTGTAGGCTAATTTATCATATTTATGTGGTCAGCAAGACTGTTTACTATTCCCTTTCACTGCTTACTGCTGCACTTTCAATTTGGAATGGGCCTTGTGCTCTATCTCTCCTTCTCCCTCTCTCTATCTTCCTCTTCCTCTAATTTCCTCTCATCTCTGCTGCATTTCCATCCCTCTCCCTCCCTCCCTCCCTCCCCCTCTCTCTCTCTTTCTCTCTCTCTCTCCCTCTCTCTCTCTCTCTCTCTCTCTCTCTCTCTCCACACCTGATGGGGTTTGTGATGTGTATCTCACCCCCTTCCCTCATTCTATCTCTCTATTTTTATCCTCACTGTGTGTGGGATGGGAGGGGAGCTGAGGGACAGGTGTAGAATAAGAAATGTTGAGTGTGTGTGTGTGTGTGTGTGTGTGTGTGTGTGTGTGTGTGTGTGTGTGTGTGTGTGTGTGTGTATGTGTATGTGTGTGTGGAGAGAGCGACAGGAGGAAGAGAGGGCAGAACCAGAGAGGGGGGTTGGAGGAGGCCTGTGGAGAGTAGGGGGTTGTGCGGCTTCGTACAACTGAGACTTAGGGGGATTTAGACTGTTTGTTTCTCACAAAAGTGTGAGTGTGTGTGTGTGTGTGTGTGTGTGTGTGTGTGTGTGTGTGTGTGTGTGTGTGTGTGTGTGTGTGTGTGTGTGTGTGTGTGTGTGTGTGTGTGTGTGTGTGTGTGTGTGTGTGTGTGCGTGCGTGTGCAATGTGCCTGCCTCATATTTCACCACTAAATTGGGGCTAAATCTAATCATAGTGCCATAAAAGCCTGGCCCTGGAGAAGGCTCGTCTCTGGAAGGCCTGCCACACAAAGAACACACACAGCCACGCTGGGTTTTTTGTTTTATTTTGGTCAGTTTGCTCTCCGCGTAGTATTGTGTCGAGGCATATATGATTTCCAGCATATGGTTGTTCACCGCCAAATCTCGCAGATGCTGAGCTCTAAAATAGCCCATATTGGGGTTTGGTCTCAATCACGCACCATCTGTTTTGAAAATCCAGCCTGCTGACAAAAATCCACAAGGTCCTTAATCCGAATTCATGAAATAGGAAAGACTTTGTTTTACTTTATTATGCAATAATGGTTCGTACATCTGATATATGACTGGATCAAGCTCTATTGTAACAGCCCATTGCAAACTGCAATGTTTTACTAACTTATATCACAAACAACCAAAAATAAGGAGCAGAACAATCGCATACTTGCCCTCTAGAAAGCGCCATTGAAGGATTATTGGAGTTTTTATGATAGTCCCCATGCTTGCAATTATTCAGAACTTACAGGGACACTGTTCATACAAAAAGAAAAAAATGAATCAAAGAAAAATGCCTGTTCCAAGAGCAGGAGCAACTTACAATGCAATATAATATTATTTACATCATATATGATGTATGTGGTCCAAAAGCTCTTTCTGATGTGTGCTGTGATCAAATGTGATTATGTTGACTGAATCCTGCAAACCTCCTTTCCAGACTGCATGTTCCAATATGTAATATTAATGTGTCTGCCCAGGATCCTGCAGACAGACGGATATAGTGGGCCTCTATGAGGGGCCTCCACTCAATGAGTGTGTGAACTCTGTGTGTGAATGAAAGTTGGGGGCGGAGAGCGGTGAGGGAGGAGAGTGCATAGGTTGTCTATGAATAGGGGGTGTATCGACAAGGAGACGGGTGGGGGCAGGGGAGACGGGGGAGGTGTGCAGGACGGATTGGGGGAGAAAGAGGAAACAAGACAAAAGTTATCCATAATGAGCGCAGGAGGGAGGTGGGGGGAGGTACGGCCGAGTGTCTAAGAAAGGGGGTCTGCTGGTTGTATGGGGGGAGTCAGGCTGCACGTCTGTCAATTTAAACAGAGACATCTGTCAGAGGAGGCCACTGAAGTGTGTGTGTGTGTGTGTGTGTGCGTGCGTGCGTGCATGCGTGCGTGCGTGCGTGCGTGCGTGCGTGCGTGCGTGTGTGTGATTAGGCTGCTATGGGGATGACAGGACTTAAGTTGCACCTGGAGTGTGACCTCCGGTCGGGGGGAGGGGGGGCTCTGTTCTCGTAGCACATTTCAACCTGCTGTCTGTATAATAGTCTTTTCACACTCCAGGGTCAATCTGCAGCCATGTTTTACCATAGCATTATCATTGCAAACCAGCCCACATCACTGCTCGGCCCCGTGCACCATGCACCACACATCAGAGAGGGGCCACCGGATCCCTGACAGCATTCTTGCTATATCATAAATAAGGCTTTATGTGAATTTGTCTTTTTACCCGGATGGTTCAGGTTATATGTTTAAATTGACATTGTTTTAGGGTTATTTAATTTACTACGATAACTGAAAAATACAATCAGTTCACTGCCTTAAGATAAGATCAGTCATTTTATTAAACTAAATGTAGGTGTAACAGCAGAAACAGACAGAACAGTGTAAGAGTGCAAGAGAGTTAAAATATAAAAATGAAATAAAATAAAGGTACCATATTTACTTAAATAGTGACCGGGGCCTTTATTCATCTCAACATCAGAGGCTACTAGAGGGAATTTAAATTGAATTCCCTCTGTTTAATAAGTATATTTGATCATATTTTAGTATGAATTTTAAATCAAACTTCCGTCTGGGTGCCACGCCATGCAAACACATGTATGATGAAAAAAGAGAGAGCTAGTAGCTATCCCAAAAGTGACACTTGTGGTGGTAGCCGGCGGGGGAATTACAGTTTTCGGAGTTTGCCTTGAACGCACCGCTTCCTGCTTGGAAGCGCCCGAGTGGGGAATGTGCTCCGAGAAGCGATGTGCGATCTGCTCCGCAGCAGTAGTAAATGGAGTAAATGATATACATCGACAATAAAAACACACTGTTTTTATTTGCTTTGTGTGGGGGGCGGAGCACCGCACCGGAACGGCGCTATAGCCCCGATCAGCCCCCCCCCCTCGGTCCGTATTTGAGGCAGGCTTGTATTTGTTTGTGTAGACCACGCCTCCGGAATTTATTCGAGGCCCGGTTTTTATTTGACTACTGGTTTATATTTAAGGAAATACGGTACACATCTGTGAACAGAAGGGAGTAGCACTTGTACAGCTGACTATGCCAACAGTGCGTTGCAATAATATGCAATGATAGCACTAGTAACAAGTGGTATGTAAACACTATGCTATAGTATGGTGTCATAATAAGACGTAACTCAACACCACTATAGATTGAAAAAAAAAAAAAATAGCTCTTCTTTGGGAATTGTGACATTTTTATAACATGGATGAAAATGTCCTTACAGCCCAACGTCTGCTTTTTTAAACATAATCACAAGGCTATTTGAAATCGGGAGAGATAAGAGGAAGCAGGCGGCGAGAACATCCAAGGAGGACCTAAGAGCTCCGCGATACAGTGTGTAATCTCAGTGACGAGGAGATTTCCCTATCGTTTGTATTGCTTCATAGTTCGGCGGCTCAATTTTCCCAGGGGACTTATATTCCCTTGAATAGAAATAAGGTCCAAGTGCATAGGTCTAACCGTTATCCGCTATAGTGCTGTTGGATTACGTCGGGGATAAATCCAAAAGGATCAAATTCCAGTGAGTGCTCCTCTGCTACATACAGAGTGTTCCCACTGAGCTTTGACAAAAAAAAAAAGAAAAGCGGACGGGGGGAGAAAGCAGCATAATAAAACACGGATCAACAGTGTAGTTAGTTCTGCTTTATGCACGATTTCATATTCCTGCTTTGGAGAGAGGGAGAGAGGCAGAAAGCGAGCGAGAGGAAGAGAGAAAAGGGGAAGGGAACATATCAGTAATTCACGCGCCGCCGGAGAGGTTGATGAAGGGTTAACTGCCAGATAAAGAATTGAGTGGAAGAGAAGCAGGGCAGACTTCTCAGGTGTGAAGAATGGAACGAGAGAGACGGAGACAGGAGGCGTGCGCGCGCGCGCGGGGGGATGGGGAGGGTGTATTATGGTTGCAGGCCGGGCGTTGCCAGGCAACAAAGCCGAGCGAGATGCCAGGTTGCTAGGTAACCCGGGGGATGCGACGACTAACGTGGCGCGATAGAGAGAGGGAGAGATGGAGCGAGAGCAGGGGTGGAGCCGCGCTGCGGGGCTGCTCCACCTTTCCACTCGCCGCTATCTCGCCACGCCTGCCGCCCCGGGTTGTTCCTCACATCTCAATCTCTGCACCCAGATGTGGCTTCGGGGGGCCCCCCGAATGGATATGGGAAAAAGATGGGAGGGCGGATAGGTAACTGCGGCGTGAATTATAGGAGGAGCGGTGACACGTACGCACCACCGGCCCGCGCACGTCTCCGAATGTGCGCGCAACGTGGGCAAAATGCGCACTCGCTTGTGCAAAAACATAATTATGTCACACAGGACACCGTGAACCGTTTCTCTTCTGTCTGACAACGTCCTCCCGTGTCAGGATCTAGCTCTAACGGAAATAAGAAATTATTCTCGCTACAGAAGCTGGAATCTTTATATTGCTCAACATGCTCCATGTTATTCCGTATTTATATCTTTCTAATTAAAGCGGACACGAGGTAATAACGGAACGCTCCTCGGCTCTGTTTGTTTTTAGACTCAAGCTTTCGTAATAGCTCGGAACAGTGATGCTAATGAGGGCCGGGGCCTTCGAGGCATAATATTGCACTGACGGAGCAGAAGGGAGAGAGAGAGAGAGAGAGAGAGGAGAGAGAGAGAGAGAGAGAGAGAGAGAGAGAGAGAGAGAGAGAGAGAGAGAGAGAGAGAGAGAGAGAGAGAATAGAAGAGAAACGGGGATTAGGATGAGAAGAAAAAGAGAGAAAAAGCAAAGCGAGTGGAAGGATGAAGAGGCAAGAGATGACGGTGCCATCAGGCCCAGTATGGGAGAGGATTATGGAGTAGAGAACGGAGGGAGAGAAACTGAGGAGAGGGTTGGGGGAGAGAGGGAGGGAGGAAGGGGGGGAGGGAGGGAGAGAGCGAGAGACAGGGGCGAGAGGAGGGAGGAATAACTAGATAGTGGGGAAGGGATAAAAATAGTTTTCCTTTCTTGTGCACTCTGGAAAATGGGCATCTGAAATTATGTGGATAGAGTGTTCCGGAGGGAGAGTAACAGGGGGAGGGGAAACGTGTGTGTGTGTGTGTGTCGGTGTGCACGTGTGTATGTTTGCTACTTGTCATGCTGTGGAGCTGGCGCCATTTCTATTATTCCGTTTTGCACATGGCTCTCCGGTGTTTTCGCGGCTTAAAGGTCCAAAACGATAAGGATTGTAATCCACGCTCCAAATAGTACACGCATTCACGCATTTACATACTGTTTGCCCCGCCGCGCTCCGCCCTCCCCTCATGATGTGGTGTGATGGTTTGCTCCAATGATTGTGCGTAGGTGGGGGGAGGGTGTAGAATACGATTTGATTGGATAATCCAGGGATTTAATATTCCCTAATCCTGGCACAATCCTCTCTGAGTTACAGCAGGGAGTGAGATTAACTGTATGTGTGTAGTATGTGTCTCTGCGGGCACGGCGGGTTGGATGGAAGTGGAGAGGGGACATTATGTGCCAGTGTGTGTGTGTGTGTGTGTGTGCGTGCTACTTACCGCACGTTTTACGTCGGTGTGCCGGCGTGCGCGTGGGGTCGCGTTTCCGTTCCAGCTCCGGTCATACGTGTAACATTTAAAGTTCGGTGTGTGCTGCTCATGCGGCGGTACATACGGGGTTCTCATCAGGTCCTCGAGGTGCTTGAAGTGCTCGGATTCCGTCCTCAAAACATTTAAGTACCTAAATACCTTCCGAGTAGCGCCTTTTGTGCTGAAGTGTTTGAAAAAAGTCCTTGAAAAAAAAAAACCACATCATTGAAAACCTGTGATATCCCCGCTGGTTTGTTATTCGAATCATTACTTAATAGAAAAAAAAATCCAGGATCGTTTCTTTTCCGCTGGTAGTAGCTCTATTTCTTCCCAGCCAGGAAAACGTAAATTGAATCCAGCGTGGTTGGAAATGAACACTAAATAATAGATAACAATGATATTAATAATAGATTTACTAATATAATAGATACTAATACTTGTATAAATAATAGACAATGAGATCAAGATTATATTGCATTTTAATTAATAAATATCACATTGAAAATATATTATATTTGTTTTGCTTGAAGTCCTTGAAAATGACAAAATAGTGCTTGAAAAGTACTTGAAAGTCCTTGAATTTCATTTTGTGATAGCAGGATGAACCCTGTATATGGCTATCACACTTATTTCCCATCATGCAATTCCATACTGGCCCGCTCGTAGGAAATACATATTCAGATGCTCTTTCTTCTAATGTGCGGTCCTACCTTTCTGCAGAACATGGCAGAGGCCTCGCTCTACGTGCACGTGTACGGCAATGTGTGTGTGTGGGTGCTTGCAGATGGTTGATGTTAATTAAGTCTTAATTAGAACGTGAGTAATAAGAGGATAATTTGAATTGAAAGGAGTGTCGGTGTGTGTTTGCGTGTGCGTGCGCGTGTGTGTGTGGGGGTGAAAAAGAAAGAGATTGAGAGAGGCGGGGGAGGGGCGAATAGACACTTGTGTGACTCAGAGACGGCACTTTATTTGCATTTCTCTCTTTTCTGGCTCGGGAGATATTCCACTGCTCCAGAACAGGCTCCACACCGTCTCCCGCTCCTTTTCTCCTTTTCTCCTTCTCCGCCTCCTTCTTTTCTCCTCTTCTTCTCCGTAATGCCGCTTTCTTCATTGTGGTTGCAAACTTCTCATGCTTCCTCCCCGCTGCTCAACACACACACTCCCTCCTTAACTCTCTATTCCCTGTCCTCCATTGTATCACACCTTCATTTCGCTGTATCAACAAGAACAGAAGCCTTGGGGTGGGGGGTGGGGTGGGGAGGGGGGTGGGTGGGTGGGCGGAGAAGGGCTGGAGCGGGTGGCACTGCACGCGCGAAGCAGCAGAAATTCTCTTGTTTACCAAAAGAGCGCAGCAGTCGCCCCTGGCAGCCAGCATCCTTGTTTACCTGCCTCGTGTGCCGTCATACGATTGCCATGACAACAAGATGGTTTCCATGCCAATTTTCCGATGCCATTGTATTCTTCATATCGAGGCCATGTCTCCCCCCGTACCTACTTCTTTTCTTTTCCTCTCGTATCTCTCCAGCGTGTGAAGGACCTCATTAGTCTTTTTTAAATAATTTACCAAAAACGACATATATTAATAGGTTATTCAGTGCTGTTAAACACATGGCCAATTAACTGCGCGCGCACACACACACACACACACACACACACACACACACACACACACACCTAGGGAGACTTTTGTTTGAAACAAGTAGTATTTTGTGTTTCATCTATTTTACTGTCAGAGCAATCGCTTTGAATAGACTTAATGAAGGGGGGAAATGAAAGGCATGATGGATGGACGGAGGAAGGCAGAAAGGGTTGGCAGACGCAAATCCTGTTACAATCAGCCCGGTACACAACACAGCCAGAAATCAATGAACAAGACAGCGGTGATCAATGAACGGGTGGCGCAAGATAGATGGGCTCGCATGGACCAACAGCAATCAGACGAGGACCAACATATGAGTGAGAGATTGATGGACAGGTGAATGGATGGATGGATGGATGGATGGATGAGAAGACGGAGAGGCTGTTACCTGATGTGTTGATTGACTTCTGACAATAATGTGGAACAACTTATGATGAATGGATGGATGGGTAGATGGGTGGATGGATGAATGGGTGGATGAATGGATGGATGGATGGGTGGATGGATGGATGGACAGTTGATTGCTGAGGAGCCGCTGATCAATTGAAGTATCTGATGAAAAAGGTTCACCACCCACTTCTCTGAAAATACTCTGGCTGTATGTGTGTGTCTGTGTGTTGGTAGTGTGTGTTTTGTGTGTGTGTGTGTGTGTGTATGATGGCCTTGCTTTGGATCAATAGGCTTGTGGTGACAGCTAAGGGCTGATTAATCAAACGTATGGATCAGTCTCTCTCTGCTCAGCCCTCTCCTCAATTACCAGCTTCATTACATTGCCCTAACACTCCTCCGGGACCTCTCTCCATCTCTCCCTCTGCACCTGCCCTCCTCTCCTTCATCATCCTCCTCTATCTCGCTTTACAGTCACTTTAAAGCCCGGAAAGCCCAACCTGTAAAAGCCAACGTCAATAAGATCATGACAGATTTTCTAACGCAGTAAATATATACTGTGTATATCTGTGTGTGTGTGTGTGTGTGTGTCTGTGTGTGTGTGTGTATGTGTGTGTGTGTGTATACTGTATATTTCTAGTATATAAAGATAAATCGATATATAGAAAGAAAAATATAAATATACTACAGACTTTTTTACCCCACGTATCTCCCTTTACAGTACCTTCCTACTCTCTCTGGGACTCTCCCCATCATCATCTTTTTTTCTAAATCCATCCCTCTCCCCATCCCTCCCTCCTCGCACCCCCCCTCCCCATCCTCATCACCATCATTCCCCTGCTCCCCCATCCCATCCTTCTGGCGTTCACACTATGTCTCATTGCTTCATTGCTATGACTAAGCACTGTGTGTGTGTGTGTGTGTGTGTGTGTGTGTGTGTGTGTGTGTGTGTGTGTGTGTGTGTGTGTGTGTGTGTGTGTGTGTGTGTGTGTGTGTGTGTGTGTGTGTGTGTGTGCATCTGTATTGTTAAATGTGTGTGTTTGCACACATTTGTTTATGTGTGTGTTACCGTGGCTTTGACTAGCATATAACAAGGTGTATATAAAAGGTGTCATTAAGAATCAATGTGTGTGAGAGAGTGTGTCCGTCTGTTTCTCACTGTGTGTGTGTGTGTGTGTGTGTGCGTGCGTGCGTGCGTGCGTGCGTGCGTGCGTGCGTGCGTGCGCACGCGCGCGTTAGGTCTCTGACTAAGCGCTGGATCTCCATAGTCGTGACATTTTTTAGACAGAACGAGTCACGACTGAGTCACACGCCTCCACCCTCCCACTTCTTCTGCTCTCTCTCTCTCTCTCTCTCTCTCTCTCTCTCCATCCTTTTTTGAGTCATCTTCTCTGGGGCACTTTTGCTTTCATCTTCCTCCCACT
>NC_137195.1:13545677-13633177 GCF_960531495.2 Zeus faber
TTCATGTATTTTTAGCGTCATGTGAATCACTTTGAATTTCCCTTGTGTATGAAATGCGCTTTTTCGGAGTTCTCCTTGTCGCCCGTCCGCGCTCCCGTCGCCTTTGATGAGACACTGCTGGATTTGACGTCCCTCCGTCCTCCCGCACCCGACACCCTTGTCCCGCAGGGCGCCTCGTCCAGTCTGGTGGTGAAGTTCGCCGACACGGAGAAGGAGCGGGGGCTGCGGAGGATGCAGCAGGTGGCCTCGCAGCTCGGCATCTTCAGCCCCATGACCCTGAACTTCCCCGCCTACAACGCCTACACACAGGCCGTCAACGCACAGGCAGTGAGTGCGCACGCATGTTCACACGCACACACACACACACACACACACACTTGCATGCTTGAGTCTGTGAGGGCAGCGCGGTGGTTATGGAAGGCCGTAATAAGTTTGAAGAGGCTATCAGGGAACTAATTGGGGCTAATGTTATTAGCCAGACAACAGAACATACGTCATCTGGCATTAGCTTTCCCACAACACACAACCATTAACCCACTGACTCTGGAAGTAATGGCCTCGTAATTAGATCTCTATTCATCTGTTCTTCCATCACTCCCTCTCGCTGTCTCTCCGTCTCCCTATCCCCACTTCCTCCTGTTTTTGACCATTTCCCGATCTCCCTCTGCCCTTCTCTTTCTCTCTCTCTCTCTCTCTCTCTCTCTCTCTTTCTCTTGCTCTCCCCATTTTCTATCTTTTCTGTGCTTTCACTTTACTTTCCTCTCTTCTCCCTCTCTGTCCGTCTCTCCAGTTGGTCCAACAGCAGGCCCTGGTTGCCCAGTCAGCGTACTTGTCTCCAGTAGCAACAGTTGCCGCAGTACAAATGCAGCAGATGGCAGCGCTGAACGCCAACGGAATCATTGCCACACCTATTACGCCTATCACATCATCCTCGGGTATGAACACACGCCATACACACACACACACACACACACACACACACACACACACACACACACACACACACCACACACACACACACACACACACACACACACACACACACACACACACACACACACAGATAAAACATTAAAACATGAATATGCATAGATACCTTGGATTGTCCAGCTATCAGCTTTAAACATGTTCCATTTCTTTTCTCTGTATTTTAATAACTTTAGCCCTTGATCCATTACTATTCTACCAGGACAATTAAGGAACCTTGTTTAATGAAATCAGGGTGTTTATTTGAGTAGCCAAAAAGTCTTTTCCCGATATTAATACCTGCTATGAGTGGGTTTTACTGCCAGCCATGCTCGGCCGTTTCCCTTTTTTTCTTCTCATCAGTTGAGTTGCTGTCAATCTAAGTATCTCTTCCATTGTCATTCCGTGGACTCTGTGGTTTTTGTTTTCAGGTACGAACACCCCGCCCACCCTCGCAGCGACCCCTGTGTCAGCGCTCCCTCCGCCGCTCGGGGTCAATGGCTACAGCAGCCTGCCAGCCCCCACTAATGGACAGCAAGCCACAGAAGCACTCTACACCAATGGCATCCATCCATACCAAGGTACAGCAAAGTCCAATAGGCAGAGGAATTTAATGTCGCAATTTGGAGACAGGATCCTGTTATTATTAAAGACATTCTGAAGTAGTACAGTAGTGGTAGTCATAGTAGTTCTTTTTCTGTATCTTCATGACATTGCGTGCTTGTCCTTCTAGCCCAAAGTCCTGCAGTAGCCCTGGATCCTCTCCAACAGGCGTACACAGGCATGCAGCACTACACAGGTTAGTTTATGGGCTGCATATTAATCCCGGTCCATTTATTACGTTCCCCCTTATATTTCCCCTGAAAAACGTAATGTTGTCTTTGCAAATGCAACGGCGTTCTTCTCCACTCGACAAACGTTGTTTGCGTTTCATGGCGTAAAGAAACGCTGTCGGTTTTCTGACTGTTGATGGAAAAACTCCTCGGAAAAAAACTCAGTCGGCGAAGAACAGCCAAATCAAGCTTTTGCTGATGTATTGCACCATCTCAGTGTTTTTTTTTCATTTATTTGACATTCCGTGGCTCTGTTTCAATCTGACTGGGAGGCGTGAAGCTTGCAGGTGGCAGGCGACTCAGACACTAGTTTAACTCTAGCGAGGACATCTGGGAATAATAGTTTATTGAACGATGCTGGCAAGATGTTAATGCAAAATCAATTGCTGGGAAAAAGGGCCTTTTCTGTGGCAGTCCACAACAATGCATCTTATGGAACAGACCTTTTTTTTTTTTCTTTGACACATGTACACAAGTGTTTATACCTTAACATAACGGTGCCGTCACTTATCAATATAATTCTCAAATAGTTTGCCGTCTCGCCTTTATTCGCAGTGGAGGTAACTTGAAGGATGTTAATGTAGACAAAGGAAAATCTGTCAATTGAATATTCAAGGACTTGCTGCACCCAGCCTAAAATTCAACAAGGTGATTTATAGAGTCACTTCATTTAGCAGCTTTATAGTTTTCACCTCTGTAGTCCGCTTGGTTCTGTGAAAGCCGCCATTGGATACTTGATGTTGCCACCTGTTTGATCCAATCAGACGATGTCCCTATCTGTCTCTTCCAATAGCGGCGTACCCTGCTGCCTATGGATTGGTTGGGCAGCCGTTCCCACAGCAGCCGACCCTGGTTGCCCAGCAACACCAGCAGCCTCAGCAACAGCAGCAGAGAGAAGGTGAGGGGGACTTCCTGTCTGGATGGGGCCACGCCCACTCCTCCCTATTTCTTAGTTACTTTAAAAACGTGTTCAAACGACAAAAGTTCTCTTCTTCTTTTTTTTCTTCTTTTTTTTTTTTTTAATGATTTATACCATATATGCCTGCCTAGTCATCACCCAATCCTAGCACCTAATATCTACAGTTTACAGTTTATCTGAAGACTGCTTGAGTTACATTTGAAATCAGAGACATCGTCACACATGTTTAAGGTAAACCTTTAACCTAAACCTTATTTCTTGATCATTCCGAGTCAATCTGAGTGATTGGAATCAGAATTGTTTACATTGATTCAGAATTGGGAGATTCGCTTCAGCCGAGTCGTGTTCTTCGGTGACCGTGATTGCCCCGGTGCATCTCAGTCGGCTGAAGATAACCCTGACGCCAATCACTTGGATTGAATCCCAATGTTAGAAAAATATGGTTTAGGATAAACGTAACCAGGTTTTCCTTTAGGTTTTGATGTGGACGTCATGTCTTTGGACACATTGTGTTTGTTGACAGAATGTCTCACTCGGTAGTTACAGCAATATGCCTTCAAATCATGACAAGCAACTCTTTGTTGTTGTTCATATGTGATGTAAAAGCAGACCAATGAACTTGTGCGTGTGTGTGTGCGTGTGTGTGTGTGTGTGTGTGTGTGTGTGTGTGTGTGTGTGTGTGTGTGTGTGTGCTTGCGTGCGTCCTCCTCAGGTCCAGAGGGCTGCAACATCTTCATCTACCATCTGCCGCAGGAGTTCAGCGACTCGGAGATGCTGCAGATGTTCCTGCCATTCGGAAACGTGATCTCGGCCAAAGTGTTCGTTGACCGGGCCACCAATCAGAGCAAGTGCTTCGGTGAGAAGCAGGGGCAGCGGATGAAGGAGAAGGGAGGAAAGCAGGGGAGAGGGCAGGGAAGGGCCGAGGCAGATTGATAAATATTAGGAGGAACAATGATGGAATAAGCAGGCGGTTTGTTTTGAAGGGGTGAATCAGAAGGACGGGATCACACTTCTGAATGAAAGGCCTTTAAAGTCGGTCTTAAAAGTCAAAGAATAACATCTGACTCTCCATCTCTCCCTCCACCCTCCTTCATCTCTCGCTGTCTTCCCGTGTCCCCTTTCTCTTTGCATGTCTCTCTCTCTCTCTCTCTCGCCCCTCGTCTGACGCCCAGGCTTTGTGAGTTTCGACAACCCGGCCAGTGCTCAGGCCGCCATCCAGGCCATGAATGGCTTCCAGATCGGCATGAAGAGGCTGAAAGTGCAGCTCAAACGGCCTAAAGACGCCAACCGCCCCTACTGAGGAGCAGAGGAGGAGAGACAAAAAAAGAAAAAGGGAAGAGAGGTGAGGTGGCAGTGAGGAGAGAGAGACGGGATGGGATGTGTGCCGCTGGGTTTGGGAGGCTGGGCGGGCGGGCGGGCGGGTGGTGAAATGGGGCAATGGGAAGCAGGCGGAAAAAAAACTGTGGACGGTGAAGAGTGAGATGATGTTTTGATAAAGCTGGTATCTTTGTGATTAATGTTAACTGATGATGAAAAAAAATAAACGTTATGGAGTGATGTGAAGTATGAGTGAATGTAGTGAGGCAGGAACTACAAAGCTTAATCAACTCAGAATACTAAATTATTGTTATCCTTTATATTTTCTTTCACATTCTTATTTATTTTCTTTCCTGCTGTTGATCTTTTCCTGAAACGGCAACTTACCACACCCAAGATCCTACCGTCCAATCATTATTCGCGGGGACCCCATCGCTATGGCAATGGTTGCCTAGTGACCGATAAAGCCCTGACCCCCAAATCCTCTCACATTGTTGTAAGTTGATTGGTTGGCCTGTGTTTGGGTTGCTGTGGCGATTGATTGCCTGTGTTGGTTGCCCTTGGCGATTTCTGTTCCGTCACCTCAAGCAACCGGCCATGCTTTGACTTGCATGTCCTGTTGCTACGGTGACCACAAACCGTGTTTGGTGCATTGTGACTTTATTTTGTATTGACCTGTGCACATACTGATCAATAACTGTCAATAACCAGGACTGTACACAGCATCAATTGATAAGATTGGATTTCTGATATAACTGATCAATGCATCGCAGTAATTTGATCAATTCTGTAGCAACGCAGCTTATCGCAGCTTTGTTTTTGATCAGTTTCTGTAGTGTTCTGTTTGGTGTCATTATCATTTGAACCAATTGTTTGGGTGAAGCAGAAAGTAAGCGTGGAGTCCATGTCTATGTGTCTGTGTTACACTACTAGTGTGTAATACCAAATGCAAAACATTCTGTGTGAGTTTGTGTATCAAACAGTGAGGCCTCTGTAGTGGACGTAAACAGGAATAGCCTTATCTATTTTTTTAAGATATGGAAACTATTATATTCCTATGCTGTATAGACTAGATATTATTATTATGCTGTTCAAGCAGGTTAAATTACAACAGAGTTAATGACAAATGTCTCAAAACTAACGCCGGGGTCAGACTACACAAATCCAGCCCGATTTCGACTCGGTTTTGTCGTGGCCGCCCATATCTCGGATACAAACGTCGGGAACGAGGAACGGGCGTCTAGCGTGGCCGTGTGGTGTGACGTACGCCTCGTGACGAAAAGTCTAGCGCGTCAGAATTGTTTGTATTTTCCCGCCTAGTCCTACGAGGCAGAGTGCCCTTTGGTGTGCGCAGACCGGTATGTAAACATGGCGGATAGGAAGAGGGACGCTGCTGTTGCATTGCACCCATTCTGTATAATAATTAGCCATGCGCTCCGGGCACGGCCGGGGACGGGGGCTCCGGGGATGGAATGAAACTGATTCAGATTGGACATCCGTTGCCGACACAGATTGTCCAAACGATCGCATCGACACTGGAACGGGTCCACGATTGCTTTTTCTTTTTCTTTTTCTTTTTCTTTTTCGGAGCACAAGACCGACCGCCAGCCTCACACATAGCGCTTATGTCGCCATGATTGACACTTTCTATGTGTCTACGAACTCGCACAGCAATGATTGGCCGGGGTCGTACTCGCAGTGTTGCCAGTCCCCCGAAACCAAGACACGGCGAGAATTGATGGCCACTATCATCGCCTAATCCCACATGGTGACCATCGCGAAAGACAAAAAAATATTGTGTGGTCTGATCCTGGCATGAGCCATCTGTGATTAGGAGGAGAGGAAAAGACTCGGGGGTGAGACTGGCTTTAGCTCAGCAGTGCTCAGGATCCTGTTTGGATAACCATGTGATGTGGCATTCTAGCTGTGTTTGCTCCATCCTCTCTCTTTCCTTCTTTTGCTTTCTCCCATACTCTTACGCTTTTTGTGGCGACACTCCCCCTCCCGACCTCCCTCACCCTCTCTGCCCCACCTCCCGCTACCCCCCCCACCCCCCACCCCCCTGCCCCCCCCTCGACCGTCCCCACCTCTCTTGTCTCCTCACCCCTTTTTCTTTATATTCCCAAGCTGGTGTTTTGAGGTAAACGGTATGTGGTTATCAAGTGCCTCAAGTGCCTCTTGCTTATCGGACAGCCTTCTATTATAGGAATTCTGGGAGAAATTTTATATGGAAAAAAGACGCAATTTCTATAGGGGCGATCTGAGGTAAGCTCATTATTCGCGATGGGAACCTCAAATGCAAAACTGCTCGGTCAGTGCATAGAGGCGCCCCCATCCAGTTGTACATGACAATAACACGTATTATTACTGGAGGACTAACAGTTAATAGATAGGCTTCTTGGTCCAGAAGTATTTAAACAACGCAAAGTGTCACCCAGAATTTCTATACTGCAAATGCCAGAGAGTGATGCATGTTGGTAGTAGTCTGTTTGCTTGCCATGATTTAAGGCACATGATCTCACACACACACACACACACACACACACACACACACACACACACACACACACACACACACACACACACACACACACACACACACACACACACACACACACACACACACACACACACACACAGCTATCCAAACACTTGCAATAGGGCACCACTAATGGACTGAGTTGCATGACCCAGACACTGTGTTTGTGTGTGTTGAAGCACCATGTTGTTATTGCTGTTGAGAGGACAGAGCTCCACACCTGTCAGTGATGCCTTCCTGTTTTAACCAACTCACCCACTAAATAAACGTCTAAACCAAAACCATCTTAGGACTCAGGGATCACTAGTGGAAAAACTTTGCTAAAGGAGACTGTGGTTAGATTCTGTTTGTGCCGACAGGAAACATTTGCTTTTTTCAGAGGCATGTTTGACAACATGAGCCTGTTGGACGGATGACAGAGAAGTAACGCTCTCCCCTGTCTTTCTATCCCTCTGTCCCTGTTCATGTGTCGCTCCCTCTCCCCCCGACTCTCCCCCTTTGCAGGTGGTGAGGTTTCACACTCCGGTGGAGGTTGAATCCCAGGGTTCAATGTGCTTTCAGACTGTCTCCTACCTTTGAGCGACGTTGGAGTGCAGCCGCGTGCACACACACACACACACACACACACACACACAAACACACTTCATATGCACACGCACACACACACACACACAGACACACACACACACAAATACACACATGCACACACACATGCACATTGTTCAGACCAAACATCCGACGGCATGAAGCTGATTTACAAATGTACATAAAGTGCACAAAGACATGCTGACACATCCACACTCACACTGACACAATTACACACTCTCACGCAGGTCAGTTATGTTGTCCATACAGTTGAAGATTCTGTTTAAAAATGCTCCGTATTGAGATTGCCGACAGGGTGTCTGGTGCAGTTGATATCACTCAGACTGGATATGTGTGGAAGAAACTGAGGAATAATGATATATCACTTCAGTAGACTATAACATGTCTATACCATGTCTATTACATGACAAATATAGAGGGACCGATGTTTCTTAATAAAAAAATGAAAATACAAAAAGAATAATAAATAAGTAGGGTAGAAAGACTTGGGAGAAGATCGTAATGACCTGTAAATAATTTAGTTTACGAAGAGCAGCATTTAAAAAATGACAAAAAATGCAAAAAGAATACTACTTTAGATAAACACTGAACAAAACTCAGTAACATAATAATTATTATTATTATTATTATTATTATTATTATTATTATTATTATTAATAACATCCTCATCTTCATAAAGGAATACTGCATTCCAAATTGTAAAAGGGGAAAATCACTAACCTATTTTAAATTTCTACTTAGAGTTTAGCTGACACAAGAGGGTGGGGGGGGATTGCACCTTGGATGGGAGGTTTTAATATTGGAGCTAATTTTTTATTTATTTACTAATTTATCAATTATTTTGTTTACTGGGCGGAGGGTTTGAATGGGTTGCAATATTTTGATTTTAGAATTTTCTATAGAAAACCATTTGAGGGCCTGTTTCTGTCAGACTCTTGCAATTGAGTAATTATAATTATGTATTAATTATTACAACAATTATATTTATTTCTAAGTTATTGAACTGTTTCTGATCCAATCTCTTTTTAAGTTAAAAATAAAAAAAAATATCATACAGAATCTGCTAATGTGAATTACTAATTGAGTGTGCGTGTGCGTGCGTGCGTGCGTGTGTGTGTGTGTGTGTGTGTGTGTGTGTGTGTGTGTGTGTATGTGTGTGTATGTGTGTGTGTGCGTGTGTGCGTGCGGGCGCGGTTGATGGGTTTGGATTATTTCCGACAATACATTTTCGATAGTTTTGGTTTGGTTTGGTTTTTGGACTGTTTATCTGACGGCAGGGTGTACTACTGCCTTCTGGTCAGCAGGGGGCGCAACAGCAGAAAAATATGGGCGGTCTGCGCGCACGTGTGTATGGTATGCGCGTGACAAGCGCCTTATCTTTATGCGTTCATGGGAGTGGGCTTCTTGTTTATCAGGGTAATTAAGATGACCTCTGCTTTTTCATTAAGGCCTATCTACATTTCACAGCCAACTATGAAACGATAGGGAATGGGTGTTTTTCTTCCTCTCCAGAATTTGCCCAAAAAAGTAAAACATATATGTTATTATTATATGATTATAAGCATCCCACAGATACTCCATCGGATTGAGGTCTGGGAAATTTGGAGGCCCAGTCAACACCTTGAATTCTTTGTCATCTTCCTCAAGCCATTCCAACAATTCTTGCAGCGTGGCAGGGCACATTATCCTGCTGGATAAATACCACTGCCGTCAGGGAACACCGCTGTCATGAAGGGGTGTACTTGGTCTGCAACAGTGTTTAGGTAGGTGGTACGTGTCAAAGTAGCGTCCACATGAATACCAGGACCCAAGGTTTCCCGGCACAACATTTCCCAGAGCATCACACTGCCTCCGCTGGCTTGCCTTCTTCTCATCATGCATCCTGGTGCCATCTCTTCCTGAGGTAAACGACACCTACGCACCCGGCCGCCCGATGATGCAAGAGAAAACGTGATTCATCAGACCAGGCCACCTTCCGTTGCTCCATGGTCCAGTTCTGACGCTCCATTGTAGGTGGACAGGGTCAGCATGGGCACTCTGACCGGTACGCAGCTCCATACGCAGCAAGCTGTGATGCACTGTGTTGTTCTGACACCACCAACATTAACTTTTTCAGCAATTTGTGCTACAGTGGCTCTTCTGTGGGATCAGACCAGGCAGGCTAGACTTCGCCCCCCACGTGCATCAATTAGCCGAGAGCGCCCATGACCCTGTCGCTGGTTCACTGGTTGTCCTTCCTTGGACCACTTTTGGTAGGTACTAACCACTACATACCGGGAACACCCCACAAGACCTGCCATTTTGGAGATGCTCTGACCCAGTCGTCTAGTCATCACAATTTGGCCCTTGTCAAAGTCACTCAGATCCTTACGCTTGCCCATTTTTCCTGCTTCCAACACATCAACTTCAAGAACTGACTGTTCACTTCCTGCCTAATATATCCCACCCTTTGACAGGCACCATTGGAACGAGATGATCAGTGTTATTCACTTCACCTGTCAGTGGTTTTAATGTTGCGGCTGATTAATAAACTCTCACCAAGGGGTCATTATAGGATTCAAAGATGCACACATCTTCACTTAAGAATGTAACTACATTTATTATATCAACACACAACAGCTATTCAAGACAACTACAATAAGTTAGAATGGTGGAGGCTGTTTTCATACCACTTCAAACCAGCGGAAAACTGCAAGGACAAATGAAATGCTGACCTCGTCCCTTTGAACCCAATACCCCTCATCCTTATCAATTGCCAACACTGCAGTCGAACACACCATCTAAATCATAGGTGGCTCATGCTTGCACAGATGCAGCCTTTTCTACATTTCTGCACCTTGTACTCACACATACTGCCACACATACAGCGCCATGTGTCAAGAGCTCAACTGTACCTACACACGTATGAAGAAAGTGCAATCCAGCTTTCTATCAACCCCAGTCTATCTGTATGAATTATCTTTTCTGCAGCAAGATGGGGTGTAAAGGTCGATTGCGAGTAATTTGTTTCTCTGCTTTTTTTTTTTCCCCAAAAGCCAAGCACACAATAGGCTACTCATGCACCAAAGGTACAATATAAATAAGCACGTTAGAATCTATCCTGCACTCGCATCTGGTTGAACTTAGAAACAGGTGTGCACTCAAGGCACTCAAATGTTGCTCCAATGGTTGATGTATGCTTTGATTGTTTCTAGCCTCTCATGTAAGGTCTCAATGTCGCTTTGGACAAAAGTGTCTGCTCGATGAATAAATCTACACAAATGCTTATGGGGGTTGCCAACGGTCGAAATCCGGTTGTTCACACTTTATCTTCTGTACTGTCCTGTGGTTTAACATGCAACTTAAACATTACTGAGCAAAAGTGCTTGAAACATCTTACAACAATCTACCGAACCCCCCCACTGTCATTAATGAGGTTGAGTATAAGAATATTGTTGAAAATATATGTTGCATTTATTAGAGGTCCAGCCCCAAAGAGGCTGGAGCCCTATTGTTTTTGATAATGATAACTGACGTTAGTAGACTATGGATCTCATGGATCCCCTATACTCACAGACAAGATGAATAAAATGTGTATTCCGGGCGATTCCGACATGCCGTCGTCCAAGTTTGAACCAGATCGGTCCATTATCGTGGAATAATTTGGTAAAAAACTTTCTTTTTAATCAGTGCTGCTATGTGTGCGAATGCGCAAATGACGGCTCGCATGGGTCACAAGATAGCATTGCAGTCTAGTGATTGGTCAACAACTAGGTCCTCGCCAAGATGGCGGCACGTGCGGATGGGACGGACGTCAGACTTTCATGGATGTCATGGATCCGACAAACTGACAGACAATCTAAATAAGATGTGTATTCGGGGCAGTTCCAATATGCCGTGGTTCGAGTTTCATCCAGATCAGCGGTTCAGTATTGTGGATGGCGTATGTGATACAATGACTCCTGCACCAAGATGGCGCCACACATAGACGCATGCCGCAACGAATCCCCGCGTGCATGCGCAAGTTGACAGTCCACATGACGTGAGTCAGTAACCCAAACCTTAAGATACTGTCAAACACAGATGTAATCTTAACTAAATGTGAATTTTAACTAAAGGAATATACAATACAAACTTTTAACCACACGAAATTACCAAGTGACAGGTATTATTTTACCAGAAGACATTTGTATTAAACAAAGTGCAGCGTATTCAACTTTATATATATATATATACATGTACATATACATGTGTAAATATATACACTTCTGAGGACAACTGACTGTAGGCTCCTTTTTTTCCTGCAAAAACTGCAGGTGTACTGGAACTGACCTTCTTGTTTGGATGTAATTCATACATAGCCTTAAGAAGACTGAATTTGTGTGAAGAAAGTCCTATTTTGACAAAACACAGACTAAAGAGTTTATTTATTTATAGGTTTATAAAATACATTATTATGTGAGGGCGGTTGATTTACGATGTGCAATAAAATATTTATGTTCCCTAAAATGGATGAACAATTGTGGATTAAAAGAAAAATCGTGATCATCATTTAGGCCATAATAACGCAGCCCTACTTCCCTGCGGCGCAGGGAAAATGGGGCTTCCTCCGTGTAGAATCAGTAAGGATCCCCACCAAAAACATGCACCACACCGTCGTCTGACCAGCGACGGACACATGGAACCAGGTCCCCAGGCGCGTCGTCGAATGCTGCCCACTGCTCCGGGCGGAGGAAGGACAAGCCAGGATGGGTTACATGCCTCCCCATTTCACCGGCCACCATCCGAAGCGTGTGTGTGTGTGTGTGTGTGTGTGTGTGCATGTGTGCGTGTGTGCGTGTGTTTGCATGAATGCATGTTTTGTTGTGGTGCGCTGTGTGATTATTAAAGATCCATCTCAAAAACCACCCACAGCCGCAAACACCGCCCGATTAATAGAATTACACTGAAACCAGACCGAGAACGAATGAACTTCTGCAGTCGTCACACACACCGGAACAGAGCCAAAGCATAAGGCCGGCGACGCTGGATTTCTGCCTGCAGCTATATTATTATTATTATTATTATTATTATTATTATTTATTAATATTTTATTTTTTTGATTGTTGTGCATATTTAAGGAAAATATTTTTAAATTTAAAATACAATACATCAAATGTGTATTACCCCGAGAGGCCCACGGACCGCAGTTTAGAAACCCCTGGTCCGGACCCATGTGCGTGTGTGTGAGCGTTAGTGCGTGCGTGTGCGTGTGCGTGCTCTCACGTGCCCGCACGTCATCTCCGCCCCTCCCTCTCCGTTACCCCCGCTCCTCCTCCGCCGCCTCCTCCTCCGCCGCCTCCTCCGCCGCCTCCTCCTCCTCCTCCGCCTCCTCCTCCCTCTCGCGGCTCGCGCAGTCCCGTTCTGCGCCCGGTCCGGCCCCGCGCCTCATCCCGAAAACCGGAGCGGCACAGAACGACGACCCGGACGCGGCGCGATTCGAGGCAACCGCTGTCCCAGGCGCGGCGGGGATTATCAGGGGAAGACAAACATGCTCGTTGGGCAGCGGCGCTAACGTCCCGCTGGCCGCTATTCTGTGTTGATACCGCTGAGCCCCAAAACAGGAAGAGAGGGGGGGGAAGGAGCCAAAAAAAACTTTTTTGGGTTTTCCCTGAATGGGAAGATGCGGCTGGGATGTGAACGTTAGGCCCGGACGCTGAGCACCCACCCTCTCCGCAGCCGCACCGCGTGGGGACCCGGGAGGAGGGCGCATTTTTTTATTTCTTTTTTTTCTCGAGATTAAAAAAAAAAAATCATAAACAGCTTGTTCCTCGTGTTTTGTTTTTTTTGTTGTTTTTTTTTGTTGGTGTTTTTTTTTTGTTTTGTTTTTTGGTAAAGTCGCCATTCGATTCCAAGTCGGTGACGTCACCCCAGAAGCGGGGCCACGCGGACCACAGCAGAAGTAAGTACCGTTACGCGCGTCTCAAAGTGACGTCATCGCGGCGACCGGCGTTTTATTTGCTATAGTGGAGAGGGGGAGAAATAGCTTTATTATAGGAGCCGACACGGCAAAGTGTATCCGTGACGCTGCTCTGCCGTGGGGGTCAAAACGGCCGGCGCGCGTTGCCCGTTCAGTGACGTGACGTCCTCTAATCACGATGCGTCTATTCACTTGATTCGATATGAGATCGGTTTGGCTGTAAACAATGTCCCGAGTGTTACTACGTTGTTTTCTATTCCCATTGTTTACCTCCCTCCAGCCTCCAGTGCGATCTCCTGCCACATTTTTGTCAGTCGGCCATGATTACTTTATTGTAGTCGGGTGCCCCTGGACCAAATGTCCGCGTTTCAATAGAGGTTGTATGATAAACAACATTTATCATTATTATTATTATTGTTATTGTTATTGTTATTTTTGTTGTTGTTTAAACGGGGTAGCCACATCTAGAATGGCTCTCCTTTTCAAGTGGGCCCTGGCCAAGAGAAACAGCACATGAAACAAAAAACACACACAAGCAGATCAGACAACATGTGTTTTAAAAAGGAAGATTTTAATTAGAATAAAATGATAATATTAAATAAGTGTATGGAGGATTATAAGTGAAAGCTGCCTTGTAGATAGATAGGTAGATTGATCGATAGACAGACGGATGGTCTTTGTGTGCAAAACAATTCAGTTAAGTAAGAAGCGAACGCTCATCATTTCATTTTTAGGACTAAATAAGTGATGCATTATAGCGGCGCCATTTATTATTGATGGGCGATTGGCAGACCAGCCATGAGCAGCAGCTGGAGGCCCGCAGGACCACACAGGCCCGGGAAGTTATATTTTATTGAACACGATCTCGATTAGCTCATGTCCCATTTCACCCCACCGTAAATAACATCATCAACGGAGAGCGGACGGCGTTCACCAGATCTATCAATCAATAATGAGAGTGTTTACCAGGAACACGTCCTTGGCCGTGTTTCTGCAGATATCAGGGCTGTCCCGCCGGAGACTGTGGTGCTTAAGTGGTCTTTGCCCCCCCCCCCCCCTCCAGGCAGGACAGCCTCCCCTCAGAAGAATGGACGCTGCCCACCTCTATTCAGGGGGAAGTGTCTCGTAATCAGGGTTTTTTTTTTGTCACTCAGTGGGAAGAATAGACCTCCAGTCGGGATAAGAACATCAGCATGACAATAATCAGCTCACACCTTGCTAGGCGGGTCTATTCAGGCCAGGGTCTTTTCTGCTCATACACCCCCCCCCGATGAAAACTTAATCAGAGCCACACAGGTCAGTGTGAAAGGACTGAAGTTGAATTGCTGCCTCGCTATCTAAAGCCCCGGCGATAGGGTCACGCCGGAGGAGCATTTATGTCTACAGGGACACATGTTTTCGCTGGTTGTTTTCTGCGACCTCTTGTGTGTCTTGTTTACTTTTTCCTCAGCCAAATTTGCGCCGGGCTGTCCGTATGAAATTAAGATGCTTATACAGACGGCGACGGCGACAGGCGATGTCGTGTGACTCACCGGCAGAGTACTCTGGAAATGTAGGAAATGTGTGAGGCGTGACCAGAATTACAGCAAATCGGCCGTGTGCACGGGGCATGCCAGCCTCCTAGACGTGCACCTCATCCCGCAGCATGTGTATTAAAGATTGAAAGGTGCAATCACCTTCATCAATAATGCATTTATAGCAACATGGAGGACAGAATAATATTAGTGCATCCATTATGCACATTATTCAGTCAAATGTGTATGGACGCCTGTGTGTGTGACCATGTGTGTGTGTGTGTGTACTCGTCATTCAAGTGAAGACACATAGACTTGTAAAATACTATGTACTACTGGATTACATAGTATATTATATTCGATGCTGTATATGTAATCCAGTAAAAACCCAACTTTCTGCCTTGACTTAATAAATAACCTGCTCCATCTAGAGTTTGGTCCAGGGTCCTTACTTTAGATTATCAAAACATGTCAATTTGTGGTCATCAGATGTGACGTGAACTGGCTCAACCCGCCGTCACCCCGTGACCCCTGGAAAGCCCCGGCCGCCCCCAAGTCCAGTGTCCGCTCCCCGTGTCAGCTTAGAAAGTCAATGCCGTAAACAAAGCTTTGGATGACTCTTAAATTCCATAGGCTTTGATTCATCCATGGAGGACGCCATGGCAACGGGAGCACCCCCTGTGTGTTTACATTCTCCAAATATTCTGGGATTCGGTACCAGGTTCTGGTGTGGTCTGTTGACGTTATGCCAACCTTATATAATGCTTAGAAGTGAAATAGGAATGTAAACACTCACACGTTTAATCCTTTTGTCCCTCTTTACATGGGAATCCGGAAGATAGAATGAGTGAAGGAGAATGAATGGAGGAGTGTCACAGATCAATAGAGCTCAGAGTAAATATTTTGACTCACAGGGGGATTGGTTGGCTTGATTTTTTTTTCAGCTAGGAGCTGTATCTGCTTCAATTCACCACATCCTTGTGATATACCATCATTATTAGGGAGGGAGAGTGAGAGAAAGAGAGAGAGAGAGATAGGGGAAAAAATGAGACTTCCTCTCTCCCTCCCCTACCAGAGGCATTCTTCATTTTTATTGGGTCAGCAAAATGGCCAGAGCCCAATCACATGATCCCATGAGCCAATGGGATTTTAGGAAGTTTTGGGCAGCTGTTTGGAAAAGAGCTGATCAATGCTGGATCCAGATGATCCGGACGTGCATGTAAGCATAGACGTAAACACACGAGCCTTTGCAATAAACAGAAGAAGTGAAGTGGAAGAGTTGCGCATGTCAGCCTTCGCCTGTGTGTGTGTTTGTGTGTGTGTGTGTGTGTGTGTTTGTTGGCCTTAAATCATGGCAAGCAAACCGACTACTACCAACATGCATCACTCTCTGGCCTTTGCAAAATATAAATTATTCGTGACACTTTGCATTGTTTGGATACTTCTGGGCCAAGGAGCCTATCTATCAACTCTGTGTGTGTGTGTGTGGTGTGTGTGTGTGTGTGTGTGTGCGTGCGTGCGTGCGTGCGTGTTGGGGGGGGGGTCTTCCGACAGCCATTTTGCTGCAAAAGGACATGGGGCGGAAAATAATTTACCAAACTCATCATGGCCCCGCCTTAGCGACCGAATTGTGAGCCTGGGCTTTTAGCGTTCGCTGTTAATGTTCTTCTCCTGACAGTAATTACATCTTTAGGGCGCCTCATAAAAAGTACGAGTCTCTATTAATAAATTCAACATAAAACACTGGTTTCTGCATAAAGTGTTAAGCTGATTTAGTTGCTTCTAAGGCTCTTTTTAAGGGACTGAAACCACCTCATCCATTTATAAGCACAATGCTCTGCCGAAACATGTTTGGTCCCGCTATTTCTTAACAGTGACTACATCCGTACTTCCCCTACTTCCCATTAACCCCGTTCATTGTATGTGTGCGCGTGGGAGCGCGCGTGTGTTAACATCTTGATTCCTATTCAAGACGCGGTCTTGGAAAGTCCTTACACATGGCTTCCATTCCCTCACTCAGGGAACCCTTTCTGATTCATGCCAGGGGGGGAGAAGGGTGGGGTTAGAAGTGGTTACGGGGGGGGGGGGGGGGGGGCAGGTCCTGGCGAGCTGCCACGGGTGGAGCGGGAGGTGGGGCGACGGGGGGGACGGGCTCGCGGGATGTAGGGTGCGGGGGCGGACGTAAGCGATGAGTCACGCCTCGGGTCCTCCAGATGCCGGCTCTTCCGAACGCCGCTCCTCCCTTTTCTCCGCAACGCTCCCCGACCCTACGGTTGGAGCGGTTCCCTTCTCCTCCCCGGAGTGGTTGCAAACGCCACGGCAGCTGCCGGCCGTTGAGCAAAGGAGCCCGAGTGGGGACGAGGGAACGAAAAAGAGACGTTGCTCGGCTGTTTGTGCGGGTGCCCGTCCCTCTTGTTTGGCCTCCTCGTGTCCAAGTATTCTGTGCTTCGATTCATGCGTTACGGCAAACCTACGTCACATTACTTCACGTTTGGTCATTCAGCATAAGCTTTTGTCCAAAGCAACTTAAAGCTCAGGAAGTACATTTTGTGGCCAGTATTAAACCAACTACATTTCACAGTCACAGCTAAACCGCCTCGAGGAATAAGAAGCATTTGTGGCGTTTTTAAGAAAGGAAAGTGTAAAGACATCCTCCGATAACCTTCCAGTGAGAAACACAGGTTGGGAATTTATTTTTCCAAGTCCTTTATTTTATAAGTCTTTAGTGCCAGCCCTGGCTGTTAAACTGCAGATCTATTCTCGTATAGTATACATAGCCCTCCAACTACTTTTAAATTGAGAATGGAATTTCAAATTCCTTTAAGCTGTACTTTTTGTGCGGGTGCATATATTTTTTCCATTGTTTTCAAACGCCGATCACGCCCTTGTATCGTTGCTAACATGTCCCCATTTTGTGTCCCGTGTTTTGCAGCATGTTGCGGGGACTGAGCGAGTGGTTTTGGCAGGAGCGGCTGTGGTTCCCGGAGGGGCTGGGCTGGGCCGACCTGGAGGACAGGGACGGCAGGGTCTACGCCAAGGCCACCGACCTCTGGGTGGCGTTGCCCATCGCCTTCATATTCCTCGTCGTCCGCCAGGTCTTTGAAAGGTCGGTCACTCCGTCAACGGGACTACCTCTGTCTCCGTGTCCTCATCCGTGACATGGCTACTTTACACGGATATATTCTACATTTAAACATTTGGACATTTGGCAGAAATGATCGGCAAAGCCTTCGATAGGAAGCCGACTGCGTAACAGTCGTTCCGTGCCCCATCGTCTCCTCATCCGGCCTCTCCTCTCCTCCTTCGCTCTCTCTTGCTCGGGTTCCCTTGTCTCCTTTTCTATGCCTACCTCATCTACCGCATTCCTGTATTTCATGTAATTTCCTGTTGCCTTGTCGTGATGCTCCTTTCTGCATTTTGTTCACATTGCTTCAAAGGATTTAAGGGGTGTTCCATCAAACTGAACAGTGTGATCGCCTTTCCTCAAACCTATACTGCACTTGAGCTTCTTCGGGGTCTAATCTCAATAAAAGCAGCCGAACATGACGGAAGGCCCCTTTTTCCATTATTAGCAAGACCAAAGGGCATCTGTCTCTCTTGTACTTTCATTGATTTTGCTTCATAACTCTCCTCTAGAGATGCACTAGTAATCATAAGGGGGTGATTGACGAATCTCTGAATATGTTTATGAGATCAATCTGTTTACATGGAAATGTATGTCGACTTTTACACTCGTCACTCTAATTGAGATGTGTTTTACTTATCTGTACAAAATAAGTGAATTTGTAAATATATTAGTCGATAAAGACTGGCAGGCCAGTAGCCTGAATCGTTCTTCTATTCTTCCGGAAACATGTTGTGTTTTTGTTGCCTATCCCTGCCGGCGCTACTTCCTATAAGATGTGCCATGACTATGTTATATGCTGCCTTTTACCCAGGATATTTTTATTTGCTGATATATCAAGCTGAAAGATACTTATTATTATTTATTTATTTATTTATTTATTTGTTTATTTATTTATTATTCATTATTCATTATTATCATTATTTGTATTATTATTATTATTATTATTTTTATTATTATTATTATTATTATTATTATTAATACCTTCTTCCTCTTACAACGTCTCTGCCTCTGTTCTTGTGTGTCTACATGTCGTTGCAGGACGGTAGCAATGCCTCTGGCTTCTCTCCTAGGGGTGAAAGAGACAGTGCGGATCAAAGCTTCCCACAACCCCACACTGGAGTCCTTCTACTGTAACGTCACCAAGAACCCAACACAGGTAGACACACACACAATACGAGAACCTGTTTTGGAAGTGTACTCGTTTTTTACAGCAATCAATCCTAACCACCTTTTATTGTTTAGATGGATTTTAAAGGGTGTTGTAAACGCCACCATCGGTTTGATGTAACACAGATGTGTGGAGCACTTGGTTCATAATCCAAAATGTTCCCGTTGATGCCTGTGGCACCGGGTAGCAGTGTCATTGAAGAAAAGAGTTGTAAACACAGTCGCCCTGTGTCGTCCTCTCAGAGTTCGATAGAGAGACTTTGTAAGCAGAACGGCTCTTCAGAAAGACAAGTACAGCGGTGGTTCAGGAGACGCCGGAACCAAGACAGACCCAACCTGCTCAAGAAGTTCAGAGAAGCCAGGTACAGACAGACACACACACACACACACACACACGCACACACAAACTTGCGCGCGCGCGCACACACTCTCAGATGTATAGGAGTGATACAACAAGTTGAAACAGCTGCCACTCTTGCGTTCCTCAGGCAACGTGAGCGCATGTCTGGGGGCCAGTGTGGCTGTCTATTAATAACACACGCACTCATTATAATACCACTCTGCTGCATCTGCTTCCATGCCTGCTACCCCCGCTGCATGCATGCACACCCAAATCCCCACCCAAGTTCAACATGCCACTATCCCCCATACGCCAGCACACACTAGAGTAGCTCTGGGCCCCGGAGCCGGCGGCTTGCTGAATGTTATTTTTAAGCCCTAACCATTTACAGTAGCCGAAGCATGGTTAAAATAACATTGTGATCACGTGACAAGCCAATTAAAGTTTGCATTCTTCGCTCACGCGATTCGCCGTATGACACTTAACGACGTGGTGGATACGCCGACGCACTGACGCTACATGATCACATGCAAATAGTGTGATGTGTTACACACACTTGAACAAGAACAGGGACTTCCAAAAATGTTCTGGTAATGCACGATTCCTGACCCATGTTCTGTGCTCTGTCTCTAGTTCTTTTCGTTACCATGTGTCCCATTGTCATGATCGCCCTCCAAGTCAGAGCTTCACAAGGGCTTTGCTGTACGACCTGTTTAATATATGCGTGTAGATCTGGCGTGTGCGTGTGGGCGTGCATCCATGCATATGTATGTATGTGTATGAGAAAGAGTAGGAGTAGGAGGAGGAGGTATTAGGAAACAGATATCTTCCATTTCAAAAATGCTTTGAAGTGGAAGATATCCATTTCCTCTGTGGATTGATGGACACACACCGCAGCTGATGCGGGCGTGGGCGCGTGTGTGCGGACGGGCACGTGATTTGTTTGCCACACCTCGGTGGCGGTGTGTCTTTCACTGCGAGCGTATAACAACATCCATCCCCTGAATTTGGCTATCATACCTCCGCAAACAACAGGCTTACTGTGTCCTGCCCCGTTCCTCCCGCTATGACCTCTGTGGGCATGTCCCTCCCTCTACGCCAGCTGATTTTCCTCCGGGCCTCGATACACCACACAGCCAAGAAGCGCAAAGCGAATTTCTAATTCAGCGTATTACGCGTCCCGACTGTTTGATGATGTGCCTGCCATTGTTGAGACTACAGCGCTAAAGGCATGGACTTTTTTTTATAACCCTGTTTTAAGGCCTGTAGGCCGCCACATCTCAGTTCTTGAGGACACACTTCAGCCGGTTAAGAAGTCAAATGCGGCGTCGTTCCATCAGAGCTTTGCTGCTACTTTGATCGAAAGTCTCACTTGTTTGCATGTAATCACTGCCCTGCAAGGAAGAAACAAGAAAACATTGGAAAACGCCGCTCATCACTACATGCTGACTGCACCCAAAACACAACGGGACACATAACCTGGAAATGAATCATAACTGTCTGAGCTCTTGTTTGTCATGAGTCATCAGCCACAACGCGCTGTTCACAGAGAGAGCCTGACAAAATTAAACATTAAAAAAATAAAAAAGGTTCAAGCCTGTTGCAGCTTCTTCGAAGCATGACTTTTTTTTTTTTTTTTTACATCGAATGGGAATCTGGCCCGACGATTGGCGTGGCTGTGAAAAATCGTAGCCAACTGATTGCGAAACCGGAGGTGGAATCTGCAGATTTGTTTTAGTTTATCATGGCTGTAAATCTGCACTCTGCACTCCTTCTCATCCACTTGTGTGAGAGGCTGCAGGGCAGAAGCCTACAAGTGTGTGTGTGTGTGTGTGTGTGTGTGTGTGTGTGTGTGTGTGTGTGTGTGTGTGTGTGTGTGTGTGTACAGTATTTGCACAGCATTGATCAAATTCCTCAAAGTCATACTCTGGTGTATCACTGGACAGATATATGCATACACATGGATGTGTGTGTGTGTGCGTGTGTGTGTGTGTGTGTGTGTGTGCGTGCGTGCGTGCGTGCGTGCGTGCGTGCGTGCGTGTGTTTTGTGTGTGTGTGCGTCCGTGCGTGCATGTGGAAGTGCATTTTCGCGGAACATGTGTGTATTTCCCCTCCGATGACTGAGAAGGAGGTGTGAATGTCTGTGTGTTTGTATTCTCTTGCAGTTGGAGATTTACGTTTTACCTTCTTGCTTTCATTGCTGGCCTGGCCGCCCTCATCGATGTGAGTACTACCGTTGAAATAATCCTGCCATGCCCATCATCCATAACTGATAGTTCCCATGGTAGTTTGTCTGGATTGTGATAATGTCCCAGAGTCAGTGTGAGTTGTGTGATATTTGTATTTGAACCTTGTCTTTTCCCCTCCTCTATGTGTTTTTCCCAGAAACCCTGGCTGTATGACCTGAAGGAGATGTGGGAGGGTTTTCCTGTTCTGGTATGTCTCTCAAACGGCTGCACTCCCTGCATAATACATTATGGATAGTTGACCTAAAATGGACTTGATGCACATTAAGAAAATTAATAAAATAATGCATTATACATTATTTATCTTGTCATGCTGTGTCTCGCCCCCCCAGACGCTGCTGCCTTCTCAGTACTGGTACTATATGATAGAACTTGGTTTCTATGCTTCTCTTCTCTTCAGTGTGGCCTCCGATGTCAAGCGCAAAGTAAGCCAGCCCTCCTCGATTCCTTATTCAGATTTTTTGCTTTTTTAAATCTCCGTTTGATTTAAGGTTTTAGGAAGAGACGTGATAGTATCTGTGGCCAACATAGACAAAAGCAGAAGTGTTTACAGCTTCATAACCTCTTGTTGGAAGGCGCTTCGATTTCTCCTCAGTGACACTCGCATGCATACAGTCAATATTTTCACAGATGGCCTCAGTTTCCTCATGTCACTGATGTACATAGAGGCATTGTCAGTAATAGGCAAATAGGGTAAAAAGCCCTTGTGGTGCCTTTGAGGAGTCATTGTTGCTCCGTTGAAACAACAAACAGTTATATACATTGAGGTTTTTTTCTCAAGCTTCGGGCTCCCAGCAAGAGGGAGTGTACGTCCATTGTAATGGCATCGCATGATGTTTCACTTCAGACAGTATCCAGGAAAATATTCTCTTCCCGCTGTCTGATATTTTTGTTTTGGGATATGACACTAGCTGTTGTTGGAAAAGTAGTATTTTCTTGCAGTTCATTTGGTGTAGTTGAGTTTGGCTGTGTCCGGGTGGGCTTTTTTTCTTTTTAATGTCTTTTGCGTTCTGTGTATGTATATACGTATTCTCGTGTGCCTATTTTGGTTTGTGTGTGGTTTTTGTGCCTGTGTTTGTGTGTGTGTGTGTGTGTGTGTGTGTGTGTGTGTGTGTGTGTGTGTGTGTGTGTGTGTGTGTGTGTGTGTGTGTGTGTGTGTGTGTGTGTGTGTGTGTTGACTGCGCTCAGCGTAGGTCAGATTTACCCCCAGCACGGCGGGGGTAAATCTCTCAGACAGGCTTCGGCGGGGGTAACACTCTGTTCTGAAGGAACGCCGTGGAATAATGTCCTGCTTTAACCGCAGTGTCACCATAGCACACGGACGGGCTCAAAACCTGAAAATTAAGAAAATATAAAGATATTCCCTTTGAATGGCAAATAACGTCTCTCTACCCCAACGCGTCTCCTGTTGCAGGACTTTAAAGAGCAGATCATCCACCATCTCGCCACAATACTCCTCATCAGCTTCTCCTGGTGCGTCAACTACATTCGTGCTGGAACCCTCATCATGCTGGTGCACGACTCATCGGATTACCTCCTGGAGGTACCCCACTGATCACCTGGTGATAAAGTGTGATTGTAGTGCATTCATTCTATTTCCATGAGGCGAGCTGACCACTTTGGAAATGACCAAATTGGCTGTTTTAAGGCCAATTTGGCGTACCTCCAGGTTACATGCAGTGGCGGTAGTTGAAAAAGAAACCGCTAATGTTACTATCACAAAGTATATCTGGCGCCTTGTGTTGTGCTGTTAATGCCTGCCAGAAATACAATTCTTTGCCTTAATTTCAGGAACATAAACGTACAACGATTACATTTTCATACAGGTCATTCGGTTGAGATTGAAACTGACGCTGCACTGCCACCTTGTGGGGAATTTCACCGTTTTTGTGCCGGCATCCTCACAACCGTCCTCCCTGTTTCTCTTCCCCAGTCCGCCAAGATGTTCAACTACGCCGGCTGGAGGAACGCCTGCAACTACATCTTCATCGTCTTCGCCGCCATCTTCATCATCACACGCCTCGTGATCTTCCCCTTCAGGTGCGCGGAGCCGCGGGTCGCGCGCGCACACATTCTGTGCGTTGTTGTTCTTTTGCGAAGTGACCGTGTGTGACTGACTGTGGCTCCGTCTCGAACGCAGGATCATGTACTGCACGTGGATCTATCCGGTGACTGTCTACAGTCCCTTCTTTGGCTACTACTTCTTCAACGGCCTCCTGCTGGTTCTGCAATGTCTGCACATCTTCTGGGCCGTCCTCATCATACGCATGGCTGTACGCTTCCTCACCAACAATGTATGTAAACGCACAGCAATACCCACGTCCATTCAGAAATGGCCACGCAAGCACACACACACACACACAAGTACACATTGACGTCTGCGGACATTTATTGTTCCCACAGATGTTCTGATAATAGCCAGAGCTCGAGCACCGCTTCGGGTGGAAGGTCCGCTTTGGTAGACGGAGTGTTTCCAAGAACCTCAATCTATTCTCTGCCTCCCTCCTTTTTTTTTTTTAGGAAAAAGTAGACGATGAACGCAGCGACAAGGACGAGACGGATGAATCAGACGAGGAAGAGGAGGACGCGAAAAAGGAACTGAAGAGAAACGGACCGGTGCAAAACGGCCATGCGGTCCACAACAACAACCACCGCAAGGCGGAGTGAAGAAAGACAGTATTAGGACAAAATAACGCGGGAAGGACTCACATCCCCCTCACCGAGGGGGAGGGAAAAAGAGAAGGGAGGAATAAACAAGTGGATGGAGGAAGGAAGGAGGAGGCAAGGCAATCCCTAAAGTGAACAGTAAGAGTTTGAGGAAACGGGACAATACTGTGTTTCCTGTGTTTCTAATTGCAACACGGGTGTTGGGATGCGCTTCCCTCGGTGACACAGCCTTTGTCAGACATACAGTACATTTACACACACACACACACACACTCCCATGGACACACACGGTGAAATTAAGGAAATGCCTTATTTGTAAAGCCTCGGTGTGATGTAAACCCTTGGACTAGTGTTCCCTCAGTGTAGAGATGGGGGAGGGCGATAGTATCGAGGCGGATGAAGGTGGAGGAGACGGCGTGGCCTCCATTATAGCTTTTCTTGCCATCGTTGTGTGCCTTACAGCCAACCATTGACTGTCAAGCGATTTGTTCAATGCAATTCCAATGCTCCCTGTCCATGACCTATTTTCCGTTTGTGCCTTTTGTGTTTGACACTAAAATCAAAGAAAGCAAGAGTTAAGTTTTATGAACCTGAGAAGATAGGGCATTTACTTTCTTTTTTTTTTTTTTCTATCTATGCAATTATGGGTCTGTTCAGTTCCCACAATGTCTTTGCACATTTTAATGTATTAGACTAGAAAATGTATGCAGTATACCTGTGTGTCTCTCATCTCCATTACAGAAGCAAACGGCCGCTCAAAGGCCCTTCATAACGCAGCCTGCCGCTTTGGTTTGGTCTCCAAACACAGAAGCGAACAGCAGGCTGCAAGAAACGGCCGATTCAGAGTGTTCTTTTCTTTATTTTGGTCAATTGTGCCAAATCTCAAATCACGTTGGAGCCGAGACAAACACGGCTCTCTCTTGTCTTTCTGCCTATGTTCTGCGTCTGCTGTAGGATGCCTGGAAAAACGAAGCCGCTGCAGATCTCCCCTTTGCGATTCGACTGGCTTAAATTGTGTTCATATTATTCGTAAGGTACAAGTAGCCCATCGTTGGTCGGAGCAATAAAAGCGTGATCTGCTTAACCCAATTAATTTGTTAACCCAAACCTTAACCATATACCGCGATCTGTCCTTCTTGTAAATAGACTCATTTTAGTAGATAGTCTGTTTAGAAGAACTGCACACCGTGAAGCCGTTGTCTTATTCCGACTGGCTGCGTACAATGCCTCCTTTTAACAGGGAGATTTTCCAGCTCTACAAAGGATGACATTGACAGTCCCTGACGCAGAGAGTTTTAATCACTGACACCCGGAGAGTTGAGGACGCTGCCGTAACATCAGTGTTTCGTGTTCGCTGTGAGGGGAGTTTGAACGCCTCCCTCCCGCTTTCGCTCAGATTCCGCTCAAGGCAACTTGGGCCGGTTCGTCCGGAGCCGTTGCTAAAATGCAGTGATCCTCCCCGTGTTAGGAGGCGCGCATGAGTCTTGGTATGCGTGGGTGTTTTATTTGTGAGATTGGGAATTAAAAAAAAAAAAAAAAAGGATTGCCCAATGCGAGAGTCTGGGGTTGTGTCATCCTGGAAAATGATTACATTGTTAGTGTTTTCTGCAAATAATTGAAAGTATGGTTCCTACTATAAATGAATTTAGTTTCTATTTCTGTCCTTGTTTCACTCTTAATTTAAATAAGACGAACGGATCGTTATGAAGTCAGGTTTTTATCAAATCAACCAGTTGTCAGAAATGTAAAGGGATACACAAAGTCCTCGTTTTGCTGTTATTTTGTATGTCAAGTGCCTTATCTGTAATGTGTTGGCTACTCTCTCCCCTCTCCTGATCGCCCCCACATCCAGTTCCCGTCGCAGTCGCCTCTCCACTCCATGATACGTAAACCCAGCAACACAAGTCGTGTCCTGCGTCCAACCGCTCTGTTCCCCCTCCCGACTGCCTGTACATATTCTTTCAGACCACGGCCATTCCGCCACCACCTCTTAACAATACTGACCAACTACAGACCTCTCCTCCCCATCAACACGGAACAAACAGCTGTCCTTCGATTGCATTCTCTCCCCTTTTTTTTTGTGTTAAATGATACCTAAGTATTGTTATTAATAAAGAAAAACACCCCGAACCCCGACCAAACGCAGTCGTCCGACGTCTTGTTTTTGTTGCCCCTGTGGGTTTTCTGTGCACGACATGAGAGGACGCTCAGAAATGCAAGGCGCTCTGGTTTTCTTCGGCTCGTATCGCGCGTCTGAATTGCAAAACTGAAAAAGCACATTTCTTTACCTTCACTATCTTCGCACAAGTTCCAAGGGTCTGTCCGGTGCAAGGTGTTAATGACAGGCTGTTCAGAACTGCGTGGAGAGTTCAATATTCTTCATCATTCGTTTTGACCGAGTCTTTACTCGCTGCTCTGCTGCCTGCAGGCCAACGGGGAAAACGTTAAGGTTTTAAAAAGAAATCTTTTTGAAAATGGAAAACTCACACTATAATCAGTTGGTTTTTTTCTGTTTTGAAGTCATTTCACATTTTATTTTTATCTACTTATGCAATTGCCGCAGAACATTCAGAGCGTAGCATTGGCCACAACACATTAGTATAACTATATTTTTGGTGTGTGTGTGTGTGTGTGTGTGCGTGCGTGCGCGGCTAATCATTGTTCATTTGAAGGTTTGTTGTATATATATATATATATTATTTTTTTTAAATCTCTTTATCGCCTTTTCTTTTGTTCACCTTAATCTTTGGCGTCATCTCAGAACTAGAACTGGGTTTCCCACGTCGTACGTCATTTGTATCCAGCTCGCGTGACGTCCAATAGAAACCGGAGGAGTGACGTCAGCTCGCGTTCACCGCTAACCCCGGACGCCATCTTGAACCTTGTCGGGGGTTTAAACTGGGCTGAAAGCAGGGAAAGCGGCTGTGGAAACGGATAGAGTTCGTCTCTCCCCGTCGTTTTTCTTTGCAGCCGAGGGGGGCTGCCGGTGCGAACGCGGCATGGCGTCGGAGTTGGACTGTTCGGCGTGAGAGGCACGGGGCGTGAGGGAGCTGGTTGCTAACTGGTTAGCGTCGAGCTAGCGCGGTGGCTGGAAGGTTTTCTCCGCAGCTCAACTTGTTTTTGTTTGTTGATGTTATTCGGTGCGGAAATGTCCTCTCCGAACTCAGGTAAAGTGCTGCTCAATTGGGATCAAATGAAACATTTCCGTGCGACTGTCAAAGTGCTGAATGCGCATCGAGTGTGCCCAAACCTCACACTTTACCGATGGCGTGACAGCAACAGCTAACGTGAGTTTGCTTCCAAGCTAAGCTCTAGTGGCCAGTAATAGCTGTGTCCGCCTGAATACAGTTGACACTCTGGCTGCTGCTTGTGCTGGGATAATATTACCGGAACATTGGACATATTAGCGACTTGCTGTACAGTTCATTATTTCATCGTATTCGTCGTCGTGTTTGGGTGGTCACCGCTTGAACCCGTGTAGACAAAGCAGTTATTGGAAGCAAACTCTGCTTACTTACGTAAAGAATGTCAACGCATACACATTTCGAATTGTTGACACAGAGGTTTGTTGTTTATGTTTAGGTTGATTGTGTTTTGCCAATTGTCTCGTTTCAAACTTTATTTTATTTTTTTGACGTTTGTATAGGGCTATTTCTTTTCTGTTTTTATTTTCGTCACCGTAGTTTGATTGCCTGTTTGTTTTGATGTGAGCTATTGACATTTCCCTCCGGAGATTAATAAAGTAGCTATCTATCTATCTATCAGTCTGTCAGTCAGGCCTTTACTGACCTGGGTGTCTGACAACGCTCTTTATATGTTGCAATAGATGTGTCATTATGTAATCCAGAGTTTCATAGTCTCAACAGCTCATCCAATGGACTGTGCTGGGAAAACGATTCTTGATTGGGGCATCAATACTAAGTGTTTGTTCTCAACTGATTAAAACGCCGAAGCATCACCTCCTATGCATTTTTTAATTAGGTACTTGTTTCTCTTTTCTCAATAGATTTATCGAATCAAAATCTGGGTTTGGGGGCCAGTGAGGCCCAAGCAACTGGTGGAGCCGTTGTACCTAAAGGGACCAACAAGCGGCGAGCTGCGTGAGTATTTCAGAATCCAAGAACTGTTTCATGTACGAGGAATTGCTGGAAGACTTGGTGGATTGTAGTGCGGGCGGAGGAATATTGCTAACAGCCTAAGAAAACATACAAAATGTGCTCTATTCACCAGATACAAGACAAAAAAATGTTATGACTTGTGCTATGTGGCAGCTAATGCCGTGGGCACACTGCATGACCTTCAAAGTCATCAGGTCGCCGAACTGTTCACACTACACAACCTTCTGTCTTGTGATCGGGCGTCTTTCAGTCTTGTGGTTTGCGCACTACATGACTGATCGGTGACAGGGGGTCACACATTACAAGATCTTTCACCAGGACACCCTGCCCCCCGTCACCCCGTGTCTGCTCTCACCGGCTGTAGCTCGTTGCGTCACTCCCGACTCAATCCCGACACGACCAGATATAAACATTCTCGTGAGCAGTTCACACGGCACGCCGATCGTTCACGGTGGCGTGCCATGATTTTCCTCCGATCTGGGGCTTTGATCGGCGAGTGGAAAATCGGCCCCGAATCACGTAGTCTGAACTCAGAATACGGACGCAAGTGTTGACTGAGTATAGATATCAATATAGTTCGGATATTTTCTACGTGATGAATACTATGTTTGCAATAATGGGTTTCTGTTTGTTTGGGGGTGGTCATATTATCCAATAGTTGATTTTGTCCAATATCGTCCCCATATACTTTTCTACTTTTCCACATCGGTGTTGTTCACATCCAAGGTGTCTGTGTCTTGTTCCATAACTGTCCATCACTTGAGCGATCGGATCAGCACCTCTGTGTGTACTTGAATACCGTCCCGTGGTATATTTTCGAATAGATTTGTTGATGTTCGTACGAGGCTACAAGTAATAGGTTTTGTCCTCGTTCTCCCAGGCCAGATTTTGATGACGATGAAGGAAGCAAGCTCTTCAGGTACGTAGGTTATTGTCCTTACATAATTGGCGTGTTGGTTTGTTTGGCGAAAAGCTGTCGTTACATTGTCGGCATATCACTCCTGTTTTCTCACAGATGTGATGACGAATCGGGGGGTTCCAATGACAAGGAGCGATTTGCCAGGTAGGACAATTTACAAGATGGAAATGTGATGTGTGTGTTCTTGTAGGGAGGTGCTTTAATGTGGAGGCACGTATATCCTTGCTGTTGTTCCCCTATTTACTCTTTTCTTTCTAACACACTTCCCCTTTTAACTTTGCTAGTGTTCTTTTGGCCCTGTTTTTTAGAGGGTTGGTTTTATTTCCAGGTTTCTGGATGGAAAAACTTGCCAGGTATGGCCTGTACTATTCTGGAAGGCTGCCTCTTTTGCTTCTGTTTAAACCAATACTGTCTTGTCTGGCTCTTGAACCTTCTTTTGAAAGCACAAAAATATAGATAGTCCTAATGTTTATTTTATTTTTTTCCTGTTTTACTGCCTTGTACAGGCTGGTTATCTTTTTCTTGCTCTAATTGATTACTCAATGAAAGTCCTCCCTCGCTCGCCAGAAGTAGGAAAATCAAATGACTCATCAAGAACCAACTCAAAAAATAGTTCAACCTTTCATCACTGCTTATGGTTCTCAGTTTCAGAGCGAAGCTTGTTCTGAAGAACAAAGAGCTGCTTTTCTGGATGGAACGATGAATTATTACAGCCTTGCTTTTTTTTTTTTTTTTTTTCCATCTCACACAAAGGCTTATATCCATTTTTTTTTTTTTAAGTGTAACTTGAAAAACGTTCACGGCCCACCTGGGGAGCTCTCACAGTGGTCGAAAAACACTGAAGTAGACTTCCGATATTCAAAGTCCTGGAACCTTTAAGCCATACCCAGATCCGAACCAAAAGGAAAGTTTCTAGCAGCTTTAAGGTTGAATAAGAATAAGAAGAAAAATCTTTAATCGTCACACACCACACCACAATACATCACACCCACACACACACACACACACGCACATGCTTTGGATGGTGGCCGGTGAAATGAGGCCTCTGCATTTAACCCATCCTTGGCTTGTCCTTCCTCCGGGGGCACAGCCAGGAGTAGTGGGCAGCATTCGTGGAGGCCCCCGGGGACCTGGCGATGAGTGTCCATCGCTGGTCGGACGATGATGTGTGCATGTTTTTTTGGGGGGGGTCCTTACTGACGTTAGGTGGAGGAAACCCCATGTGAGCACAGGGAGAACATGCAAACTCCACCCAGAAAGTCTCCTATTTGTGAGATAACCCGCCGGAGCACGGTGCCAACCGCGCCCCAGGCGAGAATCGAACCCAGGACCTTCTTGCTGTGAGGCAGCAGTGCAATGCACCCTCATCAAACCTTAATGTCAAAACCTAGGTTTATCTACAGCGTTGTTCCTTTACAGCAAATATACATTTTTACTTTTGGTTATCTCTTCCTCTCGAGCAACACTCCTCTCTCTCCCCCTCTCTATTTCTCTCTCTCCTACTCTTAGGAAAGCTGAAGATTATTTTTCATACCGCATTTCCTCTCTATCACTCAGACTGGCTTTGGAAAAATCAAGCTTTCTTGCTTTGCCACTATTATTTTGAAAGCTCATTGATTATATATTATGGTTTTGTGCGTTATTTCTCTCACTCGATCTCAATCCCACCTCCTCCCAATTTGCATATTGCATTACATTGCATTACATTGCAACATTAACTCTTAACTCTACTCCATGTTGTCCACCTGCCCGTCTTGTTTCCCCATCTCTGTCCCTCCTCTCCTTGCCACATCTGCCTCGTTCCCTCGCTCCAGGGAGAACCACAGCGAGATTGAGCGGCGGAGAAGAAACAAGAT
The DNA here is from genome assembly GCF_960531495.2 of Zeus faber. Taxonomy (NCBI): domain Eukaryota; kingdom Metazoa; phylum Chordata; class Actinopteri; order Zeiformes; family Zeidae; genus Zeus; species Zeus faber. The sequence continues at coordinate 13,576,750 of NC_137195.1, forward strand.
GACCGCTTATATCACAGAACTGTCAGACATGGTTCCTACCTGTAGTGCACTGGCACGGAAACCAGACAAGCTCACCATTCTGCGAATGGCCGTGTCCCATATGAAGTCTCTGAGGGGGAGTGGTAACACTAACGCAGACGGGACTTACAAACCATCCTTCCTGACTGACCAGGTACTAAAACAAGTCACTTGAAGAGAAGTCTGTTCACTCAAGCGCCATCTTGGTTCTCGAACTGTTAGTTTGTAGCTACCAAGTCGTCGGCCATATCTGAAGTTCTGTACATATGACAATACAGCATTGTATTTAGAAGAACTAATGAATTGCTAACACAGTGCTTTGTTTTTTGTTCTAATGGACACTGTTGTCATAAGAGAAGCAGTTTTGAATTGAATGTACCATACAGCACTCCACTCAAGAATGACATAACATGGAAGATGAGCGTGAACAGGAAATTTTAATTTGTGTGTTTTCTTTATGATATGAACAGAAGGGTGTGGTGACCGGCCAGTTTTTCTGACGCGATCTTAAGCTATTGGTGCGGCCATATTTATTGTTGCAGGTCTCCATTTAAAATCGACTGAGTGCTAGTTGAGAGACGCCTTTGTGTGTTCAAGTACCCCATCGTTGAATTCTTGTCCTCAATGCCTTCTCTGTCTGAAGGAACTGAAGCATCTGATTCTGGAGGCAGCGGACGGCTTCCTGTTTGTGGTGTCCTGTGAGAGTGGCCGAATCGTTTATGTGTCTGACTCCCTGACACCTGTCCTCAACCAATCCCAATCTGATTGGTTTGGCTCCTCCCTCTACGACCAGCTCCACCCTGACGACACAGAAAAGCTCAGGGAGCAGCTCTCCACGTCAGAGAACAACAACACAGGTCGGATCTTAAGCTATTGGTGCGGCCATATCTATTGTTGCAGGTCTCTCCATTTAAAATCGACTGAGTGATCGACTATGTCTCTTCTATAATAATACTGACTTATAAGAGGTGTGTGTGTGTGTGTGTGTGTGTGTGTGTGTGTGTGTGTGTGTGTAATTTTTTTTTTTTTTTAATAAACTCATACACACAAGCTTTGAACTATGAGAGCTTCTCACCCCTGTCACTGCAATGATGGAACAAGCTACTCCGTATTGTTAGAACGACCACAATGCTGTCCACATTTCGAGAGAGACTGAACATATGTCTTTGGGTTACACATGGACCACACCGACACTTAGCACTCAATCTCTTAGGAACCTTCAGCCTCTCCCCCCATAAAACTAGACTAATGCTACTTTTTAAGTCTTTGCTGCCGATGTCTTTGATATGCCGGCCGCTAATGACAAATGTTCTTATTGTTAATCTCTGGGGGGAAAAAAAGTATACTGTGTGCTAAATGATGTAATGTATAACTCAAGACAAGGCTTGATTCATTTGATGTCATAGTTATTAATTATCGCAGGCAGAGAGACTAAGATAAGTAAACATATAATGTCATGACAACGCGGATGAAGCCTGACAACCTTTTCACAAAAGGCCAATAAGAAACATTCCACGTGGGCCTGAGTAAATGTGTTTTGTGTGACTGTCATTTGTTCTGTGAAGGGAGGATGTTGGACCTCAAGACAGGAACCGTAAAGAAGGAAAGCCAACAGTCATCAGTCCGAATGAGTATGGGAGCTAGGCGGTCCTTCATCTGCAGGATGAGGTGTTACTCTAACCATCTATTACTTCTAATGATGATGTTTGTAAAGATAAGGGATGTGCAAATTCCATTTCCATTCCATTTTTTGCACAGATTAATAGTACTAGGTATTGCTGATACATGGGACCGATACAAATACTTTGTTTATTCTTCTTATTATTTTCCACTAATTGATTCATTCATTGCCTGTTTTTCGGTGTCGTTACATTTTTAAGTGCATGAACACAATAATTTGCACAATAGTGCTTAGCTGTCTCGATTGTGATTTACTCAGCTTTGTTTGTGTGTGCAGGTGTGGCTCATGTACAGTGGAACCTACGTCCATGAACAGACTCAACATCCTGCGGAGTAGAAACAGGTGAGCCAAATGCAGCTGTTATTTTTTTGTTTGATTAAGCAGAGGCATGTTCTTGAGGAGGTCATGTTATGAGCAAGTACTCTGGGGAAGAGAAGCACCTTACCTGTAGCCAGATTCACATGATGACAAAGTAATGACTGCACTCATTATAAGTAATCTAACAATTCAGGAATGGCTTGGGTCCAGCCAAGGAAGGGGAACCCCACTATGTAGTGGTCCACTGTACTGGATTCATCAAGTCGTGGCCTCCTGCAGGTAACCTAATTAGGTCAGGGGATGAAGAAGATATGATTTGTTGTTACATTATGCAATATGACACAAGGTAAACTTGGCTGTGAACTGTGTGTTAGGAGTGTCTCTTACAGATGACGAAACAGACAACACTCAGGGGAGTCGCTACTGTCTAGTTGCCATTGGAAGACTGCAGGTATGTGGGTGCAGTTTGTAGTTCTCAATGAGGGTATGGCTCCATCTGCCCTTGATATAACAAGCCTGTTTCCTTAACACTGAAATGGAAGTATGTTTTTATTTTTATTATTATTTGTAGGTGACTTGTTGTCCTGGTGACTCGGATATGAATAGCATCAGTGTTCCAGCAGAGTTCATTTCACGCCATAACTGCCAGGGTACCTTCACCTTTGTAGACCACCGCTGCATGGCCACCGTGGGCTACGATCCCCAGGTGGGTCTCAAAGCCTCGGGCTGCCAAACAGCAGCAGTGCTTAAACAGCTTGGTTCCTTGGCTACAGTGTTTTAGTCAACTGTGGGCTAAAAGTTTGTGTAATGTTGTTGAAACAGGAGTTGCTTGGAAAGAACATTCTTGATCTGGCACACCCTGAAGACCAGGGCTTGCTGCGAGACAGCTTCCAGCAGGTAGGGGTGTGATGTGGTGTGAGGTGTGTGGGTTGGATACCGATTCTAGTGTCAAACACATAAGAAGCTGAGTCATGTCAGATATAATGGAAAACTGACTTGAATGTGTGTTGGATGTCGGTAATGTATAAATTATTTTTACTTCAATGATTGTGTTCTAATGATCCCAGTAGCAATCAGAATGGCTAACTGGATCTTGCGGCACAGGTGCCATCAGAGCAGCCTGCACTATGGCTAGTATGGTCAAACGATTTACTCAGCCAAAACGTTATGAAACATAGTCATCCCTTCATGTTCTCTGTGCAGATACTTACTACTTAAATTTTGAGATCTAAATGACTGTTTTAAAGTATGATAGCCAGTTGTTTTACGTTAAACAGCGAAGGTTTTAGGGCTCTATAAAATAAATTGGAAAAAGTATTATTGATGCCCTCCTAAGTGCTACTTGTGTTAACAGGTGGTGAAGCTGAAGGGCCAAGTTCTGTCGGTGATGTTTCGGTTTCGCTCTAAGTCCAGAGAGTGGATCTGGATGAGAACCAGCTCCTTCACCTTCCAGAACCCCTTCTCAGAAGAGATTGAATACATTATTTGTACCAATGCCAATGTCAAGTGAGTCATTTATGTGTTAAGATAGAATAAGGCTCCACATTTCGTAATAATAATTTCTTGGGCAACTATTGCACAAAAAAAAAAAACATGATTCACGGTATTGATGATGGTCTTGAAATCCGATTTTTGCATCGTGAAGGATATTGTCTGCATACTGTTTAATTACCTCTCAGTTGCTCCAGACCCTCACCCCAGGCCTTTTTAAAAGTCGGTCTGATCAATCTCTCACTGCACTCTCCTCTGCATCCGCTCATGTTTGCGGGCAGTAGAACCTCCACTCAGGACCCCCTCACCCCACTCTCATCCCCGGGGGGCTCGTTGCCCCCCTCCCTGGGTCAGAGCAGCCCAAACGGCCCTGCAGTGGTTCTCAGCCCGGTGGAGGTTGTCACCAGGTGAGACCAGACTGGACCCGCACATCCTCCCCCCTGCGTCGGAGAGCGGGGGCTCTCTCTTCACGGAGGACTTCTGCTGCCACTTTATTTAAACCTTTTTTTTCATTTCCACCTCGCTGGGTTGTTGTTATTGTCCTTCTGCATCTCCCTGTAGAGTCTGACCACTAGTAGTGTTTCCTATTTAGAAGCATGTCGTATATTTAATCGAATGACTCGTGGCAAAAGAGAGGTAATATTAACACAGCTGGTGTAGCATGCGTGACTAGTATGTGTTTCAGCAGACTGTTTCCATGGTGACTGGTGGTGGGTCAGGTGCGAAGGTTTGTTTTGTCAGCAGGTGTTTGGGATTTCTGGCTCAGCGGTGGAGGACATACAAAAGGCCATGAGGCTGGCCAGACTGTGCTAACTTTAGCTCCTCTCGTCCCTCTCCCCCCTTTCTGTCCCACTTTCCCTTCTGTCCGCCTTTCGCCCATGTAGGCAGTTGCAGCAGCAGCAGAACGAGCTGGAAGGGGGTGGAGGAAGAGATGGACTCTATGAGGCTGCACCGATCGCCCTTCCACAGGTTGGGACCCTACATCTGAAATCTCTTTTTTTCCACCAGAATAGAATATATTCAGTGCCCTTTCTTTTATTTGTTAGATGATTATGGCCTTTTTATGGATCACAATAGCAGGATGTAACTTCCTGCCAAGCAAAATAGGCCCAAGCTCCTCACAACCTCCCTCTATTGTCACTGGAACCAGGGCTGCTTCCCTGCAGTGTTGTAGTCACACACAAGTCCAAGGCAAGTGTCAAGTCTCCAGTTCTTCAGTCCGAGTCACTGGGTCCACGTCCGCTCCCAAGTTGTATTTATCGTTCTCATATAATTAAGTTGAAAGGTGCAGATAGTGAAGTCTACGTTGAGTAATTCTAACTAGAGTCCCAAGTTCCAACTTGTCTACTACAACACACGCATCTCAACTAATATTTAGAAATGTGTTATGACTCCCCCCTATTGTAAACTGATCTGTGAAATCACCAATATTTGGGAATGTGAATGTTTGGAATTTGACCGGGCCATGTGTGCCGCAGATGCCAGTGCAGGCTGTGACAGCAGCTGTGCCGGACCTCAGAAAGGGCTTGGAAAAACAGGAGCTCTACCCCTCCCTTTACCCCGGTCCGGATCACACCAAGAGCCTGCCCTCCACCTCCACCCCCACCACTCAGATCTACCCTCCAGCCAACAACTACCCCCCTGCCCACTCAAACGACGCATACAGGTAGACATCCTGTTAGTTTGATCTTCATGTTTAAAGGCGGGTGTATAATCGTAGGTCATGGCGTGTGTCTTGCTTTGGATTTAAGTGACGCGTACAGAACTGCACCCAGAACATGCCTCTCCTTTTTCTTACATTGTCGTTTTCTTGCTTTGCCAATTGTCCCCAGGCCGGTTAGTATGACCACTCAGATGGGGCAACAAGGCCACTCGGCGGGGCAAATGTTGGCGCAAATGTCCCGTCAAAATGGCGCACCTCTGTCGACCACCCCTTCTAGCACCGTCAGCCCCCTTCAAGGAGGGTCGGCTGCAGGTTGGCCTGGATCTGGGCCTGGTACGGCAGCCAGACCACCCTTTAACAACCAGGTGAGCGCAAAATAGGAGCAGCCTTAGGATTTATTTAGATGATTAATTAAAATCCAATTGATTAATTACATATATAAGGCAAGCAAAAACAAAAATTTTATACCAAAAACAAAATGCTTGAGAATCTGAAGTTGATAATTTCTCACCAGCAGGTGGCGCCCCAGGCCGCAAAGACGTTGTCTCCTCCATTTTCTGCCATGGGGGGATTTGGAGGTGGGTCATGCCAACAGATGCCAACAGGTGCTGCTCCCGCACCTTCTAACGGAGCCAACTACTCGGCCATCAACGCACGTGCCAGCCTCAACACCAATGGTTATGGTAGGTTGGGTGTAGGTTCTGGGAGGTTTTATTTATTTATTTGTTGTACTTGGTCCATTGTCCTCACCGCACTGCCCTCTTCCCCAGACGGCTCGCAGTCCACTGCGCAATTCCCCTCCAGAGCAGCAGAGGCAGTGTGGCCCCAGTGGCAGGGACAGCAGCACTCGCAGAGCAATGCAGAGCAGCACCCGCACGCTCAGGGAAACCAGCAGGAGATGTTCCCCGTGAGTCATTTCGGCCGGAGTGCCTCCTCCTCCTCCTCCTCGCTCCCCTCTGTCTATGTAGTAACTCTCCGTTTCTCCCCCCATTTCAAGGACGTGCTCTCCATGTTGGACCAGCCTCCCAGCTTCAATGAAGATTTTGAGATCCCCATGTACCCTTCGTTTAACGAGTGACCCGGCCAGGACCTCTACGCTCAGTCTCTTTCTCTTCCACACTATGTTCCACATTTGGCCCCTCGTGCTCTCTTTTTTTTTTTTTTTTTTTTTTTTTTTCATGCCATTACGTTCCCTTTAAGTAGCATTCTTCTGCCTTTATTGTCCCAAGGGAGGTTCCTCGATTGCACTCCTGCAGTTAAAAGATGGAGGGGTAAGACTGGACTGCAGACAAGTAGGGGAGGGAATCTAAGAATTGCTACTGAGGAGAATATACAGAGATCTGCTTGCCGTTGTGAGGATTATTTTGCTAGCGCTGCCCAAAGCTAACAACCTATGATGTAGATATGTGATCTATGAACAGCCAACGCACAATCGCACAAGTAGTACAATATCCATGAACTGCAACACAACAGTCTACGACCCTTTATCATCTCGAGTCGGAAACAAACACAAAAATGCCTTCCGCTTAAGGAATTCAGACTTTTGCTTTTTTTTCTCAGGCATCGATAAAGAGCTGTACTTTATTGTAATCCCTGTAGCATATAGATGATTCACTCTAATCAATAATGTAAAACTCTCAGGAAATTATGGGGATAAACAGCTTTGGTGACCTTTTTATTTTTTTCTTTTCCTTTTTATTTTTCTCATTCTACTATTTTGCACGCAAACCACCTCCGTTGGTACTTGCCTCACTCACTGTTTTAGATGCATGTTCATGCATGTCGGCACTCACACGGTTGCTTTGAGGATGCGCCTCCAGTTTTGTGCAGTTTTATTCTGAGTGACACTTTCTTCGTATTTTGTTTTGTGTTTGTTTTTTTCCCCTCTAGGTAAACACCCATATTTCTCCATCCTCCTTGGAATACGTTGCGTTTGCGTTCACTGAATATTTTACAGAGAGACGAAGCATAGAAACACAAATGTCTTGAGTGACCCTGTCGAAAATGTGTACGTTGTATATACACAGAATTAATTTGCCATGTACGTATTTAAAGTGGAAGCGTACCGTGACATTAACTAGCGCACAATCATCGGGTTTCTGACTTACTTGACTTCCTCTTTGCTCTATTGACCTGGGTTACTTGGATCACTCGTTCTTCTCATGCTGAACCACACGCAGATCTTTTTGTCCTCCGAGCGGCAAGTTTGTTTGTCCTTTTTGTAAAAATAATCTGAAAAACAACAATGAAAATATACAGCAATAATTAACAAGCAGGAATGATGTACTTCTAAAGCCATTATTTTCTATTTTTACTAGACATGATAGTAATGTTTGATTTGCCATGTTAAACAATTTTTTGATATTTCAGGCTTTTGGTCTTTTGACCTGTCCATGGTTGTTTTTTTTGTTGGTTATATTTTTAAAATGGTTTAATCAGGGTTGTATTTAGGATGAAAGTGAAACTGTAATGATGTCATGCCCTTCAAGAAGGATCATTTGCGTAAGATCTTTTTCCCAGCTTCTAATCCTCATTTTTGAGATACAAACAAGGACTTTGGCTGAAATATTGCCCAAAAAACACAAAACATTTTTAATGTTTGTTATATGGAATGAATGTTAGTCACATCAGATAAAACACAAGTTTTTTCAAGACTCAAAACATCTTTTAGCTAGTATAATTGTTTTGATTTGATCCTATTAATACAATGTTCGTTTGAAAACACTCGCACTCTCCCATGATGATAATGTGTAAATTGTATGTAAACCCCTGTCTATAGTTTTTATTATTTTAATTTGGAAAAGGGTGGTGCTTTGGTGACTGTCTTGTTATTGTTTTCAACTTCTTATCGTTCTTTGTATCCAGGTTTTAACAATGATGTGAACTGCAGTTTATATCACACATAAAAACACAATTATATAAATATACTGTTTATGTATATGAAATGGTAAACAAAAAGATATTTTTTAATTAAATTGTTATATTGTCATATTGTCATGTCATATATTTTTGTGTGAGGTACTGTTGTGCGCATAAGGATTTCAATCCTTGATGTGAAAGCAACAAGTGCTGTTGATTCCAAGATGGTCAGGTAAAGCTTCCCAGCCTCTAAAGCTGCAGTGCACTCAAGTGATTATGCAAGAGTCATATCTGTTTTTAGTGACATCAGTTCACCCGTATTTATTTCTTACCACAGCTTTATGTCCATAACTAGAAAGGAAACAAAAGCTGACTTTGCTTTGATTAGCATATATCTGTTTCTTTCACTTTCTTTTTAATTTGTTTGTTTTTACTGGAGAATCAACCTGCTGCTATGTCAGGGTTCATTTCCTCTGGCTTCTCTTTCCTTCCTTCCTATCTTTTACTCGCCCGAGGGCAAAACCGGTGCAATGAAAGCTGGTAATGGGCCTAAGCTAGGTTTAACATTTCATGGCTGCACTCAGTTTGGGTTGCAATTGAGAGTCCTCGTATTGCAATTAAAATTTTGTTTTCCTTCATTCCAGAAAATAATTTTCAGCACAGTTTGGCATTTGTAGTTGGTAGACAACGCTGTTTACTTAGATCTGCTTATATTTGCATGGGGTCACTTTACTTTCAACTTGTCTGTTTCTGTAGAGGCATCGAAATACAACCAATCTGCATCTTTTTGGGTAGGATCAGTTTCCAACCCCTCTCAAGTGGATTGCCGCCAAGGCGTCATATCCTCTTTCTCTACCTCACACGCTCCTTTTTTACTCTGCATATTTATTTGACTTACCTTCAATTTGATGATATATGGTTGGACTTGGAAAGGAACAAACATAGCGGCAAGTCTTCAAAATTGCGTTTGGAAGTGTGGGCTCACATAGAAGTAAAAAAATTGGTGAATTAGGATGGACATATTAGTTTGTGGTAATTCACTGAAGAATATTCAATGTATCCTTTCTAAAGAGCACCCGCGTGTCTGATTTAAAGGTAGACAGGTTTTACTGCACTGTGGAAACCAGGGAGCTTGTCGATCGCACTAAAGGTGTCGAATCTTCCGAAAGAGAGCGGAGCCGTGCCTTTGTGTCCTAATCTCTGAAACGGCTTGTTCGTCACCAAACTCCTTTTTAACTATTCATTGAGGACGCAGGTACCAAATGAGGGTGGGTGTGTGTGTGTGAGATGACCAATCCATCGTAGCTCTGGGGGTTGAGAGCAGGCCAAGGAGGAGAGAATGTCTATGTTGAGGGAGAGACGCACAGAACAATGATGGGCCGCTGAATTGGGAAAGTCTCGCATTAAGATTGCGTCGACAGAATGGATTCTTCCTGATCATCGACCTGAGAAATTGGGGAGTGCAAATTGTTAGGGATACATCAGGAAACGCTGTCGAAAGCTTTTCTGAGTCGACCTATTTCACGCACCACAAGTCTCGAGAAGTGGGCCTTTCTCCGCCAGGTTGTCGGCCATCTCCGTCATGGACCCCCCGAGTCTTCCGGTTACCAGATTGGACGTGGACGTGGACCTGGGTTTTGCCCTTTTCTTCTTCTTCCTCCTGTGCTTCTTCTTGCTGGTGACCATAGTGCGCTGTGCTCAGATGGTGCTGGACCCCTACAGCGCCATCACCGTCACCGCGTACCAGGAGGCGCAGACGGAGGAGTGATGGAAGAAGACCCCAAACAGAAATACACACTGAGAAGGAAAGAAAGCACGGGAATCCGGGAAAGCGGGAAAGCGACGGAATCCAAACAATGAACCGGCAGAGGATTTTTAGGATTTTCCTTATCACTAATACTGTTAGTTGAACACCCACAACTACTCTATCTTTTGTAGTAATCATTCCCAGTGTTGTTTTTTATGTTAACATAAAACAAAAGTCATTTGAATGCCATTCATCTTTTAACGGAAGAATTGATCGAAAAGGCCTGTTTGTTTGTTTGTCCCATGATTCATTGTTTGTTTGTTTTTTCTTAAATAGTCTCAAACGTACAGGCAGCGCTACTTCCATAAGTTATGTGTTAATGTTGTGGTTGTCAGTGATAGGAGAGGAGGCCTCCTGGGTTCATATCATATTACTGTTTCATGTCCACTCTTTTTCTTCCCCCAACTCCTGATAAGGGGTCATGGTTTGGACTCCACATTTTAGAATAATTTGACTTTTGTCTAATTATTCACCTCAAAATGTTTTAAATGCAGCCTTTGTTTATTATGTACACAATAAAGCACAACGGTTGGTTATGATTTGTGTCACGAAACGTCATCTATCTCTAGAACAATCTAAATCTCTAATCTACAAAACCGCTGATAGTATTTTTTTTGCGTATCTTGGCTACATTAATGATAATTTCCACTGCGGCCAAGACATGTGCCAGAAGCAGTGCTGACTTCAACAACAGTGGTTGGACGAGTGGCCTTGATAAACACACTGGGAATACACAGTGCAGGGAGGGAGGGGGAATAAAGATTGTGTGTGTATTCTGTCTACATGAACCACACCGCTTTCGCTGGCATGGGAATTGGTACAGCAGAATATCTTTTTCGCGCTAAAACTCGAGGTTCGAGCTGACGGTCCGGCAGCATGAATCCCCTTTCCATAGCGGCTCAGGTCCTCCACACTTTCCTGCCCCTCACCGCCAAAGACTGCGTCTGCTGGGGATGGCGGAACGGATTCCTGTTCCAGCCCCTCATCCAGTCAGCGCTGGGCCCTCGACGATCTGGATCCCAACTGCTCCCGTGATGAGCCGGGGGCTCTGCCGGGGCTCCCGACGCGGGGACCGGGTCCATCGGGGCATGAACTCCTCAATGCCACGACTCCTTCTGCTGCTGCTCAAACTTGTGGGTCACAGAGTCCACAATGGGTCCGAACAGGCCCAACACCTTCACTGGAGCATCCAGGAGCCTGGTCTTTTCTTTCTCAGATATCTGAGTTTGGTTGAGCCACAGGTGGCGCTACATCACCACCGAAAACCCCATCACATGCCCTGAGTCCTGCACTGCACCCTTGGCCATCATGAGGCAGAAGTAGGTGGTCTTGTGCAGTTCCATGTAGGTCATGGGGGTGGCCTTCCCCTCCAGATCCCATAGGAGCCTGGCCTTGTAGGCCTGCAGCAGGCAGACATTATTATTTTATTGTTATTGAGCAGTGCTGCAGCCTGCCCCGTGGCCTTGTAGGACTTCTCTGCCAGATTAGCCGTCAGCCTACATGCCTTGGACGATATCTGAGGCCTTTTTGCAGTGAGGAAGGGGCCCAGGGGGGCAGTTAACGACTCCTCCAGGGGAGGTGTAGCCAGGTATCCTAACTCCGGCTCGGTGTCCAGGGTCGACCGCTGGCTGAACGCCTGGTTAGGGGAGCGCGTCTTCTGAGGAGCGCCCCCAGAAGACAACCTTATCTCCTTGGTGAAATACTCTAGCACCGGGTGGGGGACGCGGGCGGTGAGGCCAATCCACAGCCTCCGTTAAATATGCCCCACACAGCAGGAAGGTAGCAGCGGGCTCGGGTTCTGCCCACGGGATCCCCAGCTTCGGCACAGCATGCTCCAGGAGGTGCAGCAGCTCCTGTTGAAAAGACCCCTGGGATGGTTTGTGAGCAGCACCATGTGCCTCCTTACCTGGCTCTTCTCCTTCCCCTCCTCCTCTACCTCAGAAGCCCCACTGTGCAGCGTGGAAATCCTGCAACTCCTGGGGCGCGGCCGACTCCTCCTGATCCACCTGGCACGTATGCTGAGGGAGATCCAGAGAGGTGAAACAAGGCCCGAGGACGGGAGAGACAATTCCTCCTATCCGCCCTCCCCCAAGATGCTCGTAGGCCTTTCAGCAGTACACGGACGACTAGGGGGGGAACCGGAGTTGTCGGCCCGATGGTGGGCCTCGAGTCTGCTGCTGCTGCTCGAGTCTGCCACTGGAAGCAGTGGCAGACTCGAGCAATCGATGCAGAAGAACGGGTCCAACAGCCGGTGAGTATCCCTGCGGGTCATGTGCGCTCTGCAGCCCGCACATTTCCTCAAGTCCCCAGCCGGCACAATAATTCCTTAATATTCCTTTTTTAATTTCTGAAAAGAGGGCTTGCTTCCAACAGCGGAGAGATGAATAAGAAAAAAAAGAGGAAGTATGACAGGTGGTGACCCAGTATACATACTGGGGGGAAGGCCTTATGATGGGTACTCGAGTGGCCCAATCAGACAAGTTGAGATTTGACTGGTTTAAAGGGCCTTTCAGCTTTATTCAGTGGAGCTGCCTGGAGACAGCTTATGTTGAGGTAAACTTAAAAAGAAGTCCGAGTTTTTGACCAAAAAGACGTGTTCAGAACAAGATAAGAACAAATTGACGCAGTGTTCTCTGCGCAAGCCCCGGAGGTGAACTCTGCCTTTCGTCTTTTTCTCGCTCTGAGAGCTCCCCTTGTTGAGATTGGTCCAAATGCCGTTGCGTCATGGCAGGGGACGGACCTCAGCCTCCCTTTCTGGATCATTCAACCTCCTCCTTTTCCAAGGTCAACAAGCTTTTTTTTTTTTCCCCCGGAGCCGCAACATGTGGAGCATGTTATATACATACCATGTCTCCTCAAATAAAAACCAGTAAACAAGGCTGAATCTGAGTCAGCGTGTGTGTGTTATTTCTCCTCCAGCGCTACTAAGAACTCTAGAACTCTATTTTAAACCAAGCGACGTTTCGCCTTGGATCAGGACAGTAGATTGCGTAATGTAGAATAGTTGACTGTGCGTCGCAGCCGTTCCTGTGTCTCGGAAAAAAACCAAAACGTATTTATTTTGAGTAGCAAGAGGCAAATAAAAGCCCTGGTCACTTTTTGAGTAAATGCGGGTACGGTCACTGTCTCACTGTGGAGTTTGTGCCGCTTTCACCGCAGAGTTGTTATTGAGTTTTTACTGAGTATCGTGCTGACAGTATTGTGTTGTGGTTCTGGGACATGTTCTCCGGTGGTTCTGGGACATGTTCTCCGGTGGTTCTGGGACATGTTCTCCGGTGGTTCTGGGACATGTTCTCCGGTGGTTCTGAAGTCTTTTGTTCTCACGTCTTTTTAAGTCCAGCTCCACCACAAGAGCTTGAGTTCGTACACGAAGTAAAAACCAAAACTGGCCTTGGAGAGGGCCTCTCGCCTTCTTTTCTGCCAGTTTCGCAGCCACCGTCTCAGCCACCGGCCGGTTGCGATCTGCAACCTCACCACTAGGTGCCGCTAAACTCTACCCACCGCTCTTTGAGGAAGATGCGATCTTCCAGTCGCGCTTGCGTTCACTATTTTTCCTTCCAGATGTAAACATTTCTCTCAATATTCGACGGGTCTGTTCGAGGGGATTATTTCAGGACTTCACCTCATAACCTCGGACGTCTCAACGTGGGATTTCCAGCAAGCAGATCTTGATCTTTTTTTTTTCTTCGCATCTTCTTCATCGTCGTCTATTTTGATTTAGTTACGCAACATAAATATCTCCAAACGGCCTTATCCATGCAAAACGCGTTTTAAGCAGCCGTTTTCTTTCGTCCCGAGGCAATACAGTCATTTGAAAACACGTGATCCGCGACGCGCATCGGAACCGCAAACCTTCATCTTCTCGATTCTTCTTTTCGTTTTTTAGGGCCCCCCGGGGGGCGGCGGGGGGCGGGGCTTCCTTATAAGCCCCGCCCCCCCGGGGACCGGCTCGCGGTGAACGGCTCGACTCGTTTTTTTTCGGATTCGGCTCGCGGCGCGTCACTCGGCGAAACGATTCATTCGTTTTGACCGCGCTGCGACCATCCACCGCCGTGTTCCGTTTGATCGTGTCCGCTTCTCCCATGTGTTGGCGCCCGGGGGTTCTAACCAGTTTGTTGTCAGGGAAACGGGTTCCTTGCCAGGAAAAAAAAACAACAACAACAACAAACAAAACAAAAAACAAAAACAAAAACAAAAGGGATGGAGAGGCTCTGCGCCGTGATTCCCACCGAGCGGCATTGGAGCGGTACTCGGAGCATCAGCTGCTTGTGCTGAGAGCGTTCTCGACGGAAACGTTGAAAATGTGTAAATAATACATTTATTCGGGGCGGAAAGATGCGAATTGCGGATCCCCCGAAAAATGATTCCACCCAACACTCTCGAGAACACATTTCACTGCATATATGCATGAAAGTATGTATTATGTATGTGACAAATACAAATCTTGAATATTTCTATTGGCGGGGAAGCGCAGATTGCGACTCACGAAAATAATTTCGTTTTTCCCCTAAAAATTCTATCTTTATCAGTCACAGTCACCTTATTTGGTGTTTTTTTTTTGCATTTCAATTTACTTTCATCTCAGTAATTACAGTATAATCCGTTTGTGAGTCGACGATCCACTCGCTGAATCGGGCCCACTCGTTTGCCGGAGTAACCTGTTCGCTGCGAACGGATCGTCCGCGAGCCCGGCATCACTAGCCGCTAGCGCTAGCCAAACAATCAGAATGGAGAGCGGCGATGGGTATGTTTAAGCAGTAACCCTCAATCAAAATGATATATATGTGTTAACGACGTTATAATTGAGGGCGTTGTACAGTTCTCACACACCGCGCACAGATGTTTGGAATCTTGATTCGATCCGGAGCAATTAGCAGAAATGGTGTTTCTCAAGCTAATGCTAGGCTAACAAGCTGCCGGGAAGCTTTTTCAATGGACAGCGAGCAACTAGCTGAGCGAGTTGTTGTGCTATTACGGACCGATATGTTTTGGGGGGAAAGACGGCTATAACTAATCATCAGCCAGGCTGTGCACCCAGCAGCCCCAGGCGGTCGTGTACAACCTGACCGCGGGTGCTGATATTCAGCCGGTGTTAAGGAATCAGCAAGCTCTCCCTTCTCATTGACTACGACTGAGATGAAAAAGTGTTCGGTCCCGAAATTGTTTTAAAATATCCTGGTCAGATTATATGTTTAAAAAGTTACGATTTTTTTTTTTCCCCGGCTAAACCATCTGAATCCATTGAATCCTTGTTGTAACTTGACAATTGACAATTAAATCATTTTTTAATGGGTTAGGATTGTATTTATTTTTGGGGGGCTGCACTGTGAAAACGGGTCAGATTTATCTATGTGCCAGGTCATTTATATGGAAAAAAAACAACAACATTTTGCAGCTGAATACTTTTTCAAGGCACAGTTCCTTGAATATCTTATACCGTTTTCACACCAAAATTAGTGGCCAGGCTATTTTAAGGTGTCAACCCGCTGAATCGACACCCTCTGACAAAGGGGCGTGTCATGGTTCCAGTGTGATTGGGAACAAAACAGTTGAAACAGCAACTAGAAACAACAATGTAAAATTTTAGAAGAAAAAAAGTATCTTGAGCTGTTCAAAAGAATCGGTCGACCCAACACTACAGTAGAAGCAGGAAGGAGCACCGGCAGCACACCCGTTAACATCCTGCATCCTCAAATGGCTCTGCAATAGATGCAGGTTTTAATCGGCTCCACCTCCGATCGGCTCTGACATGAACAGGTAAACCGGATCAACCCGCTAACTTTGGCCCCTTTACCTGCACGATGCGAGGAAATTCCGGACGCTGGCACGTTAATAGACAGGAATATCCGTGTATCATTCCATCATTTCACATCCCATTTATAGAATCCAAAATCAGAAGTTGTTGATCAAACCGTGGGGAGCACAGCGGGAGAACCCCCACGCTCCCCGCCACTGAAGGACCGGAGCGCGCACCGGCGCAGGTGTGCGTCCTCCATGCTGCTTCTACCGTAGTGTTGGGTCGTTCATGAACAATTCCATTCTTTTGAACGACTCAAAATACACTTTTTTGCAACTTTTACAGTTTTATGTCGTTGTTTGTTTAAGTTGCTGTCTCCTCTACTGTTTTGTTCCCAATCCCACTGGAGCCATGACACGCCCCTTTTCCACCCTGTTCGTGCCGTCGAACGTGACGCACCGAAAAAAACGGCATTTCTCTTGGCAATGGGAAAGGTGTCAATCGCCGATTTTTAGCGGGTTGACCCTGGTTTAAAAAAAACAAAAAAGAAAAACAGGTCAAACCGCTAATTTTGGTGTCACAATGGTATAATATGACAGTAGTGACCATCCGCAGGTAAATTCACAAATTGCAAGTCATGCATGCTCATTATAGTACTGTAAAAGTTCATGTATGGTAAGGTCATCGATCCAATCTGCATTTCCCTGCTTGTTGCACTCATTTGGCAGGATGGAGGTGGAGGGCTGGGACTCCGGGCTAGAGGAGGAGCTGGGCATTTCCATGGATGAACTTAAGCAATGGATCGAGGGATTTGTGGAGCAGAGTGAGGTGGTGCAGAAGAGGAAGGCTCAGTTGGCTGAGCTCAAGGACTGGGTGGAGCAGAAAGAGCAGGAGGAGGCGAAGACCGAGATTCTCATTGAGAATGCCAACCAGTGAGTTGATGTGTCATGAGGGAACTGTGAGGGACTGGGGTGTGCTTTGTTATAGAATAGATAGACAACACAGATATGCTCATCTATGGTTAAGGTTTATTTAAGAACTTTGTATATATCAGGATGCTGGGAGGGAACTGTAAACAAGTTCTCTGTCAGATGAGAAGGACAACTGACCATAAATTGAGCACAACAGACTAAGAGTAAATACACAGGTGAATGTCATGGCAGTTCTGTCAATGTTTTCTAGGACACAAAGTTATTCTGACCTAGAGTCAAAATAAATGAAAATAATTAATTAATGATTTATATCAGCGTAGATTCTAAGTACTTAACACTCATCGATAATGTATTTTATAATCTGATTAGCTGTGGTGATTTCAATAACTCTTGTAATACAAACAAAGGTGTAATGTATTTTTAATAAGTACGACGGGAGATTATTAAATATTTAACAGATAAATAATAATAATAATGATTGGGCTGTCCTTGTTCGCTTCAATGACTTGTTCGCACTTTAGGCTTCCACTAGTCTTTCAAACAGTCTTCCACTGCACTACTCTGTAGATCCATCATTGAATGTGAGATGCTGGTGCGGGCCACCTACCAGCAGCATGGTCTGAACTACAAGGACAGCAGCTCGGACGATGACGCTGGAGGAGGAGGGCCATTGTCCTCGGAGGTCATAGAGATAGATGATGACGAAGATGATGACGTCATTGCAGTTGGCTGCTGTAAGTTAAAAAGTTTATTTATTTTTATTTTTTATCGCCTCCTATTAAAAAATTGTCTTGCTCGAGTTACAGTCAGACAACATATTTTCGCCAGTATCTATCACATTGAGATTTAGAATTCTGACTTAAACCTAGTAAGCAGTCAAACAGCGCAACTAGTGTGGCCCTCAATGCCCCCCATTGGAACCATGAAGTGTCAGACTTATTTATTATAAATATACGTCATACTTTAAAAAGGTTTTCAATTGTCAACTGATAAAGTACCTTCGAATGCTGAAATGCAATTAGTCAAATTTGGCTACTTTGCGTTTACAGAAGATATCCATACAAATAATCATATAATATGAAAACTATTATAACATATAATATTTAGTAAAATGGTTTGATATGCCAAGAGCTCTCTTTATAAGGATGTTTTTGAAGGTCATAACTGTTGTCCTGTTTGGCCAAAAAATAAACTGCAACCTTCCAACTAAATATTGCAGCTACAGTCATGGCCAAACACATTGGCACCCTTGCATTTTGTTCGAACGCATAATTTTTTCAAGAAATTTGTGAAATTGAAAACATATTTTGGTATCCACATGTGTGTTTCTTTGGTTTGCAGAGGAACAAAAGAAAAAGCTGAAAAATACAGAATCCTAGCTTATTCCACACACAAATCCAAAAAACTGAGAATTGTCAGAGGAGGTCAGACAGAAGATTGTTGCCAAACATGGACAATCTCAAGGCAACAAGTCCATCTCCAGAGACTTTGATATTCCTGTGTCCACCGTGGGCAATGTTTTCAAATACTTTATTGCCCATGGTGCTGCAGCTAGTGCTGGACGATAAGGCCTAAATTTGATATCATTTTTATGTACATATTCGATATGACTCAATATTTATTGAATTAAAATTTATAAATAATATTCCTGTACAAAACTTAACCAGACCGAATTCATTTATTTATAAACCAGAATTTTTATTTAGCAATTATAATCATCACAAAGAAATAAGGACCATTTGCCTGCAGGAATTATAAAATATAATTTATTATTTTAATTCACAATATTTCAAATTGAAGATTTGTGCAAAACAACTCTTGAAGGTATGTATGGTCTTCCATATGAACCAAACATTCTTAATGCACTGAAATAATATGACTAAGATGAAAGAAAATCTTAAATAACAAAGTACAAAAATAAATAAAAATAAATGGTTTTGATGCAGGCGGCGGCCATGCAAGGCTCATTGGAAGCAGTTGGGGCTTAGGGGTCTTAATCAAGAACCAGCAATCTCGATGACCCACTGCCCACCGCCCTGTGCGCAAAAAAAGTGTCCATGGTGTCTGGGTTTCCTTTGAGAACCTGTGTTATGGCTTTTCTTAGTCAAGCCTTTGTTGGGGACTCACCCTCTAAAAGACTGTGCTTTGTTAGATAACCAGGTGTTTTGTTTCCTGCCTATATTTTTTAGTGGTTCCTCCCAAGAAGCCAGTCACTCCTGCTAAGGATCCAGCGGTGAGAACAATCTAGATGTCTTTACTATCGACATCGCACATCCCATCATATGTTCACATCAAAAATACATACTGGTTTGTCAGTTGTATCTTTATGCGGAAAGCTTAGTGAAATTACAATAGAAATCAAGGTAAATAAAACCCAGAATTATAGGCTAAACTGTATTTGCAGCTTTTGACACAAGTATACTGTTTGTTTGCCAGTTCATGGATGCCACAGCAGCCCTGCTGAAGACCTCCCAGCAGGTGCAGAAGTTGGTTCACATAGTAGGCAATGCCCCGCCTGGTACACCTCTGCTCAAAGCATCGCTTTCAGCCCAGTCAGGTGAGACCATACACGCACATTAAAGCTGGTGTGTATAAATTGGCATAGAAATGGTTTGAAGGCGCTATTATTGGAATTTGTCATTGTTTCTCCAGATGATAAAATATCACATGATAACACAAGATGTATTTTATGCTATGTCACCTGAATTGAGTACATAGCAAATGTAGAAAAAAATAAATAAATATTAATGTATGCGTCCCCAAACCTTTTTGCAAGGCTTTATATGATTAATAATCATATATTTTTAGATCTTTTTTTTTTTTGCGCATTTAAAAAAAGCACTTTGATATCACAAATGCAATTTACAATTTGAATTCCACTTTTCGGTCTGTCTAAACAATGTACATTTGTTGCTGTGTTTATGATGGTTCTTTGTTTCATTTTGTTTTTTTAGTTGTTCATCCAGCGATGCCAGCAGTGTTTGTGTCCCAGGCTCCCGCCCACACGCCAACCCAACCCAATCCCGCTATCAAGGAAGATGAGCTCAAATTGGACATGAGCATTTTGGGAAAGAAACGTACTACTAAGATCTGGCACAAAGGCACCCTTGTTGCCATCAACCATTTTGGTAAGCGTCTCTATTTATTTATTTATTTATTTATTTATTTATTTATTTATTTATTTATTTATCTATACCTGAGGTTCTCAATCTAGTTGGCCTATTACCCCTTTTTAGGTCCCAATCTTTTGCGACAATGGCAATGTGTATACGAGAAAAAAAAAAATTTCCTTTTATTATTCTTTTGGAGCCAGCACCACTAGTTTTATGCATTACTATTCATATTTTGGCTTATAAGCAATAGATTGAGGCTAAATGGAAATTTCTTTCTTACTTTCTTGATCTACCTTGAAACTGCATTATTGGTCACAGTGCGGATATTCCGTATTGTATATTAGGAAGGCGTTTCATTTGAATTTGAGTATTGCATAGGCAACTTTATATCATAGAACATGTAGTGAGCTCCAAATGGATTATAAAGGGTTGATGATATATTTACCTTTATTTATTTAGCAGACGCTTTTGTCAGAGTCCAGAAACAATCAAAGCCTAGATCGACCATTGGAGCAACCTCAAATCAAAGTGCCCAAGCACCTGTTTCTAAATTCAACCAGATGATTCCTTACAGATAGCTGTAAGGAATCAGAATAAAAGTTATTACCGTAATTTCCGGACTATTAAGCGCACCTGAATATAAGCCGCACCCACTGAATTTTTAAAAAATAATTATTTTGAGCATTAATAAGCCGCACATATCTATAAGCCGCAGGTGCCTACCGATACATTAAAACAAATTAACTTTACACAGGCTTTAACGAAACACGGCTTGTAACAAAAATTAAAAAATAGCGGTAAACAGTAGCCTACCAAGAAAGTCATTGGTCACTATCTTCCTCCTCCTGCGCACTGAAACCACTGAAGTCATCTCCTTCGGTGTCGGAGTTGGATAGCCTCAGAATTGCTTCATCCGATGTTGGATCGTTTTCATTGTCGCTCTCGTCACTTTCATTTGGAGGCAAATTCCCCGCTGAGCTCATGCTGCCCTCTTCAACACGCAGCAGTCCAGCCTTTCGAAACCCCTTGATGACAGTGGATTTTTTGACAATGTTCCATGCTGTCAGGACCCACTGGCAGACACCACGATGGTCCACTTCTAAAATCCTCAAACTTCATTGCGGAGGCGATTGTTTTGGCTTTCAGTCGGATCTGCACAGTTGAAACACCTCGGCCGTCTGCTCTCTGTGTGTTGACCCAGTCTTCGAGCTCATTTCCTAGTTCGGCCATCTGCTTTTCTTCCTTCTGGAAGCTTTTGTTGTCTTTTTGCAGTCAGTTCCTCACGCTACTGTTTCCAACGTCTTATCATCGACTCATTAAGGCCAAGCTACCGTGCAGCAGCCCTATTTCCTTTTCCAACAGCCAGATCGATCGCCTTCAACTTGAAAGCTGCATCATATGCATTTCTTTGTGTCTTTGCCATGATGACGAAATGACTACCGTAAATGATGGGAAGTTTGAGCGCGCTCGATTTAATCTAAACAGGAAACTAAACAGTTACATTGTTTCACCTTAACACGTTCGGCAATTTCATTGGTCTAAAGAAAGCTTCATGCCGCCAAAAAACTGAGCACCGTCACATAATGTGTTTTTTGCTCCGTTTTTTGCGGGCATGAAGCTTGTGAAAGCGGGAAAAATCCATAAATTAGACGGGTCATTGTTTAAGCCGCGAGGTTCAAAGCGTGGGAAAAAAGTAGCTGCTCATAGTCCGGAAATTACGGTATTATAATTTTTTATTTTTTAGAATTTTATTTAATATATTTTTTTTCTTATTATAAATGTCTCAGAAATGTCCTGCGACCCTGTGGGCATATCAAAATACTTCAAAAGTTGAGAATGTCTGTCTTATATGGAGATACTATTGTGTTGTTTAAATTGTCCAAATTACGTTTTGTCTGCGTGAATTTAGGAGACGGCACATACAAGTACAAGGTGAAGTTTGAGAAAGGGAAGAGCCTTCTATCTGGGAATCACGTGGCCTTCGACTATCACCCTACTCTGGAAAGTCTATATGTGGGAGCTCGTGTTGTCGCCAAGTACAAAGATGCAAACCAGTCATGGCTTTACGCCGGCGTGGTAGCGGAGATGCCCAACAATAAGAACCGCATGAGGTGAGAGAAGAGGAGGCTCGAAGACATATGACATATTGATGAGCTGTGGGCATAAATATTTATTAATAATTTTGGTGTTTGTGTGTGTTTTAGGTTCCTGATCTTCTTTGATGACGGATATGCCTCCTATGTCATACTACCTGAGCTCTACCCTGTTTGTCGACCATGTGAGAAATATAGCCATTTAGATCCCCCACCCCCCAACTTTTGCAAATCCCGAGCAGTGTGTCATTATTTCTGAGCATCTTAAAGATAGCTATTAGAATTTGGAATGACAGTGTTAAGTAGTAGTTAGTGGTGAAAAACAACAGAGGAAGTGATATTTATCTATTTTTTCTCTCACTCTATCAGTGAAGCGTACATGGGAGGACATAGAGGATGCGTCGTGTCGAGACTTCATCGAGGAGTACATTACTGCCTATCCCAACAGGCCAATGGTGCTGCTAAAGGACGGCCAGATAATTAAGACTGAGTGGGAGGGAACCTGGTGGAAGAGTAAAGTAGAGGAAGTGGATGGAAGCCTGGTGAAAATCCTCTTCCTGGTATGTCAAGGTGGAAGGTTGGTAGGGGTTGTGGGTTAATCAGGGAAGCCGAAACAGAAGTATATAAATCATGATAAGCTGCAAACCGCAATCTAAAAGTGTGTGCTGCCCCTCTGCCTTCGACTCGCTAGGATATTTTGGTGTGACTTTTACGAGATTCCGATCGCAACAAAATATTCAGTTATGTTGACGTTGTGGAGCACTATTTTTTCACTTATTTACATTTATTCTGTGTACAGCCTAATGAAAATCTTTCTGCAAAACATAGCTGATGTTTAAGAAGCTATGGCTGAACGGGCAATATGGTTTGGATTGAATCTACCCTATTCGTACACAGTGTCAGAGACACACATGAAATATAGCATTTTCATATATCTTCATATGGGGAAAAAAAAGCATATTTGAGGCTTAGGTTATTATGTTGAATCCCATATTTTCGATTGTAATAGTAAACCTAACTATCTAAACCTCTTTAATCTTGCTGTTGATAAGGATGATAAGAGGAGTGAGTGGATCTATAGAGGATCGACAAGACTGGAGCCCATGTTCAACCTCAAGCTGACCACTGCCAACACCCAGGAGAAGAAGCTGGCCGGCCAGCAGAGGACCAGGCCCAACATGGGTACCGCATGCACGCACACACTGTTGTACACAAGCTTACATACACATTGAAATGTACTTAATTTCACCTGTGTGTGTGTGTGTGTGTGTGTGTCTGTGTGTTAACACTTTTGTGAAAACACATTTAAATACCAAGACAATTTCTTGTCCTTAAAATATCCTTGTTCTCATATAATCCACCTTATTTACAATCCACCGTATTTACCCAATTTCTCACTTTCTTCTGCCACTCATAGGAGCGCTGAGGAGTAAGGGCCCTGTAGTTCAATATACCAGTGAGGGCCATATGGGAGCCTCTCTTACCCAGGCACCCCAGGCCAGCCCTGCTCCTGCTCTTATTGCTCTCAGCACCCCGACTACAATCCTTGCCCCCAACACCCAGATTCTGCAACTCCCACAGCCTGCACGTATTGAGTGAGTAAAGGCCGCTCAGGCCTCTGTCTGTTATATTACATTGACTTGAAAGAAAAGTCTGAGGTTGCCTAGGTCTTCAAATTAGAAAAGTACTAAAATCAAGTCAAATGGAGTTTAATGCAGTTTGAATGTAAATAATATAAATTTTAGTGTCACTTGGTCTTTTTGGAATTTCGCCAAATTTTGTATTTGTTCATTCCATTTGAAAAGGCAGAAGCGACATTTATTAAAGTTAAATAACTTAACAAAAATATGCGTTACCATAGTTGTCCGCAGCACCAGGAGATCATTTTATGGTGGATTTCTCACCATATTTTTAATTATTCCAAATCTCGAAAATGGAGACATAACAAATCCAAAAGTGCGAGCTATCATTAGGCTTGGGCGATATCCAGAATTTTGTATAGCGATGCTGTTCCGCCTAAATATCGCGATACACAATTTTATCGTTGATGTTGACGGGGGGGGTGTAAGGGAGTGACGGAGAAGTGTTCCCGCTTCATTAAATTTCAATAAATACACCTACAATAAAAACACTTTATTTGTTTTCTTTGGAGAAACAGTCAACCTTTATGCTGGATCACGGAGAACGTATTGCTCTATGCCACTCCCACTAAGTTGCGGGTGGGAGTTCACGTAACATGCGTGCTGAAAGGATCTCCTGTTGACCACCCAAACAGTGACAGGCAGTGAGGAAATATATACGAGCTAGAATAAAAAATACTTTTGGGGGCGGGGGGATTCTCATTGTGAGAAATTGGCCGCAATTTAACCACAGGACAATGAGCCCCACCACGTCCAAATTCTCCATCTGCTTACTCGCTGTCGCGCGCATACCTCCAAGCTTCATACCTACAACGCACATACAGTCATCTCATTTATGTTCATTTTGGTTTTTTCCCCCCACAATGCCAATAAAGGGGGTACTCAGCTGAAAAAAAGATCTGAGAACACAACAACACAATGTAGACTGTCACAATGTAAAAGACTGTCACAAAAAAAGTTTGAGAACCACTGATCTAATGGACAGAAAACTGTCATCTTCAATTGTAACAACATGAATCACTTCAAACACTTAAAAGCAATCCAAATGTCGGCGCAAAACTGGAAATTAAAACTGTATAGACAGCTGTTCAACTCAGTACAGTAACGCTGATCAGGCGCACAGACAGTCTTTTTCACGCTTTTTACGCAATGATATAGCCGCACGTTCACACATCCATCGTCCAATGTCTGGGATCTTTACTCACAACTTGCGTCTCTCCGTTGCTTTTCGTTGCTACGATACTTAATTTAGTAAAAACTGGATTATTATTTTTTTTTGTGTAAAAACTTTACTTGTAAATAATAAATCCTGCACTTCTGGAATGTGGGGACCGCATTTGCCACATTACATTACGCTCTATGCGCGCGCGAACCCCACCGCACGCATGCCTGATAAGATTGTATATCGCCGATCTGGAAACTTTGCACGATCGCCCAAACCTAGTGGTGAGGAGGGATAAATTTAACGTGTAATCTAGAAAAAGAAAAGAAAAACATGAATGAGGGGAAAATCACGTTGTCGCATACAACAATGGTGCAATAGTCATTATGATTATGATTTGGTGTTCCAACCAAATAAGAACAGTGGAAACACAAGTGTCAACATCCGTTTTCAACACAAAGCACTGTATTTTGGTTTACTTCCTATATAAGGTCCTATATTAAGTCTGATAAAGTTCTCACTTGTAACAAACCAAACCAAACTGTGTTGTTAACATCCCTATTACCAATCAATGGTAACTATATTCTCTGCTGGCTCTTAGTAATAAACAGCAGATGGCGAAGAAGAGTACGTCTCCGTTTGTCCCTGGAGTAGGAGGCACTCATGCCTCCAAAGTCCTGCAGTCCCTGGCCACCACTGCCAGCCACCTACAGAGGTGAGGGGGAGTTCACCTGAACACTACGTATGATGGATGCCATACAAGGGGAACAAAGGGTTATATTACCCGATTCATGTGATGGAACTTAAGTCTCGCACTTTCTTTCTCTTTTGGCCAATTGGAAGTCCGAGAATATTGAACATACCAATTGCCGGTAGCCCTACCTTCATACCACACTATCCGAAGCAACTGCCCACATTGGCCCCAGCTCCCCCTCTGCCGCTCCACGCCGTCGCCAGTGTTCCTCAGCAGGCCCCCTACCGTGCCCCCACCGACCGCATCTTCTACCTGAGACACAACTGCCAGCCCGCCTGTCTGAACCGCATCCGGCCCATGAAGCAGGACATGCACAGAGGGAAGAACCCTCTCCTCACACCCTTGCTGTATGACTTCAGACGCATGACGGGCCGGCGCAAAGTCAATCGCAAGGTGGGTCCCAGCATCAATGCACAATACTGATAGGATGGGAAAAAGGGAGATAAGGGTGGTTTGGGTCACTATATTTCATGCCGTGACCGCTGAACAATCTTAAGTTCAGTCAGGAAACGTTTAAGGTGTATTTTAGATATTTTATTGGACGTCTCATTGCTTTGCGGGTTAGCGACTCCCGACAGACAAGATCATCAGCATGCTACACTCGAGCATTTGATTCGATTTTGGTCCGAGACAATTACAGTGTTTTGGGGAAAAAGAACAAAAATTAGATCCAGGTCGAAAAGGCCTTGGAATTATCTTTTATTCCACAAAATACAGTCTCCGTTGGACTAAGGAAAATGTTGGTCTTTCTCATCCTTCAGATGTCCTTCCACGTGATCTACAAGGCTCCTTGCGGGCTGTGCTTGAGAAACATGGAGGAGATCCAGCACTACCTCTTCCAGACGCAGTGTGACTTCATATTCCTGGAGATGTTCTGTCTGGACCCCTACGTGCTGGTGGATCGGCCCTTCCACCCTCTGAGGCCCTTCTACTTCATCCCGGACATCACTGGAGGGAAGGAGGACATCGCACTCTCCTGCGTTAATGAGATTGACTCCACCCCACCTCCGAAAGTAGCCTACAGTAAGGGTCGCACGGAGATTCTTCAGAGTCCAAATGAAATTGGTAATCTCATAAATTACAACGTAAATAATATGAACGTGTAACAAAAGTGCATTTTGATTTTATTTTGGAGGACACCCCCCCCCCCCCCCTCCCAGGAGATCCACTGTGTACATTAAGCAAATGCCGAAGACCTGATCCTTTCTGTGTCTTGTCGAAACTTCCCAGGTAAGGCGCGAATCCCAGAGGATGGAGTCTTCATCAATACCAGTCCAGACTTCCTGGTTGGCTGTGACTGCACGGACGGCTGTAAAGACAAGTCAGTCGGTTCATTTGTCCACCCCAAACGTCTGATTCAGCCTCTCTGTTCTCTTTGTCCCAGTGTTCATTTTGTCGATGAAAATGTTGACAAAAAAGTATTCATCTTCCTGCTTGTGCAAATGCAGGCGCGTGCTGATTATGCTGATCTCTTTGTTCTTTGTATTGTAGAATGTGTTGTCTTGTATTTTTTAACAATGTGTTTACCTTGAACTTGCCATGTTAAACGATGCCTTGAATATCTCTTTTGATTTTAGTCTTTCTCGAAAGTAAACATCAAATACAAAAAAAGTGATGCCCTGGGAAAACTCAAGAGTTATCTCTGACTAGAACTAAGATGGATGAAAATGAATAAATGTGACTAAAACTAAGAAGCATTTTGGAAGACGTTTCTCTGCTTCTTGTCTCCAGGTCTAAATGCTCATGCCACCAGCTGACCCTCCAGGCCACAGGCTGTACTCCTGGGGCGCAGATCAACTCCAACGCTGGATATCTTCACAAACGACTGGAGGAGTGCCTGCCCACAGGGTGAGACACACACACACACACACACACTTCCATTATCATCTCAGTCAAAGTTAGTTCTCCATTATGGCTGTTTTTTTAATCCTTGTAACGTAATGACGACAATTATTTTTTATTTATTTTTGTCCTCTTTCCTCAGGATCTATGAGTGTAATAAGAACTGCAAGTGCTGCTCTCAGATGTGCACCAACAAGCTGGTGCAGCATGGCCTGCAGATCCGTCTCCAGCTTTTCAAGACCCAGAACAAAGGCTGGGGCATCCGGTGTCTGGATGATGTCGCCAAAGGTTCATTCGTCTGCATCTACGCCGGTGAGGGCAGGGAGCGGTTCCCGAAGGCGTCTCGACCATCACACAATGTTACCGGATTCAAGCCTGTATGGATGATGAAAAACTCATCTTTCCTTTCCTTTGCTTTTTTTTTACCAGGTAAGATCCTGACGGATGATTTTGCCGACAAGGAGGGCCTGGAGATGGGAGACGAGTACTTTGCCAACCTGGACCACATCGAGAGCGTGGAGAACTTCAAGGAAGGCTACGAGAGCGAGGCCCATTGCTCGGATAGCGAGGGAAGCGGCG
This sequence comes from Zeus faber, assembly GCF_960531495.2. NCBI lineage: Eukaryota > Metazoa > Chordata > Actinopteri > Zeiformes > Zeidae > Zeus > Zeus faber. Next base: position 13,604,439 of record NC_137195.1, read on the forward strand.
TGGACATGTCGAGGTTGAAAATCAAGCCCTCAGCGCTGTGGCCGGCGAACGCCGCCGGCCGATCGTCCAAGAAAGGTGAGATCGCCCACAGCCGGGGCCGAGTGGTGAGCTGGGTGTTTTTTAACCCAAGAAGGAATATTAGTCCGTTTGCTCTTTTCTCCTCCTGGACTTCATTGGGTTTATTCTACGTAGAAGGAAATACCCAGGGCACAATCTAACATGAACAGGTTCATCTTGTCTTTAAATAATTCAGATTTACAGTTTGTCCTCATAGACTAGAGGGACGTTCAATACCTTGTCGTATCATATCGTATCTACAGTCTTTCGGAGGCGTCGGCATGACATGAGCTGCCGGGCGGCGATGGAAAAAAGCACAACGAATAACCTCCCTCCCTTCCTCCCTCCCCTCCTATCTCTCCTCCCTTCCTGTCTTTGCCCCTCCCTGTGCAGCAGAAACCTCATCCAAAGACACTAATGAGGACGATGAGAAGGACTCCAAGAGCGACGAGGAGAGCGACAGCTCAGACGACACATTTGTCAAGGACAACTACTACAGCTCCAGCTCGGTGTGGAGGAGCTACACCACCCGAGGACAGACCAAGGGCAACAAGGAAGGTCAGCTGGAGTTTTCTGCTATCCTAGGTCCGTCAGACTGAGCATGAGGAAAACGGATAAAAGAACGTGTACATAATGCTACTGGTAAAATAAAATAATCTCAATGAATCCCTGGGATTATTGAAACTAAATCCCATAATTGATACTTTATTCAGCTGGCGCTCTTTAAGTGCTGCTCTTTATGCTGTTTCTATTGTCGATGGCAAGCTCCGCCTTTACCAGTTAGTGTCCGAAGATCAGCCGCCCACAGGAAGTGAATGGCAGCGTTGGTGTATTTGACAAAGCAGTGTCTCGCCACCTCAAATGACCAAAAAAAAAAAAAAAAAGATTGTTTTAAGAACAATGGTAAACCTGGACGTTGGGGGGGGGGGGACACAACTTGCCCTTTAGAATGGAATTGCAAGACTTGAAGTGTCATCCAACAGGCACGGAGTGTGTCATGGATTTACACTTCAATATCAATATCGCTTTAGAGCAGAGGTTCCCAACCCCCGGGCCTCGGACTGGTGCCTGGCCGCAGGGCATTTGCCACCGGGCCCCTGAGAAGGCGGGGGGGGTCCCGTGTTCAGGGCTGCCACCAAGGGCCACAGCCCCCCGGACAATATTGCTGGCCTCCATATCCTCATTGAATGAAACAAAAAGATCACTGTGCGTAACGGGGAGACTTTCTCAGTCACTCTCTCACCCACCCCCCCACCCCTGTGGTCCAGTCTGTGATGATAAGGTTGTGACCGCCTGTTTTAAAAGACTAGAGTTGGATGTTTGGACTTTTGAAACATTGTTCTTCCTGTCCTCCCTGGAGCAGGAAGTCAGGACAGTAAGGATGGAATGAGTGCGGCGCCGGTCGGAGCGACGGAGGAGCAACAACCACCGTTCATGTTGGAGGAAACGGGGAAGAGCAAAGTAGCTTCGTGGCTCACCAGCCAGGGCCTGAAAAAGGTGAGGGAGAGCGGGGGGAAGCAGGACAGTGATTGTGGAGGATTGTAAATATCAGATTAAAAAAAAAGAAAAAAAAAAGCTAAATATTTGGAGGCATTTCCTACCAAAACGTACAAACGTCATTTCGCTTTTTCAAAAGGAAATTTTATTTTTTCAAAATTTTTTCCCCCCTATTTACTTTTTAAAATTATTATTATGACTTGACAATTAAATGAAACAGTGGTTTTCTGTGTCGTGTTGCTCTTCGTGTTGATTGATTCGCTTTGTCTTCTGTTTTCAATCGAAGGACGCTGGAGACGGCAAAAGGTGAGTTGGAAGCAGTGGGACGGCTTATAATGCACACAGTGAAAACACTTTTTGTTTTTATTATGTACACTTTATATATTTTATTTATATACAGCGTACTTTGCTCATCAGCTTTCTGTTGGGTTTGGTTGTGTGTCCGTCAGTCAAGCCAAGCCGGAAGCAGCGAAGAAGATGGACGTGTTGACGCTCTCTGACAGCGACGACGTGCAGACCATCAGCTCAGGATCTGACGACAACAAGGACAAGGGCAAAGCCACGGCAGGTGGGAGCGGGAAGAAATGTGGGGAAAAAAAACAACAACTTTCAACTCCCAGTGCATCAAATATCCCTGACACAGAAATGTAGCCCAAATATCCATCATATGTTTTTTTTATTTATTTATTTATTTTTCATTTTTACACGACATTTTCCAAACTGTACACTCGCAGAATCATTTTTTGTTGTTGTTTCTCAAAGAAATCTTATTTTCTTTTTTTCATGTCCTAATTTTCTAAATACAAAAACAAATTGTCCCATCCAAACTTTCCCCTCCGTCTGACTGTTCAGGAGTGACCAAACGGCAGGTGGCGGTGAAGTCTACGCGAGGCATCGCCCTCAAGTCCGGCCACAGCCTGCTGGTGAAGACGGGGCTGCCCGCCGTGGGAGGGGGCCTGGCAGGCCCGGGAGGGAAGCTGGGGCCCAAGGGACTGAAAACTGGGCCCAAGGGGCCGTCGGCAGGAGGGCCGGAGAATACTCACAAAAACACCCGGCAGTTCTTCGACGGCGAAGAGTCGTGCTACATCATCGACGCCAAGTTGGAAGGAAACCTCGGGCGCTACCTCAACGTGAGCGGACGGCCTTTCAGTTTGGAACTTCCTCTTATTGTCGTTTTGACCTTTTTTTTTGTTTTTTGTTTTTTTTTTCCCCTCATCGTCCGCTCTCTCTCTGCGCCGTTTCAGCATAGCTGCAGTCCAAACCTGTTTGTCCAGAACGTGTTTGTGGACACGCACGATCTGCGCTTTCCCTGGGTAGCATTCTTTGCTAGCAAGTAAGTACCAAAGTTAATGTTGTCATCATCATTCTTTACTTAGTGACGGTTCTCTTCTCGAATGCAAAATGTAAAGATTTTACCTGCTGTTGGAAGGGAACAGAGAGTGTTAGTTCTTTACCAAAATCGCAGATGGTCAAACTTTATCTTCATAGCCCTTATCATTCACATGGCAAACCCACACACAAAAGAAGCTATTACCGTATTGACAAGACGAACCCTGCTTTTTCAAGACTCATTCTTGGAAAAATACTTATTCTTGGAAAAATACTTTTTGAAGACCAAATCTTGTTTTTATGAAGAAAATCATTTTATTTTAAAAATAATGACAACACGGCATGCAGTGGTACGGAGAACACGCGGTGGCCTGTGCGCGAAGGTTGATGAACATAACGCAGAGCCAAATTTCACAAGCGCGTGTTCCACCCCCCGAAGCCGTGAGATGCTTGGTGTAGCTCAAGGTGATTGGCGTCTGACCAAGTCAGTCCCACTATGGCGAGTGCAAATGAGACACACGGGAGCTAGAAGACCCGCCTGTTTTTTTCTAAATCAGCGGCGTGGGAAATTTTGGGGTTCCCCGTGAACCAGGATTCCGTTCTAAGTGCGGTTCCTTCCGTGTGCGCCTGTCTGTGCAGGCGGATCCGGGCGGGCACCGAGCTGACGTGGGACTACAACTACGAGGTGGGCAGCGTGGAGGGCAAGGAGCTGCTCTGCTGCTGTGGATCCACGGAGTGCAGGGGAAGACTGCTGTGACCGGAGACGCTGTCCCATCTCTGCCGGAGCAACAAAGACTGTTCATACGAGTTACTTTCTTTTGGTTTCAACGACCTTATCTCTGTCAAACTTGAGTTTTATCCCATTTACTGTTGAGCACGCACATTTTACATTTCCCCTGATCGTTTTCCTGATAGCTCTCATTTTTAGATCATGTTAAAGCGGCAGGACCAGGAGATCTCACCATATTGTTGGGGTTTTCCAAAACCCAAAAGTAAAGATTATATTTAAAAAAAAAGGCGAAAAAAAGAGCTATCATCTTGAAAATGCCTTACTAAATTTGACACGTTAATGTGTTTTAGGTGTGGTCCTCAACCGAATACCCCCAACCCTTCCTTTTGCTGTGAAATGTGGCAGATGCGTGGAAAAAAAACCCTCTTTTTATGTGTTTTTTTATGCTTGAAGAATGCATTTTATTTGTGCTATATTGATGACTGCATTTTTTTTTTTTTTTTTTTTATCACATTCTCGTTTTTATTTCATTTTATCTTCTGATAATAAAATAAAATGTAATTTTCTCGAAGTAACCATGGCAGCATTGGCTGTGATTAAGATGATTAACTTAAATCTCTGACGGGAAAACGCAGTAAATCATCATGTCATCCAAAACACTCTTTTACCAAGTGCCGCTTTCTTTGTTTTCCTTCATCATCATTCATAGAACATACATTATTTATAAGTCAACAGACATGACTCAAACCAGATTATTTTTCAAAAATTCTAATATTATTGAAAATGATTGTCCACTACCTTATTTACAATTTGCGGTTTGGCACAAATTGTACAAAAGAAACCCATACTGTGAGAATCCACATTATTCAAGCATTTTACTAGAACAGTCCATATTTAAAAAGTAAACAGAATATTATAATATAAAAATAATATATAATAATTAAAATAATAATTTGAGTATAGCAACAGAATGAAAACAATTACTGCTCTCCAGAAGACAAGGTTAGTTGGAACAAATTGGCTTCAAACTGGTTCAGCTTTCTATGCAGCTGGAAAATATTGTCCATTATAAGTGACTATTAATACCTGTAATACCAAAAATATTTTGTATTATAGTTACTAATATTTCAATGAAAATCTAGAAACCAAACAAAAACAGATATTGTCAATTTCACACATGCATTTATTCAATATGATAGATTAGTCATCATTTATAAATAATGCATTTTAAAGTAACAACACTATCACGTCCACACTGAACTTTCCATTCGCTTTGATGAGTGATAAATAGTTCCTAAATTGTCAAGAGAAGAGTTTGTTTGGAAGAAATTCCCTAGAAACACGGACTCTCTCCTGATTGGTTGAATGAAAAACCCCACAGCCAATCAGCTCTTTGAAAGGGTTTCGTCTGGTGCGTGTTTTTTTTCTTTAACACGGACAGGAATTAAAGTTCAAAAGGGATCTGCCCAGATGTGACCTGCGCTGCGGAATTAAACTGTTGTCTAGAGATTAAATATTCTGATCAAAAGTTTGAAAGATGTTTTACTACCCCACGGTGCTGAAGCGGCATTCTGGCTGCTTCTCTACTGTATGGTAAGTACACCTTGATTTACTGTACCATACCATACTATACCATACCATACTATATTAAACTATAATATACCATGCTATACCATACCATACTATATTAAACTATAATATACCATGCTATACCATACCATACTATATTAAACTATAATATACCATGCTATACCATACCATACTATATTAAACTATAATATACCATGCTATACCATACCATAATATATTATACCATAATATACCATGCTATACAATACCATACTATATTAAACTATAATATACCATACTATACCATACCATACTATATTATACTATAATATACCATACTATACCATGCCATACTATATTAAACTATAATATACCATACTATACCATGCCATACTATATTAAACTATAATATACCATGCTATACCATACCATACTATATTAAACTATAATATACCATGCTATACCATACCATACTATATTAAACTATAATATACCATGCTATACCATACCATACTATATTAAACTATAATATACCATGCTATACCATACCATACTATATTAAACTATAATATACCATGCTATACCATACCATAATATATTATACCATAATATACCATGCTATACAATACCATACTATATTAAACTATAATATACCATACTATACCATACCATACTATATTATACTATAATATACCATACTATACCATGCCATACTATATTAAACTATAATATACCATACTATACCATGCCATACTATATTAAACTATAATATACCATGCTATACCATACCATACTATATTAAACTATAATATACCATGCTATACCATACCATACTATATTAAACTATAATATACCATGCTATACCATACCATACTATATTATACTATAATATACCATACTATACCATGCCATACTATATTAAACTATAATATACCATGCTATACCATACCATAATATATTATACCATAATATACCATGCTATACAATACCATACTATATTAAAATATAATATACCATTCTTTACCATACCATACTATATTTACCATACCATACTGTATTATACTATACTATACTATACTATACTATACCATGCTATACATACTATATTTTACTGTACTATACTATACCATACCATTTTATAATATACCAAGCTATACCATACCATACCATACTATATTATACTATACGATACTATACCATACTATATTAAACTATACTATAACATACTATACAATGCTATACCATAGCATGGTATATTATACTATACTATACCATGCTATACCATACCATACTATACACTATACTATACTAAACACTATTCTATAGTATACTATATTATATTATACCGTGCTATACCATATCATACTATACTAAACTATACACTACACTATACTATACTATCCACTGTACTATACACTATACCATAGTATACTATACTATATTATACTATACTATACCATACAATGTACTATACACTATACTATAGTATACTATACTTTATTATACTATACTATACTATGCACTATTCACTATACTATATTATATTACACTATACACTGTACTAAACTATAGTATAGTATAATATACCGTACCATACTATTCTATACACAATACTTTAGTATACCATACTATATTATACTATACTATACTATACTATTATTTATTTAAATTCACTGAATGAAACCGGAGTTTCTTTGTGTTTTCAGGTCGGTCGCGCCGGCCACTTGACCAACTGAGACCAAGTTACCAGTGTAACTTTGATTCATAGATTGTAATCCTGGTTTTAAAGTCCTTTTAACGGCAGGAAACAGAGGAATTGAAGGTTAAAATGGTAAAACGTTTCCCAGGATTCTGTATTTCTAAAATTAATCTCTGCACTCAAAAAGACAAAATTTCACGCGGCCCTAATCCTGTTTCGTATAATAAAGACCCGGTCAGGCGCAATGATAATCCGTAAATTCAAGTAATAACACAAATGACTTCTCTTTTTTAATTTTTATTATTATTTTTATTTCATTTTATTACATTTTATTAATTTTATTCATTTTTAATTGACAGGCTCGCTGCTACAAAGGGGATGAAAGTGTCTAGACGAGATTACCTGAGCGTCAACGTCAAGAGAACGTGGTGAGTGAGAATAAGCACAACACAAACCAACAAACAAAAAAGAAAAAAAATCAATGATATGAAACGTGATCTGGTGCAGCGACCGTAAGGAAATGCCCCCCACCCCCACACAGCGACGACATCCTGGACTACGTCCTGGTTCAGGTGCCGCCCCCCCAGCCGGGCCTCCCCAGGCCGCGCTTCTCCCTCTACCTCTCCTCCCAGCTCCAGTACGGAGTGGTCCTGGTCTACCGCCACCAGTGCGTCATCCTGCTGGGTGAGCGCCGTCCCGCCGACGCAATAAGATAAACGCACGGCGGGGCCCCCCGCGTGTGGGTTAAACCTGACGGCTTGTCCCCCTAGAGGAGCTCCAGGACATTCTGAGGAGCATGTCCAGACACGGGGCCGCGGAGACCGGCGACACGGAGACCGGCGACAGGTCAGCGGCGGCGGCGGGGGGGGTGGTGGATCCGGTTGTCCGGGGTTGTCTTCCTGTAAACGCCGTCTCTCCCTCGCAGGCTCAAGCCGGGCGCCCCGGACCCCGCCCTGTCCCTCCTGCAGGAGGCGGAGTGGAATCAGGACCCCTTCTTCGGTGTGATGCCGGCGGCCTCCGCCAGCCCCCGTTCCCCGGCGCAGGTACCCACAACGCACCGGGGAATAAGCCGGTCCTTTCCGTGTTCTGTAGATCATTCCGGTTTGGATTAATTGCTTTTCTACATTTCTTCTTTTTGCCCGGGAACACCTTCATCGTTGCTCATTTGCGGATTCTTTTCAATTGCTTTTCGAAAACATTCCTTCCGACTAACTGATGAGTTTTGAAATCCCTTGAGGCAACCCAGGAGTCGTCGTTAGAAACACGCGCATGCCGTGACCCCGCACCGGCTGCGAGTTCACCTTTCATCACTGTTAATGCAATGTAAATGCGATGCTATTGCACGTGGATATTTTTGTTCTTCTGCCAAATGCGGTGAAAGCAATTCTGGGGCCTCGAGGTCGTAATGCGAACAGCTACAGATATTAAACGCAACTAACGCATCAAATCTGGAAGCAAAGGCGCCGTAAGGAGCGTCAGGATGCCTCTCCTGTCTGTTTCCTTTTTCATTTCTCCTTTCCCTTCCCTCTCCTTTCCTTCCTTCCCAAGCCGTCGTCTCTGTGCTGCATTGCATTGGAGTTCGCGCTGTTTTCGTCACATGATATACATGTTAAGAATATATATTTTATACAAGTTCAGTATATATATTTATGTTGAGCAAATGTTTCCCGTTTCCCCACACTGAGATTCAATATATTCCAGTAAAGTCCAAAATGCGCCGTTTTAACGTCGGAAGGAAGGTCGGGAGATTGATGCCGTCCGGTGTCTTGCCGTCGCTCAGGTGGGCCGGGGGGAAGAAGCGTCGCCCGGTTCGTCCCAACGGAGCAGCCCGGTGGCGCCACTAGAGGACAGTAAGACCCAGCGCTCCTCTTCCTCTCCAGACCAGGGAGCCCGACCAGCGCTGTTATATTGGAGATCCCCCCCGCCCCCTGTGTTATTATTCGTTGTTTTGTTTTGTTTTTCTTTCCCAGACATCACGGCCTCCCCGGACTCCATCACGCTGAGAGAGACGGCGCCTGTCGCCGTACCTGAGGTACAGCGGTGGACAAAGAGACGTAACAACACATACACACCACCGTCTCTTATTTCCCATTGGTTTTTTTTTGCTTTCTTCTCTGGTGGAAGTTTGATGGGGTGGAGCTTCCGGAGCATCACGCAGGTATGATGGACCTGCTCCTGGCCCAGGCCGATCACTTTCCGGAAGGTGAGAGAACCTCCTCTCCTTTTGTCTGAAAGAAGGAGATAACGACTCATTCCGCCCTTTCCTCTCGCGCGTCTCTGCGAAACAGAGGCCGACGTGGCCCCGGCGGCGCGGGAGCGGGAGAGAAGAGAGCAAGACCCGGAGGGCGAGAGAGCCAAGGAGATCACGGGATCCACCATCGAGTGGGTTCCCTTCCCGCCGGACGTCCCGGACCACGCGCGCGTCGACACACACGTGTGAGGACAAATATTAAAACGCACACGCGCACCCACACTCACTGAGCTCCCCCCGCCTGCAGCTTGCAGCCCACCGTGCTGTCCAGCGACGAGGCCACGCTGCTGCCCCAGGAGGAGGCCCCGCCTCTGGAAGGAGCGGCCCCAGGGGACATCACACCAGTTCAGGACCCCGCGCCCCCGCTCCCTGCACCAGTGGCGGAGGAAACGAGATCCCAAATACCCAGTCCCACCTTGGAGGTACACACTGGGGTGGGGGGTTGTGCTGTGTGTTGCTAGAATGTGTGACACACTAACAACCTGCCACTTAACCCCAGCTATTGTATTTTAACTTCAGTTATCATGTGCATAGAATTTATTTTTGTGATTTTCTTTCTTTTCTTATTTTTACAACTTTTTATATTTATATTTTTTGGTCTATTTTGTATCCTTAATACTTTTTAATTGGTCTATTTTTTAATGTATTTGTCTATTTAGGTTTTTTTATTTGTCAATTTTTGTACATCTGCCTATTTTTATTGAATTTTTTTCAGACTGTTAAGCTTTTTTTTATGCTGGTTGTCTGTACAGCGACACCAATCTTTAAACACAGTAAACTCCTCATATGAGAACATGTATAATAAACAGATTCAGATTCTGAATGGCAGTCACCTGTGTTCAGATTTCCCAAATATCCCCCCCTCCCCTCGCGCAACACGCACTCTCCTGTCATCTCATCATTTCTCTCATCCACTGCCTTCTCGTTCCTCTCCGTCCTCTCGTTTCCCCCTCCCGCCAGGAAATGCCGGCGGAGGGGAGGACGAGGAAGAGGGGGCGCAGACAGCTGCCCCTCTTCGACCCGGCCACGCAGCTCTCCCAGGAGGCGCTGCAGCGGCAGATCGGCGACCCCCTGACGGAGACCCAGCCCCTCGCCCTGCCGCCGCCTCCCGCCCTCAGCATGCTGCCGGCGGCCGAGCTCCTCTCCGGGCCCTGCACCCGTCAGTTCCATGATACACACACAGTTCGCCTTTTAACTGAATGTAGGACTTAAAACGTCACCCTGTAATAAATTAATTAATCTTAATATTTTCAAAGAATATATACTGTATAATATATATATATATACTGTATTCAGTATATATACTGTAAGTCCCACTATGAAAACATTTGTATGTTCCAAAAAACTGTCGAAGTGTCCTTGAGCAAGACACACAACCCCAAACTGCTCACGTGTATCCTGTAAATAATAATAATATAATAAATAATTTAAAAAAGAAAGAATATACTTTTGAACCGCTTTGAGTGGGTGTAGAAGTCTAGTGCGTTGTGCTGTGTTAATGCAGTATTTTTTAATATGATGGGAGTCACTGGCTCACACAACAACACACAGGTAGGTATTTGAGATACGGAGATATTTGAGCATTTTTATTAGTTTCACTTCAAAGCTCTTCGGTGAACATTGGCTTTCACCGCACGCCCGTCAGTACCGTCAGCGGCGAGGCGGCTTTAACCTTTGGGGGAGAACAGCCTTGAAGTGGCATTCTGTGCTCCATCCTAGCCTTGCCTGAGGAGCTCCTGTTGCTATGGCGACAGGCCGCGACCATCACCGCTCTCCCCAGCTCGGACCTGCGGACGGGCGGGGCGACGGGGACGGACTCCAGTGAGTCGGAGACAGAGAGAGCCGCGGGGGAGCCGGAGAGTCCGGAGGTTTGTCTGGAGGGTGCGGCGCCGGCGGTTTTAGAAAAAACGCGAGCAAATTACGAAAAACACAACCGCACCAACGGAAAAGCTTTATGTTTTATGTTTTAAGGGTGGGTCTCAGAATCCCAGAATGTCATGACAATACGACACCGCTGTCAATGTGGTGACAACTGTAAACTGAACAATTTGTGTGTGCGTGCGTGCGTGCGTGTGTCCAGGTTCGTAGAAAGATGTCTGAATCACCCATTCATATCGGTGATGCATCCGGTAAGCACCACACCCCACTGCCAGTGAAAAAAAACAACAACAACCCGATGTAGTAAAAAATGTGGTGTTTTATGGTCTGTGTGTGTGGCTGTCTGTGTGTGTGTGTGTGTGTGTGTGTGTGCGTGTTCGTTCCTTACCAAGCTGTGCACTCCCTTGAGGTCTCTGACGACAGGGAACCGTTAAGAGAAACACCTCCTCTGGATACCCCAGATACCAAAGGGTGAGTGATGAATAGGTGAGGGTGAGGGTGACGGATGTGTGTGTGTATTTCTGTACTTGTCGATGTGTCTATATATTTGTGTGTTTGCGTGTGTATGTGTGTGTGTGTGTGTGTGTTTGTGTGTGTGTGTGGCAGCTCTCTTGTCTCCAGTTCTGGGCCCACAGGTCACAGGCTGGAGGATATTCCGGAGGAGGCCGAGTTTCCGCTGAGGGAGGAGATGGATGGGATCCCCGACCGCCCCGAAGTCTTGGACCTACTTAGGTAACCCCCCCCCGTGAATCACACCCCAAAATATTTTTGGGAGATTTCAATTTGAGAACTGAGAGTTTTGGTCTAGTATAATATTTACATTACACGAATTTGATTAAAATGATACATGATTAAATGTGATAATCCAAATTGGATTATTTGGCTTATTTTAAAGTCAGATATTAATGTGTATCATGCATTCATTTCAGTGTGTGTGTGTGTGTGTGTGTGTGTGTGTGTGTGTGTGTGTGTGTGTGTGTGTGTGTGTTGGGGCGCGCACAGGGACATGTCAGAGGATGAGGCTCCTGTGTATTTCCACACTCTGCTGCCCCCGCATGTCGACCGCAGAGCTGTCTCGCACAGCTTCTGGTGGCTCCTGGGTAAAAGCGTGTATTCATGGCACTCCCTTTTTTATTTTTTCCTCCTCCAAACTTTGAACGTTTAGTTTAAACGCTAACGGAGTGGGGAGGAGGCGCTGACACCACTCGGCGGCATTACCGTAGAAAATAATACCAATGCCATGAGCACAGGTCACTAAATCTGTGTCGAAATTAGTTTTTTCCTGATCATTCTGCCATGTCTCAATTTGCACAATTTAAATATGAGCTATGTGTGTCGTGCGTGTGTGTCTTTGTCTGTGTGTGTGTGTGTGTGTGTGTGTGTGTGTGTGTGTGTGCGTGTGTGCGTGTGTGCGTGCGTGCGTGTGTGAAGAGAATGCAGCAAATGGGAAATTGAGTGTGGAGCAAGAGGAACCCTATGCTGACATCAGAATATTACCCGGACCCAACTATGAGAAGCCCCCACCCGAAATACCCCATGTTTAAAAACCCTTCTTATCAACCAATCAATTCAATCAATCCTACAAGTATTTTTTATTGAGTACATTCTGTGTTGTGAATTCTTGATTATGTCGCTTTTATGATCTTTTCCATGCATATTTAAATCATACTTTACGTTGGTATTTATAATGCTTTTTACAATATATATTTATACTGATGTTTTCACGTGTTTGTATGTATTCATGTGCATTTTCACCGCTTCTCTCGTCATTTCACGTTTCATTGTTCAAGTTTGAGCATGAGCCGTAAAAAAAAAAATAAAAAATAATAATAAACCAAAGTTTCCATGAGCTGTGATCATTTTTATGCGGAGAGTACAAATATAACGCAGTGTTTAGGAGGTGCGAGCGTGTGTGTGTGTTTGTGTGTGTGTGTGTGTGTGTGTCTGTGTGTGAAGACATGCTGCCGGTGTCAAGGAGGTGTGAGGGCGAGAGGAAAGGGGGAGAAATGTTTTGCCTCATTTATTTTATTTCAGGGATTTACTTCGCAGACATAGTTATTTATTTGTTTGTGTATTTGTTTTTGTTTTGATTTAATATTGACTCAAACGGCGTTCCATGCACACCCTCCTCCCAGTGCCACGTCTTGGTTCCAGTCTCAAGACTTTTTGGGGGGGATGGGGATGGGGAGTTTATTCTTAGTCTCTGTCTCACCCCTCTCTCTCCCTCTCTCTCTCTCTCTCTCTCTCTTTATTTCTGTCTCTCGCCCCGTCCCCACCTTCCTCTCATTTCTGTCCTCTGTGTCTGTCGTGTGCTGTTGTGTCGCTTCTTCCTTGCAGCTCCCTGCAGCTCCGCCTGTGTCTGCTTTGGGCGGTGGAGTGGTTGTTGTTTTCTTGGCCCGGCGGCTCCTGCATCGCTCCTCGGTTCTGCCGACCGCGCCGCACCTCCTGCTGTTTCCGTGGCCGGGTCGACTATGTGTGTTTGTTTTTGCTTCTGAGCCGTGTCCGTAGCCCCCCCTCTGTCTCTGCTGCTGGCTCCTTCCTCCTCCTCCTCCTCCTCCTCCACCTCCTCCACCAAGGGTGCTACTTTTCTGCCATCACTTCCACTTCCTCCTTCTCTCCTCTCTCTCTCTCTCTCTCTCTCTCTCTCTCTTACCTCCGTCCTTGTTTGGTTCTGTGTGATGGGGAGGATGGAGCTGCTCTCTCTCTACAAAGGTTTTCTGGACTGTCTCTGCCTGTCAGTGAGTATCTCCATCTATACTGTATATATACTGTGTATATACTGTGTATATACTGTATATATACTGTGCGTATATACTGTGCGTATATACTGTGAGTATATACCGCGTATATACCGTGTATATACCGAGAATATACCGTGTATATACCGTGTATATACCGTGTATATACCGTGTATATACCGGGTATATACCGTGTATATACCAAATATATACTGTGTATATACTGTGTGTATATACTGTGTATATACTGAGTATATACTGTGTATATACCATGTACATACTGTGTGTATATACCGTGTATATACCGAGTATATACCGTGTATATACCGTGTATATACTGAATATATACTGTATATACTGTGCGTATATACTGTGTATATACTGTGTATATATTGAGTATATACTGTGTATATACCGTGTATATACCGTGTATATACTGTTTGTATATACCATGTATATACCGATTATATACCGTGTGTATATACCGTGTGTATATACTGTGTATATACTATCTGTATATACTGTGTATATATTGAGTATATACTGTGTATATACTGTGTATATACTGTTTGTATATACCATGTATATACCGAGCATATACCGTGTATATACCGAGTATATACCGTGTATATACCGTGTGTATATACCGTGTGTATATACTGTGTATTACTGTGTATATACTGTGTATATACTGTGTGTATGTACCGTGTATATACCAAGTATATACCGTGTATATACCGAGTATATACCGTGTATATACCGAGTATATATCATGTGTATATACCAAGTATATACCGTCTGTATATACCGTGTATATACTGTGTATATCCTGTGCGTTTATACTGTGTATATACTGAGTATATACTGAGTATATACTGTGTATGAACTGAGTATATACTGTATATATACTGGATTCATCCCTCCAGTGTGTATTTAAAACTTGTCGTTGTACCCAAGCATAGTTTTACTTATTTGAATCATTGATATATTGCAAATTTCTTTTCAAGTGCGCAACTTAGTTGCAGTAGCACCACTGCTACTGCAGTAGCACCACTGTTAAAGCAGTAGTTAACAGTAGCAGTGGTGGAACTCGCACTCAGACCTTTTACTTTTAAAGTAAAAGTACAAATAAATACCCGGACACAAAATGACTACTAAAAGTAAAAGAGCCACATTGACATTTCTACTGAAGTGTATCACTAAGTACTTGCTCTTAAATGTACTTAAAGTATTAAAAGTATAAGAGCTTGTCATATGCAGTGTCCAGATATAGCAGAGCCTATAATACACCATACAGTTCTACTGTATGTACAACTAATATAATAATATGAACGGTGTAGTGGCACTTTATAAATACATTCTAAGATTAATATAAATATCAATCCTTTTTGTGTTTATGACATATATATATGACATATATATATATATATAGTAGTATATATAGTATATAGTTGAGTAAAAGTTGAAATATTCTTTAGTAAGCACAGATACTTGGAAATAAAAAGTACTTTACTACTTTCCACCACTGGCTGTAAGTAACCATCCAGCATGCATGTGTTTATGTGTTTGTTATTTCTGCGTTCACTGCTTGTGTTACACTTGTGACCTACTGCACACGCGTATTTTTGCGTATTTTTGTGTTTTTTCCGCAACTCTACTTTCAGCACTCCAGATTCTTTGTATCTGCCGCGGAACCTCCATCCGGCAGCGAGTGCTTCCTGGGCGCTTGCCGGGTTCTGATATTAATAACGGTCTCAGAATGCAGATGAAAATAGAGCCTCAGCGTCTCCACGGAGGCCAAGAAGTCACTTGGCATTTCTTATTAACCCCTGTTACGCCACGCTGCGGCCGTCGGAGATCGACTTCCCTCACTGAGCTCATGTTCACAGATCTGATTATGACGAGGACGACAAGTCGCTGAATTGACAGTTTCTGAAAGCGATAATACCCAAAAGAGACTACTATTACAGAGCAAGAGCACAGCTGGTTTCTTTTCTGTGTGTGTGTGTGTGTGTGTACGCGTGTGTGTGTGTGTGTGTGCGTGTGTGTGTGTGTCATAGTGTGAGGCATGTTTTTGGAGTAGCAAGTTTCCAGCCTTTGACCTGTTAGGTCTAGAGGTCAGGGGTCACATAGTGTCAGACATCCAATTCAATCCAATTCAATTCTAATTTATTAACATGGGACACATACTGTACGTTGACATGGCCAAAGCAGATGGAAAACAGAAAAAGAAGAAAAAATATATAAATAACTATATATATTATTATGTATTTATTATTATTTTATATATAATAAATATATATATAACTTAGAATTAAAACAGAAAATGTGAATGATGCGGCAAAAAATGAAAATCGAATAAAATATATGTAGGTATGTATGTACATCTATATACAGAAAAGTGATAACATAAAACATAAAATAAAAACATAAAAATATAAACATTGCTGTTAATAGTATATATATATATGTGTTTGTATATGTGTATATATATACACACAAACACACACACACACACGCGCGCACACACAACAAGAATACATTTGACATTGTATTTAATACAAATAAAGACCAAAATGCAGATGGAATAATGTATGCACAACATTGCACTTAAAATATTTTCCATCTCAGTGCTCCTGACGGTTCTTCTTCTTCTTCTTCTTCTTCTTCTTCTTCTTCTTCTTCTTCTTCTTCTTCTTCTTCTTCTTCTTCTTCCTCTCCTCCCTGGTCCCAGTGGGGTGGTGGAGGTGGTGGTGGTGGGAGTCGGGGGAAGGAAGGGAGGGACGCGGAGAGCGGCCACCTGATCTACCAGAGTGGAGACCTGCTCCAGGAGAGATGTAGGTCCCGAAATGAAAACAAAACCACAGCGTTAGATTCTTTTTCGCCCCTTTATCCCCCTTTCTCCCGCCCCCCTTACAGACGAGATACTCGACACCTTGGGTGAGGGAACGTTTGGGAAGGTGGTGCAATGTGTGGACCATGGCCGGTAAACGTCCCCCCGTCTCCCAAAAAGTCACTTTATTTCGAGTTTTTAAGTTCAAAGTCAGGTCACTGAGTTCCACTTCTTCTTCATGGCCGGACGCGAAGAGGGGGAACGCACACGGCTCTCAAGATCATCAAGAATCTGGAGAAATACAGGGAGGCGGCCAAACTGGAAATCACGGTGCTGGAGACGATCAGAGAGAAAGACCCGCACAACACGCGGTAAGAGGCCGACACGCAGGAACTGTGTTACGGCTCAATGCCGCCTTACAAGTTTTCAAGCCGGGCCTTTCCCCAACGTTTATAACCGTTCATAGCCCAACCTCACTCAATGCTTCACTATTGAGAAACGTACCGCTCTTCAACGTTTGCCCCCTTGCATCGCATTAAAGACAGCTTGCAGCAGAGTGGTAAGTTTCTCGGTCGTCAAGCGCTGTTCCAAATTGGCATGAATGCAGTTGATTTCACTCGATAGTCGGGCTCCTGGATGGATGCAGATTGACCTTAAAATAAATAAATACCAAACACATCCTTTGACGGCGGTGTTCGCGCCCCTCCTTCATGTCTTCCCCTCCAGCCTGTGTGTTCAGATGCTGGACTGGTTTAACTTCTGCGGCCACATCTGCATCTCCTTCGAGCTGCTCTCTCTCAGCACCTTTGAATTCCTGAAGTTGAACGGCTTCCTGCCGTACCCCGTCCACCAGATCCGCCACATGGCCCAGCAGATCTGCAGCGCTGTCGCCTGTGAGTTCCGTTGCCGTAGCAACAAGCAGCTCAAAGTTGTTGGGGTTTTTTCTTTTTAGAGTCTATTTTGCATATGAGACATAGAGTGTTTTCAGGAGTCCAAATGCAAGACACTCTCTATGCTGCTGCTTTAGCTCCTGTAACTGTACCAGTGATCAAGCAGGCGTTAATATCCAAGTGTATAATGAATCAATTTGAATAAAAGTTTTAATCAAGTAGACAACAAACAAACTGGAATGCACAGTTACAATCTGATTAATGAACAATGTCGCTCACGCTTTTCCTTTCACGACCTGTATTTTATCTTCAAGTCCAGTGAAAGTGGCAGACCGTACCAGAGGAGGGCGATGACTTCACTCCTTTAAAATTCTCTCTCTCTCTCTCTCTCTCTCTCTCTCTCTCTCTCTCTCTCTCTCTCTCTCTCTCTCTCTTTCACTCTCTCTCTATCCCTCACTCACCTACGACACAGTTCTCCATGACAACAAGCTGACTCACACAGACCTAAAACCAGAGAACATCCTCTTTGTCAACTCTGACTACGCCCTCACATACAACGCTGAGAAGGTTGGAAGGGCTGCAGTGGCACGTGTGTGTGTGTGTGTGTGTGTGTGTATGTGTGTGTGTGTGTGTGTGTGTGTGTGTGTGTGTGTGTGTGTGTGTGTGTGTGTGTGTGTCTGTGTGTCTGTGTGTGTGCGTGTATGTCTGTGCGTGTATATGAGCATGTGTGTATGTGTGTGTGTGTGTGTGTGTGTGTGTGTGTGTGTGTCTGGGGGAGTATTCAAGGGTAAATGAAAGATGTAAAATGAGCAGGAATTAATGCAGAAGGAAGAAGATTACTTTATGGCTATTTGCATGCAAATGTTTCTCCCTGTCACCCCCACCCCTCACACACACACACACACACACACACACACACACACACACACACACACACACACACACACACACACACACACACACACACACACACACACATAATGGAAGTATTCGCTTCATCAGACATGTCTTCTGGCGCTCAGAAACGTGACGAGAGGAGGATCAGGGACACGGCCGTGCGTCTGGTGGACTTCGGCAGCGCAACTTTTGACCGTGAGCATCACTCGGTGGTGGTGTCGACGCGTCACTACCGCGCGCCGGAGGTCGTCCTGGGTGAGACGTGTTGAGTGAGGAAACGTGCTGACGTCCGCTCCGCCCACTGGTGTTAAAAGCTTTGGCTCTTTCTCTTCCCCTGTTCCCGTGCAGAGCTGGGATGGAGCCAGCCGTGTGACGTGTGGAGTATCGGCTGCATCTTGTTTGAGTATTACCAAGGCTCCACACTCTACCAGGTGGAGATGGATGACTTATTTATATATTCAAAGTTATTTGTTTGTTTGTTTGTTTCTTTCTTTCTTTCTTTCTTTCTTTATTTGTTGTTTGTTTATTTATTTGTTTGTTTATTTATTTATTTATTTATTTATTATTTATATTGTTTGTCTGTTTTGGATTTAACATCCCTTCGCTGCAGACCCACGACAACAAGGAGCATCTCGCCATGATGGAGAGAATACAGGGACCAATCCCCCAGAGGATGATCTGCAGAAGCAGGTGCGCACACACACACACACACACACACACACACACACACACACACACACACACACACACACACATGAATACGCGCAACTCTCATACAAATACACACATACCGTATGCATACACCGACACGATTACTCACACACAGACATGCAAACACACACACTGCCATTCACTCATGCATTCTCAGACACATTTGCCTCCATGCACAGATGCGTGCGCACACAGGCATAAAAGTGCGCACGCGCACGCGTCCACGAACAAAAACTGACAGACAAGCGTGCAAACACACATACACACACACTGCCATGTACTCATGCATTCACACACACACACACACATACGCAACAGCACAATTTCATGCACAGAAACACACAAACTCTTCCTCTCTCGCATCCCCCTCCTCTTCTCTCTCTCTCTCTCTCTCTCTCTCTCTCTCTCTCTCTCTCTCTTTATTTATTTCACATACAAACACACACACACACACACACACACGCGCGCGCACGTACGCACGCACGCATCCACACACACAGCTTCGCAGATTATCTAAAAACTAATTTGATTCCATATCTTATTCCCAGAAAACAGAAATATTTCTGTCGTGGGCGTCTGGACTGGAACGAGTTCTCCAAGAGAGGAAACTACGTCAAAGCGAAGTGCAAACCCTTACGGGTGAGCGGAGCCGAGCCGAGCAGAACCTTCCAGAGATACTTTTTAAAAATAAAACTTAAAAAAATCTCCAAAGCTGATCAGTGTAATCTCTGCTCCGATCCCCGCTCCACAGAAATACCTGCTGTCGAAAGGGAAGGAGCACCACCAGTTCTTTGACCTGATGGAGAGGATGCTGGAGTATGAGCCCTCCAAGCGCACCTCTCTCTCCTCTGCCCTGCACCACCCCTTCTTCCACCCCTCCCACCGGCTGAGAGTCATGCAGTCGGCCCTGGGGGAGCAGCTGTGACGTCAGCAGATGACCCCATAATACCACTTCACGTGAACAATTGAATAATAGGGTTTTGTTTTGTTTGTTTTAAAAAGACAGCTCTTTGCTCTTGATGTTAAAACATAGAATTGGATCCTCTAAAATTTAGAGCATCCAGTCTGTAGCTCTAGTTTATCATTTTTACCACCAAAAGCACTTAGTCCGCCTTTGATATTTTGAGCTATTGACCGTTTTATATCTGTGTCTCAAGTGTCTAATGTTTCCATTCGTCAGATATTATTGTTGGTGGATGTTTGTACGGAGACTGAGGAGGATCAGGCCTTCGCCTCCTCGCTGTATACGCCGGATCTCTCCATCTCTCCATCTCTCCATCTCTCCATCTCTCTGACCAATCGGAGCTTCCCAGTGATGTCACACCAGTGCACAGACGTTGGACGTTCAGAGACACAGAACAGAACGGGAAGATGTTTCCGTCTCTTCTCACAAAAGAACAGAACCAACGAAGCCTTTTGTAGCCTTGTACCTACTTTTTTGTCAAAGTTTTTTTTTTATTGAATTACTTTTTCTTGTATATTTTGTATTGTATTGAATTTTCATCGGAAAACAAAACAAAAAAATGAAACACTGTCACAAAGACATATCGACTGTTAGAAAGAATGCATGGTTATGTACACAAAGACAATCACATAACATCAATATAAAGACATCACATCACATACATAAACATATATCAAATACATGTGTGGATGTGGATGTGTGTTTTCATAGAATTACATAAAACAAGAATAAGATTACACTTGGCTGGAGATTAAAAGTTTATATAGAAATAACACACGTACATAGTATTCAGGTATTTAATAAAATGAGATCCCCAATTGATTTGTTTTCTATTGAAGACTATCCCCCACCCAGTGACTCCCCCACTCGAATCTGATCTGGACTGAACGCAGTGTGTGTGTGTGTGTGTGTGTGTGTGTGTCTCCCTTTCCCCCTTCCTCCTTGGCATTTCTAAAATAACCCCTCCCTGAAAGGCACACTTAGGGTGCTAATGTGCACTAATAAAGTTAAAATTAAAACAGAGACAGACATCACATGAGTGCATTTTGAGGCATGATTGGAGGGAAGAAAGTAAGCATACATTCTTCATCCTTTTTTTATTTAGCGTTTACTATGTTACACATAAACTAAAACGGATTGACATCTGTTTTTGTTTTTTTTCAAACATTTAAACACAGTCATCAGTTCCTTATTTACAAATTATATGGGGGATGGATTCAAAAGTTCTAGTTACATGCATTGGTATCTTCAGAAAATAACCAATCAATAAGTTATCAGGTAACGCGCAAACAACTTGTAATTCACACTGCCATAACCAATTGTGAAAACGTAGTAGATGTTCCTTTATTTCTAAAGCACTGAGCAAACTAGAAATAACGGATGATTAGTTTGGTTAACTAAAGATGTTTTTGTCTCCCACCAAAAAAAAAAAAAAGAATAAAGATATAATTACAATTGACTGATTGATTACAATAGAAGAATATATAAAAAATATATATTAAAAACGCATACTTAATCCTAGTTTTTGCATGTGTATGGGTGTGTGTGTCTGAGAGAGAGAGAGAGAGAGGGTGGATGGGTGCTCACACGCGAAGCACATGTGTGTGCTCCCATGCACTTGCACGCTGCGTGTTAATGACCCAGGGTGGAGGACGTTAAGCCTCAGGGCTGAGTCACGGTAATTCACTTAAACTTCAGTTTGGTCATCCTTGGTCAACACAAACAAGCAAGACAGACACGTGTGCGTGTGCGTGTGCGTGTGTGTGTGTGTTTGTATGTGTGTGAGAGAGAGAGAGAGAGAGAGCGACGTTTGGTGTTTGTTGGTGATTTTATGCAAATGTGTCTCTTGTGAAGTTTTATCTGAAATTGTGCATGATATAGACATATACGTAGATAGATAGATAGATAGTGAGGTGTCCTGGAATTTATGGCGTCCCAAGACAGTACCCATTGTATAAGATAATTATTAACAGACGGTGCCAGGCGTCTCAAGAGAGAGAGAGAGAGCCCATTGTCAGGGGTCCCAGTGATAAGGGAGGTGAAATGTGAAGGGTGACCTATGTAGGGGAAACAGATGGTCAACGTTGTCTCTGGACAAGCATAAAAGAACCCGCCAGAGTTTCATGCGGCAGAGAATCCATCTGGCTCGGTTCTCTCCTGGACGTCCATGGCAAGTCTGGTCTGATGCTGTTCTTTTGTAATAAATCTATTATTTTACTCAAGTCAGCGTCAGCGGTCGATAGATAGATAGATAGACAGACAGACAGACAGACAGACAGACAGATAGATAGACAGACAGACAGATAGATAGATAGATAGATAGATAGATAGATAGATAGATAGATGTTGAGCGCTGGGAATCCCTTAATTGGCTCACGCTTGTGCGCCTGGGAGCACCGGGCAAACAAACACCAAGGCACTGTACAAAGCCATGCACGTCCAGCACCATCTGTTAAGAGTTTCCACTAATGTTCTTGTATAAAAGATCAACCACAAAAAAAAAAAAAAGAGGGCTGTTGATCCAGGTCTAGCTCAACCTCGTTCAGCTGGAACACTCTGCGTTTGAGTAAAACGACCCTGGCACCCGATAGAACGTGCTCTCTCCTCCCCCTCCTCCCCCTCCCCCTCCTCCTCGTCGGGGGGAGGAGGAGTGGCTTCTCATGGGCGATCTTGTTAAGCCATTAATGTGTCCTCACCTGTCACCGTCCAAGGTTGTGGGCAGTGGGAGGGGGAGAATGACAGGACTGTGGGAGCATGGGGAGGGGGTAAATGGGGTGCCTGAAGTTTTGTAAAAGCAGATCACGTGTGTTTATGTTGTGTAAATGCCAAGTAGGGCGCTGGAGTAGGCTGTTATAGAGTAACCAGAACACACCTCTCATCACTGAAATCAGTCCGAGGTCAACTTTGCCTCAAGTGTGCACGTTCACTTTGAGACGCAAAGGTTTAGATGAATTTGAACGAGGAGTCATGCCCCTTGTAGCGCTCGGCATTTCGCCACACACACACACACACACACACACACACTCTACAGAGTGTGTAGTGAGTGACAGTGTGGATGATTGATAGCGAACGCCATTAACGTGTCTCCGCATTTGAGTGTCGCTATGTTTACGGACACTCCGGTACAAACTCCACGTACCGGAGAGTCATCCGTCAGCTGTGTGTCATCACCGGGTGGCGGTCGCACAAAATGGACGGTGACGGCCACCCACCGAGTCACGCCAACTCTCACTGTTGTCCTTCTCACGGCTGCCTGGACACGAACGCCGACAGAGAGAGAGAGCGAGAGAGAGAGGGAGAGAGAGAGAGGGGCAGAGAGAGGGGCAGACAGGTGGACCGGGAGCGGCATTCCACCTCCGTCGCCTGTCTCACCACCTCCCTCATGCTTCCTCTGCTCCGTTCCCTCCTTCCCTCCTTCCGCTGTCTCTCGGCCTGCGCGTCGCTGGAATGGAAAGCATCCCAGTCACTCACTCACGCAGGGAGGCTGTAAACCACACAAAAAGACGAATACAACCGTCAACACAATTCAACACAACCCGAATAGATGCAATGGCCGCCTTGCGTTTTGACCTGAGTTTTATTGCTGTTCGGCACTTTGTTGCGTCACCGTTACGTACTTGCTGCTTCTCTGCCTCTGCGAACCCCCCAGCGATGCTCAACGCTGTTCAAGTATGCAGAGAAAGGTCTTCCAGAGTGGCTTTGACGGGGATTTTCAAAAGGATTTGAATGCAAATAAACTCGAGAATACAGAAGAAAATAACACCTGGTCTCGACGGACTAAGGGATACACCCTACACCTCGCACCTGCAGGGGAGGCCCAGCGTGGCGAGTCTTTTCCTCTGATACACGTGAGCCGACGCCCCCCCCCCCCCTGCTGCGGCTAACGAGATTCCCGCTCATTAAAATCCTTTAAGAACTAATCTGTACCGGTGAGGAGAGGCAGCGTGGGCGGCCACGGTTCACCGGGTGTGCTGGGAGAGACGGAGACACAGCCACAACGGAACCCTTAGAGGAGCCCCGGAACAGGGAGCAGAACCTGGGGCTCAGGGAGGAGCTGAAGGGGGAGAAGGCGGCTGGACTTTTGGACGTTTTATTCCAGAGCTCGGCTCAACTCGGCTCTCTGATTTTCACGGCTCTCGATCTGGGTGGAGCTGTAAGGATTTCGAGCTTATCAGTCTTGGGCCTAGGGCTACGGGTACCACCTGGGTAAGAATGAAACGTGGCTGGGAGTTTGTGTGTGTGTGTGTGTGTGTGTGAGATTGTGCGTTAATGTTAGAGCCCTCATCACTTTGTCCGTGTCGGGGGAAACTCGCGGTGACAAATGACCTGGATAACGGCCCGTCTAAGATGTTACCTTCACCACCTCCACCACGCCACTCTCTCTCTTTGGTCCGTCGCCATCTGTGTCAGTTTCTCTCTCTCTCTCTCTCTCTCTCTCTCTCTCTCTCTTCTTCCAGCCGTTGCCTTCCTCTCGCTCTTTCTTCCCCTCTCCCTCTATCTTTCCCTCTTGGCCTGCACTCCCCTTGGGTCTGTGCTATTAATCTGGATGACAAACCCTTTATCAGAGTGTGTGTGCGCGTGACCCTTGTGGCGCAGGTGTGACGGCACATTAGCGTCTAAAGTCTTGGCGTCTGGGCCTCGTCTGATGACTTGTCCTTGTCCTTGGCAGGTCTCAACCTCTGAGTTATCGTCACCGCATGCACTGGCCTTAAGACTGAGACTCTGTGTGTGTGTGTGTGTGTGTGTGTGTGTGTGTGTGTGTGTGTGTGCGTGCGCACGTGTCTGTCCCTCAGGCTCATCAAACTAACAGAACATGAGTGAAGGCGAATACCATTATCCAGCATCCATCCAGCACCGCGCAGCCAAGTAGTGCCGGTCTCTCCGTCACACACACACACACACACACACACACACACACACACACACACACACACACACACACACACACACACACACACACACACACACAGAAACACGTCAAGACGGAGCCGGGGCGCATCATGGACTCGGTGGTGAAGAGATCTCTGCGGGCGCCAATCAGGAAGCTGACCGGCTGTGTGTCGGGCGCAAAGGAGAGGGAGGTGTTTGCCAAGCACAAGAAGAAGAGGAGCGGAGGAGGAGGAGGAGGCCGGCGGGGAGGATGCGGTAGGCCTCCGTCGCGAGCTCCAAACCCCAAAGAGCCGGCAGTGATCTGCTCCTACCAGGAAGACCTGGACAAGGAGAGGCAAGTGGTGGCATTTCTTAGGCTAAGATAGCACTCTATTAATCAGGAATTTGGTGTTATCTTATTCATTATCATCGTGTTATTTGGTGAAATTATCCTTTTTTAATTTGGCCTCAATGTTAGGATAAACGAATAATATTCCATCTAATGAATGGTAATTCAGTTAAATTCAAAAAACTTCTTTAATTCCCAAGGGGTCAGTTCGTTGCCGGGCATACGATGAAAGAATCAACCAACAGCAGGGCACACGGGAGATGACATTTGAGGGTTTGATAAATGACCTGCTCAACGTACGCCAACACCCTCTCGCCTTCCATGTCAGTGTTTGTTTTTTCGCCGAGGTGAACCGAGGCGACGCGGCTCGAAGAATCGGCTCGGTTGAATTTATTCTGAGCATTCATGTGTGTCCCTGAAAAGTCTGGTTCCATTGTGAACGCTGTGCTCGCGTGTCCGCAGGAAGCTGCGCGAAGCCGCCAACGCCCAGAAGAACGCGGAGAGGGCGGCTATGCGCCTGCACTTCAGGAGAAAATATCAGCTCACTAAGGTCTGTCTGCGTGCGGGCGCACGTGCCGTGTCTTCAAGTTTAGAATAAGAGTGTGAAACCGTTCGCCCGCCCCGAAAAATTCTTATCCCTCTGTCCCGTCTCTCTCTGCCGTCCGTTAGAATTCCACGGACGCCGACCGGTTGAGGTCCTTCGGAGGGAAGGTGGCGCTGCCCCCCGAGCTCGCCAAGCTGGTCAACACCGAGACCAAGACCAAGGACAACGGGTTCAGCTTGCTGAGCGCCTTCCGAGGCCTCGGTTTCAAGGCGGGGGCGGTCGCGGGGGGCGGGCGGAGTAAAATCCCCGCTCCGCCCAGCAGGGACCCCTGTAAAGTCATGTGATCGGGGACTATGAAAACTACGACCGAAGCAGATGGTAACGTCCTGTGACCGCGACCAAAAGTCCTGCCGGGACAGTGATGATGTCATGGTTCCATGTACAGGTTCATGACCTCATGAAGATGACTTTGCAATAAAACAACGGGCGGTTAGTGTTTTGAAGTTCCTGCGTGACGAATAACAAGTTTATAAACATGACTTTGTGGGACTGCTTATCTCGAGTCATTCACTGTTGGACTCTGAGATGTACGCTGAACCTGAAATGTATTGCACTGTTTTTGGAACCAAACATGAGAAATAAGAACAATTATTTATTCCACTATTGGGTGTGGAATAGTATGCACAGACAAGCTGATCTGTAATGGATGAAGGAGATGCTGCATTTCATTGCTTTATTTATCTATTGCTTCACTGACCGTATGGAAGTGTATTTGTGTCCAATGCATATTTGTTGAGTTTTCTTTTGTTGAGTAAACTGGACGGATCTGCTACATTTAGGATCGTTTGTAGGCTTCAAAAGTTTCCGTTGACGTAGAATTGCATTGAAAACGTCATCTTCCGTAGACTCTGAGCCAGCGGGCTCGATGTACCTCGCCACACGGAAAGGAAACAAATGTGTACACCTGTGTGTAAATGAGATACCATAATTTTGTTTTCATGTGATTGAGTCAGTGCAATGTTATTGTCTATTGACAGATATATGTTTGTATGATTTCTGGCACATTCTGAATTTGAGCCAAAATGTATGTTGTACGTTATTATGTTGGGCTGATAATGTGGTGTCTGGCATTAAAAAAATGACTTTTTTTATACGACGTGAAAATAATTGTCGGAGATAATGTCCCGGCGATATCGGGACATTTTTATCAAAGCACCTTGAAACAAGATTGTCTAAGGATTGTAACAAAGCCACAGACATAAAGCCCTTTTCATGACTACATGATAAGATGTGACCAAACTTGTAATAAAAAATAGTTTGGAAAACTTCTTATCTGTTTGGTGTGTGTGTGTGTGCGCGTGCGTGTGTGTGTGTTTGTGTTTGTGCGTGTGTGCGCGCGCTTCCATGCGTAAATGTTTATGTTTGTGTAGCTGTGTATGTGTGTGATTATTTTATTTTTCGTAGATCAGCATGACTTTTGGGCTCTGCAGTTGGTTTCTCTTGAACTGTAAACACTAGATTCATAAATCACCGGTTCTATCAGCTCGTCAGCAACGACGTTGGCCAGTCAGGGTCAGGCGGAACAGAAGAGGGGGAGGAGGTAACGGGGCCTCGTCTGAGAGGAGGAACCAGGGTTGTCGCAGGTCTGGAACGGTTCCGGGGAGACCAACCCCTCGCCGGTCAGACCATGTTGAGGTCCGTCCACATGGCTGCTAGTCCCGCGGCGAGAAGAGCCCTGTCCGTGTCGGCGGCCGGGGCCGCGGCTGGCGGACAGGCGGGGCCCAGGAAAGGACCGCAATCCGGGGAGCAGGTGGGAGTGGGAAAGAGAGGGGTGGGCGGACGGGTGCGGAGCTTCGAGGAGATCCCTCACACGGGTCGGAGCGGCTGGCTAAACCTGGTGAAATTCTGGAGGGAAGGTCAAATCTGCCTGCTCCACAAGCACATGGAGAGGACCTTCCACGCCCTTGGCCCCATTTACAGGTAAACAGAGGATGTGAACAGCCAGCGGTGTACTGTAGAGTCTGTGGTACTTACTGAACTGTGGAGGCAGATTTTTGTTTGTGGCGGAATGAAGTTGGGCCTATTTCCTGTGTATCTGCTGTGTGTAGGGAGCACCTGGGCCCCCACAGCAGCGTGAACATCATGCTTCCCTCCGACATCGGCGAGCTGGTTTGCTCCGAGGGTCTTCACCCCCGACGCATGATCCTGCAGCCCTGGGCCACACACCGAGAGACCCGGCAGCACAGCAAGGGGGTCTTCCTCAAGTGAGCGTGGGATTTGGTTGGATTTGGACTGCTGTTTTTATCTCTTATTGGTGAACTGTCCTTACTGGCGTATCGTAAATGACATTAATAGAAATTCTCCTCCTCCCACCTCCTCCTCCCCGCTTCCGGTGGCTTCAGGAACGGCGAAGAGTGGCGTGCCGATCGCCTCCTTCTTAACAAGGAGGTGATGTCAAGCTCGGCGGTGAAGCGTTTCTTCCCTCTGCTCGACGAGGTGGCGAGGGATTTCTGCCAGATGCTGCGGAGCAGGGTGGAGAAGGAGGGACGTGGGGAGGAGGGGAGGCGCACACTGACCATCGATCCCAGTCCCGACCTCTTTCGCTTCGCACTGGAAGGTTGGAGGCTGTTCCCCAGGGGAGGGAGGGGGTTTTGATGTGTGTGTGTGTGTATGTGTGTGTGTGTGTGTGTGTGTGTGTGTGTGTGTTTCTGTACCAGGGTTGTCCAGTGTTAGTTCTTGGTCTGTTTGACAACTCAATGTTGTTATTTATCATAAGCCTAAATAATCTCAAAACTTCAAAATTTATATTATTTTTTGTTGTTCAATAGGAATATCAACTTAGAAAGAAAGGGCCAAAATAACTGCAACGAGCACTGTGTCTAGATGGACTTAGTATGTAATGTGCCATAGTTTTATTATTTCGCTTAGTTATAG
>NC_137195.1:13635677-13645677 GCF_960531495.2 Zeus faber
GTGAGCAGTTGAGTCGATTAAAGCCTGGCTGATTCATACAGCCCTTTAAACACAAAAAAAGCCCCAGTTGTGTTCCCTGGCCTCCAAGTTGGAGCACTGGCTATTATATTGCATTATATTTTAAACTATTGCAGAGAACGAAATTCTTGTTACACCCAGGCTTTATTCCAACTTCGACAGAAAATGATGCTTTAATGTCACATGATGTCTTCCTCCAAGTCAGTTCCGTTTGAGTCAAATTTCTTTCTTTCCATGGGACAAAGGCGGGTGAAAAATCATGGCCCAATGGCCCACATTTCCTGAGCCATCTGACAGGGCTGCTTATCTAACTCCTTCTCAACTTTCCTTCTTCTTCCACTTTGAGTCTCTTATGCCTCCTTTTCTCTTGTGCTTTCTTCTGCCAGCGGAGGCAAGGATCCAGAAGGGCTACCAGCGCCTGTCCTCCCAGGGTGGAGGCTCTAAGGCTGGGGCAGGAGATGGCCGGTACTCTGGGGTTCTGGGTGAACTGATGGAGAAAGGGCAGCTGTCGCTGGATCTCATCAAAGCCAACGTAACTGAACTGATGGCTGGAGCCGTTGATACGGTATGTGTGTTTGTGCGTGTTTGTGAGTCAAGGAGACAGGTGTGTGATTTTCCATAGGGGTGCATGCACATCCATGTCTATTGTCATATATTGTCTCGACAGACGGCAGTGCCCCTACAGTTTGCCCTGTTTGAGCTGGGCCGTAATGCAGAGGTGCAGGAGAAGGTCAGGCTGCAGGTGAGGGAGTCGTGGGCAAAAGCCTCCGGGGATCCTCTGAAGGCCCTGCAGGGGGCGCCCCTACTGAAAGGCACTATTAAGGAGACCCTCAGGTACCCAACGTACAAGCTTCTATCCAAGGAGACATCAGCATCCATGCTACACCACGTGGCTTAATCTATGATGATACAATCCATCGTATGATAATTTAGCATAATGTTGTGGCAAAAATTATTATTGTCTAAGTTGATATTGATATGAATTGAAGATCTGAAAAATTAAGGGGATTTTATTTGAAAACTTTGAGATTGAATGTGATATCACGTTCAAATAAAACATATAACAGAAGTTTTATTATTTAACAAAGTGTTTTTAATTGGTAAGCACACATCTATGTAGTGATCTTCAACTACTTTTTCTTTAATAGAGTCACTATCCCTGCTAGCTGCGGGGTTGGGACAGGAGGCTGCGCCAAGACTGACCCATCACACTGAGCTCTCTGAGGAAGGAGACTGAAATTAGGAATTTTGAAATTGAGGGGGGATCATTTGAGTGTCGCAAACAACCCTACTCACTTGTCTTAGAGTGAGGATCAACGTTTTTCACCTCAAATGGGAATTGATTGCTAGTAATCCATGACCCAGGTTGAGAATTGAGTAAAATACACCACACCTGTGTTAAAATGTAGCATTGATTGTATATGACCGTGTGTGTGTGTGTGTGTGTCTGTGTGTCTGTGTGTCTGTGTGTCTGTGTGTCTGTGTGTCTGTGTGTCTGTGTGTCATGCCATTATCTATCCAAGGTTATACCCAGTAGGAATCACAGTGCAACGGTATCCAATCAGAAATATTGTTCTCCAGAACTACCACATACCTGCCGGGGTGAGGGATCCGACATCAACGATCATTACACACACACACACACACACACACACACACACACACTCACACACACTCACACACACTCGCAGGCACGCGCACACACACACACACACACACACACACACACGCACACACACACACACACACACACACACACACACACACACACACACACACAAACACACACACACACACACACACACACGTGCTGGCTACAGCCATGAAAATCTCTATCCTTTGTTTTCATCCCCCATTATCCACCATTACCCAGCATGCACCGGGTGACTCTGCCTCCTGTCTCTCCACCAGACCATGGTCCAGGCGTGTCTCTACCCCTTTGGTCGGAGCGCCGAGGTCTTCCAGGAGCCACAGAGGTTTAATCCTGAGCGGTGGGTACGGCAGGAGCAAGGTGTGGGACCAACTGGCGCGGGAGAGGCAGTGGGGGCATCGTTCCGCTCCATGGCCTTCGGGTTCGGGCTGAGGCAATGTGTCGGCAGGAGGATCGCCGAGAACGAGATCCAGCTCTTACTCATGCACGTGAGTAGCAGGAAACGGAGGTACCAAAACGTCTTGTGGGAGAGAATCAAGGAGGAGCGGATATGGATGCTCGTGGTTAGAGGGGGGCCTGGGGACGAGGAGAGGGTGAATGTGAAGTCAGAAATTAAGGGAGGGTTGACAGAGGGCTGGGGATAACAAAAACGCGAGCGTTACAAGAAAGTGTGAAAGATGCGGATCAAAGACAGGGATTAATGTTTAAAGATCAGTCGACACAGGCAATGGCACTTGGTAACGTTTGCTTCACTTGCCTTTCTCTGTGTCCCTCCATCTCCCTCTGCGCCGTCTTTCTCCGCCTCCCTCCGTCTAGATCCTGCTGGGCTTCCGTCTCAGTGTGTCTTCCACAGAAGATATCAGCACGACTTACACGCTCATCCTCCAGCCGGAGAATCCCCCGCAGATCACTTTCACCAATCTCTGACACACGCACACACACACACGCGTGCGCACACGCACGCACAAACACACTCACACGCAAAACACACAAACACACACACACACACACACAGACACACACACAAAGAGAGAGAGATAAGAGAGAGAGAGAGAGCAAGAGAGAGAGAGAGAGAGAGAGAGGGAGAGAGAGAGACATTACCAGCACAAATACACACATTAACTCAAACAAAAGATTATGCACGTGCACGAACACACACACACACACATACACATACTGATTTATGCTGACATTTAGATGTGCAGAAACACATCCACACACATATTCGGAGGCATGTGCACGCATACATATGCACATGCGCATATTAAAGTGGTAAATCACAAGATTGACTGTGTTGGGTGGATAAGAATCAGAATCGGTTTAGTTCTGTCAGTCTGAAAAATCAAACAAACATAGCCAAAAATACAAAGAAAATACAAAAAAAAATAATAATAATAAATAATAGCCAAATATGCAAAGAAAATACAAAAAAAAAATGAATATAGCCAAATACAATACAAAGAAAATACCAAAATAAAAGACTAAAATAGCAAAATATACAATTGCATACAGAATATACAAAGTGATTCTATGCACAGGATGATTTAAGTTAAAAGTCATCCTATTACACTACAAGTTCCAGAATTCCATTTAAAACTGCAAAAAAAATGTTTTTAAGATGGCTTGTTCGCTGTAAGACGGTCACTCTCTTTTTTGAAAAAGATGCCTTCATCTGATAGATTGATTTGTTTCTTTTTTCTTGGTCAAAAAAACCCCCATGCATGCCTGGTCTTTGGATTCTTTCCGGGAAAGGCGGACCCACCACCGACCGTGGTGTGGTGCAGCAAATACAGGAACACATGGATTACACAAATACATTTAAGTTTATACAAATACAATTTTAAGTTCCACCATTAAAAGTGATAAAATATGCTAATATATTCTTCCAGATTCCTACTTTAAACATATTCAAACACACATGTTACATATTCATATACGGCATGTTATTTAACACACTAACAACAATATTTACTCAAGAAAAATTCCTTTTCATACTTTGCAACCAATCTCATATTTGGGGATTTGTCTGAATAAACAGTGTTTCTACTTTGTGTCATGGTGGTCATTGTGTAGTAGTCGGTAAAGGCTGTCCGGTCGCTCGACAGCAGATGGGGCCAAAATGCAGACCAATCCTCACATTTGTTCTTTGGGCCCAGTTCTCATACAACTTTCATCCGGAAACCTCAGGTCAGTCGCTCTCTTCGTCCTCTGTAAAACTCTATTTTAAGTGGAACTTTCTGGTGTATCTATATACAGTGAGTCTTCCGTCTGTATTACATATGTATCTTTTTATCCAATAGATTTTTTAAATAAACCAGTATTAGTTGTGATTTCACCGGCCTCAGGTTTAGTCTCGGTTTTTGGTGATCCGTCCGTGTCTTTATCTTTGTGTTTGTTTGCCAGAGAATAAACAGACTACTACATCTCTCGGATCAAAAGTTTGCTCTTTATCAGTGGTGGGAAATAACGAAAATGCAAGTGCTGTTTTGCAAGTATCAAGTATTTGAGTTTATTCAGGCTTCTGATTTTTACTCCACTCGATTTCAAAGCAAGTATCTCTACGACTTTATTTCTCACACGTTACTCTAGTTAAAAATGTATGTTTTATATAATGCATGTAATAAATCAACTATATATATAATATTCACATTAAAATGTCAAAGTCAGGGACTGGATGACAATCTGCTGATTTAGGGTTGCTCATCAATGATTCATGAGATTACCTTATAAATGATATTGGTACTTCACTAAGTACCAATTCACTTTTACTGCAGTCACTTTGTGTCATTTTGAGTATTTGTACTTTTACTTAAGTACTTCCTCCACACCGGGGTTTTGCTGATATTTTATTTGAATCATTTTGGTGAGCGAGGGAGCAGGTGGTCCTGAAAAAAATAATTTTGTCAAGTTGGCATCAGTATTTTTCGCTTTTCTGCTCCTTCTTTACGTGTGTTGAAGGCAGTGTTACTTGAGTCCAAGGAGTGTCCTGCAGGGTAAACTATCTGTAAACTGAGGAACAAAGGTCTGTTTGTCCTTTAGCTACTCATTTACACCCTCTTTTAATAGGTGTGCGTGCGTGTGTGTGTGTGCGTGCGTGCAAGCGTATGCATGTGCTATTTAACACTGACCAGATTTAACAGGTTGCCGTGACAGTGTATTGATTTTCAAGGTGAAAAGAACACTAGAACATTGATATCTCAGGTTGACTTTATCTTTTAATTACAATAAAGCATTATGTGACCATCATTTTCAGACCTTGGGAGAGAAATTGGGAGTCAGAAGTGCGTATGCGTTCTGACTGCTTGTGAAAGAGAGTATGGGATACGCTGAGGAAATAGACAGTTGCTAAGAAATCGAGATACATATCTCAATAAAGACAATAAAGACATAAAGTAATAAAAACAAGCAGCACAATTGCACTGAAGTCATTTGATCATTATCTGAGGATAAGTCATGCTTTAGCTAATGGAGTGGACGCTGCATGGGGTGAGGGGTGGAGAGATGGCGAACACATGGGAGGTGCAGGGGGAGGGTAGGGGTGAAAGAAGGGTGAACGGGTAGGAATCTGATGGGGTGAGATGAGACGACGCCGGGCCTCGGGATTTTTGACAGCTCCAATAAAAAGGAGAAATGAATTTGCTGACACCCGCGGCATAAAGAGCCGAGGAGGCAGAGACGAGCGGCGGTGAGGACCAGTGGACTTTCTGTTCAGTTGCCTCATTAAAACGTCTCGTTTCTGAAAGCGTGCGGAGGCTTCTTGGTCGAAATGGGTAAGTGGACTTAACGCTTTGGGAGCTTTGCACCTAAAATACTGTAAGGATTTTGACGCTGAAGCTCCTGAATCAATGACTTGTTTGACTTGCTTCAGCAAGTTCTCTGAATATACTTAATCTGCTCGGCGTCACCTCAACTCCAGACTCTTAACAGTTCAAACTCAAGTGGAGAAGAGAGCGTCTGGCTTTCGTTTGCCATCACACTTTGCGCTCGCGTACGTGTGGGATGATATTTGGACGGAATAATCAGCGACGCGTCGCTGGGTTCGGCGTGCGGGCCCCAGTGGAATCGGCTTTTCCTCGCCGTCTGGACACGCCCAGTTGCCGTCTCCACCGTCTTATCTGCTCGGCGACACGGTGGCTGTGCAGCGGCTGCCACGTTGCGGCGCCGCTTCCTTTCAGCCAATGCTGCTTTATTTATAGTCAGCCTTGCTATAACAGGTATCTTTGTGTGTGTGTGTTTGTCTGTGTGTGTGTGTGTGTGTGTGTGTGTGTGTGTGTGTGTGCTTGTCTAAAATGTGTGCTTCCTGCAATGTATCCGAGGCGTGTCACAGTGGGACACACAATGATGTGTGCAGCAGGGCGGCAGAACTGGGTCAGAGGGAGGTAGAGAGGAGAGAGGGGAGAGAGAGAGAGAGAGAGAGAGAGAGAGAGAGAGAGAGAGAGAGAGAGAGACAGAGGCAGACACGTAGAGAGAGAGAGAGAGAGAGAGAAACACTGACAGCTCCAGAAACCACAGAATAGATTTATCAGCCATGTTCACATCCTGGTGCCCTCCATTTACCAATATCGCCCCGGTGCATCCCTCCCTCTTCCTCCCCTCAAAATGCAGATGTTCATCACTTCATTTCCTTCCAAGAGCAAAATGAGTTGTCATGTTGCACAACCAATCTTTTTCGCATTGATTGAGCTCATTTTTGCTTTTAAGAAAGAAGGCGGGTGGTCTGTGCGGGTCTCCGGCCTCATGGAACCTCACCTCGGGGATTTAAAACTGAAGCCCTTAAAGAAGCGCGAGCTGTCCTTTATTGTGAACCCCCCCCCCCCTTCCGTCGACCTTGTCTGTGTGGCTTTCACCTCCTCCGCTGCTCTACCGCTCTGTCGCCCTCTCCTTCCCCTTGATTCGCCGTGACGTCCTGTAAAATGGATGCATTTGTATGGACTCAAAGGTCTCGGACGGATCTCAGAATGCTTGGCGTGAATATCAAGACGCTGAGCCCAGGATTAACCCCCTCACCGGGGAGCTTTCATCGTTCATCAGGTTCACATGACGATCAAAACCCAAAAGTAACGTGTACACAATCTCTCACGTTTTAGATTCTTACATTGATGCCTCAACTTTTGTTCCGAAACCAGGGGATGACGTTACTGGGGTTTGACAGTCCATTTTGAAATATAACCTTTCACGTTTTTTAGATATCAGTAACAGTTAAATACTAGAACAGATTTCAAATGAAGTATTATTGAATAACCAGTACCACAGAAAACAGTTTTAAAACTGTTTGATTGCTGTTTCATTCCGTGAATGATAAACCTTTGCTTTCTCACTTCATTTCTGTCATTTTTGTCTGGCAGTGAATTTAAAAAAAAGGGACAATATATTGAAAGATAAGTGTTATAAGCCTCCACACCAACGCATTAGGCCCCAGTCCATCCCAGAGCCTGGATGAGATAGCCTGGCGCAGGTCTCAGCTTTATTAACTATTTGGACAATCCTGCCTACGAACTGCTCAGTAATATCTACTTGCTCCTGTTGCTAATATCCTGTTGCTCCTGCAATATCAGCTGGCCAAGCTCGAGGGACAAAGGATTGTTTCCCTCCTGTAGGAGCTAAGAATAGCTGTATATCAAATCTGAAGTAATGTATTAATGGCTTAGTGGTTTGAATATTGGCGTAATTCTAATTGGATTGGATTGGATATGAAAAAAATGTAAAACCTTGTTATAAATATTCGACTACATGCAGCTATATAAGCATGCAACCCAATGCAGCTTGAAACCTTCAAACTAGATCTACATCAAATATATATGGTTTTTTTCTTCAACGGTTTATTAAATGCCATCTTGCAGTGCCTATATGCTGCATACTGCATAACAACCTGTGACCCTGATGGTTTTCAAGCCGCTCACTGGAATATTGCTTCTGTCGCAGTATGGCTCCGCTGAATGCCATCGCATTGCATTTCAACCTCCATGACTCTCAGCCTCGTCTCTAACGCCACCTCCACGTCTCTGGTGCGCACCAATGATCCTCTGCTGTGACTGTGTTTTGAAAAAAAAAAAGTAATCTGGCAGTCCACTGCCAATCCTAACCACGCTCCATTCATCGCTTTTAAAGGATACACAAGACACGAGTTACTCGCTATCATTAACGCGGAGACGAGGCTCTCGTGCTTTTTACCCTTATGTTTATCTCGAGTGATCACCCTCTGGTGTCGCCCACCCACCGACTCTATCTCTCCTTCCCTCTAGCCCGTATAAGACGCTACTCCGAGACGATGGCTCTTTCAGACTCCTTCATCCAGCACCAGCAGCTGGACGCCAGCATGGCCGACACCTTCCTGGAGCACCTGTGTCTGCTGGACATCGACCAGGAGCCCATCACAGCCCGAAACACCAGCATCATCTGTACCATCGGTGAGCCTGTGGTGCATTGAAAGGGGACCCATTATGCTCCTTTTTTCATAAGTTATTATAGGTCCCTGAGGCCCCCAAAACATGTTTTTGAGAGGTTTTTAGTGCTGAAAATACCACGCACATTATGCATTCTAGGCATTTTAACATGTTTTTATACCATCCTGTTCCAAAGTAGGCTGTGAGCCAATGGTGTTTGAGCTTCCGGGTTTCGTTGAATTTACTCCGTAACTTTCACTGATTTCAGCTCATCAGTCCACCAAAATCTGGTTATGAACAAATTTGAGACGAGAAATAAGCGATCCAGTTGCTGAATCTTCACGCATATTAGATCTACAAGGCCTCATTTAAAAGTTGGTTCCGGCTTTGGTTGCAGTTTCTACACAGAGAGTCGGTATTAACTCCCACTTCTTTAGATTAGATTAGATTCAGCTAATTGTCATTGAACAGAGTACAAATACTGAGGCAACAAAATGCATTTCTCTGCATTTTACCCATCCTAAAAGATCTGTTTGTGGGGATACTCAGATGGAGGGTGGTTGTAAATCTAACGTGTCTCAATGTTACGTAGCACTGAGACACAAAGCCGAACGGCTCATTTCAGGACATCCCTTCTGGTTTAGGACGCTCACAATAAACTGACTGGGTTGTCTTATTTCACAGTTTGTGGGATAGTAGACCCATTAGAGACCCAAAAGTTTTGCACACAAGCACTGAAAAGGGTTGCATAACAGGCCCCCTTTAAGATGTGCAGTTGTTCCTTTGTTGGAAACGGGGGGTTTTATTCCTGGATATGGGACTGTTCTTTTCATAGCTCTGACCCCCTCTGCGCTCTCCTTTGAAGAAAACAACAGAACAATATTTACATTTATTTTCCGCTTAACAAAGAAGTCCTTTGAGTTTTCATCCCACGTCTTCCTCTCCCTCTCAGACCTCTCCACAGCCGATGCTGGACGCCTGCTCGGCTTCAGGGCTCTGGCTCTCTAAATGTTTGTCTTTGAACCCCCCCCCCCCCGCCAGGCCAGACATTTGTTATCAAGGTCGGCCGACTGAATGATTGAATATGTGTCACAGGGGGTTAGGTTTGAAACCTTTCGGACCGGCTGCACCGCTCCGTTTTGAATCCGTAACCGTCCCGTCCCTCTCTGTTTCTCATGCGAGTCCCTCAGGCCCGGCGTCTCGATCCGTCCCCAAGCTGCAGGAGATGGTGAAAGCGGGGATGAACATCGCCCGTCTCAATTTCTCCCACGGATCGCATGAAGTGCGTGCGCAAGTTCCTCTTAGTCTTTGGCTCTCCTGCCACTTTGCCGTGTGTCTCTCTATTAGTCCCCCCCTCTCTCTTTCAGTTTCACGGTGAAACCATCAAGAACATCCGCGAGGCGGTGGAGACCATCACCTCCGACCCGTTGTATTACCGACCCGTCGCCATCGCCTTGGACACCAAGGGGCCCGAGATCCGCACCGGACTGGTTAAAGGGGTGAGCGGGCGCAGAGGGAGGTGAATCTGATCAACCGGTCGGACGCGAGGGATCTGAAGCCGGCATTAAAACCGCCCGTCGGCGCTGCGGTACAAAAGCTTGTGGCCGAATGAACAGAGCCCATCGAGGCGAGCGCAGGTTTTTCCCAAACATGCTTATCGAAGAGGGACTGCGTGCGGCTTTAATTGAACGAGTGATGGAGCGCGGCGGTGTGCAGAGCTCCTGCCGGGCCCGGTGGGCTTCACGCTGGCTGGTTCCGGCCCAGACGCAGCTTTGGCGTTATGCAATAAGCAGGCCAGGCTTTTCATCACTGCTCTGTTTACCAGAGTGCCGGACCCTGCTGACGCATTTTGGCCGTGTGGGGGCTTTCTGTGCGAGGAAGTCAATTTGAATGTTTTTGTTTATGCCAGTTCTTTACGGGCTCTTCAGTGCATAAAATGGATGTACAG
>NC_137195.1:13650677-13690677 GCF_960531495.2 Zeus faber
ATACTGTATATATACAGTTTATATAGGTCAGAACATCTTGGTCTCACATGCATGCCTGGTACTATGGTTGAGATGCTTTTCAGGCAGTCATTGGCCTTTACTGATGTCATTTTTTTTTACGTTTTTAGTGTTTATAGTGGTGATTGAACCCATAACCCTTGTTATGGGTCATTAAGCGTTGCAGAACCACTGTGGAATCCTCTCTCTGTCCTTCCCTTCAGGTAGCTCGCCAGTCCCAGCTGTTAAGAGGAGTATTTCCAGTCCTTTACCACCCGCTGCCTGCCCCCGTCTGGGCCGATGACGTAGACAACAGGGTCGACTATGGAATGAATATAGGTGTGTATAGATTGGTGCTGGGGTTTGTGTACGACTAAGAGTTATTAAGTTACTTCGGTGAAAGTTTTTTCACCGAAGACCCTGTGTGGTGATTTATCGGTGTCGGTTATTTATTGGAGCAAGTGCAAACTGTAGGTTATTGATTAGTAGCACTTTTGCCCTTTAACAACCATAAATCTCTCCCTTTCCCTTTCTTTTCTCTTTCTCATTCTTCTCACCCTTCCTCCTCGCCTGCGACGCAACAGGGAAGGCGAGAGGATTCTTCAAGTCGGGCGACATGGTGATAGTTGTGACGGGCTGGATCCCGGGCTCGGGTCACACCAACATCATGAGGGCTGCCAACGTGCCCTGAACACCTCCACCTCCCTGGACGCGCAATACGATGAACTCGCCGTCCTATTCTTCATTTACATTCCACACATACACAAATGAAAACATTGCTCTGGCAGCAACAAGTTTCTTCGCTGTTCAATTGAAAGTATAGTTTAGTCAAAGTATTTTGTTGCAAATAGTTGCTATCTATTAAAATGTGTTTTAATTACATTGTTTTCAATGTAGTGACTCCTTCCAAATAAAACTTGTATCATTGACTTTTGTTCTGTTTTTTTCATTTGAATTATTATAGAAGAATTTGTCAATACCACAAACACTTTCTGCTTTTTCATTAGAGTTTGTTAAGTTTAGGTGTAGGAAAATGTTTATACATGATGTTTATTAAAAAAGGTTAATTTATTTTTTACTTTGGGCTAAATTTTTTCATTGTTATAACTTACCTTGTTGTATGTAAGATTTGTGATAGTAGTCAAATTTACGTAATTAAATTGTTGACTTCTTTCCTTGGATTTAATTTTCAATAATTTACGTTTCCATGAAATCCCAAACACATTATGGTATTTCTGTGAGTAATTACCATTGCACGGCTTCTATTTTTCTGATGCCTCGCTGGATCTTGAAGGCATCACACAGTCGCACATGTCAGTGGATTTTACTCAATGTGGTAATGAGTTTTTATGGATAACTATTTTTCGTATTTTCATTAATCCGGCAAAGTAATGGAGACTACGGAGATAAAATATCAACTGAAGGGATCTACTGACATATACAAGGTAATAAGGTACATGAATACACACGTAAATCGATAGTTTGTAATGTCAACCACTACAAAGTGGTTTGAGTGGTGTAGTTACAGAGTCTACACAGCACAGTGGACACGGTAGCAAGAGACATTCTCAATCGAAATCTGTACATATATGGTAAATTGTACGATGATGTCATAAAGCGTCTTATTGTAAATCTCAACTCGTTCATTTTCTTTACAAATAGTGACGTGTCAGTTAAGCAAGACCAGCTGAATATTCGGGATCAAAGTTGTTCAGTTTTTAACGGATATCTGCTCCGTATGGGGATCGATTTGGTTGAAACTTCAACCACAAGATCCTTATGACATACCGGTTTAAAGACACCTTAACCATGTTCACAGCTAATGTCATTGTCGTGCTCCAGATACTTTTATCCAGGTTGGACATATTTCGGCGTGAAATGCATTGGACCACATGTTTCAATCAAATTTGGTTGGTTTATGTTTCATTTCTGTTCCGTATGTGGATTGATTTGGATAATATTTCAACTACGAGGTGTTTGCGACATACCGGTCCAAACGCGACATTCCAAAATTCCGCAAATTTCCCCAGAACAATAACAATAGGGTTCTAGACCTATTGGCTGGATCCCTAATAATACTGACTTCAGAATGGATAAAGTGTTAATATTATTCTATTCTATTCTATTATTATAATTAAGGCATTATATAATTGTTAATTATTGAAGGCATTAAGTCCATATAATATATGTATAATAATACCCTTAAATTCATCTTATTTACTGTCACTCTGTGGTAGTCGAGGGGGCTTGGTTAAGCCACGGTCTGCAGGTGACGGTGCTGGCTTCTTCCTGTGGCGGCGCAGCTGTGCCCGGTCTGCCCGATCAGCCTCTTCAGCGCTCCGCCACCCCCCTTTCGGTGGGGATCGCGTGGTGCTGGTTGTCGCAACGTCTGAGGACCGGACCGCGACCAACATTAATTCGACATTAAATACAGACATTAATTGTCATCATTACTTTATGTTCCCGGTGTTGGCCAGTGAGCCATTTTGTTCTGACGCAATAAACTCACGCCATGTGGGTAGACACTCCCACACACTGTTGTTATGGTTATTATTTTACTGTTATTTATTATTATTATTAGGGGTCCAGCCAAAGGTGGCAGGAGCCCTATTCTATTTGTTAATGAAAAACTGATGTCAGTATTCTATGGATGTCATAGATCCACCGCAAGACAAGATGAATAAAATATGTCTGCAGGATGGCCCCGACATGCCGTTGTCCACGTTTGCTCCAGATTGGTTCATTATTGTGGAATAATTTGGTCACAAACTGTATTTTTTTTTTTATCATCGCCGCGACGTGACGCAAATGACGGCTGGCACGGGTCACATGATAGCGTTGGCAATCGGGACTCACCAAGATGACGGCATGTGCAGACGTAACATGATGTCAGAACTTTATGGATGTCATGGATCCGACGAACCCACAGACAAAATGGACAAGATTTGTGGCAGCAGGGGCAGCAGGGGCAGCAGGGGCAGCAGGGGCCGCTTCTTGCTGTATGCGGACTACGCGGTTGCAAGTGGTGCCCGAAGCCACCAGGGGGGCCCCAAGCTGCCATTTTAGCCTTTTTATTTATTAATTCAATTAATAAATGAACGAGTTAATTAATTAATTAGTTCGTTCATTAATTAATCAAAATGACCGAACTCTCTTAGTAGCCAAGCGCCCTCTTTTCCTGTGCTATGGCCTAATTTATTTTATTTATTGTTTTTTTTTTGCGGGGGGAAAGGGATATTTTTATACGTTTCGTTTTTATCAGTTGCAATGTTTGCCTTGATTCCTCAACAACTTTGTTCCTAACATTTAAAATAAACATTTTAAAGAAAATGCAGCACCTGACTCATTCATACATATTTGGGAGATGTCATAATGCAGATTTGGTAAATCCTGTAAGCTTTCAGGAGTTTCTTGATGTAGGGGAGCCCCAGTTATTATCATTTTCTGTTTTCTTGCTGGGGTCAGCTTGAAATGTTTGATTTGATTGATTTGAATTTGAGAGAAAAAAAATATGTTTTTCACAGATCTAGCCTCTTTTCCCCTTAAAGTGAACCTGATTTATGCATTTAAATGTTACGTA
Source organism: Zeus faber (assembly GCF_960531495.2). Taxonomy (NCBI): domain Eukaryota; kingdom Metazoa; phylum Chordata; class Actinopteri; order Zeiformes; family Zeidae; genus Zeus; species Zeus faber. The sequence continues at coordinate 13,654,255 of NC_137195.1, forward strand.
TGGAGTTCTGAAGTATTACCAGAAGACAGTTTAAACAGAGCACAGCATATCAAACGTCATAAATATATATATACGCTTCTGAGGACAACTGACATGTACCAGAGTAAGCTCTACAAAATAAAATCCCAATAAAAATCACTGTCAAAATGTATAGGTATTCCAGAGATACCAATGTATACAATCTTCCTGAATTATAATTACAGGTAACAATAACCATAAGCAATTACATAATTCAGGTGACAAATATTTATTGTGTATGTGTTCTGAAAAACTTTCATTATTTTTGTGTTTTTGGGTTCCCTTCCCCTCAAAAAATTGTGACAATATCAACAAAAATGTGTAGGACACTACACACAATTGATTTAATTATATATCCTCTACAATTGAAGTCAGTTAAACCACTTACCTTAGTTTATTAATAGGTATGCATTATTATCGTGAAGGCAGTTTTCTGTTAATTTACAAAGTGCAATAAAATAATTCTGTTCCCCAAAATTTATTAATAATCGTAATAAATAATCATGATCCCAATATTGACTTAAATAATCATGATTATCATTTTAGCCATAATTATGCAGCCTTACTATAGAATTATACCCGCCATTAGTAGTGGTGAAGGAAAGCCACCCACAGCCACAAACTGCCTGATCATAGAATTACACAGACACCAGGCCGGAACAAATGAACTTCTGCAGTCACAAAACCGGAACAGAGAGCCAAAGCACACATGTCCATTGAATTTAAACAAAGGGCCGACTACCCTGGACCCAAATATAGCTACCTGCAGCTATATTTATTATTATAATTGTTGTTGTTAGCGGTCCAGCCCACATTTTGAAATCTAAAATTATTTGAAACAGAGGAACGGCAGAAGCTACAAATGCGGTTTACCTCTTTTGTGAATGTCACAAACACCTTGTGGTTGAAGTTTCATCCTAATCGATCCACATACAGAGCAGAAATTTGTGAAAAACCGACCAGACTTCATTGATATCACAGACGAGGTCCAATGCATTTAATGCCAAAATATCTCCAACCCGGCTAAAAGTATCTGGAACACAACAATGACATAAGCATCGAACACGGTTAAGGTGTTGTTTAAACCGATATGTCACAAGCATTGTCATCATACGTCGTTTAAGTTTCATTCAAATCGATCCACATACGGAGCAGATATTAGTGGAAAAACTGAACGACTTTGACCCCAAATATTCAGCTGGTCGTGCTTTACTGACATGCCACTGGTCATAAACAAACTTAATGAGATGAGATTTACAGTAAGATGCTTTATGACATCATCATACTATGTACTATAAATGTGCAGATTCCGATTGAGAATGTCCATTTGGACCCTGTCGCCCTGTAGTGGTTCGACATTACAAACTATGCGTTTACTTATATATTTATGTTTATGTTTATTTCTTACCCGGTAGATGTCTGTAGATCTGTTCGATTTATATTTTATCTCTTTGGTCTCCGTTACTTTGTCGGATTCATGAAAAAAACGAGAAAAAAAAGCAGTCCACAAACACTCGTGAATATGCAACTGAGTGATGCGTTCAAGATCCAGCGATCCGTTGGAAAAATAGAAGCCGTGCAACGGTAATTACTCAAGAGTAATACCACAACGTTTTCCATTTTTTCATGTAAATGTAACTTATTGAAAGTGTAATCCAAGGATAAAAGTCTCTTCTTAAAGTTTGACTATTATCGTAAACCCCCGCAAACATGTAAACGTACATAAATACGTCATCATTGACGCACACGAGCAACAACGTCACCTACGATCACTGATACTCCACATGTACTTTAGAGTAAAAAATAAAGTTTTTTTTTAAAGAAACATCATATATAAACAGTTTCCTGCAGCTAAACGTAGTAGATTTAAATGAAAAGACAGAAAGTGATAAGTATTAACACGTTATTCCATAATAATTCTAATGACAATTGAATGTTAAAGTTCCATATATGTTGTCTCCATTACAATATAGACAAGTAATCTATTAACTTGAATATTCCAATTGTATATTATTAACAGAAAAAAATACAATGAAGTAGTAATTACTACTAATATGTATTTATTATATTTATGAGATAATATGTATTTATTATTATTCTTATGCAAAGTAATAACAAAGTTTCTTTTTACTTTTGTTCCAGATGCCAAAAAATAACCAAAAATTTAAGACAATAAAGAAGCCATTGCCCAAAAATCCAGTCCTCAATACTGTGGTAAAAACACTAATGGAAAAACTTTCAACATAAGTGTTAATTCACCATATCTGTCAGTATTAAGAGGCTGATTTAATCAGGATCAGGACAATTTGGAGACTCCAGAAATAAAAAATATGCTACTATGAGTTTAACAGCAGTTCTTAAGAACAAGATCCCGAATGTTTGCACATGGATACAAAATGACCTAGACAGTGTTTTAATAATAGGAAAATAAATAAAATCTTTATTGGCGTATGAAAAAGTCTTGTTAAATAAATTATAATGTTCCAGGAAGAGATTATATTGCAATAACAGAATTGCCACCAAGACCAACTTTGTTTAATACAATATTCCTAATGACATTGCTGAGCCGTTTATTGGCTGCATTGGTGTAGATCACCATGACACTGCGTTGTATAATAAAGCTATGCCAATTGATAGAGCATTTCAGAAATCACTGTTAAATATTAACGATGCATGTTTGTTAAATATTTTGGGTAAATCATGTACGACTGAGTGATGCGTTCAAGATCCGGCGAACTGTCGAAAAAATAGAAACAGTTCAATGGTAATTACTCACAGAAATATTGCAAAGTTTTTCGTATTTCATGGAAACGTAACTTATTGAAAATGTAATCCAAGGAAAAAGTGACCACTAAAATAACGTTAAGTTCAACTACTTACCTAAATCTCCGTAAATACGTAAACCTACGAAATTACATTATAATTGACACACGCAAACACAACGTCACCTACCCTCACTGAGACTGCACATGTACTTACACACAACAAGGTAAGTTATAACAATGACAATATTTGGTTTAAAGTAAAAAACAGTTTTTTTTAAGAAACGTCATGAATAAACAGTTTCCTACAGCTAAATGTAGCAGATTAAAATGAATAGACAAAGACAAATTATTCCATATTTTCCAATTGTACATTTTTAACCAAAAAAAATTAAGTAGTATTAAGTAGTAATCACAACTAACATGTATTTATTATATGTATAAAATAACATGTATTTCTTATTATTTTTATGAAAAGTAATTTCAAAGTTTATTTTGATATTGTCCCAGATGCCGAAAAATGGCCGAAGTGCTGAGTCGTTGTGTATTTGGGAATACATAACAAGTGGTATAAGGATGTAGAATTTAACAATAAAGGGAATAATCCTCTTTCCAAAATTGAAGAAGATCCAAAAACCACAAACAACAATAATGAATCTATGTGCATTGATAATATTGAAAAGGCCGATTTAAGTTCAGAAGATTAAAATATTGATGAAACATTAACTGATAAACAACAACGTGGAATGTTTATGGAACATGTTTCCAACCAGTTGCTATTGTATCAGAGCAGCACTTTGATGACATGTTGTCTGTAGCACCAGCGGAAGGGAACAACCCTGTCTGATGATTGGGAGATGAAACCAGTCCAGCAAAATGTTTCCCAGTTCTTTACCAAACAACAATTGGAACGTTTCATATGTGTTGTCGTCCAAGTTTGATTCACACCGATCATTTGTATTGTATTGATACCTTTGTATCAGGAAATATTGATAAAACTTAACAAACTCACAGAAGATTGAAGAACATTGGCGTTACACTGAGAACACAGTCACTTTGTGACATCATGAACCAATGCTATATAAATCCAGGGTTCGTCTCTGAGTGGTCTTTAACGGCTGCAACGTTGCACAGAATCCGGAGAACTGTAATACGTATCTAACACGACTACACTGGACCCCTGTATTGCTGCCTATATATATATATATAATAATAAGAATTATAATTATAATAATAATAAGAATTATTAAGATTATTACAATTAGATATCCAATCATTCAATTTGAAGATAAGGCTCGGTCCCCCTGCCTTCTCCATTGTAGACCGTATGATCTGACGGATCAGCAATCCTCCTTGTCAGTGATAAGACCCAGATGGACGCTGTCTCTGGACACAGTCTCCGTCCCTAAACGAATTAACTGTTTGCGTCTGCTTGAACGGCTATTTCTCCCCTCTCCATTTTTAAAACATCACAATCACCCAGCACCGCCCCTAGGTTTTCGTCCTATAAAGAGTGTGGTTTCCATATTCTCTCTCTCTCTCTCCCTCTCTCTCTCTCTCTCTCTCTCTCTCTCTCTCTCTCTCTCTCTCCATCACGCAATTTCCTCGTTGGATGACGCTATACCTGCGATGGCTGCGTGCGTGCGTCTTGCGCCGACCGGGCACGCGGCCTTGAGGGAGGATGATGGGGATGCGGATGGATGTCATGGCAACAAGGCGATTAGAGCCAGACCTTCATATACACATTTATTTATTTAATATGTCAGTTGTGCGCCGAGTGCGCCCATGTGGACGTATCTGCACGGACAGGAATACAAATACTCATCATAGTAATAATAATAATGATCAAAAAATAAAATAATAATAATACTAACGAGAAGAAGGAGAGGAAGGAGAAGCAGAGCAACATCAGAACCCTCAACAAGTTATTTTGTTTTTTCTTTGTTTCTTTCTTCAGAAGATAATTCAGAGGAGTTACTTGCTGTCAATGCGTTTCATTTATTTGTTCTGGGATGGAAGAGGAGTGGAAACAGTGCTCTTGCCTTTACACAAAACAGTGTAATTGAAAAGTCGGAACTGAGGACAGATGGAGGACGCGCCTGCTGGAAGAATAGATTATCTCGGGCTGTTGGACTCCAAACACCTGAGCGGGTTGATTCTTAAATCCTTGCCATGAATTTAACAAAAAAAAAAACCCTGTGGTAGAGACCAGCATCCCGGTGTCTAGTCCTCTCAGCTCGGCGTTGACGGGAGAATCTGATTGCGTCAATTTGGACATGGCTGGAAATAAAATGGGATGAATATTTGGGGGTAATTCAACGTGAGTTTATTTCCTGTCTATTTTTAAGAGCGTGTTTCTGCTTGTGCGCGCATCACAATGAATCAGCGCGTCTTTTCACCGTGCGCGCCGTGCGCGCATTATGTGAGTCCCCGATGTGGGTTAACAACCATCCCTCAAGTGTCCTTCATCCGCGGATGAGTGTTCCCCAATCTACCAATCTTCAGATGATCCATTATATAATGACATATGTTGGAAATAGGACGGGGTGAGGAGCCGGAACGCGCACACCCAGTACACGCACGGCCAATGAGCGACGAGCCTCGTTGTCTCTCCAGGACCGGGATCCGGTGCCAACATGCCGGGCGTCGGAGCGCTGAGGGCGCCTGCGAGGAGACGGCGGAGAAACAGCAGCGTTTCAAGGACGAGGAAGGAGGAATGATTGAGAAACGTCCATAAGGACTGAAAGGGGGGGGGGGGGGGTGAAAAGGTGAGACAGCTACTGGCGTCATGCGGGCAGAGTATTAGTAATTTTTTTTTTGCTATGTTTAAGTGTCTATTTCCAAGGGCACTGGGGTAAGGATGGGCAGATCAGTGGACGGGGGGCGAAGGTGTGAGCTCATCAGGCGGACCCCTCCTCACTCAGGCTACCCGGAAACCTGAATGTTTTGTTATTGACTTTGACATTCCCTAATGTCTGTACCATTCTCTGTACCATTATTTCTCTAGTGGAGTCTGGAGTAAAACATTATACTCACATCATTTACACGCTTCACAAGTTGGGATGGATGGAGTGACAGGTGTGGCCACCCCAAGTAGTGCAGGGGGCTCTGGGGGTGACAGCCTCCCCAGGCGTAACGGTGGGGACTCGAAGCGTCGCAGTAAGGGCAGCCTGCCCTCTCCAGGGTACAGGCTGTCCCAGGCCTCTCTGGAGGGGGAACGAGGCTCCGTGGGAGCAGACAGCTCAACCAGACGTCGACTCTCCATCATGAGTGCTTCCACCAGGGACGGACTTCCTTTCCGCTCAGCCGGGACGCCAACTACACCGGTCCCCTTGCTGCCTCCACCATCCTCCTCGGCACAGCCTCAGATCCAGCCTCAGCCTCGCTCGGTGGGCTTCGCCTCTTCTCGTGCTGCCCTGGCCTCCACCTCCTCCACAGGTACGGGAGTGGTGGTGGTGGCCACCGGCCTAGAGACCACCACGACAACTGCCTGCAACACCACCGCGGCTGGAACCCCTGAGATTGGGGGTCTGTCAGGGATGGGCGGCTTTGGGATGGGGTTGGATGGGGAGGACTACAGCTATTCCAACCAGAGCACTTTCATCCAGAGACAGTTTGGAGCCATGCTCCAACCAGGGGTCAACAAGTTCAGCCTGCGCATGTTTGGGTCCCACAAGGCAGTGGCGCTGGAGCAGGAGAGGCTGAAATCAGCAGGGGTGTGGATCATACACCCCTACAGTGACTTCAGGTAGGAAACACTCCCATGCTTCGAGGTTCAGAAGAATAACACAACTTGTTGCTATCTATAGTGCATGTGCTGTATTGCTTTATTTTAATAATCATTTGAAATTATGCATATGAAACTGAGCACTCAATCACTTGAGCTGTGATGAACAACACTTGAGCAGAGGAGGTCAAAGAACAGTAGCCACTTCAGTTTGTCGACAAGGGGAAGGATAGAGAGAGAGGGTGTGACCCGCCATCCAAAAATACTTGGTTAAAGAAAAAAATAATTCTGTTTGTATTTGTAAGTAAGAGGAAGAGAAGGGGCAAAATTTATCAGGACAGAAAGTTCCCTGGGGATAATATTTCAAGAGAACAGTGACATGAAAGCAAGTGGGAGGCAAAAAAACAAGTGAAGAGAGGGGTGCACAGTCCCGAGGACACGGTCAAAGCAGTGGGAGAGGAAGAGGAAGGTGTTGATGCACAGGGCAGTGGGTAGGCGAGAGTGGACTCCATCTAACTGCAACACACCACCTGCAAGAGAGGAGCAGGGGACTCGTGAATGGGAAGAAAGCCACAAGCCAGAAAGGCCCTTGTCGACATCTTGACTCTCAGTGTAGAGAAGCAACAAGTTTGACGAAGGGGAAGACAGGCTAATGCAATAGGCAGCGACAGGTAGATAGAAAGAAAAAGAAACGAAGCAAATCCATTTGTACTGCTTATCAATATACAGTTGTGGATCCACAGGAACAATCACATTAACTGGAAAACGGACAGGCACAGCACTCTCTGCTGGTGATTTCATGCAAGGATGCTGATTTGCCGTTGTCAAAAACTAACAAGCGGTGAAACCTATGTCATAAAATAAAATGGGGTTCATGTTGTACTGATAGGGCGTCTCCCATTTGAGTAGAAATTGATGCCCTGTTTTCAGCATTGTGAGTATATTCATTTGAATGAGTAGAAGTATGCAAGATCAATTTTAATGGCCTCTTCAAATCTGTCAGTCACACACACACACACACACACACACACACACACACACACACACACACACACACACACACACACACACACACACACACACACACACACACACACACACACACACATTCATGGTTACGGAGTGACAAGCTAGACATTCCGTCTGCATTTTCTTGTTTGGTATTTGGAGCGGTGATGGGGACCACCACTAATTGGCTTCTTACTAATGTGGCTTGCTGGGGAGTTTGTGTAAATAAGCTCGTAAAATGTGTTGCTGCAGAGCAGCGAGACAGACAGCGTTAGTAATCTCCAGACTTCCTCAACAATGGATGACTTGATCGCCCCCAGGCCCGTGGCCCACTTTTGTTTCATCAGCCATACACACACAAACACACACAAACACACACGGACACACACGGACACACGCACACATGCACACGCATGATAATAGAAAGGAATCATTTCTATATTGTCTGCGAATGTGGTGATCACTCAAAAGTTCCACTTATGGATCTTCTCCCGAGGGGTGATTTAAGGTGGAGGAACACAAGATGAATGGATCAACGGCCTGTTGAATCTCATCCCTCCGATACTCAATATTATTGTCAAGATGTTAATGGGCCTCATTATCAGGTCTGAGTAGTATCACAATTGAACATTCATAAATTAAGCATGGTGTTCTAAATTATGCACAATGAGTATGTATTATGCATAATTCAGACATCTAACTTTACAGTTAAGTACTTGTGGACTGGGTGCAATGACCAAGAGGAACTCAATGGGGCTGGAAAAAAAAGGAAAGAAAGAAAGAAAGAAAGATAGATCAATGTCATTGTTTAATGATGTCAATTCTGCTCAGCTCAATTATCTATTTTTGTCACAACATTGACCTTAACGTCTGACCTTAAAGACTTTTTCAGTGAGTGAGTGAGTGAGTGAGTGAGTAAGAGAGTGAGTGTGTGGACAGTGTGTGTGTGTGTGTGTGTGTGTGTGTGTGTGTGTGTGTGTGTGTGTGTGTGTGTGGCTCCTCTGTATGGAGTCTGGCGATAAGCTCTCACATCTCTTACCTCATTAAGTTGGGGCGAGCGGCTGCCGCACGTATAAGAATCCATAATGAGGGACAGAAGCAGAATAATAGATTCATACAGTGGAACAAAGGGAAACTTCCCGCGCCAATAGGAGGGGAGGCAAAAGGAAATGAAGATTTGTCTATTTATTGAATTAATTCAAGTAGCGCTACAATGGAGTTGCCAGCCTCAATGCATACAGAGCAGACTCCTGTGAGGTGGTCGATTCTTGGCTGTAACTGTCTGTCTCCCTGGCAGGGTGGCGGCTGGATTGCTGTTTAGGAGTGAGATGTGTCCCGATGTGAACAAGGATCTAATCACAGCAGAGACTTGGCCTCCATTGTCGTAGAATTAGTGTTTGGTTTGACACCAGCTGAGCAGACGGAGGTCAGCTCTTCCCAACACCTGTTCATGTCAATGCTGGAATACTGATTAGACTGTGGTGTGAAACTTTGAATGCATTTGCACTTCACACTGTGAGTGTGTGTGTGTGTGCGTGCGTGTGTGTGCAAGTACGGATACACTCATTCACACAGCAGCCAGAGCCGTGCACGGCAGTGTGCAGGAGATGAGGATCAGTGAGTATTTCACCTGACATAAAAAAACCCCTTCAGTTTATTATTAGTTCATCTGAGATCGTCCTCAAGTGATGGAGAGATATGTGTGTGTGTGTGTGTGTGTGTGTGTGTGTGTGTGTCTGTGTGTGTCTGTGTGTGTGTGTGTGTGTGTGTGTGTGTGTGTGTGTGTCTGTGTGTGTCTGTGTGTGCTCCTAAAGCCTACACAGTTAGGTAAAGGTACTGCACCACATTCGTAAAGTCTAGGATTCGAAATTGGTGTTGATAATAAAAAGGTGGCGCCAGTCCCTCCCTGGCTCCCTTTAATCAGAGGTGAAATAGCCCATCTTCCAGATCAGCACACGGTCCCCACCAGCTCCACAGCACCTGCAAGATCTCGATTAATGTTTTTGCAGATGAATGCCTTTATTTAATGCCAGGGTGTGTGTTCCCACTCATATTGGCAACAACTCAATGAGGAGTGTGTGTGTGTGTGTGTGTGTGTGTGTGCGTGTGTGTATCGCTGAGCAGCGATGACTCATACTTCATCTTTATCAGTCCAACACGAGCGTCACACCACCGGAATGTGTTACTGAAGTAGCGTTCAATAACAATCAGAGAATTAGGTGGAGCGAGGGAGCGGTGTTGACAGTTGACGGATGTGAACCACGGTGACAGCTAATATGGGCGAAAAGGCTTGGGATGATAAAAACATACGGTTTTAGATGATGCAACGGCTTCTCTCTCAAACCTTTCAACTTAACTCCGGATGACAAGAGAGAAATGTCCGTCGCTTCACGGTGTCACGACCACACCGTCAGGCTACGTCGACGTGGCAAACTATTCGATGCAAAAACAGCGCAGGCTTTCTAAGGCTATCCTCGCCATCACTCTCTCTCTCTCTCTCTCGCTCTCCTTCTCTCGATCAATGTCTCTCTACCCCTCTCACACTGTCTCTTTCTCTCTCTCTCCCTCTTTAGGTTCTACTGGGACTTGTTGATGCTGCTGTTGATGATGGGGAACCTGATCATCCTGCCGGTGGGGATCACCTTCTTCAAAGACGAGAACACGCCCCCGTGGATCATCTTCAACGTGGTCTCAGACACGCTCTTCTTGGTCGACCTGGTCCTCAACTTCAGGACCGGCATAGTCAAGGAAGACAGTACCGAAATCCTGCTGGACCCAAGGTCAGTGTGTGTGTGTGTGTGTGAGTGTGTATCGGGATCCACGGGCGATGTAATCTGAAATGGCAGAATGGCATGGTTAAGTATGTTTTCACAACCCATCTGTCACAAGTGTCCTCAAACTAATCTGTGTGTTAGATTTGTAGAGGTAACACGCTGCCAGCGGTGATGCTTCTTGATCCAGCTCTGGAGCTTGTGCATATTAATGAGGGAAGATTTGTGGCTTGCACATATTGGATTTGCTCGCACAGAGACAGAATGCAAACAAGCCTCACCTTTGCCGCTCCCATGCAGGGCCATCCGCCAGCGCTACCTCAAGAGCTGGTTCCTGGTGGACTTTGTGTCGTCCATCCCGGTGGACTACATCTTCTTGATGGTGGACCTGGAGGCGCGGCTGGACTCTGAGGTCTACAGGACCGCCCGGGCGCTGCGCATCGTGCGCTTCACCAAGATCCTCAGCCTGCTGCGACTCCTGCGCCTGTCCAGGCTAATCCGCTACATCCATCAGTGGGAGGAGGTCAGTGATGGCAGGGAGAGTACAGAGAGCAACGAAACTCAGACTAATGATGTGGCACTGATAGGCCAGCGACTATTTAACATATAAGTATATTGTGTAAGTATACAGTATATATGCTAATATATAATGTAGGGCTGCCCCCAAATAGTTGACAAAATGTTAGTCGACTAGAATAGTCGAAAAAAAGGGGTTCCTAACGAGGGGATGCCAACACTGGGAAAACGATCTTTTGTACACCACATTTCTGTACAAATTATGTCAATATCTAATTAAAATTTGTACAATAATAAAATAATAATAGGGCCTAATAAGTTTAACCAACGTAATGTTTTACTGGTGTTATTAACAGGTGGCTCGCTTAGTGCGCGCAGCACTTGCAAATGAAATGTATATTCTAAAGGCTGCTCATTAAGTTTTGTATTTATCTGTAATGTAGCACAGTGTTAACAATGTTAACACTTTATAACACGTTATAACATTCATTCTCAGCCCTGGAACCCAAAACATTTTCTGATGCCCCAAAAACATGTATTTAAACAGTCAAATTAATATCATAAACATGTGACGATAAGTTGACTAATGGCTTGAACTGACACTTGTAGAACTGTCGACTAGAGAAATCTTTAGTCGGGGGAGGCCCTAATACTCTGTATATAAGTTGGTGACAACATCAGCTAGGTACTGCTCTGAGCGGGAGACTCAATCTCCTTGACAGGCCACAGACTTTGTTTACTACTCACAAGCAAACTTGCTGACGCATCTAACCAAGATAATAACTTTCCACGATTGGCCATCCACTTGTTTGACTCCTCACTAGCCAGGTACTAACTCTTCTAGGCAAGAAAATGACTCCCTTCCATCAGTGATTGACTGGTGTGACACCAAGAGCTCGGTTACGCTTTTGTGATTGGATGCGCCAGATCGGACCACAGACCTAGCGTCCTGACTTTACACTTGAATGCGAGCACAAAAATAACTTTGTGATGAAATGCCACGGGGGGCAATGGAATCGGTTTTGTTATTTTTCTATCTTAAAATGATATTCAGTGGTAGGGCAATATTAAAGAGGGTGCAGCGGAGGCGAGCACTGTATTCATGCATATCAATGCTGGTGTGTAAATGCGAGAGAGCAGCTGTGGAGGCGGGGAGTGGTTTTTTGCACCATCTGCAGGTTTGGGGGAGCCAGCACTGGCAAACCAGCAGGGGATGCAGCTGTCAGAGATTGAGGTAATTCGCAGAGTCTTTAAAAGCCGCTGTATCTTTGATCTCTCTCTCTCTCTCTCTCTCTCTCTCTCCTTCTCCTGAGCGAGGCTGTGCCCCGTTCCAGAGCCTGGCGACATAGCAGTCGTGATGGCGAAACTTTGCTTTCTGAAGCTTGTTTGAAGCTTCTTTGAACCTTTTGGAAACCTTGGTTTGAAAACTGGTTTGCTACTCGAAGCTTCATTCACAGTGCTCGCGGGGGACATCTGCTGGTGAAATCAATGTAGCGCAACAAACCTAACGACGACCGAGTATCAACGCACTAACTGACATGGCATGTATAGTGTAGTGAGTAATGTTTGCCCTCCTACATAGTAGACCCGGGCTCGATTCCCTGCGTGTCAACGACTCATGCTTGTTCATTGACTTGTGTTTTTCAATGTTTCAAACTTGATAATAAAACCTTGGGTGTGAGAAGGATTTTTTTTTGACAGTAAATGCAAGCACAGAAAAATAAAAGGGTTTAAGTAGATACTGAAAGTGGGTAAGGACAGACTGACTAACTCAGTGATTTGGGGATGTGTTGTGAAATATATTGTGCTATTATAGCCCCACTAGCTCCGCCACAGTTTCAAAAGCTGTCAAAACCGGTACGGGACGAATCAAAGCAGTCATGTGACTCACTGAGGGAACGAAGCATCATTTCCGTAACAAAGCAAGCTCCCAAGCAGAAGGTCAGTTGGAATTACTTTGCGAGTTCGATACAAGCATCGGAGCTTCAGATCAGACGAGACGACGAGCGTCAGACGATAACATCTCTACATAGCAGCACGTGCCCACCTATTAGTGTGAATTTTATCTTTGTTATAAAATATACGCCCAGCAGAGACGGGTTTTCCATTCCACCTGGCCCCTGGTCCACCTGGCCATTGGGCGCCACTGTAACAACTCTCTTGTCGTTTGTGGGGTAGGATGATGATGTCTCAGATGATGATGTCAGATCCGATCTGGTAGTGTCCAAACCTGACAGCATCCAATCACAAAAGTTGCATTGAAACAACAAGTGTAACCGAGCCCTTAGTCACTGTGTCACTGGATTAAGTCATTTATCTAATCAATTTTAGTGGAAAAGGCAGTCTGGCAGGATTCTTGCTGGCGGTACTTGATTTTATCTGCACAAGAAACAAGACAGAGTACCGATTGGCTTGAAAAAAACAGATATTTAGAAATATTTCCAGCTTTTAAAATTAAATAAAATTCATTAAATAAGAAAGAATAATTAAATAACTTTTATGTATTTCACTCGACTTCTGTTTTTTTTCATTTGGCTTCACCATATCCCCTTGTTTATAAATGACTATGAATTATAGCCTATAAATACATTTTGTTATCATAGCTACAGTTCTATTTTCAGTGACAGTGTTTCAGACAGTGTTTTCCCGATCTAAGCGTTTGCCATCTGAATAGAAAGACAGTTACTGAAGGAGTTGTCAAATGCATCAATCTCTGGTGAAGGAGAATGATTTGCTCATCTTAATGAAATGTCAGTAACTTCATTACTGACATTTCACATCAAACAAGTCGACTCAGAGTTGTTGGCCAATAATAAATCTGATTTGTCTCTAAATGTTTTTTTTGTTTTGTTTGTTTTTTCTTCTGCAATGAGTAAGCATAGGATATGAGTATATCCTATGCTTTTGATGAAATTATTAGAGTACTTGGTATAAAATTTTCTCAAGTATAAAATATAGAAGTACCTGTCCAAAATCAGGACCTCATAATTCAGTACAGCTACCCTTTCAGCTACATATAGGTTGTTTGTGGAATCACTCAAGTAAAAAAAGATAATACCCCAAAATTGCACTGATGTACAGCACTTAACGTTTCTCGGTTAACCTCCAGATCTAGGAGATCCCATAAAACTCCAGGCATCGTCCTCTCAGACTAACCTCCGTATGTTCCTCCTCCTCCTCCTCCTCCTTCCCAGATCTTCCACATGACCTATGACTTGGCCAGCGCCATGGTGAGGATTGTCAACCTGATCGGCATGATGCTGCTGCTGTGCCACTGGGATGGCTGCCTCCAGTTCCTGGTTCCCATGCTGCAGGACTTCCCCCCTGACTGCTGGGTGTCCAAGAACAACATGGTGGTCAGTTACAAAATAGCAGCCATTTGTGTGTGTGTGTGTGTGTGTCTTCCCATGTGTTTTTGTCTGATATTTACACTATTTTGTTTATTACAGCAAAAAAACGGACAGGATATACAGTACAGAGTATGTAGCGATGAATTCTGTTGACAAGACCCACAGAGTTATTAGTTCTGCCCCGAGCTCCTACCCAGTATGCATTGAATCTCAGAGGGACATCTCAGCTTGTTTGAACAAGTATATTCGTTTTGTATGTGTGCAAACCGCACATTTGGTTGAACACATTTTGTTTATTGTTGTGGAAGTGTTTGTGTACCAACCAGGGCAAGGCGGTTTATTTGGTCAAGCGCTGTTTGCTCGGTATCTGTGTTAATTGGATCATGCAGCAACACACCCAGCTGGAATAAGATTGACGATTATTTCCACAACAGCAATTTCCCAATTAAAAGGAATCAAAGTGATGAGGTCAGAGATGTGAACACAGGTAAACACAATCAAAAGCCTGGGGAATTTCTTGGAGATTTTGTCGCATGCATTAGAGCGCACAGACATAGACACACCGATGGAAGCGCACGGATAGACAGCTGTATGAATAGCTGACTCACATCTCACTCGTTGCCTTGGTTACTGTTGCTAGGCTTGCTGATGCTGGGAGTTTCCCTAGAGAAAGTCCCCTCACCGGCTGGACCATTCACATCTGAGCAGGGATGTAACACACAAATAACTTCAACACATGCAGCTGTGCATGTGTGTGTACACACACACACACACACACACACACACACACACACACACACACACACACACAGCATGTAGGACAGGCCTACATTATACTGCAAATAGATCACAGGTGCATTCTGTATCATTTTCACTTAGACACACACACACACACCCATACACACACACACACACACGCACACGTACACGCACACTCACACACAGTTAATGGCCTAATCATCACTCTTGCAGAAGTTTCCTCATAAAATCTGATGACTTAGGTTCTCTAGTCCACATTGTTTTGTCTTCTCATTAGCCCTCAAAGTGGGGGTTTAAAGGCGGGTTTAAAGGCGTAGTTTAAAGCGGAGGCAGTCGACCTCTTCGACAGTTAAAGTTATAGTCTTGGGTCTTTTGCTGAAGTGCTTTTGGATCACAGCCTCTGAAACAATTTCTGGAAATAATCCCCGAGAGTGGAAGCGTTCAATATGGCTGTTTGCTGGTAATCTTTCATTCTCTTTTCCATTGCTGCTCTCTCTCTCTTTCTGCCTTTTTTCTCCTTGTTCCTCCACTCACTGTAGAACGACACATGGGGGGTGCAATATTCCTACGCTCTGTTCAAGGCAATGAGCCACATGTTGTGTATTGGTTATGGGGCCCAGGCTCCAGAGGGCATGACCGACGTGTGGCTCACCATGCTGAGTATGATCGTGGGGGCCACGTGCTACGCCATGTTCATCGGCCACGCCACCGCCCTCATCCAGTCTCTGGACTCTTCAAGACGACAGTACCAGGAGAAGGTAAAAAAAGGAACCACTGCACCCTCTATGCATGAAATCCCTTTAACCACCATCTACTGTTTTGACCCGCAGACCATCTCTCTCTTGGTCAGTGCAGCCAGAATTTCTAAAACTACTCTGCGCAGGTGCTGCCACTAGGTGGACAAAGACAGTAGCCCAGCACAGACAAACATAGCTGGTCACAATATAGAACAAAATGCTTGTTGGCATAACTATTAAACTTAATGCATTGTAGATAATTATAAAGCATGTGCATTTGTGCGCAGATATTGTATATTTGAAAATCCCTACCTGTGTGTGTGTGTGTGTGTGTGTGTGTGTCAGTGTATGCGTGTGTGTATATATATATATATATATATATATATATATATATATATATATATATATATATAAATATACTTCTGTGCCTTTGTGTCATCACAGTACAAGCAGGTGGAGCAGTACATGTCTTTCCACAAGCTCCCTGCAGACGTACGTCAGAAGATCCATGAGTACTATGAACATCGCTTCCAGGGAAAAATGTTTGATGAGGAAAACATACTGGGGGAACTCAGCGAACCACTTAAAGAGGTAAAAATAAATGTGAACACCCCAAAATGTACACACACACACACGCACACGCACACTCACATGCACACGCGCACGCACACACACACACAGACACACACACAGACACACACACACACACACACACACACAGAATTCCCCCTCCAGTATCAAACCAGGCCCTCTATCATTTCCTTCCTTCTATTGCCATTCATTATTTATCTCGACCCTCTCTCTGTCTCTCTAGGAAATAGTCAGCTTCAACTGCCGTAGCCTGGTGGCCAACATGCCGCTGTTTGCCAACGCCGATCCGAACTTTGTAACAGCGGTGCTGACCAAGCTTCGCTTTGAAGTGTTCCAGCCCGCGGACTTCATCATCCGTGAGGGCACAGTCGGACGGAAGATGTACTTCATCCAACATGGACGAGTCGGCGTGCTCACCCGCGGCAACAAGGAGACAAAGCTCAGCGATGGGTCTTACTTCGGAGGTGAGGACAGAAGGAGACCGGAAGGAGGTGGAAGGAGATGAGGACAGTATTTGCACTTTTTTACATTTCAATGTACTTTTTTTCCCTCTTTATTTTTAACAAAAAAGAACAACAGACATTAATATTAATGATGGTAGTGAAAGAAACATACCATACTTTCAAACATGATATGTTGCCCAGGACTAGGAGGACATAAGGGAGGTAAGCACTAGTGAGTGTTGTATGAAAGGGTGGTAGCAGTATTGCCAATATCCTCCTGACATTGACACGAAAGGAAAAATACAGTTACAAACAAGTTGTCGTTTTACGATGAGATTTAACAGAATTGTAAACTCTCATTCAAACGCATTGATATATGTCTGTTTCTATCCCATGACCTCAATCCAAACTCTCCGCTTCCCCACGTTTAGAGATCTGTTTGTTAACTCGTGGTCGGAGGACGGCCAGCGTCCGTGCAGATACATACTGCCGACTCTACTCCCTCAGTGTGGACAGCTTTAATGAGGTGCTGGAAGAACACCCAATGATGCGACGTGCCTTTGAGACTGTGGCTGTGGACCGATTGGACCGTATTGGTAATGCATTGAATCCTCATTGGCTGGTCTATTTCGGTTTCAATAATGCATGAATGATGACTCACCATTTTCCATTCAGCTTTTTTTGTTCTACTGGGTTTTGTGTATGACCTTGGCGAATGGCTGTACTAATGGATGTGAGATCGTCAGGAGCGAAAAACAGGAATATGTCAAGGACAAAAATGTCATTGTCTATTGTACAATTTGAAGCCACATTTTCCTCATGCATAAGGGATAGCCTTCTCTCCCCATCCTTTCCTTCCACATCTCTGCTTTCAGTGTCTTGTCCCTTCTGCATTTAATTTATAATGATGTACTGTATCTGCTTTCTCTTCCGTAGGGAGGAAAAACTCTATGCTCTTGCGGAAGTCATCCCAGGGTGGTTCTGTAGCAGGGGGCAGTATGGGTTGGGGTGGAGGCCGGGGCGGTGGAGGCCCAGGGGCAGGAGGTCTGGCCGGTCTAGGTTCCTGTGACAGCATGTTGGTGCAGCAGATTGTCAAACACGACAGCATGCCTGCCATGCAGGAGGCCATTGCCGCCGCAGCTGCAGGAAGAGGCGGGGCCATGGGAGGAAGTGGCACAGCGTCTCCAAGGCCCCGGCCTGTGATCTGGGCACCACTGGTTCATGCTCCATTACAGACTGCAGCCGCTACTACTAATGTGGCCATCGCCCTCATGCACCAGCAGCAGCAGCAACAGCTGCAGCAGCTGCAGCAGCAGCATGCACTTGGAGGTGCTATATTTCTGCCCTCCCCCCTTATCTCTCCATCTCCCTCCTCTTCTTTCCCCATGTCTCCACCACGTGGCCCTGTGCTGCAACCTCTACGCCCATCTGTGAGCTCACTTATTGGAATGATTGGGGTAGGCGGGTTAGGTGGCCTCTCCCCCAGAGGGGGGTTTCCTGCCTCCCCCTCACCACTAGGCCCCCCCGGGGGGCTCACAACACCACCTGTTGCTAAAACTCCCCCCAACCCAGCCTCCTCTGTACCAGCTTCGGTTCAGTTAGGAAGAACACTTCATTACAGTCTCCGCCTCCAGTCCGACCATCCTTCTGCAATTGGTGGATCGCCTGGAACCACAACAAGCGCTGCGGCCAAAACTCCACCGCTCCACAAAGCACCCACAACCAACACTTCTGCTACCACTGATGCCCCAACAGATGGCAATATTTCTGGGATCAGTCAGCAGGGCGCCAAGGAGGCACTGTTGCGTCATGGAGGAGCCAGCTCTCAAGGGCTGCCTGCACTGGGCAGACTGACCCAGGAGGCAAGGCTTCTGTCGGCCTCTCAGCCCACTCTTCCTCACCGCTCGTGGGCTGGAGTACAGCCTCATCCTCCTCTGCACCGGAAGGCTTCTGGTGGAAATTTGTTATCTGCCCCCTTCCTGGCAGGGCAATTAGCCAGAGGAGGGAGTGCAGGCATGCTGAGCTCAAATTCAACGCCAATGCCTCCCTTCGCGACACAAATACAAGCACAGACCATCGCTCCGTTCCAACCCACAGTAGCACAGTGTATTTCTACACCTCCAGCCCCAGCACCACATTCTGCCCCTCACAATGCCCCTGTGCTCACACACATAGCTGCACACATACCCTCTTCAATAATTCCCCTGCCCTCCTCCTCCTCTCCGAAGCAAACTCCCCTCTCCTCTGCCGCCCCCTCCCCTGCCCCTACTCCATGTTCTCCCATGCCTGCATTTTCCCAAACTCCTCGACCAAAACCCACACCTTCAACCCCTTCTCGCTCGTCTTCTCCCCCTCCTTGCTCCATTTCTCCTTCGGCTGTAACGAACCCGCTATCGCTCACGTCAAGCCATCGCCCTAAACCAATCCCTACACCGTCTCCCCGCTCTTCCTCTCCCTCTCCCTCCTCCACCCCTCCTCCGTCCTCTATCCCTACTACTGTCCCACTCCCTCAAACCTACGGGCCTAAGTCTTCGCTCACCTCCTCCTCTCCCCCCTCCTCTTCTGTCTCCTCGTCACCGACACATCCCCAGAGTCCTAGAGCCAAAGCCTCCAGTACATCGCCCTCCTACTCCCCTTTCTCGGGCCCCAGTACTGCACAAGCCCCTATCCTCTCTCCAACCCCAACCTCAACCCAGTCGCGTACTCGCACCCCTACTCCATCCCAAGCTCCCACACAGAACATCACCCCTACCCTCTGTCAAACTTTGGCTATTTCCGAGGCACTGTCTGGCCCCTCTTCCTCCTCTAGCTTTGTGACGTCTTTGGCTCCTACTCAGACCCTGGCCCCAGCACAAATCACCCCTTTGAACCCCCCCCCGAATAAATCCCCGAGTACTTCTCCTATCCATCCTTCAGCCTCCAGCTCGCCCAGAGCCATGACTCCCCTCCTTGCTCCTACCCAGATGCCAAAACAGACCCTATCAGGAACCCCAGTACAAACCAACAACCCGACTCTGACACCCGCTTGTTCTAGTTCTAAGACCAAAATCACTTTCACGGTGCATCCTGTACTTCAGTCCCATCCTGTCCTCACACCTAGCACCATATCAGGCGCTGACCCTTCCACAAAACCGACCCCAGACACAACTTTGGGCTCTAAAATACAATCTCCAATGCCCAATACCGCTAGCTCCAGCACAACCAGCAAAACCGGTGTCCCGACTGCCTCCTCCCATTCCCCAAAACAAACTCCCGCCGCTACAGTCGCCCCCGCCCACGCGTCAACGGTAAATACGCACTTAGCCCCTGCCCACAGCTCGCAGGCATCCAACCTTCCGCCCGCCCAGTCAGCCCAAGTGACACCCCTCTCTCAAACAGCTTGTCCCTCTGCCACTCCTGCCAACACTGCCTCCGCTAAAGGGGGCAAGAAAGACCCTGAGATTCCCCCGGCCAGAAAAGACTCAGAGGCACTCAGACACAAACTTCCTGCCAACATGTAATAAAACAACAACAACAACAACAACAACAACAACAACAACAACAACAACAACAACAACAAAATAAACAAACAAACAAACAAAAAGTCCAGAGGAAGAAGATGTGATCGAACGGCAGACTTATTTTGTAGAAATCTGCTGATTATCAGGGCGGCGGATGTATCCGTCTCAGTTGGCACTTGACATTCCATGATAGGCCACGATATTCTCATGCGGACAGGTATAGTTTACCTGCGCTCACTCTAGAATGTGATTGTCGTAGAGCATCAGGTGTTCATGTTATTCTCAACAAAGCAATCAAGCGAAACTGAAAGACTTTTCAATGTCTGTTTACTGGGGGCAGGCCGCAGGGTGGCAAAATCAAACTTTAAATCCAAATGTACACATGCATATCCGTGTCAGTGATTGTCGGAGCAAGCGTGGGAGCTGAAATGTAAATACACCAGACCCTAAAAAAGGAGATTTAAAACGAAAGCTGCAACGGCTGAAAATCGCGCACCTGAGGATGCTTCATAATGGTGATAGCAATATGTTTTTAGACTTCTGGGTCACTCACAAAAACAAGGTTTCATGATCACAGCAAAGGTGAAAATGAAATGAGGACCATCTTGCCGCTGAATGAAGAATAAGTGTAGTTTTCAAATGCAGCCAATCGCACAGGCACTTCCTGGTCTCCAGCTCCATCTCCCGCTTGTCTCCCATTTTTTCACCAAAGTGTAATATTTTGTCATCGGAATAATACTTAGAAGGTTGTAGAGTTTTAATTATTACTGTCAAGTTGGTAACCATAACAATCTGAATTATTAGGGGCAGTCCGCTGGTAGTTTTGTTGTCCCAGATGTGCGGTGTTTAGTTTTGGAGTAACACAGACTCTTAAACCTACATATTCACACTGAAAACTAGTGTAAAAAATCCGCTTTGTGTTTTGTGCAAAACTTAATACTGCTCCCTTGTACGATGTGGCAATGAGTTCAATTTGTTTCGACTAACTCCTTGTAAATACGTGCCTCTTAGCTGGTGTGTGCTTCCTCACCTTTTTCCGCTCGTCCGTCTCTCATCTCGGTCCATCCTCCACCCCTTTCATCTAATCTTAGATCTCCATCTCTCCGCTTTCGGGTTTTCGTTTCTACTACGGGCGCTGTGCTCTGCTTCACCTCCCTCTCTGTCACTCACCGACACCATATTGATGCAATGTCCAGTGATGTTTGATGTTTTGTGTGGGTAGCAACAACGTGTTCCCGTCTTAACCCCTTGATACCATGTTGCCTAGACTGTATATTTAAGGACCAAATGTTTTATTTTTGATTTATCACAGCTTTAGCTTTTGAGCAGAATAAACAAACCTAAAATATGCTTTTAAAAAGTAGGATCACAGTGGTGAGAACGATAAATGATGCTGTTCAAAACCACGATGACGGTGATGATGATGATGATGATGGTGATGATGATGATGATGATGATGATTATAATGAGTGGTGGATGGTGAACATTGAAATTGTGTATATCTGGTTGTAAGAATAAAGCGGATTTAGATATCAATTTGTTGTGTTTGCGCTCACTGGACTTGTGTGCTTTATTATCATACAGCATAGGCATTTTCAGACAGAGCTGCAGACGGGCACTATGAGAGGATGAACGTGTGTAATTATCTTATTTCTGCTTTTTTGACGGTTGTTCCCTTTCTTAACGATTGAGAACCATCTGTCCTCCCTTGGCCCCTGGATCTGGTTTAATCCGATACCTCTCTGCAGAGGGCAGGCGGACTAATTTCCAAGGTTAAGCCTGTGAATGTGGGTACTCTCTTGCAGATCTCTGCTGCTCTTCACGTGAACTAAATGAATATCCCGCACGAGGCCGGATTACGCCGTCTCCATCACATCCCTCACCCTGATGTTACTCCTTTTTCTCTTTGATTGTCCTCTCATTAATGTCCCACAATTTTCATCTGGTGTAGGTGGTGGTGATATATATAGTTTCACCTTTGGGGGTTAAGATATTATATTGAATTTACACTTGCTGTTATTTGCTCGCTCTTTCTCATTTCGGAGTCTGACTCCAGTCAACTCATAACACTAACACTAACACTACACAGTATAAGATGTATGCCTTTGTGGAACAACCTTAAACCTGACGGTTTCGCCATCTCTGCCATCAAAGAAGCTGTGGTAGCGACAAACCATGTTGACCAGGAGGTCGATGGTGGACTAGAAGCACACCATTCATATAACCATACAATACTGTTAAGTAGCTTTTTACAGTGTGCCAGGGTAAATATAGGCTAGATTAATAGTCGAATCAACACATTGGACTGGCCTATGACCACATGACATAACTGGACCACTTGGTTCAGATCAGAGGGGAACGGGATTAAGGCCCCCGTAGCGTGCAGTGATGCGAGGCGGCCACAAGATGGCGCTCAACGCCCAGACTTGCCTTGACACCGGCCCTGCGGGAGGACAGAGCGGTTTAGATAAGATCGCAATTTCGTGTTGCAACAACATTACCAAGTGTGAACAGCGGGGCCATTAAACTGAGGAGGTAATGTTCGGCGTGATAAAGCTGCCAGAGCTGTGCTGGGCAGGGCACAGCACCTAAGAGGTTAACGATGACAGGCCAGCCTGGATTACAGGCCGTGAAGGGGGTGGGGGGGGGGGGGGTAAATAGGACTATAATTGCTGCCTGCCATTCTGGCTCTGCTGCAGTGGCACTCCAACCGTAGACTGACATAAGGATTTGTGGGTCCCTGTGTTATTGGTTTAGCGGCGCTTTACTATCCGGCATTGGTCATGATTAAAAAGAATCTCACACTGAAGTACACCGGAGGAGTAGCAGTATGTCTGTGTTATGGATTCGTGTAGCATATGGGTATCATTTCCACTGTCTAATAAGATGAGAGAGAGATAGAGAGATAGATAGATAGATACGTAGATACATAGATACATGAATGCATACTTTATTAATCACCAAAGGTAAATTGGGGTGTTACGGTAGCTCGCACCAAAACAATAAGCAATAATAATAAAGTAATAAGAATAACAAAAGATGCCAAAATTGCAATATGCAATAAACCTAAGGAAATTACAAAGAGAAATGTGAAAAATACGGAAATGTACAATAAACCTAAACATAAACAATATCAATAAGCAACATGGGGGAGATATAAAGTAGAAAGGCGTCCTTTATACAGGCAGGCAGGCAGCCCATTAAAGTGGTACAAGCCACAACCGCAGAGTGAACACAGACTCAAGGTTAGGGATACCAGACATAGGTGGGCTGGAAAGAAAAAACAATATTATATTTAGACTTCCTGCAGCTTCCTGAAACCCCCCCCCCGCCCCCAAACAGGCATACACTTTAATACTACACGGGTGGTATCCTTGGATGATGGTTTGGGTTTAAATTAGAAAGGGCAACGGGGTATTCCCAACCACCGTAAATGGGAAGTAAAAGTCGGCCTTGGAAAAATCTATAAAATGTCTGCAATGACTAGGATGGGTTCAGTTGAACTGGTGTCCAGCAGTGAAGCGGTAAGAATCAAGCACCTCAGTCTATTCTGGCTGATGTCCATTTTACCATCAGTGGTCACCTCCTCTTGCTCTCCGAATGAATAATGCTGAGTCATGAAATTGAGCAGGGGTGGCGGGAGGGGTGGGTTACTAAATCTAGCGTCGTTTAAAGTGGCCATCCGTTAGATGGCCCGTGTTGGGCGGATTAAAAGTCCCAGAAATCCATTGTAAATGGCAACTCCCCCCCCCCCCCCAAACAACTGGCTTTACCCTCGTCTCCCCTCTAAACACGATCACTTTCTTTACCACAAAGTTTGTTGTCTTCTGATCGATTGATTTGAGTCGTCTCTCTTGATCGCTTGAAGTGGCGGGGGGCTTTGGGTTCCGTTTTCTTTTTTTTTTTGTTGTAAATGCTCACCCATATCGCCGGTTTACTGACCTCAACTCGCTACGCCGGTTCCTCACAGCAGCTGCCTTTCACTTCTCGCTTTCTTGTCGGGAAAGGCGGACCCCGCCACCAACATTAGAAACTGCATATAGAGCAGAACATACGCCACACAAATACATTGAAGGGCTGTTTCTTACAAAGTGCCGGGCAAATAAACTCTATAACACAGAACTTTTAAGCAAAATAATCTCGTGGATTACCACTTTAAATAACGTCAGGAGTTGGCTGTAATATATGGATAATGGAGTTAAATTATGATGGTTTGTTTAATTGTGTTCAGTTCGAGGGGACATTTCTTGCCAGTGTGAAGGGGATCGAACTAGCAACCCCCTGTTTGCCGGCAATCTGTTCCACCTCCTGCCCCCACATACACTCTGAGACCCCTCAGCACCGGTTCCCTCGCCCGCCGAGAGGCGACGACGCCCGAGCGGCGTACGGTGAGGATCCTCCCCAAACCCACCCTCTCTCCCTCCCTCCCTCCCTCCTCCCCCCGCCGGGGCGACAGACACCGCGGCTGGCCTATCGCGCCGCCGCCGACCCCTCCCGTGCCCTGCCCACCCCGGCGGTCCCTCTCCAGCCCTGCCAGAGTCAATCCGCGGCTGGGTGTAAGTAGGGCAAGCCGCTTCCTGGTTCTCAGAAAGGAGGAGCTGGAAGTTGGAGCGGGCCGGCGGAGCCAGACGAGGGGGAGCGAGAGAGAGCACACGCAGCCCTGAGCCGGCGGTCTGCGCGGAGAGAGTGGGACCGACGCGCACGCACACGACGCGGGAGGCGGACCGAGCCACAGCCGCATCTCTCCCCCCGGTTCCGTTCCCGGTTCGGCTCGTCTGGGTTCCCGGAGGAAGAGGAGGAGGAGGAGGAGGTGGAGGACGCCGGATCGGTGACCCCCAGCGGAGCCGTCGGAGTCGGGGCGGGCGGGCGGGGGGGGGGGCACGCAGGGTGTGACGGGGCGATCCAGGAAGTGCTGAAGCCGGGCAGGTGGGAGGCGACACACCGGCACCAGGTAATCCACTAAC
Organism: Zeus faber; assembly: GCF_960531495.2. NCBI lineage: Eukaryota > Metazoa > Chordata > Actinopteri > Zeiformes > Zeidae > Zeus > Zeus faber. The sequence continues at coordinate 13,679,401 of NC_137195.1, forward strand.
TAGCCTCTCTCCCCGCGGGTTAAACCCACCGTGACGGAGCGGTTTAACGAATTTAACGTTTTGTTAAAGTCCCCCTCCCCCGTCCCCCTCCCTCCCTCCCTCCCCTCCCTCGGTTCTGATCAGGGTCACGAGAGGACTATAACCGCGTCACGGGTGTTCGGTGGCCCCGTGCGACGCCCTGACTATTTATTTCTGTCGCGCCGTGTCCGCGTCGCACCGACGTGTCGCCCCTCGCCGCGGGAGACGGAGAGGAATAATAATGTAATGAATGGAGAAAAGTTCGACGTCCGGGGAAACACGCACACGGCCTCGCTCGGGCGCGCTACCTGCGTGCCGTGGATGCGGCCAGGTGAGCGAGCGGGGTCGGCGGGTGCGTCTACCGGGACTCGGCTGCTAATTATAGCCGCGTACAGCGACTGACATCCAAAACCCTCACCTGGTCTCACGCACGGACGGCCGCTTCCCCGGGTCTGTCCCGAGGTGTCTTTGGAATCTACCTTTTTTTCATTTATTATTAAGTATTTTAGAAAACAACCCGAAACACCCGGAGCCTGGATTCTGTCAGATGAGGGTATTTAAGATGAGGACAGATTGTAAGATACAGTAGAAAGGTGGATTCTAAGATTCTAAGTGCATGTCTGGACACAGGATCTTAGAATCTGGCCTGACCTTAAATAAATACTTATATTACAATCGACCCTTATCTTAGAAAAAGTCCTTAAAGATCCCCCAGTCTATCAGTCACTGCTACCCTCAAATGTACAGGCTGGGGCTATTCAACTGCGTTCTGTTGTGACTGGGGCCTGACAAATTTAAATAAAACACAAAAGAAAATGCAAAAACCATCTTGACATTCATCAAATGATCTCTATAATCCACCAAACAAAAGAGCTTAAAATGAGCTAGTCTATTTCGAATAATATTTTCCCAGGTTTAACATTCTTTTGTGCACACAGCTTCTGCATAGCCTCTTTTGGCACTTGAGGCGGTGCAGGTATTTCCGAAATGAACGCAACTACCGTTAATTTATCCAAAGGGCCCGCCTGCTGTAATGGGTGGGCCACGTTTGGCCCGCTGGCCGCCGGTTGAACGGGCCCGATCGAGGCGGTTCAAATTCAGCAAGGTCGTGTGTTCTCCTTCAGCACAGTCCCCATTCTGTGTTTTTAAAATATGATCCCTGTTAATGTTCTGTGTTTTTTTGGGTGGGGAGTGCTGTAATGCCAGTGGGCTTGTATGTGTCTTTACAAAGTGAGCCCTGTTGCTGACTTGCCCCCCTGACGGACCGGCTCAACCAGCTCGACTGGCTTGGGTTCGGTCTCCCTGTCTGGGGTATAGCGTGTTTGGTTAAGGCTGCCGTCCATGATGGTGGTTAGTGTAATGTTGCCAAACCCTTTCTCACGCGGGGGCCTCCTCGGGCCCTGGCATAAGTAATCTGTTTGTCATGGTTTCCCTGAGATTGAAAAGAACACGGGGTGGGCACCAGAAACCCTGTCGTGCATTCCTATTGTTTCTACCCTTTCTTTCTTTCTTTCTTTCCCTCTCCTGGCTTTCTTCAGCACAGATTTCCTCACGTACAAAGGACACATGTTTGTCAAAACCGTCTCGGTGTGTCTTGAACTTGCCACCCTCCCTTTGTCCTGAGTTGACTTCTATCCTGCTCTTCGAGCTACAAGTTAGGGCTGGGCTATGTGGAGTCATTTACTCATGCAGCAGTCGTAGGGAATTCATATCTCCCCGTGAATAATCTCATCGTTACTGTCTTGCGAATAATAAACTTATCAATAATCTGAATGCTGTGCATTACATTGAATTGGACCTTTATGACCATTTGAGTTATTATAACATACCAAATTGAAATATTGTGAGAATCATCATTCATTAAGACCAATGATTTTCATCCTTTTTTCATATCAAGGTCCCTCAATTTGACACAGTACCCATTAGGTCATGGAGCCCATTTGATAGGAGTTAGACTCTGCGATCCTAATCTGTAATTTGCATTGTTAGATATAATTTAGTCAAAACACCCGTACTTGTCTGACTATAGTTATTGGAGGTAACAGTGAAACTGTGATTTAAAAAATAAAAAAAAAATAAAAAAAATAAAAATCATTGTTGTACATTCTCTCGTGGTGCAAATGTCTTGTATATGAAATAATTGTGAAGATTAACTTTCGATCACTTTGACGGACCCCCATGAGGAGAACCTCGGGTTTAGAATAAAACATTTAGAATCGCAATGACAGAAGCTTTCTTCCATGACAATGCAATACCATCCAAATCTTATTAGACAATGGCAACGTTCATGTATTTTTACCCTTGGCCCTCCTCACTGTGCTGTCTCAATCTGCATTTATTTTTAAATATATAAAAGGAGTTGGGTTTTTTTAGGTTGATATAGTGTGTGTGTGTGTGTGTGTGTGTGTGTGTGTGTGTGTGTATGTGTGTGTGTGTGTGTGTGTGTGTGTGTGTGTGTGTGTGCGCGCGCGCGCGCTGTTCCTTTTCGATGTGGGGGGGCATCAGATGGCTGGGGCGGGGGAGAAATTGAGCAACACAGCCGTGGCGTTCCCAGCCCTGTTCATTGTTGAAGCACTTCTGCTCTGAAGAAGTCAAAGTAGGAAGTGGTCTGAATATTTGACTTCTTTCTACTGTGATATTACCCGACCCCCACACACACACACACACACACACACACACACACACAGACACACAGGCATTGTTGTGTCCTATGTCCTTGTCACGATCCTATGTAGACTGTGTAAATTGACTTGCTCCTTGGCTCCTTTCCCTTTTCTGCATTCATCTGGGTTTTGGGTCATTGTGTGTTTCTCTCTGTCCACTGACCTGTGATACATGCTGGCATTCCAGCTGTCTGTCTGCCAGCCCCTACAGATGCAGTGCATTTTAAAACTTTTAGTTTGATTAATGCCGTCTCCCTCTTCCCCGTCAGGTGAACCATCCCTCAGGGCCCAGCAGAGGAAAGGGACGGCGGAGAGACTAAACAGACACCAAACTCTTCCTGGGTTTATGGACTGGAGGTACGAATGAATGACTGGATGCTCTCTTTGCTCTCTTATAGAGTAATGCTCATAAGGTCTGTAGATTCCAATTGGAACTGGATTATCATTATTATTATTATCTTTCTTTGCTTTTTTTTAATTTATTTTTTTAAATTAATCTCTTTGGGGAGGAAATGAGCTCTCTGTATTTGCCCCTCCTAGTATCTGACGTATCTAGGAGCAGTGGGCAGCCACCCACATAGCAGCGCCCAGGGAGCAGTTTAATTATTATTGGTTAAGTGTCTTGCTCAAGGACACTTCACGCTGGCACGCTGCCGGCCGGGGATTGAACCAGCAGTCTTCTGATCACTAGATCGGCCTGCTCTACCTCCTGAGCGCGTGCGTGTGCGTGCGTGTGCGTGTGTGTGTGTGTGTGTGTGTGTTCGGTGAAATGGGTGCGTTGTGACAAACCATGTGACTGGTGCTTTAAACGGGTATGACTGGTGCGTGTCTGTGAAGTGCTGTTGTTTTGGGGGAAGTGATATTATTGAGTGGTCTGCCGGGGCGAGGAATCACACACACACACACACACACACACACACATACACACCAGATACGCATAGAAACGCGCGCACACATTCCAGGAAATGCATGAATTAGGGCATGTGGCCCCATATAAATTCCCCCAATTCACTCATGGTTCTTTCGGTTTCATATGAAGCGACTCAGCTCTACTTCTGCTGCATCAAGGCTGTTTTTTCCTGTTTTTTCCTGTGAACGCACACCCAGCTCCACCCACTTAACCAGATTTTCTCCAATATCCGCCGTCTAATAATAGCATAAAATTTCTCGAATTTCACCATTTCCATCCCTCCTTCCCCTGAACTGTTGCGGCCGAGAAAAAAACACCTGTTGCACCAACGGGATTTCACGCCAGCAAACCAGCGGCCGCGACACTCGAGTCGTCGCCGAACCGCGCTTCCTTCAAGGAGAACGCGTGAAAGCGGCGCTCCTCTCCTCCGCCCCGGGGCGTCGTTTCCACTGCCTTCCTGGTTCGCCGAGGGCCTCGGCGCCAAAAGGGGGACGCGGCGGCGGAACTCTGCTGCGCCGCAGCTGAGTCGCAAGCCCCACTTTCTGGATGTCAATAGAGGAAGTAATGCGTCCGTCATTTCCTCTTTTCGGTCATGAGATTGCGCGGCGTACAGCCCTCCCTCACTCTCGACCACCGGCGCGCGTCCCACTCCTCCCACGGTTCGCAGCCCGGGGAGGAGTGGACGGCGGCGGCGGCGGTGATGAGAGTACAGATTGACGAGAAAAGAAAAAAAGGCAGAAGATAAGACGGGAGCATAAGGCGTCTGAGGGAGGGGGAGCGCTGGTGATTCAGCTCCTCTAGTAACACTGTACATGTTTCTGTATCTGCAGAGGGGGTGTTGATGGTAAATGGCCAGGGAGTTTCCGGGAAAGCCAAAAACCCATGGCTGCTGCGGGGGGTCGCGCGGCCCTCAAAGGATTCTCGGCGGGGGACTGTTTGAACTTCTTAACTCTCGGGTCTCACGTTGATATCCCCGATTCGGGATTCCAAAAAAATAAAAATAAAATAAAAAATGGTGTCCTCAGAAACTCCACCCTACTGTTCGTCCGTTTCACTTTTCACACACTCATTATCGCTGAAGGCGGAGGAATCACTTCACCGCTCGGTGCAATGGACGACATGACCTTTTTGGGGTTAATACGTGGTACACGCCTTGGGAGCTCCAAAGGACACGCCGCCTCCGATGACACTTGTTTGTCCTGTTCCCCCTCTCTTCTTTTTACCTTTTTGCACCGTGCGCGACCGCCTTTCCCCCTCATACGGTTTCTCACGCGCACGTTCCTTCTACGTCTTTGTTTCCCCGTCCTGTCGTCCATTTATCGCGCCATCGCCACTCGTGGTCGTCTCAGCAGAGGAAGAGGAAGCTGATCAGGATCAGTTAGTTTTGCGACATCTCCCTCTCTCTCTATCTGTGTGTGTGTCTGTGTGTGTGTCTGTGTCTGTGTCTGTGTCTCTGTGTGTGTGTGTGTGTGTGTGTGTGTGTGTGTGTGTGTGTGTGTGTGTGTGTGTGTGTGTGTGTGTGTGTGTGTGTGTGTGTGTGTGTGTGTGTGTGTGTGTGTGTGTGATAAATACTTTTGCAACACTGTCCCTCGGTACCAACCGGAGGTCATTTGTGTAGGAGCAGAGCAGCTGTTAAGACCCTCCCAATGATGTGGCAACTACATACACACACACACACAATGAGATATCAACAGTAATGTGAATGAGTCTGAATCCGGTGCAGAAATGACCTTGGCATAAATAAATAAGCTCCATTTATGACTTACAAAATGTTCATATTATTATTGGTGTTTTCAGACATTTTTATCGGAACTAAGGCTTGAAGTTGCTGTTACCGGTGAAACAACATGAAGTGAATATTTACTCTTATGATTTCTGACCTTAAACGCTCAAAGTTTAAAATACACAATAATAATAATAATTTGAATAATTTGTATAATAACAGTAACATGTTACTGAAAGATGATGAAAAAAAAATAAAAAAATACAAAGTCCATGCTTATTTGGTTTATTTAGTCATACACCATTTATATTATGTTACACATTGTATTAGGTGTATTTGATGTTTTGTGTTGTACTGTGTGATTTTTGGCTGACGTTCACTAGCAAAATGAAATGCTCTCCCCACTGGCTCCAGAAATAGTAATTACTTCTTAATAACTTATCTTATTATAGTATTATCAAGTATACACAGATTCCTATCTTTAAATTGAATGTAATCAATATATTTTACAACTTACTTTCATCAGAAGTAGTAAAGTTAAAGCAATAAAGAATATTTTACCAATTTCTATACTGTGATAAAATTAAGAGATTTCTTTCCTCCATCGCTGAAATCCAGGATTTTAAAGCACATTGAACACATCTGTGCGTGGACTCTAAGCAAGTAAAGAGCGGCATGAAGTGGCAGGAAGATAAAAAGGCTGACGCATGTAGAAGGGATTCTGTTCACCTGCAAGGACCTCATTCAGACCATGGAAAGACTTTGGCATGACAGTTAAGAGACATTGGAAAATGTTGTACTGTAATACATTACATAGAATAGATGCTACGCAGGTATGAAAGTATCAAAGATATACTCTGCGATGCATTGGAGACCAGTATTTGGAAGCGTGAAAAATTGACTTTGGCGATAACTTGACAATGAATTCATATAATAATTTCCATGAGATTACAATAATATCATAATATTATTATATATTATAATATTATTATTATTATTATTATTATTATAATCTCTAAAAAAACAAAAACATTGTGTGGAAACATTATATGGTCAGGAAGTTAACTAATTTAAATATTAAGTCTTTATTTTTCAAAAGATGCAGGAAGGTTAAAAGCGGCCAGAGAAACCAGGCAACCAACGGCTGCCGAAGATGAGTTTAAATCGTCCGCGACTTCGGGAGTTTGCCTGTAGAGTATGTCCTGTCGGGGAGGGGTTCAGGAATACGGTTGGTACAAGCGTAAACAAACGCACACTCTTGTTCTTATACCAAGTCATCAAACAAGCATCTGCACGCCCTTTGCTACCAAAGCCCAATGGATACCTCTGTTTATTCAAATACGAGTTCGATGGGTTTTCACTGTGGGCCCAAAACAATAATAATAATAAAGAAAAAACGGTAGAAAGGGTGTTTTTGATAGATGTTATTTGTGTGTGTGTGTGTGTGTGTGTGTGTGTGTGTGTGTGTGTGACTCAGTGAAAATGATACAGAATGCACCTGTGATCTATTTGCAGTATAACGTAGGACTGTCCTACATGTTGTGAGACTCGAGGGAAGGGGGAGGAAAGTGCTGACCAGGTTCTGAGTTTGGCGATGGAGAGTACGACGTGAAACCACGCCGTCAGCTTTCTCACATCTGTGTGTGTGTGTGTGTGTGTGCGTGTGTTCTTCATCGGGGGTGAAACTCCCTCTTTGCTAATGATAATGACATCTGCGCACACACACACACACACACACACACACACACACCCACACACCTGCGACTCTTGCTACTTCCTGTGTGTGTGTGTGTGTGTGTGTGTGTTCATCTCGTTCTCTCCCCCCTTCTTTTTGCTCGTTCTGGTTTGGTTCTTATTTCCCCTCATCTTGTCACTGGGACTCCCCCCCCCCCACCCCCCTTCTCTCTCTCTTTCTGTCTCCCCCTCTTCTCCCCTTCTCCCCTGTAACTCAACTCTCTCTCCTCTTGTTTCGTGTCTCCTCGCTCACACAGATTGTTCGAGGGCCGGGACTAGATTTTCCTGTCTTAACCTCCCCTCATTCTCTTTTTATCACTTCCCCGCATCTCGACACCCCCACTCGCTCTCACATAGCTCTCCTCCCCCGTAGACTCCCGTCTCTCTTCCTCGTGCGTTTTCTAAGAATAATGTGTGTTTTTAGAAAACAGACCTCCCTCGCGTTCCTTTTGTTGTCTCTTCTCAAATCTCAGACCCCTTTCCTCTTTCCGACCTCAGATTTACTGTTCTTTCTTTTGTTTTTTGTTTTTTTCCCCCTCCGCTTCCCGCGCTCCACCTTTCTGTGCGGTGAACCCGAAGGAAGTGATGTGCAGTAAAAAAGGGGTTTGTTAAAACTAACACGTTGTTGTTTTTGTGAACCACTTGTCGGTAAATGTATTCGGTGCTGTGTTGAGCACAGTGTTTTTTGATATATACAGTACGACAACAATCTCTCTATACAAGCAAATACATTTGACGGGTTAAAACAAAAAAAACAAAGGTTGTATTTGCGCTGAAGTTCCTGACATATTTAAACGCTGTTGAGTTTGTGATCCAATGTAAGGCCTTTTAAGTAGTTTTTTCTTGTTTTTCTGTTTCTCACACAATAAATAACAAAATATCTAAATGAAAGAAAATATTCAAATGCAAATTCTTGACAAAACATTCAATAAAATAAAAACAATATGCCTGAAAAGGAGCAGAAATAAGTAATTTTCACCTTCCCCATATTCTATATAACTTAATTTATTTTAGCTATGTATTTAAAAGTAAGTACGAAAAATAATGTACTTGAGTACATTTTGTGTGTGTGTGTGTATATATATATAGTGTGTGTGTATATACACGGCGTTCCAAATTATTATGCAAATGATATTTTTCTCTGATTTTCCTGAATAGTCGATGCAGATGACAGTCATAATTTTCAAGTCATCGACCATTAGGGTATAATTTGAATGTTATTGAACAAACCTCCCAATGTTAACAGTATTTTTTTTTTTTTAATAAAAAACTCAGAATGCACTGTTCCAGATTATTATTTACAACAGAGTTTCAAAACATTTTATAGGTTGTAAAGAACTGAAAATGGTCATTTGTTGAATGTGCAGCATTAGGAGGTCATATTGACTGAAATCAAAAGCTATTTCAATCAAAAGAATCTTAACAGGCCAAGTTACATGTTAACATAGGAGCCTTCCTTGATATCACCTTCACAATTCTTGCATCCATTGAACTTGTGAGTTTTTGGAGAGTTTCTGCTTGAATTTCTTTGCAGGATGTCAGAACAGCCTCCCAGAGCTGCTGTTTTGATGCCAACTGCCTCCCACCCTCATAGATCTTTTGCTTGAGGATGCTCCAAAGGTTCTCAATAGGGTTGAGGTCAGGGGAGGACGGGGGCCACACCATGAGTTTCTCTCCTTTTATGCCCATAGCAGCCAATGACACAGAGGTATTCTTTGCAGCATGAGATGGTGCATTGTCAGGCATGAAGATGATTTTGCTACGGAAGGCACGGTTCTTCTTTTTGTACCATGGAAGAAAGTGGTCAGTCAGAAACTCTATATACTTTGCAGAGGTCATTTTCACACCTTCAGGGACTCTAAAGGGGCCTACCGGCTAACTCCCCATGATTCCGGCCCAAAACATGACTCCGCCACCTCCTTGCTGACGTGGCAGCCTTGTTGGGACATGGTGGCCATGCACCAACCATCCACTCCTCCATCCATCTGGACCATCCAGGGTTGCACGGCAATCATCAGTAAACAAGACTGTTTGAAAATGAATCTTTATGTATTTCTGGGCCCACTGCAACCGTTTCTGCTTGTGAGCATTGGTTAGGGGTGGCCCAATAGTAGGTTTATGCACAACTGCAAGCCTCTGGAGGATCCTACACCTTGAGGTTCGCGGGACTCCAGAGGCATTGCTCTATTTGACGCTTTTCGGCAGCAGAGAGATCCTTTTTCTTTCCCATATTGCTTGAAACCTGTGGCCTGCTTAATAATGTGGAACGTCCTGTGTGTGTGTGTGTGTGTAATGAGCCCCAATAGTGTCATCTATAAAAGCAATTGGCATTCTGTGAAACAGATCTTCTATCATTGCATGTTTTCATATAATTCAAAAATGACTTGTTCATATATTATATCTAACATTTTAATTACATTCTTACATTTTTATATAGAATATTGCAGGATTTGAATTAACATCCTACAATAGTGCATTGTTTGGGTTTTAGGTTTCATAAGGGAAGAAATGTCCCTTTCAGAACACCCCCGGTCAATTAAGTGTCTGTGTCAATATACAAAAATATTGTTGCAGGGTGCCAGTGTCGCGTCCCCCGTAGCCCTGTCCTCTGTCTGACTAAAGGTCCCCGTACGTGGTGTGGAGCGCTTCTCCACCTGTGTGACAGCAGGTTCCTGGCAGAGTGGAGTTAAGAATGCAAACTGACTGGTGTGGGCCAGGGAGTGGAGTGGGCCTCCACTCTGCCAGCTGGATGAATAATGTAAACTGTTCTGAGAACCAAGAGCGCGATGTGCGCATGCGTTTACACACAGTCTCTCACACACACACACACACATACACACACACACACACACACACACACATTTCTGCCCCAGTTAAGTGCAGGACAGCAGAGGGCTTGGTTGCAGGGGTTTCTCTACTGAAGGAACGGAAGGGCAGGGTTGGCACCGCGCACCGGCGGGTTATCTCCCGATTAGGGGCCTCTGTGTGGAGTTTGTATGTTCTCTCTGTGATCACATGGGGTTTACTCCTTGTAACATCGGTAAGGACCCCGACCGAAAACATGCATAGGATCATCGTCTGACCAACGATGGACGTTTTTAAGTGGTCCCCGGGGGGTGTCGCTGTACGCTGCCCACTGCTCCTGGCTGCCCCCCGGAGGCAGGACAAGCCACGATGGGTTAAAAGCAGAGAAATAGTTTCACCGGCCACTAGTGTGTGTGTGTGTGTGTGTGTGTGTGTGTGTGTGTGTGTGTGTGTGTGTGTGTGTGTGTGTGTGTGTGTGTGTGTGTGTGTGTGTGTGTGTGTGTGTGTGTGTGTGTGTGTGGGCGTGGATGCGTGGGGGCGTGGGCGTGCTGGTCACCACATGGGACATGTGTGCTGTTACGAAAATAAAGAATCTTCTGATCCTCTGAATCAACTTGTGCTGCGTAACGTCGGGCCGCTGAGCTGAGGAGGCCCACGTCTTTCCTTTGTGTCCACGCTGGGAAGCCCGTGGTGGGATGCGCATGTTGCCAATTACCACGCTGTTGATGTCGCCTTTAGTCCTGTCTTTTAACAAAATTCAAATGACGCCGATTCAAATTCCACCCTGGCGGTTTCTGTTTTTATATCTCCGAGTAGGATGCAAATATCTGGCTCTGAGGGGCAGCTATCAGCAGAGGTCCTGCAAGGGACGCGTGTTTTTATCACCCTCGGCCAAAGAGAATATTCAAAGGGCCTAAACGTTAAGAGTTTGCATCCACTTCGTCGGGTTAATATGGAATTGATTAATACTTTGCACTCAGGTGGTCACATGGTCCTCAACGGACGGATGTCCTGTGATGTCCCAGGTCGAGCTGAATGCGGCTTTGTGTCGGTAAACCGGCTCTTATCTGACTTTTTTTTTTTTTTCCCCCCCAACCCTTCCTCCTCTCGCGCCCTAGTCCCACACATGGCGGCCAAAAGCAAGTAAATAAGGTGAAACCGAGAAGAAGAGAAAAAAAAAAAAAAGCGCGTTTGTCAGAGTCGGAGGCTCTGGATCTCGAGCCCGGGCAGGCAAGGGGTGAGAGGTAGTCGAGCGCTACGGGGATGACTCTTAGTTTCCACCTCCGAGGCCGTCGTGTTGTTTTTGGGAGCGTCAGTCGTTTAGTGTAATGTTTTGCTACAGTGCGGTCGCAAACATCGTCTCCTACGGCCCGGGCTTTTCTCTGAATGAAAAAAATATGACTTTAGACGTCGACGTGTGACCT
>NC_137195.1:13693177-13755677 GCF_960531495.2 Zeus faber
TCATGTGTTGTACACATGAAGACAGCTAAATCAAGAGCAGGGTGTTTTTAATTTTAAAATGCCGTGCCGCCATGGCTTCCTCCGGCAGCAGGAACAGGGCCGCTGTGCGGAGCTGCAGGTAGGGCAGGAACTGGTGTTTATCGGAAAGTTTTAATTTCCGAAATCGGCCGTTGCATTTTGAAGAGGGAGCGAGAGAGGGGACGCGTAGGCGACTTTTTTTTTTTTTTTTTTTTTTTTTTTTTGGGGGGGGGGGGGTTGGTATCTGGCAATCTTTCTCCGTCACCGTGCGCCCTATTTTCATACGACAGGAAGAGAGCGAGCGAGGACGCATAATAGGTAGACCTCCCCAAGGATGAACGCCTAACCCAGACCTCTAAGACTTCCAAACCGAGAGTCAACTTCTTTGCTTGAAAGGGGGATTGAGGAGGAGGAGGAGGAGGGTGGTGGGGTGGGGAGGGGGATTGAGAGAGAGAGAGAGAGAGAGAGAGAGAGAGAGGAGGGGAAGCACGGTTTCAGAAAAAGAAACGAAAGCGGGAGAGGACATCTAGAGGGCCAAAGACTGATGCCATGAACCACCGCACGCCTCGCCTGCAGTCGACCGTGCCTCTGCCGATGAAAATGTGCAAGGTAGGGTGAGATGATCCAGACCTTCCAGATCCACCGCGTTCGCCGACTTGGGACCGGGGCGTGATCTAGGACGACACAGATTGCACGGGGAAGAACCAACGGCTCGGGAATTTCTAAAAAGACTTTGAAGGAAAAGTGCTTGAGTTTTTAAGTGTCGTTACACCCCACCCATATGGTGGGGTGTGTGTGTGCGTGTGTGCGTGTGTGCGTGCGTGCGTGCGTGCGTGCGTGCGTGCGTGCGTGCGTGCGTGCGTGCGTGCGTGCGTGCGTGCGTGCGTGCGTGCGTGCTTGCGTGCGTGCGTGCTTGCGTGTGTCAAATCTACTGGCTGGCATTAAGATCAGACCACAAGCTCAGTCTAACAATGGGAGGTGGGGGAGCCAAGAGATTGGCGTGTGTGTGTGTGTGTGTGTGTGTGTGTGTGTGTGTGTGTGTGTGTGTGTGTGTGTGTGTGTGTGTGTGTGTGTGTGTGTGTGTGTGTGTGTGTGTGTGTGTGTGTGTGTGTGAGAGAGCATAAGTTGTCATGTGTGTATTTAATAGGGTGTGTTTTGAAGCAGGTTAGTCAGGTGGATGCGCTGTTGTTGTGCAGAGCCCTCTGGGCACGATGTAAAGACTATTATTGGATGGCCAGGGGGCTGCCGGTTGCTATGGGAGGGAGATAAAGGAGAAGGAGGGGGGGATCTGCAGAGTGGGTTGTTTGTGGAAAATCTGGTCCGCTCAGGTGTGTGAGAGATATTGTTGAGCGAGCGGAGGGGCGGAGGTGGAGGAGTCACTGGGTCCTTGTTACAACCAGACCTCCCTCCTTCAAACGGAGAGACAAGAAGAGGGACAAAATTGGCAGCGCTAGATCGCACCATTTCAAAAGGGGAGGGAAAAAAAGTATTGTTCAAATTTTATATTTTAAATCTTGTTCGTCTCCAATCTTCATGAGACCAAAAGCAAATTGCACGTTATATTCACGCCCTTTTGTGAAAGGTCTTATATTTTACCCATGTAGGCGTTTCATCTCATTCTTATTTTCTTCCTCATTCTTACACCCGCTGTTCTTTTTAACCTCCTTTATCTCGTCACTTCCTCCATCTCTCTCTCTCTCTCTCTCTCTCTTACGCTCTCTTCCTTGTTCCTCTCCCCCTTTCCTTTCCTCTTCTCTAGTTTGTCCCTCTGTCCCTTTTCAAGGCCGGTTAATCAAAGGGGCTAATGTAGGCGAGAATACCTGAGAATTAACCGACTGCCCTCTGGTTACACTACTTCACGCAAGCCCCCACATTTCTTCCACGTCGTTAATATCCGCCGCCTTGTTATTCTGTCGTCCTCTTTCTTTAACCACTATTACTCTTTGCATTATCACTCTCGCCCACTCTGTCGCTCTCTCTCGCTCTCTCTCTCTCTCTCTCTCTCTCTCTCTCTCTCTGCTCCCCCCGCCCCAATCTCGCCGACTAAAATCACCTCCTCCCGATTTAGTAATCTGGGGGGGAAAGGACAGGGCGGTGGGGAAGGATAAGGGGGGGGGGGGGGGGGGGGTGTATGAGTTAAGCCCCTGTTAAAAATGTGCCTCATGCGAAGGGCGAAGGCCTTGTGCAACTCAAGCTAATGACTGCCCTGCAAAACCAAAGTATATAAAGTATTTAACTGGCTCCCCGAGAGGAGAGAGGGGAGTGCACTCATTCCTAGAAAACACAAAGAGAGACTACGGTTCACTTAGGTAATTCATATACAGTGCTGACCTCAAATAATCGGATGGTGACACGGCGGTTTTCGGTTGTTTTGGCTCTGAACTCTAATTGTTTAAATTAACAATCAAATCAATTAATATTATTATGAGCTTAAAGTTCAAACTGTCTGCTTCGATTTGAGAGTAATTCTGAATATTGGTTCCAGAACTTTGAAATAACAACCCGTTTTATGCACAATTCCCTTTTTTCAGGTAACCAAAAGTATTTCATGACTACTATATGAAGTAGATTACTATTAAGTTCAAATTGGGAATTCTTTTATAATTATTTGGTTGTATATTTTTGTATGAAGTGACCTAGAAGTCTCTGACCTATCGACGTGACTTTCACTATCGGACCCCATGTTTTCATCCAAGACCATAAAACAACCTCTCTGAATTTCAATGTATCCTCATTGGGAATTCAGCTGCAGACTGGATTCAACCGTAAAATGCTCCACGGGATAGATGATCGCTGGTTAAAGTATAAAAAGAGCCATTGGTCATCATAATCAAGCCAGAAATGCATAAGCTATGGATATGGATATGGATGGTCATGTATGTCACAACTAACCTTTAGTTCACCCCTCGCTTCCTTCCCGCAGGTTGCGATGTTTCCAGGAGAGGACGGTCTTATTGGGATCCCCTTCCCGGAGCACAGCAACGAGCTCCTGTCCCGCCTCAACGACCAGAGACGGGCGGGGCTTCTGTGCGACCTCACTCTGACCTCCCGTGGCGCTCACTACCCGACTCATCGCTCCGTCATGGCCGCCGTCAGCCTCTACTTCCGACGGCTGTTCGGAGCAGAGGAGGCGGGCCTGCACGGTGGGGGCGTCGGGGCGGGTGGAGGAGGCGGAGGAGGCGGAGGAGGCTTCAGCGTGTGCCAGCTGGACTGCGTCGCTCCCGACGCCCTGGACGCCCTGCTGGAGTTCGCCTACACGGCCACGCTCACCATCCGCAGCTCGGGGATGAGGGACGTGCTGCGAGCCGCTCAGCTCCTGGGCATCCAGTGTGTCGCCGATGCATGCAGAGACATCCTGGGGGAGACGGGGGAGGCGGAGGCGGAGGCGGAGGCGGCAGAAGAGCGAGCCTACCAAGCCGAGAGGGAGAGGGAGAGGGAGAGAAAGCTCGAGGGAGAGAAAGTGGCGGAGAAAGGGTCCAGGAGAAAGACGGACAGAAAGAAGATGAAGAAATTTGGGTCACTGCTCACAAGTGCAAACCCTACTCCCACGCCTCCCGTCTCTCACCTCTCACCTCTGCACGACGGCTTCCGCTCCCGACCCTCCACCCAACCCCCGAGTCCAGAGGAGGAGGAAGAGCAGCATCACCCCAAAGCCAGGCAGAACGGGGACCCCATGGGGGTCCGAGAGCCGGGAAGGGCGACAGCGCTGAACGGAGGTCTGGAGTGGCAGCAAGAGCGCCCTCTTATCGCCCGCCCTCCTCCCCATGTCCCGCCCTCCACCGACAGGCTCTCGGAGGAGGAGGAGATGGAGGGATTCGTCAAGGAGGTACGGATGACGACCCCCTCCATGCCTGCCTCTGCAGGGGAGCGAGGGGGGGTGTTGTCCGGGGTTGGAGGAGGTAGGAAAAGAAAGTCTCAGACCCCCCAGCAGTGTCCGGTCTGTCAAAAGATTATCCACGGGGCAGGAAAACTTCCCCGGCACATGAGAACGCACACTGGAGAAAAGCCCTTCCAGTGCTCCGCCTGTGGCGTGCGCTTCACCCGGTACAGAACCCATCCAACATGCATGAATTCATCATTATATTCATATAATTGTATCATGTCTCACCATTTCTTTTTTATTATTTTCTTCACCCTCCCCACCATCCCTCTCCACCAGGAACGATAAGTTGAAGATCCACATGAGGAAGCACACGGGTGAGCGCCCTTACTCATGCATCCACTGCCCCGCCCGCTTCCTGCACTCCTACGACCTCAAGAACCACCTGTCGCTGCACAGCGGGGCGCGGCCCTTTGAGTGCCCGCTCTGCCACAAAGCCTTCGCCCGCGAGGACCACCTCCAGCGTCACCGCAAGGGCCACAGCTGCCTGGAGGTGCGCACCCGCCGGCCCCGACGTGGTCCCGGCCACGGCCACGCGGAGGAGGGCAGAGGGGACGGAGGCCTCCTGGAGCCTCCCTCCCTCGAGGCCCACTCCTCCGCATTCCTGGGCCACAGGATGCTGCTGAGCGGGGGAAACGGGTCCGGGGCCGGTCCCCCGCTGATGGACGAGGACGGGCGGGAGAGGTCCCTGGCCCTTCAGGCCCTCGCCCACCTCGGTTCCCACCAGCTGCAAGGCTTCCCCGGCCTCCTGCTCCGAGGGTTAGAGCTGCAAGGAGCCAGAGAGACAGACAGAGGTCACCCGGAGGGCGTCCACTCACCCGATGCTCAGCACGATGGCTGGGCGGATGAAGAGGAAGAGGAAATGGGAGAAGAGGAAGAGGAGGAGGAGGGAGAAGAATAGTGAGGTGTGTGTGGTAAAGTCTCCACAGTAAAAAATACAATAAATAAAACTTACTCAGGTGGCTGGACTAATGACCTGCTGCTCACTCTTAGAGAGCGCTTAAAAAAAAAACTTAAGGATATATAAAGAAAAAAATGGAAAACGGGTTTTCTGAGTTATTTTAAATATTTGTCTCCTGCTCTTGGCATTTTTTTTTTTTTCCAAAAAAAAAAAATCTAATTTAAGTTTTTTGTTTTGTTTTCTATCTTATAGGTTTGAGCTGTTTCTTTCCATGTGGCTGTTCTTTTTGCTGTACATGCGCATGTTTTGAGTGTGTGGCTACCAAAATACTTTTGTCTCTATGCAAACTGAAATGCAAAATCGTAAATAGAGGAATGTTAAAATATTTTTTATTTAATTACATTCCACTGTATTGATTCAGGTGCAATTCAGATGTCCTATGAGGTACGAATGAGTTTGTGTGCCCGCTGACCTCTAGGGGCCACGTGTGGAAATGCAGTCTACTTAGTTCAACTGGCTTGGTGCATTATCAGCAATAACACTTTGTCCGTTTTTGATTGGATATTAGAATTTTTCCCTTTCTTTTGGGTGCTTATACCAAAGACTTTAGTTGGACTGGTTCCTTAGGAGATACTCAAACAGAGGCATCAGTTGAATAGCCAAAGTGGGGTTTAAAAGAACATTATTCTTCTTATCCATTGTGACAGCCATTAGAAAATAACTCCTTCCAGACGAAGCTTTCTCAGAAGTCACTGAGTGGTGATGGAGTAGGAATGTGTCTTTCTTTTTGATCAACCTCTTTATGTTGATAAAAGGCTGTGTCTTCTGGTCTTCCTGATTCCCTTGTGTTACCTTGCTTGTGAGGAGGCAGGGGTGGGTGGGAGGGACTAAATACGTCGCAAGCAGAAGGAATGAATGAGGGTTCTCACCCATTTCCTCTATTTATTTATTTATTGTTATTTATTCTGACTTTACTGTTTTAAGTCGTCGTAAGACCTTAACAAGGATTGTAAATGGTGACCCCACCATCCATGACCTACGACCTACATCTTATCTGATTCCAATCTCCGAGGGTCTTACAAGGAGTTGCGTTGTGTTTCTTTGCAGTGTCACATTTTGGTTTAAAAACAAAAAAAATAACCCCTGCAACACCATAATTCCCGCCACGGGATACGTGTCTTCTGTTGGCAATTCTTTCTCGAATGCATTCTTTTGCACATTTAAACCCTGTGAGGTACTGCGACAAAACGGGCACATTCCATCCTCCGGGATTAAGGGAAGGGAAGAGCATTGAAGAACATTGGATGCTTCTGGGACGCGGAGTGACCATCGACGCTTTGTTGTCGACGTTTCCAAACGAGCGGAGCGGCATTTGCTCTCCAGTAGATAATTCAACAAGCGGAGTATTGTATGACATGTCGTTGCGTGACGGTACTTTTTAGTTCAGGCCACCGCGAAAAGTCTGAGAGGCCATCAATGTTGAGTTTGTCATTTTGGATCTTTTGACTTAAACCGTTTATTTCCTTTTTCTCCTTTGTTTTTTTGTTTTGTTTTTAGTTTCACCTTGCTTTTCAAAATAACAAAGAAATCAATGTCCATTGCGGCTTATAGGGTGTTAATGCACCGCTTCGCATAATGATAGTCTACGATATCTTCGAATGACAGTGGTAATGTTTTGTTTCCCATTTCTCTAAGACCTTGGTAGCCGGACGCTGCTGTAGCGGAAGTGCTGGTCGGAACCTTGTGTGCACTATCCCCACCTTGCTATGTAGAAATTCTATTTTTTTATTTATTTGCACTATAAGCGTTGAGAGCTTCAAGGGTTGTTTTTTTCATTTTGTTTGTTTTGTTTTGTTTTGTTTTGTTTGACCTTCATCTTCAATATCTACATCCACACTTGCCATCATTTAAGATTGTAAAAGAAAAATGGATGAATATCAATCTTTAAATTACTGAACATCAAATATTCTTCCTACAGCTTAGTGGTACAGAGCTATATATTTAAATATAATTGATATATTGGGATGATGTTGCCTTGGATTTTTTTTTTGTGTGCTGTTACTATTCTCAGGAAATCTTGAGCAATGCACTAAGTGATTAAAAATATCACTTAAAAAAAAAATACAGTGGGAGGAAATTTATGTTTGAGGGCTATTGACATTCTTCTTATAGGTAGGGCCAATCGCAATATTTACATGTACCATACTGTACCAACTGGGGGTTAAAAACCAAACAATTGAAAATTCAACTTCCGGTCTGTTATATGAAGGTGTCTGTATCCCGCATCAGAGCTTTTTGGATGAATGAGAGATAACACGATGCCAGCTGTGAAGAGTGTGTTTCTACGTGAGCTGTTTGTTTTCTTTGCTTTGGTGAAGGGAAAGGGGTCGGTTTTGAAGAGGGACCCCATTACTATCAGGGATACATTTCTTTTTGTCTTTCCGTCTTTCCTTTCCAGAGATGTTGATTCATTTTTCCAACATTTGTTTCCGATAGTGTAAAGAAAACACAATAAACAAATGTATCTACTCCGGTGGTTTATTGTGATCATTGGTTTGAAATATTCTTGATTGTCGATGGGGTTAAATATTGAGGTTTTGGGCTTTGTGTCTATGTAGCCTAACCACATAACCCTGCTCAGGTTGGAAAATTACATTTGCCTAAGTACAGATTTTGTTTTGCTTTATTACTTTCTGTTAGTTTGAATTTGTAAAGGCAGTATAAGCATTTAAAACACTGTCATTATAATCAATTTGGATATCAAGCCGTCTCCATACAAAGAGTCCCAGGGTGTCAAACTCATAGGTTGTGGACCAGATTGCTTTGGTTAAACCGTCACTGGAGGTCTGTGCCTGCATTTCCATCCCATTCTCTCGGGCTGAGAGAGCTGGAACCAAGCATCTGCCTTTCACAGCCAAAAAAAACTATAACCGTAGCTATAACTACAAAACTATGACAAAAGCTATAACTACAAAACATTTTGACGTTTGATTTAAATACGAAAGGGACCTAAAATCAACTGCAATTGATTTGGCTGCGTCAATATAAATTACATACACAGATAATAACCTAATGTCAACATTTTAAAGTGTATGTGTGTGTGTTTGTGTGTAAGCATGTATGTGTGTGTATATATAATAATTATTATTATTTTTTTTTTTATATCTATATTATTTGAATTCCCCCAAATCAAGCCGCCGGCCGGATTGGACCTCTCTGCTGGCCGAATCCGGCCCACCGACCGTACATTTCACACCCCCGTTGCCACGGCAAATAAATACTCCCACGGCACCTCACACCCGTTAACCACGCATAACGTCACGAAACGTCATAAACACGTAGAACTGTTCTCACGGTTGTTGTTGTTGTTGTTATACGAGTAGTTGGAAGCAGCGGGTGAGGGCGGTGAGAGTGGAGGTTCCTGTCTGCAAGTCATTTGTTACCATTTATTTATTATTATTATTATTATTGTTATTATTGTTATTATTATTATTGTCATCTTTCTCTCGGTGTAATGTGAAGTTCGGTTGAAACACGCGGCTGCCTCTACCTGCGTGTGTCCGTCCGGTTCGCCGACCGTTCTATTTACGGTCCCGCGCTGCACCTCGCTTCCCCGGCAGCAGCACGCGCAGGACGTGACGTCGTTGATCCTATTAGTTTAATTAAGCCGCAGCTTGTGCCGCGAAGCCGCTCGCAGCTATCGAGTTTTCCAAACATTATAATATTATTAATAATAATAATAATAAATTATTCGGGAGGAGTGAAGGGAAAATACCCCGAGGAAAACATCTGCAGGCTTTCAGAACCCTCGGCCCTTGGAACACACACACACACACACACCTGCATCGCAAGGTAGGCTGAATAATTAAGTTCAAGAGGTTAAGCGTTTGGGGTTGTGACGTGGTAGAAAAAACACACTTATTTGTTTGTTTGTTTAAAAAAAACATTTATATATATACTTCCACCCACTCGAGGATGTTACTGCGTCCGGTTTGGGGCAGAGCGGCGGCGGCGGCGGCGTCGTCGTCACGCCGGTGTGTTCATCTTCAGGCCACGCGCTACAGCGCCGCTGCTAAGCAACAGGTAAGCGCGAATACGCGTCTCTGGTGACGACATATGCTGTGAGGTGACGTCACTCGAGTCCCGCGCCAGGACCATTCGAAATACTACAATGAATCAGAGAATCATGAGATATAACTTATCTTAAAATAATGCATTAGAATCAGCCAACATGCAATTCAAAATGCTTTGCATTAATAGAATGCAATCCAATAGTAGTAATAAATATAGCTGCAGGCAGCAATACACGGGGTCCAGTTTAGTCGTTTTAGGTGCGTATTAGTTTTCGGGGTTTCGGTGAAACACAGCACAAACTACAAAAAGCGGCTGTAATGTTTTGGAAATAAATTGTGTATAAATAATGACATGTTTACTTTAAATTCAAGTATTGAATTTTTCATGTTTTTTTCACATGAGCATTTCTCATGCTTGTGTGCCAGACCAATCACTGAATGTTCCTCATGTGTCGTTAAGTTGAAATGTCCCCCAGCAAAGGTGTTCGAACAATTACGGTTGTTCCTGGATCACGCAGTGGGGACAGAAAAGAAAGACTCCCTGTGGTGCGAAGACACCTTCTGTGACCGATTCATTTTCGGGGTTTTGTAAAACGCAGCATGAGTTACAGTTTTCAGAGTTTCCATTAAACGCAGCATCTGCTCGGGTTGTCTGTCTCCATGGGTTGTCTGAACGCTATGCAGTCCACAGGCGCAAGTCGCTTAAGCTTGAACTTATATAACTTTGAATGATGATGTCACAAAGCACCCCGCTCCTAAAACTAATATCGCAACATCATTCTACTTCCGGTACAAAAACACTTTTTCACTAATTTCTGCTCCAAAGATACAGTACATCAATATTGATCAAACTCGAAACAATAAGACGTCTGAAATGTCCCGATTCTGACGAGACCTCAACCAAACTTGGTTTGTACTACCGTTGCTGTGTTTCACTTGTAGCCCGAAGAACTACAAGATTAAAAATACAAGAAACAGTAGGGTTCCAGCCCCTGGGTGAACCCCTAATAAAGCAAACAATCAAAATACATACAAATATTATACTTCATAAATTGCAGTTTTGGTTCATCAATTTAGAGAATCATTGAAGTATCATGTTCATTCCTCAGCAAATGCTTTTCAATCATCATTTCTCTTTATTAGTCTTGAACTACTCCAAGCAATTCTCAAGATAATCCTCACAATAGTTAGGGGCCATTTTCATGATTTCTCAGGTTCTTACCCCTGGCCTAGAGATTGTAAAATTTCCAAATCGTTATTCATCTTTCTGTCTTTGTGTTCAGGAAAAGCCAAAGAAGACCAAATTTGGCCCCTTGAGCGATCAAGACAGGATATTCACAAACCTATACGGTCGCCACGATTGGAGGTGCAAACACGGCCGACACATGGATTCCGACGTCTTCTAACAGCACAAAGCCCGATAGAAATATCCCCGATTCTACTCATTTTCCCTAAACCCGCCAGGCTGAAGGGCGCGCTCCGCCGGGGGGACTGGTACAAAACCAAGCAGATGATCCTGAAGGGGGCAGACTGGATCCTGAACGAGGTGAAGGTCTCCGGGCTGCGAGGCAGAGGGGGCGCCGGCTTCCCCACCGGCATGAAGTGGAGCTTCATGAACAAGCCCAGCGACGGCAGGTAGGGGAGGACGGAGGCACAACACACGACTACAGCCTTCAGTGAGCGATGTGTGCATCTCCTCCTGACCCCAGACCCAAATACCTGGTGGTGAACGCGGACGAGGGGGAGCCGGGCACCTGTAAGGACCGGGAGATCATGCGGCACGACCCCCACAAGCTGATAGAGGGCTGCGTGGTGGCGGGGAGGGCCATGGGCGCCCGCGCCGCCTACATCTACATCCGGGGAGAGTTTTATAACGAGTCGTCCAACCTCCAGGTATGTATCAGAATAGTCTTTATTGCAAGGTAAGTTTACACAAACAAGGAATTTGTCCTGGTGTTTGGTACATACATGAAACATAAATGTAAAACAATGATTAAAATATTTGTGAAATGTATACGCATATGTAAAATAAGGCTTTTTTTTTTTTTTAAATACAGTTGTGCAGGACTCTGCAAATGTTCAGTATAAAGTGTAACAGTATGTGCAATGTGGGGGTGTGTGTCTATGCAATGTGTATCCATCCAACCTCCGGGTATGTATCTATTCTTTGGAAGCGTCCCCTGTGGATGACATCCAATATTTACTTTTCCAGGTTTAAAGGGTGACCTACGGGTCTGCACTGGACATGGACGTATTGTTTTTGTGTTTCCAACAGGTAGCCATCAACGAGGCATACAAAGCAGGCCTCATAGGGAAGAACGCATGCGGCTCGGGATTCGACTTTGACGTGTTCGTGATGCGAGGAGCGGGAGCCTACATCTGTGGGGAGGAGACGGCCCTAATTGAGTCCCTGGAGGGAAAACAAGGGAAGCCCCGTCTCAAGCCGCCGTTCCCCGCTGACATAGGTGAGAGGAAGTTCAACAAAATTTGCTCATTCATTATGAATTCCTTCCTTGTTTACCGCAGGCACAAGAGTCCTTTCATTCGATAAACATTTGAGCAACCGGACAGGCTGATTTAGGTCATTTGACGCTTTTTCCCATCGCTATTCCGTTCAGGGGTTTTCGGATGCCCAACAACAGTTGCCAATGTGGAGACGGTTGCCGTAGCGCCGGCGATCTGTCGCCGAGGCGGCGCTTGGTTCGCCAGCTTTGGGAGAGAGAGGAACTCTGGAACAAAGCTGTTCAACATCTCGGGTCACGTGAACACACCATGCACAGTGGAGGAGGAAATGTCTATTCCACTGAGGGAGCTGATAGAGAGACACGCAGGTGTGTGAGAGTGTGTGTGTGTGTGTGTGTGTGTGTGTGTGTGAGACAGTGGAGGAGGAAATGTCTATTCCACTGAGGGAGCTGATAGAGACAGGCAGGTGTGTGCAATCAGCTGGTGGCTTGATGTTGATTTATTTGTCAATTGTCGACATGACTTTGTCTCCCGTCTTCATGGTTTGTGCAGGAGGAGTTCGGGGCGGCTGGGACAACCTATTAGGAATAATCCCGGGGGGCTCCTCCACTCCCATCATCCCCCGCCATGTGTGTGATGATGTCTTGATGGATTTTGACGACCTGGTTCGTGCAGAGACTGCTCTAGGAACAGCTGCCATAATCGTCATGGATAAATCTGTAAGTAAACATTTCATTTCTACAGAAAACGCTTTTAATAATGCACGCAGCGTCATACTTGACCAATTGTATAATCAAGCTTAAGACTTAGCCCGCGACCTCTACAATGCTTTTTCTTTCTCCTGGTCCAGACTGATGTGATCAGAGCCATCGCCCGTTTGGTGGAGTTCTACAAACACGAAAGCTGTGGCCAGTGCACCCCCTGCAGAGAGGGTAAGGAACTGTCGTCCTTCATGTTCCACTTGTAGCAGAAAGTGCAACGGTCTGGGCCTCATTATCACCAAGTATTTGTCCCTTCCCCTTCTGGTCTCTCTGTGTCTCCTGTCCACTCAGGCGTGGACTGGATGGACAAGATGATGTGGAGGTTTGTCCGTGGCGAGGCGGCAGTCTCAGAAATTGATATGATCTGGGAGCTGAGCAAACAGATCGAGGGACACACGATCTGCGCCCTGGGGGACGGGGCTGCCTGGCCCGTGCAGGTAATCCGTTACAACCACGCAACCTGTGCCATAATTTGACGCGAGTGATATTTCCTAGGATGGTCCCTATGTTGCTGCAATTCAATGGTGAATACTGTGATTGTTATGGGGATAAACCATTGAAATGACCAAGTTGCAATTCATTTGACTACTTTTGCACAATTGTTCGGGTTTCGCTTGGATTCTAATAGTGATTTGACGAGACGTTTCTTGTATGCGCTACAAAGGAAAAGAGGACTTAAACGATAATACATGGAAGGTGGGGTATTAATGTTAACAATGTGATGAAGACAAAACAAAGAATCTCGTGACCCTTACTACCAGACAAAACCCCCATAAAATAAGATTGACCCTGCTTTTATCTGGCAAAGCTGACTGCACAAAGACCATTATTAGTGTATTCAAACGGTTTTTCCCCCTGTTCTCCTACAGGGGCTGATTCGCCATTTCCGACCAGCCATGGAGAGCCGCATCACGGAGCATAACAAGAAGAACCGTCCCAGAGAACCAGCGATTGAGATGATCTGAAACTACAAGGGTTATACCCTCATTACCCCGGAACAGTGCTGCTGCTAAGTGAATGGCTCTCCTTATGCCATCCTCTGTGAAATACTACACGCAAAGATGGTTTTGTGTGTGTACAAAACTGACACTTTAAATGTTAACTTTTATTGTCTGAGTAATTTTACTTGCATACATAGGTATTAGACTTTACCCAAGTAATTCCATTTTACGGCAATTTTACACTCCTATTTACCTAGAAGTACTAGATTGTTTTGATATAAGGCTTTTCATGAAAGCAATGCAGCCAGTTTGGTTATAGTGCAGCCCAATTTAGACTGCCAAAACTTAAAAGGTTTAAGCAGCAGATATTAATGCATTATGGATGAAATTCCGTCATACTAACCCCCTTTTACTTTGATACACAAGTATATTTTAAAAGTGGTTTTAAAGGAGTAAACTGCAGAATGGACAACTTACTTTTACCATAGTAGTATCTTAAGGTATTTATGCTTCTGATTGAGTTTAGGATAACTTTACTTCTTAAACCAATGGTTCACTGTAAGTTTAATGGCCCTTTTAAATGATAGTTGTCACCCTCAACATGTCTTTGCAAATATTAGTTGAATTGATTACACAACTCTATTGGCAATAAATTATATTTACTTCACAAAAGCATGAAACAAATCAGTTGGTCTGTTTGAGATTTAGTCCAACCCAATCTGTACAAAAAAGTTAAACATTGGCAAAGGAATGGAACTTACCAGGATGAGAAGATTAAATTGGGGATAGAAATCAAAAGTGGTCCCTAATGTACCACATTTAACCCGTTGAAAAATAAATTGAACAGTTCATCTGGTGCGGACCTCATCCAAAGAAGTAAAAGCAGAGTTAGAGTAGCCTTCAACTGTTCATCTCTTTAGTCACAAAATAGTTCATTTCAAATCAGCAAATGTTCTTCGGAGCAAAGCTTTTGCACACCTCCATCTTGACCAAGGAGTATTCTTTCGAAAACATTAGCGAGTACTTTGTGACCCAAGCAGAGAACCTGTTTCCAATGTGAAGAACGTGGATTTAAAAAATAAAAAATAAATCGAAATGATCAAATAAAGAGTCTGCATCAGCCCGAGTCTTCTCGGGGGTTTTGAAGAGTTCTGTCTCAGGGCGCCATCCAGAACGGCATGGGCTGCTGCTGAGCCTGCATTTTGGCCCGGGGGACCTGTGCCACAGGGTTGCGATACCCCGGCGTCCAGCACGCGGAGGTGGGGATGGGGGGGCCTACGCCAGGGTTACCTGTCCCCAGGAGTTTAGGGGTGGAGTGGTCCTCCTCTTCATCGGAGGAGTCGCCGGCGTACGCCACCAAACCGGTCTTCAATCTTTTAACTGAGGGTTCTAAAAGAAGAGGACGGGAGTTTGGGGAGAGGAGAAAGGGCACATTGGGACAGACGGAGAGAAAGGAAAAACAACAAAAAACAAGCAATAGACAACCACATTTGTTTCAAATAAGACAAGTGCAAGTTCATGTATGAACAGTTTGGGAGAGATGAATCGTTAATAGATTTAAATTCATTTTTTTGGTTGGCAGATGAGCAGAGGAGGGGCATTTGTTGAAACCAGGCATTGGTTGGTGGGGAGCGACAGTTAGGACCGTCCCATCGAGCGGGAGGACGGCGTCACAGGAGAAGTCATGCCCCACCCCCAATCAGCAGCCAGCGTCCAACCAGACATGGAAGAGAAGAAAAACACAGAAAAAGAGAAAACACAAAAACAGGAGAGATTCTCGTTAGTGAGGAGATTCCCCAGACTGATGGTGTCATCAGACAGGGACAGTGAGGTGGAGTGGAGCAGCTCGTCGGGAGGCGTGTCCAGTGGCAAAGAGCGGCAGCACCTTCACTCTTAAGCCTAAAGCCCTGGAATAGTGATCAAAACAAGTGAAGACTGTTTACCTCACTAGCTGGAGATTTTTAGTGAGGGCTAAAAATTTCCAGGATAAACCTGTGAAAACTGAGGAGCAGGGGCGATTTAGAAGTGTCGGTTGGTTTAGGAAGCCAACAGGCTTAATACCAAAGAATACAAACATTTTAGCAAGACATTTTGAGACTACGTAAGTATCCACAACAATATACTATTTATACTACTACCAAGTGGGTGCTATATATTTAATATATATACTTCATTACCGAAGCAACAAGCAGTGGTATAAGGAATAAGGAGCGACTCTCTTGAGTACAGGTGGATCTAAACACTCTGTACTCTTTGCTGAGAGAATTAAGCATCATGCTGAGGGGCCAAGTTGGGGTATTTGGACACAGTCCAGGAGCAGCATAATCTATGGATTTGGGACAGGGATTTGTCAATCCATGGTGTAATGTCCTTACCCAGAGGGCCTTGCAGTGCCCTCATCTCCTCCATCTTGGGTCTCAATCCTCCGTTCATAGACATGGGAGGTGGAGGCATTAACTGCCGACTGGAAAATAAGAGAAACAGGAGAAGGGTCCATGCTAACTAGCACTGAATCATATCACATTTGGTCAAGGGGGATTTCTTGACCTTTGCACAACCTTGTACTTCAATGTCTCCGTACCTGTTCCTCTCACTTGGCAGGCCGGAGGAACTCTGAGGCAGGGGTCCTGAAGTCTCGGGGCTGCCCACTGGGAAGCCTGCACCTAAATTAGTCATATGAATGGGTCCATGCTATGAGCAGAAAAACACACAGGCACATTAGCAGATATCCTCTACCAGACCCTACAAGTAACAATCTACAATAAAAATTGCTTATATACTGTCAAGACAAAAATATAAAATATATTTAAGGTTTCATTTTAACATGATTCTCCTTCACTGAAAACTGAAATCAATACACAGTTTATATTTCAAGTATTTTTTTAACTGCTATTAGAAACACCAACAAGAAAACAAGGCATGCAAGTTCAAACACAGTCAACATTTTCTAGATCTTTCAAAGGATTGGGGAAAAAAATCCTTTGAAAATAATTAATAATTTTGGGGGCATATCAGGCTGCCATCAGCCTGATAGCCTGTAGCCCCTGGTCATGGTTGTGGAGACATTCTGCTGACCCAGGAGGGACCGCGGTGGGAGAAGGAAGGAAAGCGGACAGAGATGAGGGGTTGGAAAGAGGCGGGACAGAGTGGATCACCTGGTATCCCAGCAGGCCGCTGTCCCTCTCGTCGGGAACCTCCTCTGTGAAGCGTCTCTTCTGCGGCAGATTGGCCAGGGCGGCAAGAGGCAGAGCTTTGGACAGAACTGGCCCAGAAGGATTGAAGGGGACAGGGGGAACCGGCTTGAAAGAGCGAAAAGAGAGAAAATGGCACAATGAGCATTAAAAATCAAAATCTTTGATTTTAATTGGGTTTCGAAAACAGGCAATCATGATATTTACAGATGCTGTATTGAGACATGTCATCCGTAAACACATCTTACCTGTGGCAGAGCGATGGGAGCAGGGACGTGTGGGAGCGGGTACTGGGGTGCGACGCCCACAGGAGCTCCGGGGGGCATCGGCGGGGGGACGGTGTACGGAGGGGGAACGGGTTGAGGCTGAGGAGGGGGTACGGGCATGGGGTAGGCAGGCTGGTACCCCGCAGGGGGGTAGTACGGAGGCTGGGGGGGCATTCCGTTCACCACCGGAGGCTGGAGGAAGCCTGGGGGAGGAAGAGAAGGATCAGGAAGCCTCAATCTGCTTGTACTACATATGAATTAATGACAGAGGTATTCATATGACACAGCAGTGATATTAAAATGTAAAGTCTGTACCTTGTGTTGGCATCACAGAACTCATCTGGTTGAGAAAGCGGGAATACTCGGCATGTACCTGACGAGAAACATTGGTCTTATGACTATTCATGCTTCAAAATACAGATTAAATTATTTGGCTTCAATTAATTGCATTGTTTATAACCCACTTACATGAATATAAGCTACAATTTACCAATCTGGATACATGCACCAATAAATAATTAATTTAGATTCAGACAGGAAACTATTACAAGTAGTGAGTTGAAATATTAAGGCAGCAATATTTCAATACCATCACACTGTTAAAACAATCGATTGTGAGACAGATTTGACTGACTACTTACCGTTTGAAGCAGATTCTCACATAGGGTTTTGGCTGCTGCAAGGCCCTCTGGCTTTGGGTGACTGACGAGATAAAGAATAAATACATCAACAAAAAGACTCCCAAGGTCACTACGAAATTAAGTATGAGTACCAAGTAGTCACTCTTTGATACACACTGATACGGGGTATAAATAAAAAAATAATAACACAATACTCATTTTGAAGGCATTGTTTATTTTTTTGTAATTACTGACTGCAATGCTTTGTTTGAGCAGATATAGCACAAAACTGTCAGAGTTCAAGAACTCTATGCAGCTGGATGTCGATATTTAGTATCTGAGGAAGTACGACCTAACCCTGACCCCACGTCAGGCCTGGGACTGGTGGAGCCGAGCCTCACCTGATGTAGATGTACATGGGCTCGAAGGCCTCCCGTCCGGACGCAGGTTCCAGGCAGCCAGAGCCCTTTCCTCGAAGGAAAACCTTGGCCCCCGTCTCTGCCTGGATGTGCTGAAGGTAGGAGCAGCCTGGGCCCTCCACTCGCTCCTTAACCATAAAGGCCTGATTTGCAACCATAAAGCCCTGGTTTGCATGCTCGAGGCCCACAAACAGCTTGTCCTGCACATAGTGCATCTAAGGCGGGGGCAAGACAAAGAGGGCTTAGATAGAATTGAGTACAACTGGGGATACAACGGCAATGGAGGAATTGTAGTTATACCCCAGACTGGAAGTGCGGCTTGTGGCTGTTCATGGGTGGCAGGGAGGTGGGCGGTGGGTTGTGCTGCTGATAAACAGTGACTGTGGCTCCGCTGGGGGAGAAGGGCAGAGAGGAGGATGCATTCGCAGCCTTCACCACCCCATTGGTTATGATCTCCTTTATTCTGTTCACAGCTCCTGGAGAAAGGTGTGGATAACAGACAGGGTGAAAAAAGGGAAAATATGACAAGTTGGCCACAAGGGGTCGTGTGGAAGGGCAGATACTCAAGGGAACAACATAAAAAAAAAACAACAAGAGCTGCTCAGCTGCCTCAATCCACATCCAACAACTATGTCAGCAGAAATACATTTCAGACATGACTGTTCCAAACTTCATTCCTGCATCCAAGCTTCTTTCTCCATTTTGGAAAGTAAGGAGTGCACATAACACCTTTCTAATATCAATACATATTCTACTACTACAGCTGCAAGAGAGAAGATAAAACTCAAAAGGAATTACTCACTGTCAACAAGCTCCCTTGTCTGGCCTTGGACATGTAGGTACAGAGGTCGATCCCTGCGTATAGAGGGGGTATACAGTCTTAATGTGACAATTTATAACCAACAGTCATCTTGTTTTTCTGCATGTTCTGCATATTAGAATTCTGAAAGAGTTAAGACCGAGACATACTTTAGCGTTAACTACGGCAGTATTTCCTCCGTGGTGTCTAATAGTAGTTCTGCATCCCGACTGCAGGTGCCGCCAGAGGCCTGCTGGCAGCGCCACCCTTTTCTATTATTATTGTACATTTTATTACAACTATTGCATATCTTATTGTTTTACCCAAATCTCACTGCTACTCAGCCCAGTTTTCAAGTCATACACACACAAAATATATAAAATATATAATAACATTGTTTTCCGCGGCATTAAAAAAAAATAGGTTAACTTTGTTATTTCACTACTGAAAATGGAATTGCTGAGGAAATTATGTGCAGAAATGTGTACGGGGCCCAAAGCAAGCAGGTCAATCACAGCACTTGTGGCGCTGCGTCGCCCCATGTGTAGTTAGATTTTTGGAGAGGGGCACATTAGCTCCATTCCGCGGTAGTTCCGGAAAGTAGTTCCAGCGGTTGTGTTGACGTGCAACAATAAATTGGCCTCAAGGGTTGAATACCCAAACAATCCTTTTATTTTTTGCCTCTTTAAAATGAATCTACAGCTGTGATCCTCAACATTTTTCATATCAAGGACAGGGGCGCCAGAATAGGGGGGACACCGGGATCTTTTATCCCCCCCCCCCCACTTTCAGGTATTACGGTAATAGAACGTTGGCAACCAAGGTGTCAGGGCTGGCTCTGTGCCCTGATCGCTCCCCCTCTGAAGCGACCAGCGATGATGCACCCGCACGCCGATGGTACCGACTGTGCCCACTGCGCGCCGCTGATGTGGCGCCTGTGATCAGTGTGCCAAAACAGTGTTTTCATTTTATTCTACTGTTACTCCTTTTGGAACGCAACAAGAACCGCGTGTGATGGGGACATGTTCTCCGTCAATCTCTTACACACACACACACACACACACACACACACACACACACACACACACACACACATACACACACACACACACACACACACACACACACACACACACACACACACACACACACACACACACACACAACTGTGGCCCCAAATCCGTAATGCAAACTCAGTGAGTTTTGGGAACTATTTCACCGTGTGTATGAGTCTGAGTGAAGGATTGACAAACAGGACTGACCCTGGCAGCGCTTTGCCCTTCTCCCCCGTGCTCATGTATCGTCCTCTGGTCGAAACCGCGGCGCCACTCACTTTACTGATCTGTGTGTTAACAGTTAAGAGAAAAGTCAGAACTGCAAAGAACTAATTAACAGAAGATATGTTTCAGCTCGACAGAAATCCCCCTAAAAATACATGAGCTATTCATCAAATTAGAGTTGTGTTTGCCACACATTCATCCTTCTCTGACCTCATCCTGCGTCTGTCCGCGTGTCAGGAGGTTTCGGCAGGTGAGAGGAACGTCGTTGATCTCCACCTCAGCCACCACCAGATCATCCTTGGCTTTTGTCGGCGCTGAAGATTTTCCAAAACCCACAATCTGAAAAAGGAACGGGAGAGACATGCTTGCATTCTTTGTCATGATATTTCCGATGGATCGGACGCTTGGTGCTGGTATCTGTGAGGATTTGTTGACGTGGAAATAACGTCACTGGATGTACTGTTCCGATTCCGTTCAGTGAAGCTTGTTTGTTACCTTATCAGGCGGTCCCGGGGGGGCGATCTGCGAGGGTTTTAGTTTCCCCTTGGCGACCAGCATGGCATTAATCTTAGCAGCCACTGCTGCCGCCGCGTCCAGAGCCCCGGTGGGTGCAGCCTCCACCTCCCCCATCCCACCGGGACCTGGGCCCGGCTGGTCCCATTTGCTGCGACGGCTTTAGGGAAAGAACAGACATTAAAGACAAGAAGATTATCGATAGACTAGTCATACCGTTAATGAGTGTTACCACTCATGTTTTATTAATGAGCTAATTAAACTTATACATTTTGGTGACATCTTTAGGAGAATTCATATGGTCATTCACTGACGAATGATGGTGATCCTTAAATGCCTGCCTAAATTTCTGACCCCAAACTGAAATTGAGTATAATATGAACAGGTACACCTCACATAACAACCTACGTGTTTAACGACCCTTCAGACTTACGACCAGCTCTCTGACGAGTCTGTATTGTACGCTGCGTACAGTACCAAAGCATCTCATCACGCATCACCCTTTATATAGTATATACACTATATATACTATATAAACTATGTACACTGTATGCACTGTATACACATCTCATCTCCGTTCTCGGTCACGTTCCCACACTCGGTCAGTATTTACTACACTAGCGTTCGCAATCGCCACGCCCCCTCACCGTGAAATAACGCTTTATACACTACATATACCAGCCATTCCAGTGAAATAACACGGGTCCTCGCTTATCGATCAATTCGCTTAACGACCTGGCCCTAGGAACGGAACTCGGTCGTTAAGTGAAGAGTACCCGTGCTTGTTATTATCAAATGCATTTTGCTTGTTTGATTTTTTTTGAGATTGCACTTTGATTTGCATGCTCTAAACGGAAGTCTTCGTACAAATAAAAGGTTTACTATTATTTTGTTGTTCTTATTATGGTAAACTTTGTGAAATGAAGCACCACTCCCTTCGAGGTGCAGAGTGAATCCCAATCCAAAAAGGCAATAAAGGAGGGCTGCAACGCATCTGAATGATCAGACGGAACGGACGAACCTTTCAAAACAGACGGGATAGCAGTGCGCGGCACAACAACACTCCGCCATGATTACATAAACCAGGCAGCTAATGCTAGCGGGGAGAGCTAATAATAGTTGGACAGCTAACGCTCGCGAGACGGGGGCTAACGCTAGCGGGTCGGCTAACGCTAAGGCGCCGCGCAATCGTCGCACTCACCCGCCGTTATGAGTTCCGCCGAACGACATGAGTATTCTGCGCGGGGCAGCGGGGCTCCGCGACGCAAACGGGCAAATGTTCAACAGCAGAGCGCGCTTCGCTGCCGGCCGCGCATCGAAGCCCGTTCCACCCTGCGAAGAAACACGGCGTCAACAACGCGGAGCGCCGGGGGCGGAGCCTGTCGTCCCCTTGCCTTGCCACCTGACTGTGACGTCACTGCCCCGGCGGAAGGGGCTGATCCTAGAAACCCGCGCGTCACTTTTGGGTTGTTGAGAACAGCGAACTATAAGCGGACAACTACAACTTTTATATAATAATTGTAACATGATATAACATAGCAATGGACGTGTTGTGTATTCCGCAGCTTATATGTGAAAGGATTTTTAACTGTCTTTGTGTATTTGTATGTACACATATCAATAAACTCCAGGTTTGCATTTACAAGCACGAGGCCAATTTTTTAGTTGTTTACTCCGCACGAATGAGACAAAACAAACGAGGCTTTGTACCGGGGCTGTGGCTGCCGTAACTCCTGCAGACCACCAGGTGTCGCTGCCGTCCTGCCCTGAAGCTAGTTTGAGCAGTTCATGTATTGTTTGGTTACATTTTTGAGTTGGTTTGTTATCTATTTGTGTATATGTTTCTTATTTTATTTTATTTAATTTTACGTATTTTATTTTTGTCATATTTAATTAAACTAGTCATTTCCGCTTCCGGTGAATATTGGTTCAAAGTTTATATTTCCTTCACGCCACCACTAGGGGGCGCACTGCACCCGCGGCGTCCGTTGTCCGTTGCCCGTTGCCCGTTGCCCCAGTGTGGGGCCATGTGAGAGCCTTGGCGCCGCGCTGTGCCTCCGGAGAGTCCCCGTAGGAGGAGGATGGCACCTCGTCCGGTCAAAACTATGTTGTCAAGAAGGCAAATTAAATCCAGCGTCTTCACTGGACGGTAAGGCGTGCTAATGTGCAATTTCCAATGCTTGCAAACTGTGTGTGTGTGTGTGTGTGTGTGTGTGTGTGTGTGTGTGTGTGTGTGTGTGTGTGTGTGTGTGTGAGAACCTCATTTTACCTCCTAAGATTTCTACATGTATTATTTGGACAATTTGAGACAAGGGGCCGTGCTTGTTCAAATGCAACAACCATAAAGCCAACAACAAGGTGGTCTACTATTATTTCCTTGTTATTGTGAATAATTCAAACTATAATCAAGCCCCATATATATTCAAATCCTTTTATTTGTTGCCTGGACATTCCTGAATTGTATATCGTAAATGAAATGAGTCAAACTTTGGCAAATGTCGAGAACGGCATATTTCCCATCTCCTCCAGACAAGTCAGGGAACTTTTGTTTTACTTTCTGTGGTTTCTCGTCAAAGCTGACCTCCTTTGACCTCTGCGGGGTGGGGGGTGAGGGGTAGAGGGGGTTGTGGGGTGTGCTGCTATGAGATCCCTTTGCTTTGAAAAATTAACCATGCAGTTTATCAGAATCGTAGACTTCCATCTTCATCCGCAGCGACCGCTCCACCCCGGTGCGTCCCAGCGGGGCGAGGTCTTGGGGTCTGTTCTGGTCCTGAGGGGGCAAAGTGTGCGCGCTTGGTGGAGGCGACCCTTCCCCGGTCCCTCGGGGTGGTGTGCTCATGACACCAAGCCGCACTCCCGCTTCCTCCCCGCTCAGGGTTTGCAGAACAGAGGAGAATCATGTCGACATGTTGGATTTTTGGCCAGGGTTACTGGGTGCCACTCAGGAAGGTAACAGGGGTTCAGTTACCGACCACACGGGCGCAGGGACGGATCGGAGAGGTGCGGATTACTCTGGAAGGCGAGAATACTGTGTGGGGGGACATGGATCAACAGATTTGGCGGCAGCCGCCGCCTCGAGTTGAGTTTCTATTGTTCTGCGTTTGCAGGTTGTCGAAAAAACATAGAATTTGATTAGGATCCTTGTTGAGAATATCCATTCATCCTACCACTGTCTTTGCCAATGACCATCGTCTTTTGAATTTTTAATTGATTGAATATGCTATATATATATATATATAGCTATATGCATATAGCTATATAGATATAACTATATGCATTTTAGTGTTATTTTCTTTAAAATGTTAAATACTAAAACTTAAGGTAGTTTATATGCCCATTTTAAATATAAATATTTTATATATGTCTTCAAAAGCCTCGGCCTTCATTTAACACACAAGCCAGTATTAGTGTTGATGCAAGATGAATGGAGCTTCACACATTACAGGTATTTCCTTCAGTTGTGGTTAAAGATTCCGGAAATTTAAATGCCGCTTATTCTCTAAGAATGGTTATCCAATGGTGCTGCTGACGTCAAATCATATCCAGGACTTGTTGATCCTGCAAACACCTGCGTGTCGACGGCCAACAACCCTTTAGGAACAGCTATGACAAACCCACAAGCTCAGACGGTGGGAACTGACGACAGCGATGAAATTGCTGAACTATAAAGAAAAAGTGCTTTCGGGAAATATTTTGACATAGTTTTACTTGTCTGTTACGTGTGACCAGGTCTGTATCCTACTCCACATGTCGAACACCCAAACTCTGAAGAACACACAGTTACACACACAATGTGAACTGTTTGTGGGCCCTGGCGAATCGTTGATTTGCAGCAAGTGTCCTCCCTGATGTCGATATTTTTCTTCTTTGGTTGAACCACAAATGCGTCTAAATATGTTATTTGGTTCAATTGAAATATTTTGAGGAGTTGCACGAGAGTTGACAAGTTCTAATGGTTTTAGTCCTTTTATTAGTAAAGCTTGCAGGCAAATGTAAAATGGTCAATGTGAAGTTGACCTGTCGATGATCGCATTGACCACATTTTGTGCTCCCTCCCTTCAGTGCTCTTTGAATATGTTACAAGAAAGGGGAATATAATGTGGAAAGATTTGACCTAATAGTACAGTAATTCTCAGTGACTCATCCGGCAACTATCCCCACACAAGAATATTTTCTCTATAGGGCTACAGCGAGTGTAGTTAGTGGAGAGAAGTGAAACAAGTCATTTGCTTGAATCCAGTCAAATGGAGCACATTTTATTTATCACTTTGTTGCGAGGAAACTACTTTTATTTCACCTGTAGATGGTGCTGTAATTCTAAGTGAAATGAAATGAAATGATAAAAGTAGCAGTCCTGCAAAACCAATATCCATATCTGATATTCCCTAAAAAAATAAGTCAGTCATTTTATAATAGCTGAACTGATTCACCTTTTTTTTATTTTTTTTAAACTACTGAATGAATAGATCCATCACATTCACCTGCAGAGGAGCCTCTGCAGCGTGAAGCACTCAAAGTTACGGCACTATAATTTACACATACACATCACTATTTAATTTGAAGAGACTTATTTTGGTATCGTTGAAGCTTTGTTTTCTGTGCAGAAGGAAAGAAATGTTGGACGGGGGGTGGGGGGATGGGGGGGGGGGGGTCAGAGGTCAGGGGAGCTTTGACGCCCGAGTTGACGGGGATGACTGTTTATGGGCAGTGCGCAGAGAGAGAGAGAGAGAGAGAGAGAGAGAGAGAGAGAGGGATGGAGACGGAGACGACGAGAAGAAGTCTCAGAGCGGCGCGGAGGGAGGGGGAGAAGGGGGGCACGAGGGGCAGACATGTCATATTTACTGTCTTTCCTGGTAAGAGCCCATGTGTGAACTGCGGAGCGTATGTTGGTTTATGTAACCTCCGGCCTCCACGGCACAGGAGCCTGGATCTGGCCTGGTCCCGGCGGCTGACACAGGGGTGCGAGGACAGGGGATGCGATGGGGAGGAGGGCGCCTTCACTGTGGGGCTGCCAGGGTCCGAACAAAGACCTACTGTCAGTCCCCGGGTTTAAATGTTTGCTGTCAAACCAGCGATTACAAGGAGAGGGATTTGATTTTTAAATTTTTTTTTAATGCGTGTGTTTGTGCATGTGTGATGACTTGATGTGGTTTTTACCATAGACTTGTATAGGTAAACTTTTTATTTGGATTAAAAAAAAAAAATGGTTTTAACATTGTTGTAATGTCAATTATTCCTACTCTGATTCCTACTCATCGTTAGATACTGAAATTCATTCTGGCTTGTGTTAAAGAGGTGAGCATATGCATGGAGAGGGTGTAGAGACAGGGCATTGGAGTGTACAGCAGGAAGAGAGAGAGAGCGAGAGAGAGAGAGAGAGGGAGTGTGATTGAGAGAGGAAAAACAGATGGGAAAATTGAATTTTGCCGGAGAAGGCGTGCAAGGGGAACTTTTTTTTTTGATGTGTCTGGAGAGAAAGGGAGCCTCTTATACACTTCACAGCGTGAGTTTGGCCCGGGCTGCAGCCTCGTCGCGCCTGCCCGACGGGGTGCTTTCCTGAGCTGGGCTACCCAGGGGAGGGGCACCTGCCCAACACTGGAGGGAAAGGACGGTCCGGCGGGCAGGCGAGAGGGTAGAGGGGCGCAGGTATGGAAAGACATTTGGCAGTTCCAGGAAACGGACGTGCTGAATTTTAAAGACGTTCAGGTAGAACAGAGCCGTATTCCTTAAAGAAAATATTTGTCTTCTGGCTCTCCCCGCGGACGGGAGAAGCAGAGGAGCGGACAACGGCCACGGGGATACGATCAAAAGTTTCAGTGCAGCACAGGGACTAAAGTTATGGTTGGAGCTAGTCTGGTAACTACCAACACAAACGAAGAGTTTATAGATTGGCCAGCCTGCCAACTGAGGCAATATTTTCCATCCATTTTGTTGGACTCACCAAAGACAACATTTTTGAAGTTTATCAAGCACTCACTCATCCCTGAAGACTGGAGGGAGAGCTTAATCATTTGATATATGGAGTTGACCCAAAACCTGCCCCAAAATGCAGACTGGCAAAATTAAACGGCCAACTCACTGTGCAGTAATGTATCCCTGCAGCGGCCTAGTGTCTTTCTTGGACGGTGTCCTCAACACACGAGTTTGAACCCTCAATCTTTATTGAATTCTGATATGAACGATTGAGCCTAAAACCACTTAGTCCATAGGAGATGCTCACGCTTCCAAGTGTGTGTGTGTGCGCTGCAGAGGCTCTCCCGAAAAACTCCCGATGGCTTTGTCTGCAGATGTTTGGATGGACAGATGCGCGGAGAGGGCCTCAGAGTAGTTGTCTGTGAACGGTGGATGGCGATTGCATTAGCTTGACAACAGAAGCACCCCCCGTGGTGTGACCGCAAAGAGCACAGAGTAATAACCGCGGTGGGAATGTTATGCTCAGGGGCAGCCAGGCCAGGTAAATGGAAACACATGGGGGACGCCTTGCACTACAAAAGGCCCCTGCCGCCCCTCGGGGAGAATGGGCATCGCACGTTGGGAAGGTTCCACCAGGTCCCTCAACACATGCTGAAGGTCTGTGGCAACTCTGCTGATATCACCAACGCAAAGGGAACCAAGTGATTTTATTTTAATTCCTCCTCCAGACATCAAAAGTTTAAATGCACTTCACATGTCAATAAATATGAACATAAATATGCTGCCTCATATTTTAATGTTTAATATTCTTTATATTTAACAGACTTATTAACTTTATTAGTTGATCTTCACACTACAGAGAATTCTAGACCCTTATGTTACCATGTAACATGGCAGTTCTGAAGTGAAGTTATCCCCCCTTTAATTACAAGTAATGGCTTTCTGTGTTATTTTAGTGGGCCAAACACCATAAAAACACCATCATTCAGCTGAGTCATATCACAAATGAAACTTTATGAATTGGCGTTGCCTGTAAATATCTGTTTTTACAGAACATGTATTTTTAGGTCTAGAATTTAATAAAGAAGCAATTGTCTCCTTTAACAACCGTCCTGTGTACTATGTCATTCTTCCCAGGTAGAAGTTAATACATAGAACTTTCTTTGCATAGAGGAAAGATTTTACATCCATTTTGCATTGCCACATAGTTCTAGCTTCATCAGCTACATTTGAAGGAATTACTTTATACAAAAAAGTAAATTAACCCAATTTACATTGTGTTTATAAAATCCCAGCTGTGCTATTTGATTAGAAAAGCTTGTTTTGCCTTTTCACATGTATCGCCACATCAATTTTGTGTGCTATAGAAAGAAGACAACATTTTGAGAAATGTATACAATACATCTGGTAAAAACAAGATTTCTTTCCCGATAAAATGTTAATTTGATCTTTTCACATTTTAAAGCTCGTACATCATTTCAACATAGTTTAATGTGACATAATGACACAAGATATAACTTAAGCATCCTCGGCCCAATGTCCCCCAGCCCCCTGTGTCTTGTCCTCAGCCTGCCGGTTGTTGTGTTTTCTGCAACCGTGCTGCTGTTCCTCAGACTATCGTTGTTCCTTTTTCTATTCGCGCACCCGCCATCTTTCTGGACGGAGCTTCACCCCCCTCACCCCATCATCCCACCCCCAACCTCACTCCTCTCTGTCAAACAACAATATTTGCTCATCTGTGTCAAAGAGCTGTAGGGTTTGTGATACAGTACAGTGCGGCCTTTGAGTCAGACAGACACAGGGCTGCCCCGGGTGCAAGGAAACTCTGAGGAGCCTGACGCTTCATATATACAGCACGGGCAGTTTGGGAAACACCTTCGAGTGACACAGTCCCACGGACACATACCGACTAATAAAAGGGATTTCTTTTTCCACTCGACAGGCTATCTCGTCTTTTCTTCACCTTTCCTCCGTCCTGCTCTCGTTAGTTAGTTGGGTTAAGCTCACCATTTGTATTGCTTTCTACCTCATATAATTACCATCTGAATGATACAAAT
This sequence comes from Zeus faber, assembly GCF_960531495.2. NCBI lineage: Eukaryota > Metazoa > Chordata > Actinopteri > Zeiformes > Zeidae > Zeus > Zeus faber. The sequence continues at coordinate 13,721,273 of NC_137195.1, forward strand.
TTCCACATGGAGAATTCCCAGTTTCTCCCTTTTTCGTTCCCATCTGTTGAGATCATAAAGCGCAAAACACTTTTTGATGGTGGAAAGAGAACTTGTACTCATCTTCCCTCTAAGCAATGAAATACAAAGCACACAAAAACAGTGTGGACTGCAGAAAGCACACTTTTATTTAAGACGGCTATATATTATGAAATATCATGAACATGAGTTAAAATAAACACAACTTTGCCATGCAAATCATTTGCACGGGTCATATCAAAATACATTTCCAAAACATGCAGGTAGTGATCAGAAAAGTCATTTCTTTTAAATGTGTCAGGGTTCACGAAAAGAAATGCAATGACCACTCAACCTCAGACTATAATTTGTATCAACAAACAATTTGGTCAAAAAAAAAATCAAACAAATCACATCTCAGGCGTCCCGGCCAGTTACAACTAGTTGTTATCCAAAATGACAACATTTTCTTTGAGGGTTTTCCAATGTCAACCACACGTGCATCATCATTTTGCTGAAATTGTTTGTATATGCTGAAGATGCCCAAAAATACTGCTCTGCTGCAAATTTCCAGCATTTTGCAGAAGTTATGTTGGATGAGTTAAATGTAATTATAAAATAAAGCCAGTTCTCTTTGTCTAAAAGAGCTTTTACTAAACTTGAGTCAGTGATATGTAGCAGATGTAATTTAGTATTTCACTCCTAACTCACTTATAGTAAAAGCCACGAATGCAACTTTGCAACAGTCACAAGGTATGGGAGATTAAAAAACCTTCACCCATCCAGATGTGTTTTTTTGCAAGTGTAATTCAGGAAATCTTAATTAGTATGAGAAATGGTTCAGAATATGCAGCTCAAGATTCAACAGGGATTGTCGTTTGGAATTGCATCAAGTGGACGTATCGTCCAATCACAAAGTGCTATCATTTTCTCGCTCACTAAAGTCCAACTCCTCTTTATTGCAAGCTAAAGCAAATTAAATGCTCCTCCGTCCTTATCTGGATTCTGCACCGAATACCCAGAATTCAGATCGAAGACTTTTAACATGCAAGCGAGAGCCGTATGTCCTACTGCACCGGGCTGCTCTTACGGCAGAGCTCGTTCGCTGACGTCAGCGTCTGTCGATTGCGTCTGCGTTTTCCAGTCAATAGCGTGTAGAAGAACGGATTCACACAAGAGTTTCCATACGTCAGTCCTGTCAGTATCCGGTTCACCGTCACCTGTGTGCCGACTGGAACCGTCCTCAGTATGTCAGGCTGGTACAGAGGCAGCAGCTGCCAGATCCAGAATGGGAGGAAACAGGCCCAAAAGGCCAGGACAATACCCAGGATGAGGAGCAGGACTTTGGGCTTGGGCGCCCGAGGAGGGTAAGCGGTGCTGCCCCCGGTGGCCCAGGCCGGCCGGGTCTGGGACACCCAGTAAAGCCGACCTAGAGTAGCGTAAAGCGCTCCGATGGCCAGCCCAGGACCCAGGATGCTGGTGCAGAACAGTACACTGAGATAGGCCTTGGAGCTCTGCTCGTCCCAGGCCGGCACACAGAGCTGGCCCTCCTGGTCGTCCCCGTCCTCCAGGTGCAAGGTGATCATCATGGGCAGGCTGAGAGCCACGGCTAGTCCCCAGGCCAGACCCACACGCAGCAGACCAGAGGAGTTTGAGGAGGAGGTGTGGAGGGGATGCGCCACCGCTCGGTAGCGATCCAGACTCATGGCGGTCAGAGTAAAGATGGAGGCGTGCATGGTGAGGAGGTCCAGGCTGAGGAGCAGGCGGCAGCCGAGCTCTCCGAAGGCCCAACCCGACGCCAGGCTGTCGTACACAATGAAGGGAGCCGTGAAAAGATAGAGGAGGTCAGCTAGGGCGAGGCTCAGCACCTGGAGATAAAGTGACGACGAAGAGGAGGAAGAGGAGACGGGGGAGGAGGAAGGGGAGAAGGAAGGGGAAGACAGGTTTGCCAGGCAGGGTGGTAAAGGGAGTGTTAGTAAGCAGCACTTTGCTCCTGCTCCGTGCCTCCTCCTACCTCTCCTGCGTCTCAGGAGGAGGCCCAGGGTGTACAGGTTCCCTGTGATGCCCAGCAGCGAGAGGAGGGAGAGGAGGGAGCAGAACAGAGCGGTGGAGGCCAGGCTGGGGGACGGAGAGACGGAGGGAGAGGAGGAGGGCACAGAGATATTTGGGATGAAAGGGATGGTGTAAGGGAAGGGAGAGGGAGGCAGAGAGCCTGAGAGCTCCATGGTTTGGAAATTGTAAATAGGAATAAAAGTTTTAAGAAACAAAGCCAGGAAAGGGCTAAAAGCAGAAACGATTTAAATAAATAGATTCTGAGTAGTACAGGTTTTAGCAGTCAGGGTGATGAGAGGGGGGTGGATTGGGGGAAAGGCGGTAAATTTGTATTAGTCAGTTGAAATACTTTTTAAATTGAATTGTCAGATTTTTTTTCTCATTTTAAACAGTGGCAACAGTTCCACATAACTTTTGATTTGCACACGGAACCCTGTATTGATACCCCGATACTATTTAGTTTAAAAAAACCTGTGTTTTTTCCTTAATTCTTTACATTATTCATCTATTTAATTTTGTGACGTAAGGCTAGCCCGCAATGCCACGGGATACTTTGTGGGCATGCAGAATAGTAAATCCATGGAAATCCTAAATGCCCCGTCGTCGTTAGGATTGGACAACCAAAGCCATTTTATTAAACTAAAATGTTTAACATTATGTTCAGTAACCAGGATTTAACCGTCCTTCCATTACCCAATGTCAGAATGTGGCAAACAGCGTTTGTTTCCCCGTAGACGTAGTAATAATAATAATAATGTTAATAATAATGTTAATAATAATGTAACAGAATATAATAGTAGTAATAATAATAATAATAATAATAATGATAACAATGTAACAGAATAGCATTTCCATGAACTATTTTGGAGTTTAAAGAGATTTAAAACAGAGTTTGTTTATGTTTGTTTGATAGATTGATAGAGTTTGATAATGAACTGAACTTTGGACCTCAAGTCATAATTAGTCATATAAAATGTTCCTGCCAGTAGGATTTTGTGAGACTATCAATTTGAGGAATGGGAGGGTGTTCCTGAACAATGTATTATGCGGCGACATCAGAGCGCACATGGGGGTGAACATGCGCATGACACATGGTGACCCCCCCCCTCTGTGAGTCCCTTTAAATAACATCTATTTCATCTCTGTGACACATGATTCATTTCAGACATGGTTCACATTACCCCTTTAAAACTCATATGTGTGTAGTATGTTTTTTATTTTATTTTATTTTTTTGCAGTTTTTTTTTTATATTTTATCTTAAGAACCTATATATCCAAACTTTTAAACATGTAAATTCAAATAGTTCTAGAGATATATTAAGAGATACTCATCAACTTACATCAAAACAAAAAGCAATACGAATAAAGTAATAAGAATTTAAAAATTGAACAAAATGGCGAATGTAATAAACCTGAAAATGAACTAAGGAATGGTCAAGCAGCCGTTCATGTGTGAAAATAAATCTTACTGCACCTTTTAGTTATTGTCTGTCGGGAAACATTTGCTGACATTTATATTAGGCCTAACTAAAAAAATAAAAATAAATATATAATATATATATATATATGTGTGTGTGTGTGTGTGTGTGTGTGTGTGTATAGTAATCATATTTTATTTTCATTTTATTATAAGTTCCCTGTATATTTCTGGAGCTGTCTATTATATTTCCTTAACTTAGTGCACGTATAGTACTTTCTGAAACTTTCTTCAGCTCCTGTTACGCCCAAATTAGTCCATTCTTGTCTTATATTATTTGATCTTTTCTTATCGCCAGAATAATATTGACTAAGAGATAATTCCTTCACCAGGTTCATCATTTTAATGATAAGTTATTATTGTATCTGGCGTCTTACCTGGCTTGGACAGTTCCCTTTTCCAGGCGCTGTGAAAGTACTTTCCCATGGATTTGTGCTGGTGAATAATGTCATTTTAGTGCGTAGAGTTCCGTGTGAGGAGCGCTGCGAGGGGCTGTTCCCGCTGCTCTGCCTCCTCCTGCTGCTCTTCCTCCTCCTGCTGCTCTGCCTCCTCCTGCTGCTCTACCTCTTCTCTCCTCAACTCTCCCCCTCTCTCTCTCTCTCTCTCTCGCTCTCTCCCTGACGTCCGACGAGCGGAGCCGTGGGCGTGCGAGGGGGCGGGGCTCCTGTCCCCACGTGCGACGTGCGTGTAATGGGCCTGTGCGCCTCCAAAATTCATCAGCGTGATCGCTTACAATAATGATGATGTTGTGACGGTGTTTGTCGACTGTGCTTTTTGGAGGAGAGTGGATCTTAACTTAATCACTCCTGTAAAAACGTTGAGTCGAACCTGATGACTCGGTTATGGATGCGGCGCCCTTGGGCATGGCATTCGTCTCACTGTGAACTCACTGGAACAATTCCCCTCAAAGGTCAATCATCTGACCATAAATGGTTTTGCAGCATCATATTTTGGGAAATGATCGACTATAAGTCACCATAATAACCAGCTGCATTTTGAAGACCACCAATTTAGTGTTATGTAATGTGTCGGCCAAAGTCGGACACATTAATTCAAAAAAGTGACAAGGAATCTGATCATTAATTATTATTATCATTATTATTATTATTATTATTATTTATTAAAGGCACTTCATATTAGATAAATAGTCAAATTAAAAAAAATGCTATCTTTTAACATTTATCCTATTATATTTAGGTTCTTATATGTAGTATATTTTAAGTTTGCTTTAAGTTCTCAGCAAAGAAAAGAAAAAAAAAGAAGAGAGCAGTGTAACTCAATCCTGATGATCGCTGGTGATAGAAAAATGGTGTGAATGTATTCCATCCGTTTTCTTTACCCTGTCGGGTCGGGGAGTCGAGGGGTCGGGGGTCGGGGGCTGACCATGGGCGCAGGGCAGGACACCAGTGCACCACGAGGACCCACACATTGGGGAATTGGAGTTTTCGGTCATAAAATGTGACTTTATTTTACAAAGTGGTGCTGCTTCTAACGGGGGAGGCGGACTAAGCTGCTCAGGAAAGACACGCGGGCGGGAACGCCGAGACACCGGGACCGTTATGGTCTGTCTTTACGTAATACGCGGTGGTAACTAATGTGTTTCACTTCCACTCCAACGTCAACACGGCATCCAATCATTTTCAAACAACACGGGGAGATTTGATGTGTGAATTATAGGGGATATCACTTAAACAATTTAGCACTTCCCTACAACAACATTGTTCCATGTCAGAAGTAAGAAGGGCTCTGATATCATCACAGCAGAGTCGGCCCTTTCCACAATTATCAGAAGCGACTCGGAGCGGCTTGTAACCCGCGGGTTGTTTTTGGCACGGCCGCCGGCGAGCCGCAGCCCCAGCTTTGCCAAATGTGTTCTTCAAGAAGCTGAACAACCTTGAAACACAGTTGAGGCGCCCGGCTGCGGGCCCCGTCCTTTGCGGCCGGCACGGCGGTCCGTCCGTCAGCCGGCGGACGCGGGACGGACAGACGCGGGCGGCGAAGACCAGAGGGAACATACCTATCCCCACGGGGTGCGAGGAATTTGAACAAATACCTGGCACAGGCATGTCAAAGTGAGGAAGGGGGGGAGGGGGAGTGGGGGAGGGGTGTCGGGTTGGGGTGGGGGCCAACTGACGTTCACAGGTGGAGGCTCGATCAGATGTGGAAGGTTGGATTAGATTACATTAGATTAGGGTTGGATTTTTTTACTTTTATTTTTCAATGAGGTGGTGCTGGTTTCGCCTGCAGCCGGAGTTTTAAACTTGGGGGTGAGGGATGATATGGATCATGGGAACAGCAACGGTCTGATTCATGGGACGTCAGGAATGGAAATTGATTTACTTGTGGGAAATGCTGCGGGGAAAAGGGATGAGGGTCTCAGGGTGTGTCTCAGTATTTGAACCTGCGCTCGATGTCATGAGGCACATACGCATTTTTGGGCCGTGGGTTCAATTTTGCAGGGGGGAGATCGGAGTTGACAAGGAGGGAGATTCTTTACTGCTGTTTTGTACCATAAAATGTAATCAAGGTGGATAGTACTCCGTTTTAATTACATTTTATTGTACTGACAGAGCAAATAAATCAACTAACAAATCAAAGCACAGTTCACGCATCAAACGGAAAATCAAGAGTACAAGAGCAGTAGTAGCAATAGCGGGGGAAAAAACTAGCGTCTTCCCAGTGTTGTAAATGTGGGGGAAAAAAGGTGGTGGAGCAAAAAAGAAAGAAGAGCAAACAACACAACGAAAAGCAAAAAGATGAACTTGGAATTCCCTTGCATCGGCGGCCGTCTTTCACAGCGACCCTTCCTGCTCGCAGGCCAGATGGAGTGTTGTTTTTTTAGCACCGCCGCTGGTTCATCGGGGGTTACGAGGGAAGAAAACACTCTTTATTATAATTGTTATTATTATCAATCTGTGCGTCATCATCCGCTTTGACAGCACATCCCGGAGGAGAGACGGCCTCACGTCGTCCCCTTCACTCGTCCTGCCTCGACAAACCATTCCCCCGCCCGCGCACACCGTCCCCGCAGCTCCCTAACCCTCCCTGGCCCCCGCCCGCGCTTCTCCCTTTTCATTTTGCTAATTAACTCACTTCATTTCTTAACAGGGGCCGCTGACAAATTACGGCGGGCGGTGCCGACCGTCCCCGGTACCGTAGACTTGATTAAATGGGCGGACGTTTTCCCCCGTGTGACAAACGGCCGTTGGACCGGGCGGATTAGCAACCTGCGATGAGTTATTGATCCCTCTGTAGGGGGGGCCGTCGCGGTGACGCCGTTGCTTCCCTCCCCGCCTGTCTCCCCCCCCCCCAACACCGCTCTGGCCCACGTCTGGGCCTCTTGTCTTTCAGAGCTTTGCGATTTAGGTTTGATGTGAAGGTGGACACTTCTCCGGGGGCTCTTTCTCTTTTCACATTGCGTTGCAACAAATATTCAAATCATGTCTTAACTGCTTTTTTCTTCTGTCTTTTGAAGGAGATTGAGGCGTGAAGATTGCGATGGTAATAAGATATGCCTGCTTGTAGACATACTATTACGCTCCTTTTTAAGCAAGTTAATGTAGGTCTCTGAGGTCCCCACAACATGTTTTTGAATTTTTTATTTCTTTTTTGCTGAAAATACCACTCAGATGATGCATTCGAGCCATTCTCACATACTTCTATACCATCCCGTTTCAAAGAACAAGCCCTAACCCTTTAAAATATTTTGTTTGTCGATTTACTCAGATGGGGGGCGGTTCTAATTAGAATGAAGCCCTCGGCGAAGTCGATCGGGGCGGCAAAGCTGAACGGCTCGTTTTGTTTTCTGGAACAGAACGCTCACAAAAAAAAAAAAAAGAAGCTGGCTGGGTTGTGTAATTTCACAGTTTGTGTGTTAGTTGGCCCCATCGGAGACCCACGTCTACGCGCACAAGCGCCGAAAAAGTGAGTTTTGCATAATAGGCCCCCTTTAACAATACATGCAGATGTTTTTATTTTATTTCAGATGTCTCTTGACGCTGACTGCCAAGGACTGCTACAACACATTAAACTAACGTGGTCTTGGATTGCGGAGCATTAGGTTTGGATGACAAATTATAAACGTGACTGTGACCAAATCTGGAGCGGTGAGCGGCTCCAGCGCCTGGACGTGCCGCTGTGTCTGCAGAGAGCAGAGCAGCACATCGGCCTCCCCCCAGGCCCCCCACGGCCACTTATCACAGCAACCGGCGTCCAGCGGGCCAGCAGGGAATTTGATTCCTGCATGTGCTGCAACATGCTGACTAAACAAACATGCTGACAAAACAGTAAAGGTGGCAAATTATTCTTCAGAATCAGACAAAGGTCAGGGAAGAGCCGTTTTGGTTCCACAAAGAACCTTTCAGACCAATATTCCTAAAAGAACCGCTTCTTTGCAACACTCTGCTTTGTATTATTCTTTTTTTTATTAATTGGCCTTGTGCAGGCTAGTCATAGGCTAGCCTCCCACATCTGGAGCACGCAGCGGTCGGGTTATTTTCCAAATTGATGCCATCACCCTCCATTCAGTGAATCAAATAGGAATTACAACCTGCTAATAACCCACCAAAACATATGGGGAACATAAGGAATCCAGCCACTAAATAACATGGCTGTCTCTTTAGTGGTGTTTTTTTGCGGAACCACCATTAATTGTCTGTGTTTACACTGAAAAAATAATGAGTCATTGTATCAACTTGTAAAAAAAAGCTTGAATTTGTAAAGTCTGTATTTCGTAGGTGTTAATTTGAAATCGATGAATGAAGATGCACATTTCAAGTTGGGTCAACCTAAAGAATGTATGTTTACCAAATTAAAGCAATTGTTTTAAGTTCATCTAATGACTCAAATCCACGGGGGTTTTTTCCAGTGGAGTTGACAAAAATGTATTTTTGAATTACATTTCGAAAAAATACATACATACATACACATAAAGTAGGTTATGTATGCAAATGTTTTGGTTCCATTTTTCATTAATTTATGAGTATGTTGTTTTTTTTTTAATCAAGAATCAAAGTTCACTATTCTTATTTTAAATCGGCTTTATTTGGGTGGCAAACTGTCTTGAAAGCCCTCACACCCTGGGTGTGAAGTCCTGCTTCTTTGGTGTTGGACACCTTCTGCCTCTCCACATTTACCTTTTTAATCATCGCTTTAAAACCAGGTGTGAGGCCTCTGGCTGCTCTGAAGTATAGTGTTTATAGTGAATGGCCATTTTAAAATGAAAACCTGCACAGTCTCATCCCCATGTCCTCAGGGCGCTTTGCCGGAAAAATAGTTTCAATCTGCCCACTGGTGGCTCAAAGTGTGTACTGCACCCAAAATGCCGCCAGCCGATTGAGTGGAAACACCCAAAATAAATCACTTATATAGAAATAACATGACAGTGACCCATGATCATGTCAAAACACTTGGAGCCTTGCCATAATATAATAAAATATATTATAATATAATGTAATGTGAGGTGAGATGAGATGAGATGAGATGAGATGAGATGAGATGAAATGAAATGAAATGATATGATATAATAAGTCTGGCTATGAAGCTGTTAACATTGACAGATCTACTTCAGAATAGTATGACTTTTTTTTTTTATTATATGGTTTTTGCAGTTGCTGCGGTTTAGCTAAACTTTCTTGTAAACCTTTTACCACAGTTGAATTACAACCGCACATCAATAGTGCTCCAATCTTTTACTTCAGTAAAAGCACAAATACCCTGGCGGTAATGTATCTAGTGAAAACACAGCATTGACATTTCTACTTAAGTAAAAGTATATACAGTAAGTGCATGCTTTTCAATGTACTTCAAGTATTAAAAGTAAAAGTAAGCCTACTTGTCATAGCCCTGATAACAGTGCAATTGTATCGGTTCAGTGCATTGGTTCCTCTTGCTTTTGAATATATCTAGAAATAAATTCTGATAATTTAAATAAATAAATAAATAAATGAAGTGATGCAAGTGTACTAAAATGTAGTAGAGTAAAAAGTAGCCCATAGACATTTGCTTTGAAATGTAGTGGAGTAGTCTGAAGTCTCCAAAACCGAATGTAATTAAGTAAGTACAGTACTTGAAAATGTACTTATGTACTATAAAAAATAACTTGTACTTAGTGACTTTACACGACTGTTAAATGGGATGTTTATGTACAACCAACAACTTTATCTACACATAAAATTGAATGCATGGGACACAATTTAAGAACAAGTACCCTAAATTGACTTGCCTAAATGCAATGACAACAAACTATCTCTTCCTCCACCTCTGTGAACCCCCCCCCCCCCGGGACATTTTTCCACGGGTCAATTTCAGTCAGCACCGTTGTTTTCTCTTCTTAGCAAGATAAAATGAAAGGCATTGCGAAGTTACCGATACGACCCACCTTCACCTTCCATGGTGTCTGGATCCATGCCCCTCGCCCCCCTGCAGAGAACGTCCTTAACAACAGCAACCTGTGTCAAACAGGGAGCAGGCCAGGACTCAAGCAAGGTCTCCAGTTACACACACACACACACACACACACACACACACACACACACGTCATCATTTCTGGTATTGTTTCATAAGTGGAAATCTGATCAGCCATATAAGCACGCAGTTAATCAGTGATAGTGAACGAGAGGCCAGATGCTGCACAGTTATATTTTGAATGTTTTAAATGTGTTTTTTTTTTTTTTTTCTCATGCCAGGTTGTTTTTGTAAAAGTATTTCCACATACATAAGAAAAACACCGCCTTCTACACAACGTCAATTGCAGATAAAGTTTGTGCCTTTGTACTACAACAGAAAACTGTTGTAGGTGACATCATCATAAAGACGTCATAGGTCACTCCTTGGGCTCCTTGACTCAGATTAAAGAGATTAAACAGCCGCAGACACGCTCGCACGCACACAGCGCTTCTCTTCCTCTGTCCTATGCTCGCATTGTAGGCAAATCAATATCTATCTTCTTCTTTCGGCTGCTCCCCTTAGGGGTCAATATCTATATAGTAAATAAATCAATATTATCACAAGCCTCTTTCACTGGATGATGTCATGAGATGTTTTTAGAGTTTATTTTAGATTGTATAGTGTGATTCATAGACAACAATGCTATATGGTCCACAATTTGTCATGATATGAGGTCTGTAACATTAGAGTTTTATTATTTGTTTTTTATGTAGAGTTTTGATCTAATAACATAGATTCTAGTTACCATGTTAATGTAATTATGCAAATTCACGAACGCGTAACGTTATCGCAATGATATAAATCTTCAATATCGCCCAGTCCTGACACAGAGATAGGCAAATGTTAATTGAAACTAATCACTCAAATTTTTTCAAGTGTCAATATTATAATAAAAGCAATTATAATAATAAATAAAGCTGCAGGCGGCAATACACGGGCTCCATATTAGTTGTTAGTTCCGTTTTCGATTTTGCAGATTTCCCTTTTCTGTGACTACTTACAATTTCACGGGTTCTAGTTTTCCAACGCGTTCCTGGTACATGAACACATCATTCATTCCCACAGTCGCGTGGACCCGACGCGGTGACGACTTTCTGTGGATTAATCTTTTTTCGTATCCAATCTTTCCGATGGGTTACGATTCCATGAAACCGGAAAACGGTTGACATTTTTATGTGATTATTGACAATTTTCAGGGTACTACTTTTCAGATTCGTTCTGAGAATATGAACTCGTCATGCTCTCGCCGATTTTGTATCTTACCACTCCCTCGAATCCCGCAAAGTAGGGAGGACCACAACGCCGCATGTAACACGGGGTTAGATCGGAATACTACATTTACAAAAATACCAAGGAGATACAATAAAATATCAGTCGAACAGCCCCGCCGACGTTCAACAGATGAGACGGTACAACAACAACCTTCACATTTATAGCAAATGGATGATGATGTCACAAAGCGTGTTACTCTAAAACTCATCTGGTTCCATTACCCAATCGAAAGTTTTGGAACTTTGGCGTGTGAAGCGCGGAAGTTCGGCTACTTGCGGTCAAACTTTTGCTCCGTACTCGATTTGGATGAAACTTGAACCACAAGATGTCTGCGACGTCCCGGTTCTTGCCAAACCTCAACCGTGTCGGTAGCTTCTGCAGTCGTTCAGTTCCAGACACTTTAAGCTTGAAAAATTCAGAGGATAATAATAAAAATGTGAACAATAACAATAGGCTCCTCCCTGTGGGGTGTAGCTCTAATAAATATAGCTCCAGGCAACAATACACTGGGCCAGTTTAGTCGTGTTTGGTATGTATTACAGTTTTCCGGGTTCTCTGAAAGGCAGCATGGGTTACAATTTTTTCAAGTTGACATTGAACGCCGCATTGGCTCCTCCAGTACGCAGTCTACACAGCGCAACTTTCCGAAAGCAAATGACCAGACGTAGCACCGGACTTTACATCGGTTCACAATGTCATTTGTCACAAGTGGAAGTCCTGCATGTCACTCAGAAACATTACATAAACTTTTTTAACTTTTGGGACTAAAATAAAACAGACACAATTCAGACCCGTTGCTCTGGAGCTGCAAGTGAACTCCATGTGTGAAGAACAAAAACATGGAATATGTTTTTGACTGACTTGGGGTGAGTAAGGAATGTCAACATTTAAATTCCGCCAGGTTACTGTGCATGTCGTGTGTAAATAAAAAATATTTTTCTTCAGTCTTTTGCGATGCGTTTGTCATGCATGTTCATATTGCGATGACGGTGAAAACACACTTTATGTTGCTCCAGAGGGAAAGTGTTTCAATCCACAGCTCAGGCGTTTAAGTGGCACTGACATCTCCGTTGCGATTCATAACAATCGTACAGGAACCGGTGCCATATTGGCACCGGGTTTCCAAAAAATGAAATGCCGCAAAATAAAGAGGGACACGACACTGGGTTACATGCAAACGGAGTGTGTTTATTTACAAAAAGGGCAAAAGGTATGAAAAATATAAAACTAAAAGCTGGGTATTGTGTCAAGTCGTCTCCACCCAGTACAGATACTGCACGAAGAAACAACTCCGGACCGATGGAGTCTACACCACGCACCTTGCATGATGCAACATATATAACGAATTGGATAATGATGTCACAAAGCGCCCCGCTCCACAAACTCATCTCGCTCCACATCCCGACTGGAAGTATTAGAACCTTGCCGTATCGGCGATGCGTGAACGTTCTGCTGCTTCCGGTAAAATTTAATCAGAATCAGAAGCAGAAATACTTAATCAGGGTTTTTCACTAATTCCTGCTCCGGATGTAGATCGATGTGGATCGAACTTGAACCACGAGATGTCTGGGACCGCCTGGTTCTGACGAGACCTCGACCATGTCCGTGGGTTCAGCGATTGTCGTGTTCCAGACACTTTTAGCCTGAAAAAATGCCAAGGAGAGGACTCATAATAAAAATCCCAGCAATAGCAAAAGGGATGGACCCAAAATAATGATAATAACAACAACAACAACAACAATATTATTATAATTATAATTATTATTGTTGTTGTTATTATTAGTATTATTATTCAGTGTCGTGTCTTAATTAATCAGTAAACAATAATGTCAACGACGACGGTCAGGGCAGAGATTTCCGTGAGAAGCGCGAGTCCAAGTGCTCACGGGACGCGGCGGGACCGGCACAGCGCGAGCGCGTTCCAGCCGGTGGCACACGGGAGGGCGCGCGGACAGCGGCGCTCCAGCGGGCCCCGCGAGACGTAACCTTGAGCTCGGTTAAAAACAACAACAACAACAACAACAACAACAACAACAACAGCAACGGCAACGACAAACAAACCGTTAGGAAGGAAAAGGCCGTCACCGGAACGTATCGAAAACGAGCAGCGGCAGGTGAGCAGCGGTCTGTTGAGGTGGGGTTTTTTTTGTTTTTGTTTTTGTTTTTTCGTATCGCGTCGACGTTCAAAACTTTTATTTTTTTTTTTTTTTTTTTTTATCGATTGCGCTGTCGTTAAGTTACTCTCATTTATATTCGTGTATTTTAACCAAAGTGTATTTTACTCGTGTATTTTACCTGTCAAAAGTTTTAATTTTTCGCGTTTTTGTTCTATTACATTTTTTTTTTTTTTTTTTTTTTTTGAAAATGCACATATTTGTCGAGTTCTGATGTGACGCAAGGTGCAAACTGACATTTATCAATCATTCAGCGTTGTTATGATTAAACATGTCAAATAACCGCGCTGACGGGTTTGCAGCACCGACGGTAGGACCGTCTCTATTGCGACAGGCTGTGTCTGTGTCGCATGCTTCGGAAATCGGGTTATTCCGGCCTCCGTCGGCGTGTGCGCACCGCATTTGCTTAAGAACATGCTCCGACTGACTTTTTAATTGGGTTGCTGCCTCGGGTTGTTGACACGCTGGGAGTGGGGATCCAGCGGTGTGTGAAGCTGCTTTCCGGCTGCTTTTCTGTGTGACTGACGCACTGGCTCCATGCAAACGTCCCTTTTGGAGAAACATGAAGTGTAATGCTCTGTGGGGCCCTGTCAGTGGAGATGCCTCTTAATATAATGTTGGATAACCAACCATGGTGTCTTCAGAGTGTTTTTCAATTCATTGTATTACAATTTGGCTTAGAAAACACGTTGTTTTACAGTTAAAATGGAAAGACAAAAAAGAAAAAGAAGTGACGCGGACCTGTAAATGACAAAAAAAAAAAAAAAAAACTATAATGCATGCTGTGTGAACCTGAATTAGACGGATGGTTTGGTGTTCTGAGTATCGGGTTGCTCAGAAAGGAGTGTTAACAGCATATTGCAGCCCACACCGTGCCATCTTGACTCTTGCAGATTAACATTCTGTCGTCACCACACCGATGACCTTCGCTGAGAGAAGGATGATCAGGGAAAAAGGTTTTAATTAGAAGGAATAAGGACCACTGCCAATGTAATACTGCACATGTGCTTGTTCTGGGGTCAGACTGTGTGTGTGGGCGTGCGTGCGTGTGGCCACCGCAATTTCCGAACATTTAACATTAATAATGACAAATCACAGCGAAGTAAAATCCAAAACAATTCCAGAACTACAAGACTTTGTGTCAAGACTTTTTCAGCTGCAAGTTGCTGTGTTTGTATGAACAATGTTTTTCGGTGCGTACACACGGGGCACTCCACCTTGTGTGTTTTGCAAATATACACTTAAAAATATTTATTTGAAGACATTTCTTGCGCTGAAATATTTACTCGTCATTTCTATTAGTGGTGGAACCCGCCTCACCGAGCCCAAATGTACATCATCATAACATCCTTTGGATTTCCTGAGTGTACTGGGCGGTACACTGGTAGGACTTGATACTACAGAACAGGAAGTGATGTGGTTGACACAATACTGATATCAGGAAGAGAGTGACTACAGTAGTCCAGCTTCTGCAGCCGCTATGAATAATAATGAGCACGTCTTAATGGAACTGGTGTCACATTTGATCGCGGGAGTTGTAGGGACGTTCCAGACGCCAGGCCGCGCCGACGGTGATTTACGCTTCAATTTCAGTTGAACACGCAGAGCGGTTGTGTCTTTTGACCCGAGGGGCGGTCGGCGTGCCAGAGCTATCCCAGTCAGCCTCAACGGCTGTGTTGTCGTTATTGTTTCTCAACTTTTGGTCCTTTGTTCTTTCTCTTCCTTTACTTGAACTGACGACAGGATGATGAGGAGGCAGGCCAAATCGTTTTTCCCTCGCTCGGCAACTGTTGGCGAGGCGGCTGATCCGAATGGCAAAAACTGGTTGCAATTGTAACATAACGTCAAATGAAATGTTCAAAAATAGCGTTGCATTAGGGATCTTAACAATTCATCGACGATCGATGAATTGTTAATGGGAATTTATTGGATTAAGATTTTGTCTTATCGGGAACTGAACAATCAGCATCTTGTTGTCCTCGTATCTACGGGAGTGTTTGGGGCGCAGGGTGTTTCGAGAACAAAAGTAACCAGCCAGGAAGTAGTAGTACTCATGGGAACAACAGGGGGCAGCCCAGTAGAGAAATTAGCAGTGGTAGAAGTAGATCGAGGCTTTCGGAAGAATGACAAACATGGCTGCGCGTAAACAACCCACATGTTTATTGTTGTTCAACAACTAATATCTTATCTTATCCTAATGCTGCGTTGGGACGGAACACGGTAGAACGGGATAACAGCACTTTCTGAACGGCAAGGGGGGGGGGGGGGGGGGGGCAAAACCAAACCAGTGATATGTTGCTATGGTGATGACTCCAATAATATATATTCAACTCAATTATTTAGTGTCTGTTATTATATATCAAAATTTTAGTAATGTTTAGTCGTTTTATTGTTTATTGTCCTATATCTGCTCTAGACTTGATCTGGTTCAAGTTTCATCCAAATCGAGCCACATACAGAGCAGAAATTGAAAAACCGACGACATTTGACCGAAATTAGCCGAACTTCTGTGCTTCACCGACACGCTAACGTTCGAAAACTTTCGATCGGGTGAAGGAACGAGATGAGTTCCATTTGCTATAAATGTGCAGGGTTGTTGTTCTGAACGTCCATTCGCGTTGTGCGCGGGGCAGGGTGTGGACTCCATCGCTCTGCAGTGGTTAAATGTTACAAACTAGATGTGTGTGTGTGTGTTTATGTACCGTCTTATCTGTTTGACGTCGGCGGGGTCGTTTGATTGATATTTTATCTCTTTGGTCTTTTCGTAAACGAAGATATTCTGTTCCAATCTAACCCCGTGTTTTGCGGCATTGTGGTACTCCTTCCGTTGGAGAACAGCATAATGTTTAAATATTTAACTTGCTCAAAGACAAGCCTCTATGCGCACACAAGCTCAAGCAAGTCTTGCCTCAAACTTCTCGATTTTGAAATGAAATGAAATGAAATGAGGAGAAGTGCTCCTCGCGCCAAGTCACAAAGTCTTGAGTTGCACAACGTGGCGTAGGTTCCCATGCACCGTGGCGCCTCCCCCTGGTGATGTCATCAGCTTTTATGTTGTTCGTTAAGGTTAACAACTACCGATTAAGGAAATTCCTTTAATTTGTATCCCTAATTTGGATTGTTTATGTGCCCATATTTCTTAATTTAAAATAAATTCAGAATTGGTAAAGTAGCATTTTTACACCAAGACTGCCTGACAATAAACCTGAGGGTGCCCTACAATAAAAGTAAAACCTCATGGTTATAAAATGTTATTGTAATATTTTTTATTGTTATTTTCTGAAATTGGCTGTACACACTTCAAACTAGTTTATTTGGTGTAATGTAAACATGAACACTTTACTGTAACCCAAATAACTTTTAGCATCTGAAAAGATTAGACCCATTTCTTTGTCCAAATGATTTACCCTGCTGGAGGACTGCACTATTTAAGTTGAACTATAATCAAAGTAAAATGTTTTTCTTTAAATGCATGTTCAGACAGCATTGATTGAGCTGAGAATAGTCAAAAAAAAAAAGCTTAAACTAAAAATGCTTGAAACCAGACATGAACATAGCGCTTTCGTGCTTAAAATTTCTGGTCAAAATGTGTACCTTAAGCAAAATTTTGATTTTACAATTCCACATAATGACATAATCCATGGGAGGATTTTACTTTTGATCAGAAAACGATCAAATTCCCAATTTCGATATATCCATTATTTTTTAAGGAAGAATAAGAATCTGTCATTAGTGGTGTTATTTCTATGCTTTTCACTTGCTCTGGATGCTTTGTCATTCTGGCATTGCACCAAATGCACAGAACCACAACAGAGTGATGCCACTAGTGCATTATTTCATTGTTTTCGTATTGATCAGACGGACAGTGCAGGAAGTTCCTGCTGCGCCGTGATGTTGCTCTGCCTCTATTTGACATCCACTCCTACTGTATCTGAGAATCGCTGTTCACACCAAGATGCAGCTATGGCTCCTCTGTCTCCGGATGCTCTGAGCCATAGTTTACAAAATAAAGTAGAGGAGAACAGATGAGCTCGGGGAAGCCAAACAGGAAGAGGAGCCGCTGTGACACAGAGAACCATGTGACATTGGGGAACAGAGTCTGTGCCCTGGTTTCAAACCTCCACTGGTCAATGTTGATTATTGACCTCTACCCATATAGGTTGACACGTCACGATCAGAAGCCGAGTTCGACATTTCCTGAACCACACTGTGACTCTGCCCACTGGGATGGATCAAAACACACATCCAGTATGATTTATAATAGCAAATTGCTCTTTTTTTCCACGTTCCAAATGTGGAGGGGTGAAAACCGTTTCACTAAGCGGAAAAACTATTTCAACAGCAGCCCTGAATATAAAGCTGATAATTATTTGGCCGTCTTTGAGAAAACATGTTTTAAACTTCTTAACCAGGTTTGTTTATTAATTGCCAACAGCTTTCTTACTATGAGAACGTTTTACTTAAAATTTTGGTCCATTTGCCTGGTTCCCTGATCTGGTTTATGTAATGTCTTTGAAGAAAAAGTAAAACCCCATAATCTTAGATTTTATGATTTCAAAACATTCATGTTGTGTTTTCCATGTTACATCTATGATGCCAGAATACAAGGCACCGAGATCATGCACATGACAAAACGAGAATCCGAAAAGAAGAACTGAGTGCCAGGGACAAAAAGAGGAGTATTTTATCCTGTGGCTTATTCAATGACACTGAAATGATATTCCTGCAAACCCAATCTGTCCACATAACACCTTAATATGGTCAGATAATCTGGATGAAGGGAGGGTGGGTGGGTGGAGGAGTGGGAGGGAGAGAGGGAGAGGGGGAGGGAGGGAGAAAGAGAGAGAGAGAGAGATTTTTTTTTCTCAGTTATCAAAAAATATGGAAAACCGAAAGTAGTTGTGTAGAGTCATGATTGAGATGTGCAGGTCTGCCCATGGTCTGCAGTGGATGCGAGAATAAAGCATTTAGTAAAGCGTGTAAAATAATCAGTACTCATACTCAGAACTTACTTATTATTCACTGACTTCAAATATTACTAGTGAATTATATATATATTTAAGTTGGGTAAATAATCAAATTTTTTCAGCGTTAATCGAGTGTGAGATTTTATTAAGAGCCGTTGAAGCTGTGGCACCACCTGTCAATGTTGTAGATACAAGGACCAACACTTCAGTTACCTCTTATCTACTGTCATTTGCCATTTCAGTTCAGTTTATTACATTAATCTTGTAGTCATTAAAATGAAATCATGCCAATATTAAGCATGCAATACCATTCAAATGTAGCCTAATAACAAAACAATACAAACAACAAACTAATACTGTTACCTAACTCATATAAATCGAACAAGAGCCATATTGTGAGTGTTTTATTAATAACCTGTTTAAGTTGGCTGATAAAGCTTAGCGTTAACGATCCAAACGCCTACCCCAACGTTTATCAGGTGGCGTTGTGAATGTGCGACCGCCCTGGAGGTCAGGAGGGTGTTTGGCGACAACTTCACAGGCACTCTTCCCAGACGCCCCCGCGGGGCTGTTCCAGGCGCAAAGTAATTTGAAACATTTGCCACCTCCAGACGACAGGGCTCCCGGTCTGCACAAACACGCTCGCGCACACATGCAAAGTAGATGCGCACGCATGCGTTCTCACATAGACACAGCGCAAGCGTGTCTGCCCAGTTCATGTCATTTGCAATCCAGCACCACTTCAGTCTTGTTAAAAAAGATAGCAGCTCTTAAGGTCAGTCCACCCCTCTAATGCACTCATTTCTGTACCGGCTGTATGGACAGGACGGGTCGCTTTCCGGGGGTTCATATCGGCCCTTTAAAATGACTATAAAATAGTACTTTTGTTATTTTCTTATGTTATGTGTAAGTTATTCAAATGGCTGATAAAGAGGTTTTTGTGTCACTGACTTTCCAACTGGGCACGTCTGAATTCCGTGGTATCATTAATAGGTATTACGTGAAGTTTCTCCATTGTGATGAATGTAGCCCTCACATATTTTTTCAGAAATAAGTGGAGGTGGAGGGTTTGTTGGGAAAAACAACAAAATAACCCATTATATTAATCAAGTTTGTTTTCTTTTCATTGCATTTAAACAATTGCCGCACAAAAAACTGTCACAGAAATAATAATAACCATAATTTTCCCAACGCCTATGAACTTCATACTGGATTTGTTTTTGTGCAGCGTCATGTCTTTTTTAAAGTAAAACTACTAATCAAAGTAGTTTTAGTTGTAATGTATACCGTGTATCCATATCCCAAGAAAGTCATCCTGCGAAAGTTTTTTTTATATAAATAAGGCATGTCCTGTGTATCGGATGGTGCAAACTTCTCTTAGCCACTTAATGAAAGCCTAGAATTGTATTTACATAAAAGTGCAATGAGATGCTTCTGTACATGCTCCATCTGACCCATTTTGCATTGAGTTCTATTCAAATTTAGAATTGCCTCTTAATTGTGTGTTGTGACTTACACATCCACATCAACAAAATGTATTTAATCAAACATGTTCAGACCCGCTCAGGAAATAATTTTTGACATTACAGCACAGAATTGAGGGACACAGCCAGCCTTTTAAAAAGTATGCAAAGTGACCTAGAATGTGGGGATGGCTATAATTGGATTTTTTTTTAATAGACAATGTCTGACCCTATTTCTAATTATGATCATTGTTTTTATTCCATAACTATACTTCATACTGGTCTGTCCTTAGACTTCACCTACTGTCTGCAACATAATGAGGAGTTCCTGTTTTGAATACTTGTTTTTGTTGTGCTACTCTAACACACAGGCCTGGGTGTGTTAATATTATATACTACCTGTGTGTTCACATACATTCCTGTCACTTTTTCTCATGGAAGTTATCTAAAGTCCTCGAGGGATTAGCAAAATGATGGATGAGATTACCGGAGTCACAAGCATAGCTATAATCCACAGCACCCCATCACCACTGCAGCGATATACTGTGTGTGTGTGTGTGTGTGTGTGTGTGTGTGTGTGTGTGTGTGTGTGTGTGTGTGTGTGTGTGTGTGTGTGTGTGTGTGTGTGTGTGTGTGTGTGTGTGGTATATCATTTTTTTATTATGATTATAGTCTGTGAGATGCAGTTTGTTTTGTATCTGACCATTAATATAAATAATTGCTAAGTGATCCGTTGATCTGCGAAACGTTTGATTTCTTTTCCATTGTACAAATATACAATTCCTTACCCTAAAATGAATCTATGCTACAGCCTTTTTGGTGTGCTGCCAGTAGCATCACCAGGATTGATATTTTAAATGGGCCAAAGTACATTTGGCTTTAAAATGACAGATGTCAATACTGTAGGCACAGTGGACACACCCCATGTCTTTTATTCTTAAAGCGTACATTAAACGTTCACTACACATTTCACAGGAGACATACTGCAGCCGTACAATCGATATACTCGCTGATACACTCTGAGGTCTCTAAAAAGCCTGATCAGTCTTAGTCAATTTGTGTTAAACCTACAGGAGTTGTCAGACTTAATAATAATTTTGTCATGCACGTTTAAGCCACATTAGGACAAGATCCTCAGACTGAACGACCCGCTGTATTGGATGGACAAAAGCACTGGTATTTGTCAAAACGACACATCAAACAGTAGCCTCATGAGATGAAAACGAGAAGGAGTCTTCAATGCGTAGCCTTCATTACGCATTTAAATGGTAATCAAAATAATTTAAAGGAAGGTTGCTCCACAATGTTATTTTAGGATACAGGGGTTTTTTTTGGAGTGTGTGCCCATAGTATAGGGCTAATGCAGTCTTTTCAAACTTTTGTCTCTGTTCAATTAAATTCTGTCACCATTTCAAGTCAGCGCAGTCATTTTGCTAAAAGACGTCTAAACACAGGTGCGGTAGTTTGTATCCACTAATGCCACTCACCCTGAAGTTGTAATATTTTCCAAATTCCCTGCATTACTCTAATCAACTTCTACCACATCGTGATTCTGATTGATGGACTAGAACTAAAAGAATAACCAAGAATTATTAATAACAAAAATATAGTTGCAATGATGACATCAAACTTACAAGTTTTGTCATTCATACTCACTGTGTTGATGGCTTTATTTTTGTAATTGGCCAGGTCCCAAATTGATTCCATTAAAATAAACGTAATAATCATTCTAATGCTTAGTATAAAAGTGCTTATTAAAAGTTGTCCTTTTTGTTTTGCTTTGCAGATCCCATGATTGCACTGTGTAACGGGTTGCGGTTTTCTCAAACCAAATCCTGGTTCTTGGAGTCCACAGTTTGAAGAAGACCTGCTGTTTCATTCCAACAGAGTAAAAGCATGTTATGGAATATACCAAAGGATCCACAGGAAGACAATGCAACCTGTAGGTTTTTTATCCATTTAAAATCTATGCTTATATATTTGTAGAATAACATAAATTTAATATTATTACTATATATTATTTTGTTCATAGAGGTTTATGGTCTTATATTTGTATAGTACAAAGTGCTATTAAAGTATTATTAAAAATGTAATTGTTTAAACTGTAAATATTTCTGTGGAGGAAGAGAAAAAATTTTTATAATCTATCCTGAGTTGTACTTGTCACTTCAGATTGTTGTAAATTCACATTCACATCATTTTTTTATGAGACACTGTTTAGGAATAGCCACATCTTAGGTTATCGCTATTATTTTTTATGATTTATTTTACAGTTGTGTTATTTATTTATCCATGTTTTTCTCCCTTTTTTTAATCTATATTGCACCTTTCCAGAAGATTTTGGGGGCAAACGTGAAATAACAGAAAACCGAGTAAACGGATAGGAAAAACAAAGCAAAAAAAGATTGCATGTTTTTTCTCTCCTGTAATCCTTACCGAGCGAAGCCCGACGTTTCCTGTGGGACATGTCTGAGAGGAGGAAGGCAGCGAGCAAGTAACGATGAACCCCTACGTTACGTCTCACTTTAGGAGAGATCTCTTTCCCCATTTTCACTTTTTGCCCCTTTGCTTTTTACCCCTCTGTTACTGTTCCAGTGACATGGGTATTCGTGTTGTTGTGAACCTGTAGCGGTACCTTTTGTCCTGCCGTTGCCCTGTTACCCCTGGTGCTGGGTCAGCAATCGGGGCTCGATACCATCCACGTAGCCCAAGGGACTGAGTCACAGAGGCTTAATGATTTCCAGGATTCAAGAGTAGATTTGTATGGAAATGGTTTTGGAAGGTAAAGACTAACTCTTCAAGCAGTACTTTATTTTTAATACCAGAATTTTTTTTTGCCACGCAGCTCGTTTTGGACTATTTTGAATGACCCTTCTTTTTCACTTTGAAGAGACTTGTATTTATTGAGTTTTACATATCTGTACTTTTATTTTTATTTTTTAAGAAAGATTGCCTTTGTTTGCCAGAAGGATTTATTTTCAATTAGATTGTATACATGCTCTCTGTGTATTGCACCAACATCTAAATGTCCTATTCTTTCTAACTCTTTACTCAGGTAGCCTTGTTGATATTGTTTCAAAGCTACGGTCCATGCGGAGTAGGGATGTTGAGTGTTAGACTATGGCCAGCAAAGCTCATTGTTTGGAAAGAAAATGCACTGTTCTCTCCCCCTCCCTGGACTAGATATGATCTGACAACTTTGATCCCTGATCTTCAGAGAACCACAGTCGCTGAGGTGAAATGCTTGCAGCCTCAATGATTCAACAATATTTCTACATATATTCAATAATTTGTGTGTATAATCAATAATTAATTTTTATGTATAAGAGTTATTATAGTTTATTTAAATTAGATAAATTAGCAAGTCGATAAGTCGGTCATATCAAAGTGATCACTGTCTATCTTCTATTTGTCTGACTGTCTTTTGCTTAATTTCGCAATTGTTCTGGATGATAGATCTGCTGCCAGGAAGGTAGACATAAGGTAGTCAACAGTTTATCTGGGCTTCACTGTTTCATGATTACTAATGGCAGCGGAGTCGATGGAGTCCTTAGGACAATGGCATTTGAATAGACATAATATACAGTTGTAAAAGCAGTCATCGAGACAGTTGAGACAGTCGTCAGCAAACAATAGGAGTTGTATTTGGGGCCCTCTCATTGACCAAACATAATACTGTTCTCACTTGTAAAGACTTCATTACAACAGGTACAAGACCGATCAGTCAACTGAGACAGTGGCATTGAGTGAGTGCATATTACACAATATGCACACTGGCACAGCATTGTGCTCATATATTTAATATTTTCTACTTTTAAAATGATATCATTAGATAATACTAATGTCAACATACCTCCAAGGAATTAAAAAAAATGTTTGTGTTTTCTCCTTGCCATTACTTGGGTAAAGCTCTGGAGAGCTTGGACAGTAAGAAACGGCATGTTCTTAAGCTTGCTCTAGAATGCATGGTAGAACGATATAGATAATAATATCCTATTGTTTTACCAAAGCCTACCTTGAATGTGATATGTTGTACTATTCATTCTGTTCCTGTTCTTTTTTTTTCCTATGGTTGCATGTTGTAGTAGTGTAGTACATAGTGCCTTGAAAAAGGTTGCGCATCCTTTAATTTTCCAAATAATGTTGCTTGCACAGGGATTCCCTTGCATTGTTTTAAATTGTTCAGTACCTGTCATGTATGCTTTTGTCATAGAGCCCTGATAATCTCAAACTTTCTGCAACCTGGAGTTATATCATAGACACTGGTATTACATTTCTTTTCAACTGAGGACCTATTTCAGCATACAACCTTTTGTTGCCTGAGCAGAGATATACAGTATTATTGAACACTGTGTGCATAAACATTGTGAACAAGGACCAACTTCACTCATGGGGGGTGGAATGAACCGGACTGTACACTGGCCTGGATGGAATAATCCTCTGGTTACCATTTGTTCATTTGGATTTGTGTGTTTTATATCACAAGGATAGCACACACAGTGACATCGTTGATTTTGATTTTTTTTCTTAAGAATACTAAACAAGACAGTTGCTGTTCAATACATAGAGCATGATGGGAGCAGCACGTGTAAAGCGACGTTTCAGTGCTGTGGTTGATGGGCCAGTGGAGGAGGAGGAGGTCATGAGGTTGGCACAGAGCGCTGCAGATACGGCAAGGGCGGGCGGGAGCCCGACTGGGTCCGGAACTCCGACCAGTCCCTCACCAACCCATGCCCACAACGGCAAGGCTCTGCCCCTGCAGGGCAACAGCAGCAATGCACAGAGGCAGAGTGCCTTAGGGGAGTCAGTCGGGGGAGGCGGAGGAGGAGAGGGCGGGGTGAGAGCAGTGTGCTCAGGGTTAAGGAGCAGCAGAGGCGGTAGTGTAGGAGGAAGAGGGGAAGGCCGTTCATCCTCAGACCAGGATTCACTTTCGTCCCCTTCCACTACAAGCCGCCGCCCCACACGACGCTCTGGCCGCCGGCCCCGGAAACGCTTTGTGGGCAAGGACGGACGCTGCAACGTCACTTTTGTCAACATGAGCGAGAGGGGCCAGCGGTACCTGAGCGACCTTTTCACCACCTGTGTGGACATCCGCTGGCGTTGGATGCTGGTCATCTTCACCCTCTCTTTCCTCCTCTCCTGGCTGCTCTTTGGGTTTGCCTTCTGGCTCATCGCCACTGCGCATGGAGACCTCTCCATTCCCCTCACCTCCAGCTCCAGTGCTCTTGTGGAAACAGAAGAGGCTAGAGCTGAAGCCGAGGCTGATGGAGAGACAATGGTTGAGGAGCCATGTTTCCTCCAGGTGAACAGCTTCATGGCAGCCTTTCTATTCTCCTTGGAGACGCAGACATCTATCGGTTATGGCTTCCGAAGCGTAACCGAAGAATGTCCCCTGGCGGTGCTGGCGGTCGTCTTGCAGTGCATCGTGGGCTGCATCATTGACGCCTTCATCATCGGGGCAGTCATGGCAAAGATCGCCAAGCCCAAGAAGCGCAACGAGACACTGTTGTTCTCTGACACAGCAGTGGTGGCGCTGAGGGATGGAAAGCCCTGCATGATGTGGAGGGTTGGCAACCTACGGAAGAGCCACCTGGTAGAGGCACATGTCCGAGCACAACTCTTGAAGGTAAGAGACTGAAATGAGATTCAAGTTGGGCATGGCGAAAAAAGTCATTAAGTATCATGATCAGGCCTAATAGAAAAGGCTGTGGTGAACAGGCAAGGTGCATAGAATTCATATTAGCGGGAAGATTTCAGTTAAAGTAGATTGAAACCAGGGGGAGAGTAAATCGAGTTAGGGACGGACTAGAGAAAAACTGCTTGTCAAAGAGTGGGAATGAATGAGGTTGAAGCCGAGAGACCATCTGGCCTGTATTCTGTGGTGCGTAGTTAATGAGCGCTTGTTGTATACTCCCTGAGGGGGTTTAGAAGATTTATTATGGATTAACTTGCCCATGATTTTTTAACCGAGAACCATTGTCTTTCGTCATCTCATTTTCCCCTGTGCGGTGTAGCTTTTTTTATGTTTCCATATATTTTATATTGTTTATAGTGCGTACTTGATATGCTCTCTATTTTCTGCTGGAACGATGTAAATTTCCCCGTTGTGGGACTAATAAAGGTTTATCTTATCTTATCTTATCTTATCTTATCTTATCTTATCTGTTGTGTGTGTGTGTGTGTGTACTGCTCTTTACCCTTTGTCTGGCCTTATGTAGGTAATTTTAGACTGTGCTTGCTTATTGCCGTGCATGCTTCCTTGTGGTTGTGTTCTGTATTTGGTCTGTCTGAGTGGGAAGGCATGTGTGCCGCTCCTATTGTCCACAGGGTCAATGGGATGGATCAGTGGAATGTCGAGGTTAAAACAATGACATTTAATAGCATGACCATATCAAAGATGAAACAGGGTAGATGGGATTAAGTTTGCAGGGATCAGAGAAATACTCCTCTCCATGCTGGGGTTGGAGATTGCTTCATATAAAGGACTGGGCAAATGATTATCATGAATGACTGGTTTTCTGGGAGTTTTTCCTTGCCTGGGTGGGGGCAAGACTAGCGATGCTATTGATTTCTCTGTGAAATGCGAAAGCCCTTTGAGAGTGTACTGTGCTTAAGGGATATATAGATAAACTTGAATTGAAAGAGTATAACCAAAAACAAGTAAAGCCAAATTTGACTCATGAGCACAAACTGACAGCCGAATAATAAATGTTTGGGTCAAGATAAAAAGCTTCTAGTGTATTTTCCCTTGTTAATTTTGTGCATATGAATTCTATAATGAAAAAAAAAAATTCCCAGAAAATACTCCTCTGTTCTATGTGCTCTCACCTCTTTTTGAGTTATTGCAAATTCAGGGTCATTTGTTCTTTATATTTAAAAATGTACTCTGGTCTCTTCTGATCGTTTGCCTACGTGGCACTGGAAATGGATTGTTTAACTTTACAATTTCTAGTGTAGAACCCATGCTGTACTTAACCTCTCTCGTTTTCTTTCTATACCTTTTTTCCCCCAATTCCACCTGGTCTCAGCCAAGGGTGACCCCAGAAGGAGAATTCCTTCCACTGGACAACGTGGACATCAACGTGGGCTTCGACACCGGCACCGACCGCATCTTCCTGGTCTCTCCGGTGACTATTGTTCATGAGATTGACAACGAGTCCCCCTTCTTCGAGATGGATCGCAAGTCACTGGAGGCGGACTCTGAGCTGGAAGTGGTGGTCATCCTCGAAGGGATGGTGGAGGCTACGGCCATGACCACACAGTGCCGGAGCTCCTACCTAGCCTCTGAGATCCAGTGGGGACACCGCTTTGAGCCTGTGCTCTTCGAAAGGAAGGACTGCTACCAGGTTAGCCAAGAGGATAAGAGTGTGTGTGTGTGTGTGTGTGTGTGTGTGTGTGTGTGTGTGTGTGTGTGTGTGTGTGTGTGTGTGTGTGTGTGTGTGTGTGTGTGTGTGTGTGTGTGTGTGTGTGTGTGTGTGTGTGTGTGTGTGTGTGCGCGCGCGTGCGTAGACACTGATCAGCCACAACATTAAAACCACTGATAAGGGGTAGGATTTATTAGGCAGCAAGTGAACAATCAGTTGTTGAAGTTGATGTGTTGGAAGCAGGAAAAATGGGCAAGTTTAAGGATCTGAGCATCTCCAAAACGCAGGTCTTGTGGGGTGTTTTTGGTAGTACCTACCATATGTGGTCCAAGGGAGGACAACCGGTGAACTGCCGACAGGGTGAAGGTGGCCTGGTCTGATGAATTACATTTTCTTTTAAGTCATGTGGATGGCCGGGATTAGGGTCCAATGGATGAGCCTATGTCAGGGTCAGAGTTGTTTTGGCAGCACGAGGGGAACCTACACAATATTAGTGGTGATTTCAATGGTGTGTGTGTATGTGTGTGTGTGTGTGTGTGTGTGTGTGTGTGTGTGTGTGTGTGTGTGTGTGTGTGTATGTGTGTGTGTGCAGACGTGGACAAATTTGTCGGTACCCTTACAGCTCATTGAAACAATGCTTCATTCCTCCTGAAAAGTGATGAAATTAAAAGGAATTTTCTCATGTATACCTGCATGCCTTTGTTATGCCATATAGTCAAGCAAAGACACTGTGAAAAGAGGTAAATTATTGCTAAAGAGATCAATTATATTCTAAAATGGCCTGGACAAATTTGTTGGTACCTTTTGACGAAAAAAGAACCAACAATTTTCTTTGAAATAAGTTGACACTCACAAAAGTAATTGGCATCCATCATTGTTTATTCCATATTTCATAGAAATCAGACTTTGCTTTTGATTTTTGGTTCAACAGAATATTTTACATAATAAAACAAATGAAAACGGCATGGACAAAAATGATGGGACCCTTAACCTAATATTTTGTTGCACAACCTTTAGAGGCAATCACTGCAATCGAGCGATTTCTGTAGCTCTCCATGAGACTTGTGCACCTGTCAGCAGGTAGTTTGGCCCACTCTTCCTGAGCAAACTGCTCCAGCTGTCTCTGGTTTGAAGGGTGCCTTCTCCAGACTGCATGTTTCAGCTCTTTCCATAATTGGATTCAGATCAGGACTCATAGAAGGCCACTTCAGAATAGTTTTGTTCTTATCCATTGTTGGGTGCTTTAGGCTGTGAGTTTTGCGTCATTATCCTGTTGGAGGACCCATGACCTGCATCTGAGACGGAGCTTTCTGACACTGGGCAGTACGTTTCGCTCCAGAATACCTTGATAGTCCTGAGATTTCATTGTGCCCTGCACAGATTCAAGGCACCCCGTTCCCAATGCAGCAAAGCAGCCCCAAAACATAACCGAGCCTCCTCTATGTTTCACAGTAGCTATGTTTTTCTTTTCTTTGAAAGCTTCATTTTTTCATCTGTGAACATAGAGCTGATGTGACAAAGCCAAAAAGCTCCAGTTTTGACTTATCTGTGCAAAGGACATTTTCCCAGAAGCATTGTGGCTTGTCAACATTCATTTTAGCAAATTCCAGTCTGGCTTATTTATGTTTTTCTTTAAAAAGTGGAGTTCCCCTGGGTCTTTCCATGGAGCCCACTGTCACTCAAAAAGTGAAGGGGTACCAACAAATCTGTCCAGGCCATTTTCGAATATAATTGATCTCTTGAATTCTTCTCTTGAATGAAGAATTGTTTGAATGAGCTGTAAGGGTACCAACAAATTTCTCCATGTCTCTATATATACACACACACACAGACTTTTGTTAGTTCACAAAGTGTAGACATCTGTGATATCAGTCATCATCCTCATTTTCTCTCTCCCACTCTTTTCTTAGGTGGATTACTCTTTCTTCCATCGGACATATGAGATCCCAAGCACACCCACATGCAGCGCTAAGGAATTGGCCGAGCAGAAGTACATTCAGGGTGTGGACTCATCATTCTGCTATGAGAATGAAGTGGCTCTGCAGCCTGTCTCCCATGATGATGATCCCGACCGTGATCCCCACTCCCCCTCACCCATGACCCGACGGCCCTCCCACTCGGAACATCCACACAACAACTGACCCTAGAGGGCAGAGGGGGCAGAGGGATGTAGGAAACAGAGCCCAATAAGTCGCAGTAGTAAGGGACAGAGAATAAGGCAAACAGACAGGCATGATCAGGCATTGATAGACAGGCTCAGGATGTAGAAGAAACCACGTATGGGGACCCATTCAAGGTAAGGAACAGATATAGAGAAAAAAAGCCCCAAACATATTGATCATTAATTTTGAGTTCCTTCAATAGTTGGTGCAATGGTGGAACATTGGCACTTGTGCAATATACTGTATGATTAAAAAAGGAGAGACCTTGACAGGGGTGAGAGTAGGGTAGGAGTTAAAGAAACAGAGAGCAAGACTAGCGGCAGCGGTAGAAAGCAAAACAGACAGACTTTCTGTCTCTCTTTCGCTTCGACAGAGACAGGCAGACAAGCAGAGAGGGAAAGACCGAGTGGGATGTTTGGGATCACTCTGACGGGGAGACAGGTCACTACGGTGACCCACTTGGCTGATTGGACCTGGCGATCTTTCAGAATATTTTTTTTCCAGAGTTCCAGACCCTGGCCCCTCACTACCACAGCAGCGCATCGCTTACACTGAGCTGGCAGGGTGTGCAGCAGCGCCCCCAAATGGCTCTTACTCTCAACTTCACTTCAGAGTGAATGTGGAGACATGAAAAATGAAAGGACTGCATCACAAGCTATTTCATGTGGATTTGACATTTGAATGTTTTCATGGGTTATGGTAAGAACCGTAATAAGGTGAAGGTTAGAGCCTACGGTCTGTTGTGTCTTCCAGTGCGGGACTACTTGTTAAGAGTTAATGGAGAACTAAACCATCATGGAGAAACAAGTGGTTTCTGATTCATGTAATGTACTGTATGTTGCTATTTTTCTATGCAATGCAAAACAAAGTTGACTGACATTTCCTTTATTTCATCCAAAATATGGTGTTCACGAAATTCTTTTGTCACTACAGATAAATGGGACATTCTCAAACATAGCAGTGATATGAGGCAGTTACTCTTAATTAAGGCAATGGTCACTTTGTGCAGGTCAGTGGATCACATGATATTAGTCATTTCACTTTCACCTTGCTCTGTGGTTTTTTTGTGAAGTAAATTAAGTGTATGTTTTGCTCAGTTACTCTTGGATTTTAGTTGGCTAGATAATATGTCATTATCCTCATACAATTGTCTCGACGGTGTCACCGGAACTGGAGCAGGGACAAGCAGTTGCTCTGATGGACAATATAGGATTTGAAGCCACAGAATCAACTCAAACACAATTTCAACTGCACAGGCAGAGTTGTCACAATGAAACAGTAGTTAACTTGCTATACCTTCACGTTTCTATCCGTGAAGAGGTGTTTAAATGTTTATTAAATGAGAGGTGACACGCAACTAAAATGTGTTGTGTATTGGTGAGTGTCTATATCTCACATTTGTGAGAGTAGTACAATGGGTGGTGCCTTGAAATCGAACTGGTTCTTTGTTTGTGGCAATACAGTCTATTTATGCTCAACATATGTTTGAACCTATTTTTTTTATTGTGTGGATACAGGAAGTTTTTTTTATTTATTTTCCCAACATACACTGCTGTGCTAATTGGACCAAAATGTCAGTTCAAAGTAGTTACTGTGAATCTGCTCAATATGTTGCGCCAATACCATACATATGCTTTGGCTGCATTGTACTATATGAAACAATTGTACATTTTAGTTGTATTAGCAAGTTGTACTCAGCTAAATTATTTTTTATATATATTTATAGGTTCATTGGATTTTGTTTTGGTAACTGGTCAGTTATGTTACAGGTTGCAGACCGGTACACTATTCTTTGACATCTAAATTTAGCTTCTATCGAATGGTTGATATTTTCGCAAGTGAATTGAGGATTGGCTTAAGTACAAGTGGAGTGTTGGCTAAAATACTCAAATTAGTTTGCAGAAATTGCAACTTCATATGACATTAATAGTGTAATCGGTATTCAGTAGTATTCAATCAGTTTGATAGTATTCAACGTGTAATCATTATTCTTCCACTACAAGCATTGCAGACATGTATACCACACATTGTAAACTACCTGGAAAATATATTGGCGTTTTGCACTTGTGCTATATTACTAGAGGAGACAAATATCACTCATTAACCTCTGTAGTAGCAGAGTTGCTTCTCAGCACAGGGTTTCCATAGTATTTGACAAGGTGTTATATTTTAAATGAGTGTAAATGGCATTCTATGTTTGTCTTCCCTGATACCTTGACTTCTGTATGGCCGCCGTGTTCTTTTTATAGCCTACGTGGTGGCTCATGTCTCCCACCCTGTCACCACTTTCATGGAATGTAACTTGAACTTAGAGTCCCATGTCACCAGCCACTGTGTTTTTTAAGCGGCCACAAAAAAAGCCAGATGGATGGTCCACTTATTTCCCTGGTTGCGTATGCTCCACTATCAATCTTGTATTTGATTTTAATTCAGTTATTTTCAAATGTATACCGCACATTCAATCAATTAACTGTAGAAAAGTGAAACCAATAAAATAAAAAAAATAGTTTCCTTTCCACAGACATTCTACTGAGACTGCTAAGATCTACTCTCAAATGTCATTTCAAGGATTCTTCTGTCTAAAGTGCTCCCCGAGTGACTGACTGGCGCTGTCAAGCAAATAAAACACACTTTTACATGATTGTTTGTTATTTATTTTTTTTATAATAGTGATCGTAGCCGGACTAAAGCTGGGTTTAAAACTAAGATGAATGACTGTAAAAACGGACCAGTGTCAGAACCGGGCCCCACTGCCCTGGCCCACCAGCCTGACCCCATGACCCCCTGACGCTAAGGCGACTGGAGACATGAAGGTTTTAGTGGGAAATCCGGGGCGGCTTCCTCTTATTTGACGCTCGTTGTGTTTTTTTGGGGGGTTTTTTTCAGTTTAACTACGGATCTCGAATCCACGTACCCGAGGGAACGAACCGCCTGACGCTAAGGCGACTGGAGACATGAAGGTTTTAGTGGGAAATCCGGGGCGGCTTCCTCTTATTTGACGCTCGTTGTGTTTTTTTGGGGGGTTTTTTCAGTTTAACTACGGATCTCGAATCCACGTACCCGAGGGAACGAACCGCTGCGGCGCGTCAGAACGCGACCGCATATCGGCGCCTACTGGGCGTTCGCCCCGGCGCACAACCAACAAAGGGCTCGGCTCCGGCGCTGCTCCGGCGCACCTGCTACGCGCCGCCGATTGGCTCTCCCGCACGTCACTTGACGTCAGGCCCGGCCCCGCCGTTTTCTTACGGCGGCTCCGATTGGAGGCCGTTTCGGCCTTTATTGAGGAGGCGGGGTCTGCGGGAGCGTCGCGCGTTGCGATTGGGCTCCTTCGTCGCGAGGGCGCGGCTTGGACCGTGTCCCCGCACCGGATTGGCGGACACGCCGGAAGCGCTCTCTCCGGGCCCGGGCCGACGGCTCGCCCACCTCCAGTGTCTATTTTATTCCCAGCGAGAGGAGCGTGCGGCTATCACGGGGGGAAGCGGCGCGGCGATAAAAGCCGCAGTTGCGGTTCACACCTATCGGCCATAAAAAAACCCCCAAAAAACAACAACAACAACAACAACAACAACAACAAAAAAAAAGCCCGAGAAGCAGCCTCGTCTGGTCCCCCCTCGTGCTCTAGCCTTGCTCGCGATTCGGAGAAGATTCTGAAGGTGAGAGAATTAATTAGCTCGTCTCTAATCCACGCGTACATAGCCGGTGTAACGTCCTGAGCGGCGTGTTGTATTTCAGCGGGGGCTGGCTAACCCGGGTCGGTCTAAATGCGGGTGGCACCGCGCCGAGAAACGACACCGTGTGCGGGGGGGGCGGGGGACGAGGGCTGCGCTGGCTTGATCCGCATGCACGCCCTTGATAGAGGCTTAGATCGAGATGGCCTGGCCATAGGCTGTTGAAAAATCACAAAGAATAGTGTCTGGCTGCTCTTATTGTGATTGTCATACTTTCAGGGATGCCCCATTAAATGAGACCACCATTTACACTGCAACATTTGAGTAGTTTTAATATCATATTATTAATAATAACCATGACAATAATAATAATAACAATGACAATAATAATAATAATAACAACGAATAAATTCAACTATTTTGTAACATGTACACGGTGTTTTGACACTATTGAAGTCCTATTCCTGTGTTATTATATAGGGATTGTCTGATCTCTCCTATTTGAGGTGTGGTTGCGATTAAAAGGGTTTGAGCACAAGCCACAGCCTGCTGCAGGTGAATCCAAGATTCAACGTTAAAGATTTGTAAACGTCACATGCAGTCGTGCAAGTTCAACTCTGTGCGAGATTGTGTGGAACAAAGTAGTAATACGAATCAATGAATGAGATCGTCTAAATCAAAAAGCAAAACAATTATAAAAAGGCGAAAGATAAAAGCAATAAAAATACCCATAATCAAAATATATATGTATGTATTTGTATGTATGTATGGGCAGTATGAAACATAGCATGTGCCGTGTTTTAACAGTGATAATAATAATATAATAATAATAATAATAATGTATAGCTTATACTGTCATTCTTGGGGGTCTGCGGCAGCTCACGCACACGCACTGCGTGGACTCCTCTGTGTGTGTGTGTGTGTGTGTGTGTGTGTGTGTGTGTGTGTGTGTGTGTGTGTGTGTGAGTGTGTGTGCGCGTGCGCGTGCATGCGTGTGTGTGTGTGTTCAATGCGATGTTTTACTCACGCGTCGCGGTTCAACAGCAAGGCAAACCGAGGAGGACACCCCACACCACGCACGCATCAAATTCAAAACATGAACACGCACGCACGGCAGCACGACCCCCTGCAGTGAGTGACCTCCGCTCACACTCCGCAGGCATTGTCTGTCTGTGGGTCTGCTGCGTGGTGGTGGTGGTGGTGGTGGTGGTGGTGAGGGTGTTGCTATGGGAGGAACACTCCAACACACTGCTGATCAGACTGTTGTAATGCACCAAATTATTTTTAACACTATTCCTAATGCAATGCTCTTTTTCTTTTCACTGTCTAAAAAATACTGCAAACTTAATTCTGCTGATTTAG
>NC_137195.1:13760677-13890677 GCF_960531495.2 Zeus faber
TGGGAATGCGTGTCTCAGTGGAAAACAGCGATGCGTAACATCCATTAGACCAAATGTTTGATATCTAAACTGTGGTTTTGGAGTTATGGTGATATTGGCGATCGGCCGAGGGGCTCTTGAGCAATGTTTTGGCCCTGGGCGTGACACGCCGATATCACAGATTAGGCGACAGGAATGATGGGTCTGTACTTCTCTCACTCTGCGTGTCTCAACCCTTTTTGTTTTTCTTTTTATCCTGTCTCTCTCTTTCTCCCTCCCTGCCGCCCTCTCTCTCTCTCTCTCTCTCTCTCTCTCTCTCTCTCTGTCTCTCGCTCTCTCTAGGTCTCTCTTCCCTTTTCTTTGGACTGTATAGGTGTGTTAGTGTGTAATAAGCGAACCTGTAGGACCGGTGTAAATTCTTTTTGGTTCCTGTGTTGTAACCTCACAAGTAAAATAAATGCCACGCACTATTTGAACACGCATTATGTTCACCATTGTAGTGGAGGTTTCCCTCGCAGCCAGACCTGTTGATCTGCTTCTATCAACATTACCATTTATTAACGGCCATAATCCCACAGGTCATTTGTCACCTTTGGGACAGTTGGAGCTATTCCCTTTTTAGCAATACACCCAAGTAAAACAAATTATTATTATAAATATTAATAAATAAATAAGAAATATATGTCTTTATAATATTTATATATTTATTTATTTGTTTGTTTGTTTTTTATATATACATATATATATATATATATATATATATATAGGGTTTTTATTATTTATGTAAATATGTGTTTTATGCTTTATATATTTATATAGTATATGTACTATATAATAGGAGGACAGTCTTTGTCGTTTTATGTACTTCATACATACATCCTGCATAACTGATGGTTTACTTTTTTAGATGCTGCTTCCTGTTCTTCTTTTTATGCCTACAATCTGTTAAAAAAAATCTAACTTTGTTATAACTTATTGTGCTCATCGTACTTTAATTCATTGTAAAACGCTAACCTGTAACTCAGGGAACTGACCAAGTCGTTTGACACTGCTCAAGCATAGTTGAACACAACGGCCTCAAATCCTGTTCACTCAATCCCACGTGAAAGATCACAAAGCCTATTAATTGTTGATCTGTTTCCCTTTCACAGACAGAGAAGATCAATCCATACTGTGCACGTGAGTAGCCCTGAGTGAAGAGTGTGTGTGTTGGTGTTCACTGTGAAATGTTTTGTGAGGAAAAACCTCAATGGGGCTGACTGGCTTTTCTGTGTGTGTGGTATTATCTGCCTGTCTTTGTCTCTGCCATCTGCCCCTCTGTCAGTGTGTCTTCCTGACGCTTTCTTCCTTTCATTGTGAGGGTTTCCAGTTTGGCTTCACCCTGAATCGGTCTCTCTCTCGTTTTTTGGGAGCAGGCTTCTGTTTTTAGATCTTTTACAACCCGGGGGTGTTTTCCCTCCTTCATTCTCCCTCTCAGACGGCATCCTGGACACCTGCTCTCCGTTTAGCCCCGTGGCCCAGCATGCGCTCTATATATTTCCCCCATCTGATCCAATGTTTGCTCTGTCCTTTGTTCACCTGTGTTCTCTGTTGTTAACGTGTGCATGTACACGTTTTAAAACCCGGACCACGCGCGCATGCATCACGGCCTTCAGTTTGGGATTCTTTTGTCGGTCGCGACTGTGTCACGGCCGTCTGCACCTTGTTTGTTTTGTCTCCAGAGGTGAGTCCGGAGCGGGGAAAACGGAGAACACCAAGAAAGTCATCCAGTATTTGGCTCATGTCGCCTCCTCCCACAAGACGGGGACTCTGGGAAGGAACAAGGAGTCTTCGCAGGTACGCTCCTCCCGCTCATAATGCCAGAACGATGGAGGGACGAGTGGAGGAGTGAACGGTGTGCGAGGGGAGACATTCAGACAGGGGAGGAGTTTGGGAGTTGATGTTCACGTCCATTCCCCGCGTCCAATCGCAGATGCCGCAAAATTTACGATTTCCAATCTCGCGACGTGACGCGGTCTAATCTGCCGTCATCGAATTTGCCCCACGCCGAGCGTGGTGACAGTTCTTCCGCCTTTCCTCAACTTTTTTCTGAACTGAGTTTTGATCTTTTCTCAAGGCCTTGAATCTGCTTCACACGGAGCAGGTTTTGCCTGGAGCCTCTGCTTTCTCCCCTTCTTTGAACTGGGTTTCTTAAGGCGTTTCCTCTGTTACATTTCTTATGAATGACCTTTTTTCTTCTTCTTCTTCTTCTTCTTCTTCTTCTTCTTCTTCTTCTTCTTCTTCTCTTTTCTGATCCCTTTCTTCTGTTACCGTTCTACTCCCTTCCTTCCTGCTCCTCTCTCCTCCCTCCCTGCTCAGATGGACGGCAGCCGGTCCTTACCGAGAGGCAGCAGTTTGGCCAACAGGGTGAGTGGGCCCGGTCGCTCTGTCCTCTCCTCCTTCCCCGTTCTTTCCTCTCCTCTCCTCCTCTATTCCGTCCATTCACTTACGTGATGATGCGACTGGTGACACTACCGATCCACCAGTAGCTTAACTTTTTAAATTCAAGTGTCAGCACTGATGTGGCTCCTAACAGCAAGCCAGCCCGGATCTGTATTCTGATTTGCACGTTCGTATTCCTTGTTTTTATTGTTATTGTTGTTGTTGTTGTTGTTGTTCATTTTCATGTTATTGCTGTTACTGTTTTATTTGTCTCATTTGTCTTTTTTGTTTGTTTATCTCATTTTTTTTTCATCTACCCCCTCCCCTCCCTCTCCTAAAACCTCTTTCTTTTCAATTTCTCAGAGTGTACAATATGTGAGTATGAAAATATCCAGACTTTTGTTCTAACTTTGGGCATATTCAAATGGAATCACAATGTTGGAACATTCTGATGTCACTATTGAAGGAATTGAGCTGATATTTCTCTCAAGGAAATGTAATACAGCATCTGCCTGCTCTGACAAGTGTATGCTATATCTCACTGTATATCCTATTGCTATTCTATATCTCACTGTATTCAGCTCTAGTGGGCCATCCGAATAAATCTGGGCTTCCTGGGTTTCTAGGTTTGCAACATTCTACTTCCATAACTACTTCACATAACAATAGATTATGTAATTTAGCGCTAGAGTACATTAATCAGTAGTACTCAAACCGTCCGCACATTATTACTACCATATTACCACCCCTCCACTTCCTCTATAATTGGTAAATGTTTATCTCTCTCTGTAGTTGGTAAATGTGAAATGAGACATTTACCCATACAATAGTAAGTATTAATGTGTGTAAGACACGAGTGGACAATTCCACATTCAGAAAGTCAAAGCTCTGCCATGTTTTTGCTCCACCCCTGCACTGAGCCAGTGGATTTAATTCATTAGTTCAACCCCTGGGTGGTGTGAATAGCAAATACCCAAAATACTGGGGGAAAACCTCTCAGATAGGCCTTCACATGCGTGCGCCGTGCACCGGTAGCCTGGTTGGCACTGAAGCCGGAGAGGTTTTTCTGGGTGTCTTGGCGTGGCTGTCAGCAGCCTGGTATGGGTTCGAAGGAGTGGACACACCTCAGTATGCGGTTGTGTTTTCAGGTGTCAGCACATTGTACACATTGTTTGCTGTGCGTGCTAGGCCACCGTTCAAACCCCTGTCCTTCTACTGTGTGTGTGCGTGTGTGTGTGTGTGTGTGTGTGTGTGTATGCGTGTGTGTCTGAGTCTGTGTGTCTGTGTGTTGTGCTTGGCTCCTAACGCTGCTTGGCTCGCATTCCTGGCCTGTGTCTGTAGCTACCTCCTGCATTTCACTCCCCTGAGCCGTCAGTTGCTGCTCTTCCTCCTGCTGCACAGCCAATGCGACAGCCACAGTCATGCAATCCAGCGAGCATCAGCTACTGTTAGGTTACAGTACAGCGTGGAGTTACCATCCTGTGCCGTATGCTCCAACCCCTAGCTCCATCCTGGGTGGAAGTGGACCGCTTTACATTGACTGCAGGGATTGGCTCTGTCGCAAAATCATTTTTGAAATTATAAATACTAATGAAGATGGGTTCCATTTATACTGCTGGCCCAATTAATACGATCCTCTTAAGCTTAGTGCACTTCACGGTGAGAACTATTCAGTCCTGGCTGTTGGATTGCTGTCCGGGGCGCTTCACCTTTTGTGTCACTGCTAAAGAGATTGTCGTATCTTCCAAATAAAAGCTGTGAAAACAAATCAGACCCAAACAATGGCCGTGCATTTTGGCATTACGGCCGCGTGGAAGTCCTCGGGCCCCCCGGGCTTCCATGTGTCTCTTGTTTGGACCGCCCTGTTCCCGGTGTCCTGAGGCTTATCCAGCGTCTCGTCTGTGTCCCAGGGTGAGCTGGAAAGACAGCTGCTGCAGGCGAACCCCATCTTGGAGGCCTTCGGCAATGCCAAGACTGTCAAGAATGACAACTCCTCCAGATTTGTAAGCTCAAAAAAAAAGCCATATGATTTCTATAGCCGTATTCTATCATAAGTTTGGGTGTCATAACGTGTTCCCTACACACGTCGGTATCTCACTGATTTGAATTAATCCTCTTCCTCCAGGGGAAATTCATTCGCATTAATTTTGATGTGGCCGGGTACATCGTTGGTGCTAACATCGAGACCTGTATCCTTTTACGTGGCGTCAAACTACTAGAACGATGTCAAGTGTGTATTTATACTGGACTTGCAAAGTGTCCTGTCTAATAACCACGTGGGAGGCCTTGACCTGCGGCCGTAGACCTCCTGGAGAAGTCGAGGGCCATCCGTCAGGCCAAAGATGAGAGAACATTCCACATCTTTTACCAGCTACTAACAGGGGCTTCTGACGCCACGAGGGGTGAGCGCAAAAGGAGAGAGATGGGACCGAGAAAATAATTACACGACAGGAAAATAGGGGAGATTGATCAAAGTTCTATCTTCTCTTCTTTCTCCTTACTCTCCTTCCCTCCCCTCAGCGGACCTGCTGTTGGGAAGTGCCGATGAATACCGCTTCCTGAGTAGAGGCTCCATCCCCGTCCCTGGTCAGAGTGAACCCGACAACTTCACCCAGACAATGGACTCCATGGCCATCATGGGCTTCAGCCCAGAGGAGTCAATATGTAAGAGAGGGAGTAATAGAGGGAGACTGGACATGCTGGAAGGATCACACCATGCTTGTCTTCTGTATTTGTTTTATCCCGGCCATGTTGTATTTCTTCCCCTTCGATCCGCCTAACCGTAGCCATGTTGAAGGTCATCTCGTCGGTCCTCCAGTTCGGGAACATTTCCTTCACAAAAGAGAAGAACCAGGACCAGGCTTCCATGCCCGATGACACCGCCGCCCAGAAACTGTGCCACCTGCTGGGCATAAGCGTGGTGGAGTTCACCCGGGCCATCCTCAACCCCAGGATCAAAGTGGGACGGGAATATGTCCAAAAATCACAGACCAAAGAGCAGGTGGGGGATTTTGCTGTACGTTCAGATGCATCTGTCTGTCTGTCTGTCTGTCTGTCTGTCTGTTGGTCAAACAATTGGACGGTGATTCAACCGGTGAGCCTAGCCATAAAGATGTCAGCCTGGCCGTGGATATAGATAGATAGATGTTCATATTCAGGGTTGTAAACCCCTCTCTCCCTCCCTCCCTCTCCCACTCTCCCAGGCTGATTTTGCAGTGGAAGCCTTGGCCAAGGCCACGTATGAGCGTCTGTTCCGGTGGCTGGTGCACAGGATCAACAGAGCGCTGGATCGCCGGCAGAGGCAGGGAGCCTCCTTCATCGGCATTCTGGATATCGCCGGCTTTGAGATCTTCCAGGTGGGTCGTGGCTCACGTTTGACACCCGGAGCACCTTTTAATGATCCACAAGATATTGTCATTTAATCTTTCGTAACATAGGTGACGAGGGCTTCCCCAACGTCCTCTGTACGTTGTATGAGTGGGTGTTTATGTATCTTCATCCACGTCCTTATTTTTGCTTTAGGGTTGGGGTGAGGGTTCATTCGCTTGTTTGGTTTTCATTACCCGGCTCGATGAATGACCCACCTTTTCTTTTATTTTTCCCCACCATTCTCTCCTCTCCTCCTCCCCCTCCGTTCATTCCAGCTGAACTCGTTTGAGCAGCTGTGCATCAACTACACCAACGAGAAGCTTCAGCAGCTCTTCAACCACACCATGTTCATCCTGGAGCAGGAGGAGTACCAGAGGGAGGGCATTGAGTGGAACTTCATCGACTTTGGCCTCGACCTGCAGCCCTGCATCGACCTGATTGAGAGACCGGTACCGATGCAGTCACTACAGCTAGCCAGCTCAACTAGGGAAGGGAAATAGCCCTTCACCGAAATCCTGTCCTCCATGTCCGTGCACATACATGATCAGAAAAAGCGCATTCAACTCTTCCTCTGCTGCCCTTCAGGCCCACCCGCCAGGCGTCCTGGCCCTGTTGGATGAGGAGTGCTGGTTCCCACGGGCGACCGACCGGTCCTTCGTGGACAAGCTCTCCGCCGAGCAGGGCAGCCATCCCAAATTCTTCAAACCTCGGCAGCCACGGCAGGAGGCCGACTTCGCCATCATTCACTATGCCGGAAAGGTAGACATCTTAGATCTAGGCTACGACCGCTTATAAAGGACGAGACTTGGAGATGTTTTTATCACAGGGCGGCAGGTTGTGTGTCTGCGTCTTACTCCACCCCTCCACCCCTCTTACCTCTCTCAGGTGGATTATAAGGCGGATGACTGGCTGGTGAAGAACATGGATCCCTTAAACGATAACGTGGCTTCTCTCCTCCACCAGTCGTCCGACCACTTCATCTCCGAGCTTTGGAGAGAAGGTAAGGAAGATCTTCCAGAACCTGAAAATGTGCCTCGTTCTTTATTTGAAGTATATACCGTGAGCCTATTATGTATTTCCACATAACATTTTTTTTAATACTCCTTATTCATTTTAATCCGTCTCACAATAATTACTGACATTTGCCGTTTCACATAACTCCTTATTAATGTCCTGTTTTTTTGTTTGTCTTTTCTATAATTGAACTTTTTCTTCCTTGGTCCCCTCTACTTGCTACCTGCTCATCTATCTTGGTTTTTCTGTCCTTTCTTGTCCTCTCCTCTGTTCACTTTCTCTTGTCTGTTCCTCTTCCTCTCCTCCCGTTTTTCGTCTGGTTTTCCGCTGGCTTTGGCCCTTCGCTCTCCTCTCCTCTTCTCTCCTCTCCTCTCCTCTCCTCTCTCTTCCTGTGCATCCTTCCCTTTTCCTGCTTCAGATATTCAGACTCTTCCTCGTGTTTACTTCTTTGACTCCTATGCCACACTGCAGGCTAATGGCTCAGACAGTAGGTTTTTTTTTCTTCCTCCTTCGTGTGTCGGTTGCATTCCTTCATCCCTCCCACTCCTCCCTCCCTCCCTCCTTTGTTCTTTGTGTCTGGAAAGTCGTTAGATAGCACTAGTGCTGGTTGAAGGACCGGAACGGTGTCAAATTATAGTTTCACCCCTGACCGTTTTCCTGATGAGGGACATTTTCGATTTTTAAAATTGTAACAATATGGTGAGAAAACAAGTTGGTTAGTAAGTTTAATTTTGCTGTACTTTGGATTTGTTAATTCCATGTTAAAGCAACGTCGCTTCCGTCTTTTTTAAATTGAATTAAATCAAATGGAAAATCTAAAAATGTGAGCTATCGTCAAGAAAATGGTCAGCGGTGATGTAAAATGTGTCTCAATTTGGCACTGGTATGGGCCTTTAATGCTCCAGTTTCTTATAGACAATCTATGGCTAGATGAGCATATTCCAACTGGTTTTGCTGTGCTCTTTGTCTCGTTTTTGAGTTTGTGTGTTCAGTAGTTAGTATTTGTGCTGTAGTCATATTGTTAGATACCGATTTGTGTTTGACCTTTTTAATTCTTCACTGTTCGAGCTTTAAGTGAAAGTGTGTGTGTTAGTGATCTAGCTCTTTATCATTGCTTACCGTACATACAACTGATTGTAACTGTACACTGTACCTGATTGACCTCATAACACATGATCAGTAGTACGCAATGTGCAGGATTCCCTATTAGTTGTGCCATGATACAGTATGGTGCAAAATGTAGCTTTTTACAGAATTTTAACGGAATTATCACTGGTAGAAATCATATGATCACATATAAAGCTCTAAACTCAAT
The DNA here is from genome assembly GCF_960531495.2 of Zeus faber. Lineage (NCBI taxonomy): Eukaryota > Metazoa > Chordata > Actinopteri > Zeiformes > Zeidae > Zeus > Zeus faber. Next base: position 13,768,776 of record NC_137195.1, read on the forward strand.
TTCTACCATCCATCACATCATACTGTACATGGCTTCCACTCAAACTCAACACCTCAGAAGAAGTCTAGCTGCTACAGCTCTTTTCTTCCCAAATAGACAAATCTGTGCTTTTGTAAGATAGGTGTGCGTGTGTGTGTGTGTGTGTGTGTGTGTGTGTGTGTGTGTGTGTGTGTGTGTGTGTGTGTGTGTGTGTGTGTCCAGTGGAGAGGATTGTGGGTTTGGACCAGGTGTCGTCCGGGGAGAACAGCGGCCCGGTTACATTTGGGGCAGCGGGACTGAAGACCAAGAAGGGGATGTTCCGGACGGTGGGTCAGCTCTATAAGGAGTCTCTGACCAAGCTGATGGCCACGCTGAGGAACACCAACCCCAACTTCCTGCGTTGCATCATCCCCAACCACGAGAAGAGGGTGAGGGCTGGAAGAGATTAACTTAAAAAAAAGGGGTTCGCTATTTTTCCGGCCTTAGTAAAATGGAGGTTCCCATCATTTATAACAGTTAATAAACTCACTCAACGCTTTACTATTGAGACACGTACCACTCTGCTGCAGCTTCTCACTGTGTTTAAATGCACTCCAATGGGGCAAACGTCTAGACCTTAAAAAAAACATGAAACCTCTTTTTGACAATAAGGAAACTCATCATGGTCACACATGTCTCAATGTATTTTATTAAAAAAAAAAAAAAAATTTACTACTTTTTGCAATTGTCCCAAACCGTTTGTAAACCCTTCCCTGTTTGGGGCGTGGTGAAGTGACACAACTTCCTGTTTCCAGTCTCTGTAGACTAGAGTGCGGATGTAGTCAAAAGAGCTGATCTAAGCACACTGAGAAGTTGCAGCAGGGTGGTCGGGGTTTCATGACTACTGATTTTACCAGTCGCCAAGTTTTTCATAACTAGTCGACTAGTCAGCGTTTACCTATTATGTAAGAAAGCGGCAGAGAGAGGAGTTCTTAGTAACAAAGAAAACTGTATTTTGTAAATTTGGTTAATTAGGGGAATTTTTGAATACTACATAGCTGAATGAGGATATAAATGTTAATACCTATTTAAATGATATGATCCCGACAACTCCACTTCAACTCACCTGCACGTGCTGCTGCACTCCACCTTCCTCCTCCTCCAGGCGGAGCGAGGAAATTTAATATTTTAATACAATAATTATTGTAAATCTGGTGACGTTGACAAAAATGATGTCCTCAACTAGTTGACTGCTACCAACAGTGCCAACTAGTGGTTATAGTAGTTGAATCGTCAAGTAGTTGACTAGCTGGTGAAACCCCTACAGGGGTGTAAGTTTTGCAATATTAAAGCGTTCAGTGAGGTTGTGCCATAAAATGTTATAAATGATGAGAATCAAGATTTTAATGAGGCCTGTGTTGAAAAATTACAAACCAATCTTTTAAGTCAATAAAAAGTTATTCACTTTCGTACAACCCACTATTTTTTATCCTTCTTTTCCTCTTCTCTCACTTCAATTCACATTTTTCCCAACTGTTCGCTTTCCCCATTTTTTTGTCTTCCCTTCTTACTTTTCCAATTTCCCTCTCTTTCCTCCCGCCCTCAGGCTGGTAAACTGTCCCCTCACCTTGTTCTGGACCAGCTGAGGTGTAACGGAGTTCTGGAAGGGATCCGTATCTGCAGACAGGGCTTCCCCAACCGCATCCCCTTCCAGGAGTTCAGACAGAGGTAGGACCCCTGTGTGTGTGTGTGTGTGTGTGTGTGTGTGTGTGTGTGTGTGTGTGTGTGTGTGTGTGTGTGTGTGTGTGTGTGTGTGTGTGTGTGTGTGTGTGTGTGTGTGTGTGTGTGTGTGTGTGTGTGAGTGTATGTGGGCGTGGGCATGGGCATGGGGGTGCTGGTGCGGGTGTGTGTGTTGTTCTCTACCTTCAACTTAATGTAGAATATAGCACACACCCAAGCCCTGATTGGGCCACCTTTCATAACAACCTGTCACTTACACACACACACACACACACACACACACACACACACGCACACACACACACACACACACACACTGTGTCTTTTCCGCTTCCAGATACGAGATTCTGACTCCCAACGCCATTCCTCGCACCTTCATGGATGGAAAACAAGCATCGGAGCTCATGGTGAGCGTCCTTCACTTTGCTCTGTTTGTTATTTATCTACAGAGGTGGAAGTACACTGCATTTAGAATGCGGTGCTCAAAGGGTGGGCCCCGCCCAAAATTGGGTCGCAGGGTCCATTTCAAGTGGACCTCGGGCGTATACAGTAGTACATCCACTTTATCACCCGTTATTTTCCTGTTATCATCATTAGGGCGTCTTTTCCATTTTATTGTTGACCGGATTAGTTGATGTGTTTTGGAAGCTCAGGATAAGAGTTGCTGTTGTTTCAATGGGTTTTTATTTAATTTAAAAAAAAAAAGTTTTCCCTTATAGCACTTGCCTTCATCATACGTTTGTTTTTTTCTATTTTTCACATGGATTAAAGTATCACTGGACTTCTCATTCTAATTTGAATGACAGTCATTGTGACTTGATGACTCAGGACAAATGTGGATGCTGAGGGGAAACCTATTTTGAAATGTGCTTTTTGTCTTATCTCAACTAATCGGACCAGTTTATGCTCATCACTCAAAATAAGTCTTTCTCTGCGTCAACTTATTGTGTTGGGTTTCACTGCTATAGTGTGGGAAGCGGATACTAAGTTAAATGGAATTTAAGTATTAAAAGATAAAAACTCTGCTTTATTTTAGAGGTTATGTTTCGAGGGAAGGATAAGAGGTGGTGCAAAAGTAAAAAGTACTTTGCTCTCCGAGTGCATTTGGTGTACTGTAATAGTAACAGCCACAACTTATTTGTTGACTATAGCTTAATTGTTGAATCCACATTGGTTTGCTTCTTAATTTGATCTCTGTAAATAAGTGATATTTTGATACTTGAATATTTTTGGAGTGATTTTATTCCACGACGGTGCTTTCATGTTTTTGTTCGTCAAAACCTTTGTACAATATTCGGCGCTGCTACTCGAGTGCAAATCCTTCCACATCTTTTCACTTCCAGTGACAGTATTTACAGTCGATAGCGGCGCACCGTTTTTTGATTGTCATTTCTCCTTTTCCGTCCTTTTCTCTCCCCCTCCAGATCAGTGCGTTGGAGCTGGACCGGAACCTGTTCCGCGTGGGACAGAGTAAGGTTTTCTTCCGAGCCGGAGTCCTGGCTCACCTGGAGGAGGAGAGGGACCTGAAGATCACCGACACCATCATCCGCTTCCAGAGCGCCGCCCGAGGATACCTGGCACGCAAGTAGGGACGTCTCGTTATTCTGGAGCAAAAAGAAAACCCTTTTAAATGTACGATGGTGTCTTATATAAACGTGTATGTAAACTGTGTCGTTGTCCAGGGCCTATTTAAAGAAGCAGCAGCAGCTCAGCGCCATGAGGGTGATGCAGAGGAACTGTGCCGCCTACCTCAAACTCAGGAACTGGCAGTGGTGGAGGCTCTTCACCAAGGTACTGCTTATAGGAAACTTATAGAAAATGTATGTTGAAAAAGACTAAACTATTTATATTGATACCTGGTTCATTTGTAAGGAAAATCAATTTATTTCATAAAGTCTGATGAAGTACCAGACAGGAGAAGAGCAACTCACTGTGTGAGAGTAATACAATAAAACCCAGGCTTTTTTATTTTTATTTTATTTTTAATTAGCAAACAAATATAAAGTCTGTTCATAGTCTGTTCATATTACATTATAAATGAACATTGTAACATTGAAAGAAGACACACTGGAGTCTTTAAAGACACCATTCACAATATTGATCTCTTTTTGAACAAACTCATTTATATTGATAAGTGGTTTAGTTCTGGGTTTTTTTATCAGAGACTGTAGAGACTTAACAATTAGTTTATCTTAACAACTATTTAACATATTATTTTCACGACTTGTTAAGCACAATGTTTCATTCCTACATTCGCTATCAGTATTTTATTGTATATTGACATTATATTTACAGTATATTTCTTGTAAATTTTATTTTATGTATATTCATTTTATGCATTTTTGTATTTATTATAGTTATAGTGTTGCACGGGTGGAGGGGGGCATGCAGAAAACACCTTTCACTGCCGTTTCAAACGTGTTGGTGCGCACTGAACTCTAATGTCAGTGATTAAAGTTCAAAGTGAATTTCTTTCCGAAGCTTTGATGAAAATCAGAACAAAGAAAAGAATTTCAAGGTCATAGAAAAACAGTTTTGGGCAAAAAAGAGAAATGAACATACAAATAAAAATTCCAACCAAACTAACAAAAACAAAGACAACAAGCTTGATCTTGTATATTGGGGGACCCTCCGCATTGACCTCCGACCTTTGACCCCCCCTCCAGGTGAAGCCCCTGCTCCAGGTGACCCGGCAGGACGAGGAGATCCAGGCCCGGGATGCAGAGGTCCAGAAGGCCAAGGACAAACTGACACGGGTGGAGGTGGAATACACCGAGCTCGACCGGAAACACACACAGGTACAGACACACACACACACACACCAGATACACACACACACACACACACACACACACACACACCGTTGTGGGATTATACTGTATTGTTTGTACTGATTGTTTATGTTTAGGTTTATTTTATTGTGCTTTGTTAATTTCTAGGTTTTTAGGTGTGTGTGTTTATTTGGCTAACATTTGGTTTATTGTATAAAGTATTTGACACACCAAAGTATTTTAGGTTTGCTTTTCTGTTTTATTGTTGGGTTTATTTATATTGCTAGTTGCTAATTGTTAAGTTAATTGTATATAGAAAAATATTTTTTTCCTCTTTCTTGTTTATTTCTTAGGTTTATTTAATTGTTTTGTTTTGATTGCTATTTGATTGCTATGCTTATATTTATTGTTAATCATCACCTTATTGTTGATTTTTTATTGTTCATTGTTTTTATCATCAAATTATTTTATATTTCCAAAATTTCTATCTACCTACAATCACTATTTCACTAATATGTCCTTATATATATCCATCTGTGGTCCCAGCTTCTGGAGGAGAAGGCGGTGCTGGCCGACCAGCTGCAGGCGGAGGCAGAGCTGTTTGCGGAGGCAGAGGAGATGCGTGCGCGGCTGGCCAGCAGGAAGCAGGAGCTGGAGGAGGTGCTGGGGGAGCTGGAGAGCCGCCTGGAGGAGGAGGAGGAGCGGGGAGCGCAGCTGACCAACGAGAAGAAGAGGGTGCAGCAGCATGTGCAGGTGTGCAGAAGTGGAGGGGATCTGGGATCAATTTCAATAAATACATATATAGAGGACTTACATTTCTGGCCAATATGTCCTCAGGGATTGACGGACAGATGATAAAAATATCAAATGATAAATTATCATTTGGCCATATCTAATTTCACTGCTTGTACGATGGGAACGTACAGCTATTGATATATACTATAATAACATGGGAGATCATAATGTTATTTTTTGGATTGAAAACAATTTGAAAAGCAAAATATTTATTAAAGCCTATATATATATATATATATATATATCTAAAGAACAGGTTTTTTTTAGGAGTAGCTGTAGGCTATATATATATATATATATATATATATATATATATATATATATATATATATATATATATATATATATATATATATATATATATATATATAGCCTACAGCTACTCCTAAAAAAAACCTGTTCTTTAGACGTGTGTGCTGCTAAAGGCATATACATAAAAAAAATGCTTTTATGCTTTTATGCTTTTATATAAGAAAGTTTATTTAAGTTGATTTATGTTACTTTTTTTTCTTGCTCACATACATCTTCCCTCTCTCCCCTCTCTCTCAGGACCTGGAGGAGCAGCTGGAGGAGGAAGAGGGCGCCAGACAGCGCCTCCTGCTGGAAAAGGTTACCCTGGAAACCAAAGGGAAGAGTCTGGAGACAGAAATGCTGGGCGCCGTCGAGCAGAGAGACCGGCTCAGCAAGGTGTGTGTGTGTGTGTGTGTGTGTGTGTGTGTGTGTGTGTGTGTGTGTGTGTGTGTGTGTGTGTGTGTGTGTGTGTGTGTGTGTGTGTGTGTGTGTGTGTGTGTGTGTGTGTTATTTTGGCTGACCCTTCCACCTTTTCCTCAATCCAGGAGAAGAAGCAGCTGGAGGAGCGGCTGAGCGAGGTGAGCGACCAGTTGACTGAGGAAGAGGAGAAGACGAAGAGCCTGAACAAGCTGAAGAACAAGCAGGAGGCAGTTATCGCCGACCTGGAGGGTAAAGAAGTTAATTGAACTAACTTAATATACATGTAATTAACTTCATATAACCAAGTAGCTAACTAATTAACTAACGGACTTACGGGTAATATAACTGACTAACTGAATAACTAACTTTTCAGCTAATTTGCTGATTCAACTAACTTATTCAACCAACTAACTATCCCTCCTAATATGACTAACCAACGTTAGGAGCTGCAGCCCCCGGTCCCAGGCTGAGGTTCCCCCCACCTACTCCCTCCCTCCTGGCTGCAGCTCCATCTTGAAAATTGAATTTTTTTTCATATATATTTATACATTTTTCAGTTTACACTTTGCTCCTCTTACACCCACCACCCACAGCGGTTGGTAGGTGGATAGGAGGTAGGTGGTAGGACAGGAGTGAACTTTTCCTAAATCCTGGACTAAAAGCAGCACTTCTGTCTGACTTGACCCTTGCGCACAGAGCGTCTGAAGCGCGGGGAGCAGGGCCGTCTGGAGCAGGAGAAGTGGAAGAGGAGGATGGAGAGTGAGTCGGTGGAGGCCCAGGAGCAGCTGTCCGACCTGGGGATGCTGGTGGCCGAGCTGAGGGGAAGCCTGGCCCAGAAGGAGAAGGAGATCACCACGCTGCAGGGCAGGTGGGAGGCAGCGATTCGCATCGAGTCGGAACCACCGTAACGCTTCAGCAGCGCTTACTGTTTCCGAGTTCTCCTCCTTTGCGTATCCTCTCAACCATGACGAATGAAAACAATGCAACATTAATTAGCGGTGACAAGAAGTAGGCTACTCTACTGGGGGCTACAAACGCCCTGACAGAAAATTGCTTGTGGAAGTGAAAGGACCAGATTGCGGTTTATACTTACGTTAAAGTATGTCAGTACTTGCCCTAAACTTAAGAGTAAAAGTACTGGTCATATCCAGTGTCCTGATATACTGTATATAAGCCATAAAGTGCTACTGCAGCTTATTCCCTGCAGATGAGTGGTCAGACAGATGACAATTTACAAAAAAATACAATGTGGTGTCATATAAATTTGGACCCAGTTAGTCATTGATTAGCAATCCTAAATCAGCAATTTGATAGATCCAGTCCCTAATTTTTATAAACTATACAGTGTGTGTGTCTGTGCACTCACTAAAAAGTGTGTGTGTGTGTGTGTGTGTGTGTGTGTGTGTGTGTGTGTGTGTGTGTGTGTGTGTGTGTGTGTGTGTGTGTGTGTGTGTGTGTGTGTGTGTGTGTGTGTGTGTGTGTGTGTGTGTGTGTGTGTATATATATATATATATATATATATATAAACCTTGTCATATCTATAATTAAAAATGTCTGAACTTGTTTGGACAAGATCTTCTTCTTCTTCTTCTTCTTCCTGTGGCTGCTCCCATTAGGGGTCGCCACAGCAGGTCATCTGCCTCCAATACCTTCTGTTCTGCGCTTCTTCCTCCCTTACACCAACCGCCTGCATGTCCTCCCTCAACACATCCATAAACCTTCTCTTTCGCCTTTCTCTTAATGTATTGAGCCCTCTTTAGTTAACTCCCAGAGGAGCTATCAATGGATTTACTTTTTGAGTGAGTATTTACTCATCCCTCTCCCTCTCCCTCTCTCTCTCTCTCTCCCCTTCAGGCTGGAGGAGGAGGGGGCCCGTCGAGCCGAGGCCCAGCGAGCTCTGAGGGAGGCCGCGTCTCAGGTGTCGGAGCTGAAGGAGGAGGTGGAGAACGAGCGAGGGATGCGGGAACGGGCAGAGAAGCAGAGGAGGGACCTCGGGGAGGAGCTGGAGGCTCTGAGGACGGAGCTGGAGGACACGTTGGACACCACCGCCACCCAGCAGGAGCTCAGGTGAGGCCACTGGGATATTTAATATATCCATATTTATTTGTTTGTGTGTTTGTTTGTTTGCTAGCTAAATATATTTGATATATATATAATATATATATATTATATTATATATATTTATTTATATATCAATTGCACACTGCCCTTCAAAATCAATCCTAAATAAAAAATAAATAAATAAAAAATAATAAAATAAGCAAATAAATGTATTATAAATAAAATACTAATAATAAATATAAAAAATATTTCATTTATATATATATAATTATTTATTATTATTTTTTTTCTTCTTAGTTTTCATTAAGGACTGATTTTAAAGGGCATTGAGCAACTGATCGGCAACCATCTTTTCGGTGGTATTATCCCTGGCCAGAGGTGATTGTTATCTTAAAACAGCAAGAATTCAACTACTTCTGACCACAGATTGAAATAGGTTAGTTAGTAAAAAAAATGAAAAATAGAAGAAAGATAGAGAGGGACATGAGTGGAAAACAATATGGAGCAAAGCCTACAGAGCTAGTTATAACTGACAACTTGAATGGCATCAAATATGTCCACACCCTAATGGGGCGGTTGATTTGGGCTGTTAAACTCATCTGATCAGTCCCGTGTTCCCTATGTAACGTGGATAAAAACCTTAATTTTCTCACGAGTGTCAGTCAAACCTTAATTTCCGCGTTCCCACCTGAGTCAGAAATAGCATCGGGGAATAGTGTGGTGTGGCTGCCGTGTCCTCGTCGCCATTGCTCACTCTGTTATCCACCTCCGCCTCCACCCTTCATCCTCCTCTCACCCTTCCCACCCCTCCGCAGGTCCCGTCGGGAGGCGGAGCTCAGCGACCTCCAGCGCTGCGTGGAGGAGGAGACGCGGAGGCACGAGACCCAGCTGTCCGAGCTGCGCATCAAGCACAGCGCCGCCATCGACAACCTGCAGGAGCAACTGGACAACAGCAAGAGAGTGAGAGAGACACTTATACACTTCTATATACAGAAATAGAAAAAAATGGCAATATGCAATAAACGTAAGAATTTGCTAAAATACATACATTTGTGCCAGTATACTACAAACCTAAATATGAGCGAATGAACCCTTACAGTAACAGTAGTGAAAAAGTGCCATACAGTTATACAGTCAGAAGTTTACAAAAATGTTTAAACGATCAACAAATTTAACAAAGAACAGTGTTTAACATGCCCCGTGTGTGTGTGTGTGTGTGTGTGTGTGTGTGTGTGTGTGTGTGTGTGTGTGTGTGTGTGTGTGTGTGTGTGTACAGTACAAGAATAATATTAATACAAATATCCAGTGATGTTGATGTTGTGGATCCCCCCCCTCCCCACCACCCACCAGGCTCGTCAGTCCCTGGAGAAGGCCAAGGTGGTGCAGGAGGAGGAGAGGCTCAACCTGACGTCGGAGCTGACGGCCCTGCAGGGGGGCCGCATGGAGAGCGAGAGGGGCCGCAAGAGGGCCGAGGGCCAACTGATGGAGCTCAGTGCACGGCTCAACCAGGCCGAGCGAGAGAGGGAGGAGAGAGAGGAGAGGCTGCACAAGCTGCAGGTATATACAGTGTACAGTATATATGTATATAGTGGTGAACAGGTATACTGTATTGTGTGCTGTTATTGGTTTGTTTATTGTTTTGTGTGAAATTTATCTGACTTCTATGCAGTTTATTCATTTTGATACTGTCATGTACTATATATTGTATATTGCCAGATTTTTATTGTTTATTGTTCACTTTTAGGTTTATCAAATATTTCTATATATATTTTTTTTTTATTCTTATCATATTATTTCCTATCTATCTATCTATCTATCTATCTATCTATCTATCTATAACTACATTAGCAATGAGGTTCTTTGTCTTGTATTTCTGATTTCTTTTTTTTTTTTTTTTTTACAAACAAAGTGGACCGAATTTGTTAACTCTCTTTCCATCCTCTCTGTCTCTCTCTCTCTCTCTCTCTCTCTTTCTCTCTCTCGCTCCGTCTCAGAGTGAGATTGAGTCTCTCTCCAGCACTATGTCGTCCGCCGACTCCAAATCACTCCGTCTCTCCAAGGAGGTCAGCAGCCTGGAGAGCCAGCTGCACGACGCACAGGTACACAGACACACACACACACACACACACACACACACACACACACACACCCACAAACACAACCTGGACCACTATCTGCTTCACTGTTTCCCCTCATATTATTATTATTATCATTATTATTATTTTCTCTTTTTTTTCCAGGAGCTGCTTCAGGAGGAGACTCGTCAGAAGATGGCCCTGAGTTCCAGAGTTCGGGCCCTGGAGGAGGAGAGGAACGGACTGATGGAGAGAATGGAGGAGGAGGAGGAAAGAGCCAAAGAGCTGAGTCGGCAGATCCAGACTCACACGCAGCAGGTACAGAGGAAATAGAAGATCTAAACAAAATGTGGTTTTCGGGGAAACTACTGTCGAAAACCTCCACTCGGATCTTTGTTGAGTCTATTAACACCAAACAAACTTAAACTTGTGACTTTTAATCTGTGCTGTATTTTTTTATAGACTCATCCATGTTTTAGCTACGTGTTTTTTTTCGTACACAAGGGCAAATCAAAGTGCTTTACATAAGCCATAATATACATTATATAAAAGCAAAGAAGGAGCAAAAGGCTAAAAACAGATAAAATACATCATGAAATCACAGCAATAACAGTTAAAAGTAATTAAAGTGAAAGTGAAATTAAAAACACACTTAAACAAGGTGGGACTCAAACGAACACCCACTTAAGTCTCCGGGACTGTAGCCCAACTAGAAACTAAGTAGGAAGATGAAAGGTTACAAAACAAATGAATACGTGCAGATTAACCTGAAAGAGGTTGGAAATATTAATGTTTTATACATAAATGTTATAATATATAAATGTTTTATACACTAAAGATATTAACGCCCCTCTCTCTCCCTGTAGCTGGTGGAGCTCCGTAAGCAGTCGGAGGAGGTGAACTCAGCGGTGGAGGCCGGGGAGGAGGCGCGCAGGAAGCTGCAGAGGGAGCTGGACGGCACCGTGCAGCGTGAGCGGCAGAAGGAGGAGGAGAAGCTGCGGGTGGAGCGGCAGAGGGAGCGACTGAGGGAGGAGATAGAGGACATGACGCTCGCCCTGCAGAGAGAGCGGCAGAACTGCAACGCGCTAGAGAAGAGGCAGAAGAAGTTCGATCAGGTCAGAGGGCAAACTATGTAGAGGAGCACTGAGAGTAGATCCGCTTCAGAAGAGAATAAAGGTTTGAGGATAAAAATGTAGATAGATTAAAAGATGGATGGATTCATAAAAAGACAGATGGATACATAAGTACATACATACATAAAAATGTAGATAGATAAGTAGATGGATGGATGGATGGATGGATGGATAAACAATACACAATTAAATAAAAATAGACAATAAAATAAATAAATAAATAGCCATCTGTTTTATATATATATATATATATATATATATATATATATATATATATATATATATATATATATATATATATATATATATATATAAAATAAGCAATAGGCCAGACAAATTTGTCAATAAGCCTAAACAATTACCAACAAAAAGCAATGGTACATAATGAAGAAATAGACAACAGTATTAGGTATGAGAAGGACCACCACTTGTTGCTCCAAAGTCTCTGACCCTGGACCCCTGACCTTTGACCCCTCCCCTCCATCCCCGCAGTGCCTGGCGGAGGAGAAGGCGGTGAGCGCTCGGCTGGCGGAGGAGAGGGACCGGGCCGAGGCCGACAGCCGCGAGAAGGAGACGCGCTCGCTGGCGCTGGCACGAGCACTGCAGGTCAAGTCGATTTTAGAAGACAGACCAGAACATAGTGATCATAGCATCAGGTCTGAATAAAAATTGTGTGTGTGTGTGTGTGTGTGTGTGTGTGGGTGTGTGTGTGTGTGTGTGTGTGTACTGTAGGAGGCCCAGGACCAGAGGGAGGAGCTAGAAAGGGCCAACAAGCAGCTCCGTCAGGAGATGGAGCAGCTCGTCAACCAGCAAGACGACGTCGGGAAGAACGTAAGAATCTCTTTCTTTTCCAACATCCTCTGTTCCTATCTTCATCCTTTTATTCCTTTTAGGTGCTTACCACATCCCTCCTCGCCTCAGGTCCACGAGCTGGAGCGCTCGCGCCGGGCCCTGGACACAGAGGCCCAGAACCTGCGGGTCCAGACCCAGGAGCTGGAGGAGGAACTGTCCGAGGCAGAGAACTCGAGGCTGCGTCTGGAGGTGACGCTGCAGGCGCTCAAGGCGCAGTTCGAGAGGGAGATCAGCAGCAACGAGGAGAAGGGGGAGGAGAAGAGGAGGGCGCTCAGCAAACAGGTACGGACAGGAGAGAGAAAGGAGGAGGCTTCAATTTGGCCTTAAGATGCCTCCCTCGACTATCTTCCATCCCCCCGTCCCAGGTGAGGGAGCTGGAGAGCCAGCTGGAGGAGGAGAGGAGCCAGCGCTCTCAGGCGCTCTCTGTCAAGAAGCAGCTGGAGGCCGAGCTGCAGGAGGCCGAGGCCCAGGTGGAGACGGCGAGCCGTGGCCGCGAGGAGGCGGTGAAGCAGCTGCGGAGGATCCAGGCCCAGATGAAGGAGGTGCTCCGCGAGATGGACGAGAGCAAGCTGGCCCGCGACGAGGTGGTGGCTCAGTCCAAGGACAGCGAGAAGCGGCTGCAGACGCTGGAGGCTGAAGTCCTACAGCTCACTGAGGTGTGTGTGTGTGTGTGTGTGTGTTTGCCTGGTTAGATTGGTGTGTGTGTGTCTGAATGTGTGTGTTCCTGATGTTCCTCTCCTTCTGCAGGAGCTCTCTGTTTCCGAGAGGCAGAGGAGACAAGTCATGCAGGAGAGAGACGAGCTGGCCGACGAAATGGTCAACAGCACGACCGGAAAGTCAGTCCTGTTTTCACCGAAGATCTAACATATGTCCCGGTATAAGTACACATGTTAGCATCACTTCCAGGCGATGTGGAAATATACATTTGTGTGTGTGTGTGTGTGTGTGTGTGTGTGTGTGTGTGTGTGTGTGTGTGTGTGTGTGTGTGTGCGTGTGCGTGTGCGTGTGCGGTCTAGGTCGGCACTGTCTGAGGAGAAGAGGAGGTTGGAGACACGTGTCACTCAGCTTGAGGAGGAGCTGGAGGAGGAGCAGAGCAACTCAGAACTGATGGCAGAGAGGCAACGCAAGACGGCGCTCCAGGTTGATACACAGACATACTGTATATATAAGGCAAAACACACCCACAAACACATACGTTCACACACTCACACTTCCTGTCTCCGTATTGTTGTTTGATAGAACAGTGTGTATGTGTTCCTTACCCGGAAGAGTCCGTACGCCGCCTCTCACTTTTAGATTCTGTGCTTGCTGTGTGCTGTCAATTGAAAAATATGAAGCATATCAACATATCCCATGCAATACAGCATCAACAGGACTCTGTATTACACTTTAGGTTATTAATTATCGGAAAAGTGGCAAGTTTTCAAGTTGTGTTGTGTGTTTATGAGAATTTGAACATAGTTCTTTGTTGAAGTAAGTGAAAAATTTGATTACATTCAGCTAATTGTCATTGCAACTACAAGTACTGAGGCAATGAAATGCATTTCACCATCCTAGTAACTAACATATCTAAGAGCAGTGGGCTGCCATATAGCGGCGCCCAGGGAGCAGTTAGGGGTTTAAGGGTCTTGCTCAAGGACACATCGGCACGCTACCAGGAGGAGCCAGGGATCTAACTGGTAATCTTCTGTTTACTAGATGACCCGCTCTACCTCCGGAGCCACTGCCCCCCTAAATAGCCCCTTTATCAATAATCAATAACCTACACGGCACTGCGGAGTCCCTTATAATAAATAAAAAAATCGGTGTATACTGCTCCCTGTAAAAGGTGGAGACCCTAACGGTGCAGCTGCAGGGCGAGAGAACTCTGACCCAGAAGGCGGAGGCGTCTCGGGAGCAGCTGGAGCGACAGAACAAGGATCTGAAGACGCGCCTGGGGGAGATGGAGGGAGCCGTGCGGGGAAAACACAGGCTCAGTGTTGCCGCCCTGGAGGCCAAAATAGACTCCATGGAGGAGCAGATGGAGCAGGAGAGACAGTGAGGGGCACACACAAAAACACACACACCCAAAAACGCACAATTTCAAGCTTGAGTCAATTGGACATTAACCCCCCCCCCAACTCATTTTCTCCCAGGGAACGAGCCATAGCCAACAAACTGGTGAGAAAAGCGGAGAAGAAACTGAAAGAGGTGATGATGCAGGGCGAGGACGAGAGGAGACACGCAGACCAGTACAGAGAGCAGGTAACACACAAGACATTCACACATTCCACACAAATTACACACGTAAAAGGTTTCATAGAAAACTAAATGATGCATTGTCCCATATTCTCACACAGTGCAGTTCAGTCAGAACCATAAATCAGCACAAAACAAACAAAAACAGATGAGTAAATAATGTAGGTACCGGGTCACATGAGCTAAGCTCACAGCTCTAATTGTGCGTCCGGCCACACAGAGAGTGTCGAGAAATCATCCTAAAATGAGTGATTGAGCCGACTCAATCCAAGCTAATCCTAATCCAGCCCTGGTGTGTGTGTGTGTGTGTGTGTGTGTGCGTGCGTGCGTGCGTGCGTGCGTGCGTGCGTGCGTGCGTGCGTGCGTGCGTGTGTGTGTGTGTGTGTGTGTGTGTGTGTGTGTGTGTGTGTGTGTGTGTGTGTGTGTGTGTGTGTGCACGCGCGCAGTTTGGTTCGGGATGCTCCCCCTCCAAAATCAAAATAAATAATCCCTCAGACACAGGAGAGACACCGACTCCCCTCCCAAAACATCATCAGTGATAATCCGCCGGATTTTAATCTCAATCATAATCCCAATCGCTCCTCCTGTCCTCGGATTTTAATCTTTTTTTTTTTTCTCTCTGTATTTCCACTTCTCTGCTCCGCACTTAAAAACCTCCGCCCTCCTTTCCGTCTCTTTTTTTTTTTCCCCCTCCGCCCCCCCTCCAGCTGGATAAATCCATGGGCCGGCTGCGGCAGCTGAAGCGGCAGCTGGAGGAGGTGGAGGAGGAGAACTCCCGCTCCAACGCCCAGAAGAGGAAGCTGCAGCGGGAGCTGGAGGAGCTGACGGACAGCAGCCAGAGCATGACGCGGGAGATCACCGCGCTACGCAGCCAGCTCAGGTGACAACCCCCCCCCCCTCTCTCTCTCTCCCTTGAAGCACCTTTTCTTGTCTTTTAATTTGCCCCCTCCTCCCCATTAACAGTATATTTTCAATTTTGTTTTGTTTCATTGCATGAACTTGTGTCCATCTAACACTGTCCATGTGTCTGCGTCACACCACCACTCAGCGTCCCTGAATGGAGACCAGATAAGTAGGTCCTTGTGTGTGTGTGTGTGTGTGTGTGTGTGCGTGCGTGCGTGCGTGCGTGTGTGTTTGGGGCGACTTCCAGTCATCAAGAATTTTTCACATCAATCTTTTAACTATGAAGCTATGAACATTTTGAGAAACATTTTGTAACTTTTCCAATTAACTATTATACGATTTCACACTTGGTCCTGTGTTTATATTACAGATTACTTAAAAAAAAAAATTACAAATTGTGATTGGTTGAGATACAGGGGTTGGGACTAGATGGAAAACTGTTATTAATAGAAGACACTGAGTCAAGTTTGAGCATTTTTTTGTTGTTGTTGTTTATTGCCTATTTATCTTAGGACGGGGGCGGGCCACATTTAGCCCCCAGGCCACCCGTTAAATAGTCCTCTACTTAATGCCTTTGATGATTTTGCTTTACCAGCCTTTTTTATTTATTTATTATATCATTTAGGTTTAATTTCCTGTTTGTGTGACCACCACAATGTGCATATACATGTATACATATATACATAATAAAAACATAATAATAATAGTAATACAATATTATTTCACACATACATGCTCATTCAGACACACACACACTCACTTTTACCATTATTAATAATAATAATAATAATAATAATAATAATAATAATAATAATTATTATAAAAATAATAATTATAAATAAAATAAAAATATCAAAACTTAATTTAGCTCACCACTCACCTCTCCCTTTTCCAGGCGCGCTCCGTTGCCCCTGGCGATGCGTGGGCGACGGGCCCTGGTGGACGACTTCTCGCTGGAGAACTCAGATTCGGAGGAGCCCCCCGCCTCGCCCACGCCGTCCACCGGACCCTCAGGGACCCCCACCCCCTCCTCAGAACACAGCCTGGAGGCCCCGCCCCCCTACACCCTCAACAACACCCTCAACAACACGGAGTGATTGATGCCCACACACCAGCTCAAACACCCTTGTATTGAATTAATATACACACACACACACACACACATACACTTACATGGGTTTGTCTGCTCTGGATCGCAGCTTCACAGGACATGATTATTTATAGACAAGTGAGAAATCCTCCCAGAGCCCAATGCGAACACGAGGAGTGACCAGAAACACACTGAAACACATTACAAAAATGTAATATTTGAAGATTTACTGCTCCTGACAATATTCCCTCTCGTTTAAATACCAGACCAGTGCAGATAAACATGTACATACAAGCGTCCGTCAGAGTGACAAAAAACATTTACTCTAAATCCTTGCATTACATCTAAGAATCACAACTTCCCATTACATCCAAACACATTTAAGATATGTCACCTTTGACTTCTAGTTGTCCCCAAGGGGAAAACTCAGCATTTCAGCTTATTCCATGATGCTGTGCAGTGCTTAAAAAAGAAAAGCAGAAAGCAGCAGGCTCTTTGAGGAGAAAGGCTTGAGGCTTGACGCACGTTGTACAATTGACCTTGTTTTTGTGCTGCTGGGATCCAACAAAGAGATTGAGCTTTATTCCTCGCACAGGTTTAGACAACCTGTACGTTGTAGAGAAGGTTCTCAATGTCTCCTTTTGGTGAAAGGTTTTTTTTGTTTTGTTTTTTTGGGGGGTTTTTTTTATCACAAATGAAGCGCGATCAGAAAAATGTAGTATATAAAAAAATAAAAACATAAATAAAACATAAAGAAAAGAGGGGGAAAGTGAAAGGTCAGAGATCTCAGTCGATGAGGAATTTGGATATTATACATGGAACAGAGGAATGTCCAGATCAGGAAAAATGGAAGCGCCACGTTACCTAAGATCCTGACGGAAACTTCACTCCACCTCATATCATAACATCATATTGGAAATGAATCCAACACCATCAATGCAGGAAAAGAAAAAAAAGCTGATACGCGCTGTCTGCATTTTAGGTTTTTAAATGATGTGTCCTTTCTCAGTAGCTTAGAGTTAGTATGTAGGTAGTTAGTTGTTAAAGTAGAATGTACTGGTAAGTTCTTTAACAAAACCTTAAAACATTGGTCTCACTGACTATAGGCATCTGAATTTTGTATAGTTTTTAATCACCCTGGAAATGAAGTTATGTTATGGATTGCTGGTCATTTTCTATATGATTCTGTGTTTCCGGGCAACGTTTGTGGTTATACTGGTTTCACTGGCGAGGATATCAGGCTGGAGTTTAATGTTATAATATTGTGCCGCCCGGAACTCACTTCTCACCATTAGACATTGCATTAGTCTTTATATCTAAAAGCTGATGATTTTAGAGATCAGGTCGTTCCTGAGCACTGAGCATTGTGGTGTAAGAAGTAGAGTTGTGCACTCGTGGGGGAAAAAAACAACTGGAACTCTGAACATAAGCCTGTGGAAAATTGTGGAAATGTGTGTTTTATTGTTTGTTGTTTGTTTCGAATAGCTGCGGCCGTTCTTCAAAAAGGCGTAACAGTTTATTTCAAGCGAGCATCTTGTACATTGATTTTTATTGAGCAACTGGTTTAAACTATTAATCAAAGACGCTTTGCGTTTAACCAAACAGTGGGCATATGGATGAAAAAAGGGACTTAAATCAGTAGTAGGAGTAGTAGTAGTAGTAATAGGAGCTTTGTAGAGCTAGAATGTCGTGGACGGAGTAGCAGTGGGCGGAGACCCAGCTGGAAATTTTTTTAGAAAATCGAAACGTCTCTAGATAGGATGCAGTGTAGAGACAGTCTGAGCAGCGAACTCAACGTGCTTAGCAGAGTCAGATTAGTAGTGAACTGCCGGCAGCGAAGCGTAAAATGTCCCAGCACATCGTAAATAGATCTTGGGAAACATGAAATTAAATTGAATTGAATTGCTGCATTATCACCATATGAACCCCTGCTAACTTAACATTTCCGGACCATTTATTAAAACCGGCCATGATAAAGATATTTGCCCTTTGGGGGGAGATATTGACCTTTAGTTGTGTATCTTTCTAACTTGCATCAGCACCTGTTTGCCTGTTTAATTCAGCACGAAACGAAACCAGGACGTCGTCCAGATGGTGTGGTTAAAGCCTTTATTTTGAAATGGGGAATAAAACAGATAAATGATGTGTAGCTTAGATCACAAGGTTTTAGTAATTAGTAATATATATGTATTTTTTTTTACTTTTGTCAATATTTCTTTTCCAATTGGGAAATATCAGACGTTAAATGAATGCTGCTTCTAGTGTATATTGTCAGTTATGCAGAGTACCATTTTTTGTGCTTCTTTTCAGTAATTAAGGTTTCTGTTACTCCTTATTTAAAATAACTTATCCGTTTTTTTTCTGTTGGTGTAAATGGGGCAAACCACACTGAGACGACGAAGGCCGCTCAAATAAGGCAGCATTGAAAAAGGTGATATTTGTATTCACTAGCTCAAAAAGACACCACGACTGGCTGTGTGCGTTTGTTTCCAGGCCTTATGTTCAATGTGTTTCCGTGTATTACACACATGTCAAGCCATGTTTTTTTTGTTTGTTTGGTTTTTTTTCTCATGCCCGAGTCAAGTTCATCAGAACTCATGCGACAGATCAATGTGAAGAAAGATCCAAGCTAAAACCAACAGAGTGAATCATGAGTTTATCTATGACTAGTGTGACATATATTTAATTCCCCAGATGGTTTTCTTTCTCTTTTTATATGATGTTTTTCTTCTTTTCTTTTTTTTCTTTTTTTTTTTTTTTTTTGCTAAACGTTTTTTTGTTCAAAAGTTTGTTTTTGTATGATACTGTGTAAATTCCGCACTTTACGCACCACTACGGGGTTAAAAACACCAGGCAGCGGCTTCTGTGTCCGGTTCTCTTTCATCAACTGGACAAGTCCAACATGTTACCACTGTGTGATCATTTGTTTTGCATTTAAACGTTAAGATTTCAAATGTCATCGTGCTATCTCGACATTATGTTCAGGTGACGTTGTAGATCTATACGTCGATCACAGCCCTGCTATTTATTTTACTTCTGGAAAGAGGGCAGATAATAAAATACTTATCAGTTATCTGTTCTAAAGAGAGAAGACGGGTGCTTAGGTGTTATTATCCCTCCCGTGTTTTGTTCATGGCTTATTGTACAATTTGAAACATTTTGGCAGTTGTATTTTATTGTTTAGCCTTTTTGTTTATGATGCTGTAATTATAAAAAAAAGATATGATTGGGGAAACTTTAATATATGTCAGTGGTTTTCATCCGCTTGTGGCTGTTTTTCTTTCTTTTCACAGGCACATTTCAAACATGGACACAGTTACACACTTCTTACAAGCTGACGTCTCCAATAATTATCTCAAAGCAATATAAATACCGATGTTTCATAGACGGGTAGTTTACACAACTTCGTAGCGACTTCAAAAACAATTGCACGCGTCAAACCTTTTTTCCATCTAATTTGCGGTTCACCATTATACACAACATGCACCAGTAAAGCAGTCAAGGTGTTACCAGCAACAGCCTGGAAAACACGGGCAGACAGCAGAATTCTAAATGAGATCAGTGGAGTAAAAGAAATAAATAATAATTCTGCCTCTCTAGCAGCCAGACGACTTCTCCATGATGTCAGTGAAAAACCAGTCGTCCTCGAAGGGCGGGGTCAGTAGAGGCTGGTACGGAGCGTTTTGAGCCGGAGCGGTGAAGGACTTAGCCACGCCTTCAAAACATGAGCCGTTTTTGTCCATCTCACAACTTTCAAACATGCAGGAGCTCTCCTGTCGGGCGCTCCGGTACGTGTCGAGGCTCGGGTCGTCATCGTGGTAATTCATGAAGGTTGAATCTGGACGGAGGATGCCAGCTAGGTCTCCGCATGACGCGACAAATTCCGACTCGCTTTCGGTCGATCCCCGATCCCTCTGGGAATAAAAACCGCGTCCGCACAAACCACGAAAACCTTCCGACTGCTGGAGAATTTTCTGCTCCGTAAAGGCCGCCGACTGGCCCGCGGTTGCAATGTCCTCGCCGGGCACCTTACCTCCCATTGCGCCGGTACCACCCTGGCAACCACAAATGTCTTCGAAATAGCCCTCCATGTCCGTGCAGCCTTCAATGTCTACGTCATTAACTGGCTGCAAAATCAGCTCCATGATGTCGACCCACTGGTTCTCCATGACGCCCGCCGTGTTCTTCACCGGGGAGCACGTCGAAACGTGGGTGACGTCCGGCGGGATGGAAAAGTCGCACGAGTCGAGGGACAGCGGCGAGATTTCCAGGGAGAACAGCGGAGAGTCAGGGTAGTCCACGTTTTGACCGACATCAGTGTTAGTGTAGTTATCAGAGCCATGGTGGAATTGCGGGTGATTATTATCGTCGCAACTCCCTGTTGAACTGCCAAGACTGTCTTCCGACATGTTTGGCTTTCCTGCGCTGTGGTCGAGGTCTCTGTGTCGTGGGGAACTCGGCGACATGACTTCAACTTCTTTAAGATTTACAATCACATTTTCATATGTTCTCCCCCGTGTCCCCCCATCGGCCTGGCCGTTTCCACCCAAGGTGAAGATGTCAGGTGTGGAATCAGAATTGAGGTTCCAAACAACCGTCTTCTGATTGACCTCGGTTTCAGCTGGGCTGGGTTGAAACCGAGGAAACCTCGAGACACTGTCCATGTCGGTGGAGGTGTTTCTCATTTCTGGGTCTTTCGCTGGCACCTCTGTGGACTGGTTTAATGGCTGGCCGGGAGACACTGGCTTCTGGGATGCAGATGCCGGCCGTTGGTTCGCTGCCTCAACGTCTGCAAACTTTCTGTTTGGAGAGACAGGTGAGAGAATAAGAACGATCCGGGTGAAGCGTTGGATGTGCTTACTTCACAGATATGTCAGATTCCACCTTGTTTTCTGATGCACCCACACACACACACACACACACACACACACACACACACCTCTGAATCATGTTGTGCAGGAAGCGGCGGTGGTTGACCTGCCGTTTGGACGGACGGTTTTTGCGGGGCTTCTGCAGGGTCCTCATCATGTGTCCTGCGGCGGATGTCACAAAACTGAAGAGGTCGCAGCCCCAGGGCACCCCTCGCTCCAGCCCGGCCTGGAGGCTCAA
This sequence comes from Zeus faber, assembly GCF_960531495.2. Taxonomy (NCBI): domain Eukaryota; kingdom Metazoa; phylum Chordata; class Actinopteri; order Zeiformes; family Zeidae; genus Zeus; species Zeus faber. Next base: position 13,790,212 of record NC_137195.1, read on the forward strand.
AGAGCTGGACGAGTGCATGACTGGGGTTGGGAGGGGGCAAATCCTACAGTGAATTGAAGAATTACAAAGAGTGAAAGTGGGGAGAATGAGGCGGTTATTGGGGGCGAGGAAAGAAATGGGTGAAACACCAGCAAAGTCAGAAAACCAATGTCGTGAGGACATTTGGGCCGATTGAATGCAAAGCAAATTCCGTAATACAAGGTCTCAATGGCAAACCAGAAAATGGGAAATTAAATCACAGCAACCTAACCTGAATAATACACGCTAAAAATGTACACAGGAGGTCAAAATAGATCCATCCTACAACAAATTACTTTAAAAACCTTCAAGTAAAATCATGCTGCTATCAATAAGCAGTTTTAACAACCTCATTTATTGAGCAGGACAGGGTTGTGAAATGAATCATTTAAAGTGGTAATCCATATATTATTTTGTCCAAAAAAAAAATAATCCCCAATTTGATACTTTTTTAGCTGCTAGAAACAGCCATTCAATATATTTGTGTTGTGCATGTGCTCCTGGCTGTTTCCGTTGCTGGCGGTGGGGTCCGCCTTTCCCGGCAAAAATGCAAAGATCAAGTGCGCCTAAGAAGTGACAGGCAGCCGAAGTGAATTGGCTAAACCAGAGTAAACCGTCGGACATTCACAAAAAAATAACAGCATCCTTGGCTGAATGCCGACCTAACACGGGCGATCTTATGGATTGCCACGTCAATCACTTCAATCATTGTTATAAGTGCATCATTCATAAATATCAACCGTTGCTTCAGTGTGTTAGACTATATCCCTATTTCTATCTATTTTCCCCCTTCAATAAAACACAGAAAAGCATGCTTACCTTTGTAGTTCTCGGGTTGCTGTATACAGTATATCGCCACAATTCTCTAAAAACTGAGCTTAGTATTCACCCCAGAAGGTGAGAGCACTGGTGGAGAAAGAGGCGTGGTTTTTAGTCACACCTTATGTTTCTGTATGAATGGGGGGGGTTTGTCTAGGCAAATTAAGTCAACTGTCATTAGCCTTGAATGCAAATCCCCAAATTCCGGTTTTTTGTTTTTTTTTCCCCAATGAGATGAATAGGATCCAACTTGACACATTGAAAGGGGGAGACGATGAGAGAGGCAATTATCTGACAAGTCAACCGCTTGTGGAAGTGTGGGCACACGGGTCCATTGTTTGGCAACTGAAGGCAGCTTGTTAAATAGAGAGGAACACAAACACACCGATTGACGGCGTTAACAGGCCCTTAATTGATGATCTTAACCTGCAGGTCCTAATTATCACATTCTCTGGCCGAAGAGCGGACATGGTTGCTAGTAACATTAATTGTCCTTACAATTCTGAAAGCAGGCCGACACCTTCCAAGTGCTGAATTCTATGTGTCTATCGCTGCAAGGGGGTGAATAGGCTTCACAAAGAAAGAAAGGACAAAAGAAAGAAAGAAAGAAAGAAAGAAAGAAAGAAAGAAAGAATGATAGAAAGAGAGAAACTGTAGTGCATATTTTATGTTTAACAAATCTGCAGATTGTTGTCACAGTAACTGTAGGTGCTGTAAGTGACAGGGGGTTTATTGGAGCCTGGCATGTTTGCTGAAATACCCAATGTGTTTGATCGGTACTTAAAGTGGTAATCCGTCCGATTTTTTTTTTGTTGAAAATATTTGATATTTGTGCCGTGTTTATTTAATTATTTTAAAAGACATTCAATATATTTGCGTTATGCATGTGCTCATCTATATGCTGTTTCCATTGCTAGTGGCGGGGAATCATGGGCCTGAAATCGTGCAAATGCAAGAAGTGAAAGACAGCCGATTGAATTTGATAAAGCGGAGTAGGGGTGTTGAACAGCACCCATGGATGAGAATATATCCCCACCACCAAAAAGAATCAATCGATCGGAAGAAGATCAGAAGGCATACATTCTGGAAAATGAAAGTGAAACCCAGATGAAAATCAGAGAAAAAAAATGTTGCAGTTTCGAATGGAATTCGGGGACTTGTAGTGTAATCCAATAACAAAGAAATCATATGTATTAACACTTTAAATGCTATGACAGTACATCTTAACCTGCTGTCTGATATCGGCCTCAAAGACAACCTGTGGCCACTCTACATTTACACAACTGTAGGATAATCAAACTTTTCCTAGAAAAGGTGTTAGGTCACTATACTACCATCCAATGTGGGGAAATGAGCCATGTTCCTAGTCTTCGTATATCGAGACCTTGTTTTGGAGAAGGAAAGCCAGGGCCGCAGGAGCGGCGGCTATTTATAGTGTCAGCACATGTCTTGCAGACCAGAAGGCTGCAGGGTGAGCGTGGTGTGCTCTCGCTTTAACTCAAATTATCGTTGGTAAGTCAGACTATCTGTTAACTTAACAGGGAAAACATGTATGCGTGATTGCATACGAGGTCAATGGAACTTGAACTTGGAAACAGATCTGAGTTCAGAATGGCAATAATGCAATTGGAAACTAAAATACTGCACAACATTTACAAGATCTTCACAGATCATAGAATAACTCAAAATGTTGGTGTTTAGGAGGAATCTCTTGTTGTATATCTGTTTTCCAGCTGTGTATATTACCAGTTGGGTTATTCTTTAGTTATTTGTCACAGGTGTTTTTCCCCCTCAAATTCTTGCTGATCTCCATTGTGCTGATAAAGTCTCCTGAAGCCTGTGTGACTGCAGCAGACCTTTGACCAGTCCAGAAAACACCGACAGACTGAGACCTAACCCTTATTAACCAGCCAAACCGATCCACGAAAGTCCTTCGACTTTGCGGGCGTTTGCGACTTCAGTATTTAATAGGACGAGCCCGGTTGGAAGGTATGTTTGGCTGTTTCCATTTCATATTCTGTACCTAAAACCAGTAAAGGTAGGGCTGGAAAATAATACAGCAAAATAACACTCGATTTGTGAAACAGGGACAACTAGTGACTGCTGTGAATGAAGAAACTCTGAATAGGTATTTCCCCAAATCCATTCCCCAGACTGGTCAGCATCAGTCGTGCTATGAACCGGGCCTGGGTGTTGTTCAAGGCTCATCCGTACGTCAGCAATGTGCTGGGATACACCACGCTGTTCGCCTCCGCCGACCTCATCCAGCAGAGCATGCTGGGAAGGGAAGCGGCCGCGGGCTCCAAACCCGGAGAGCCGCGGCGGCTCCGCGGCACGGTCCACGTTGACTGGTCTCAGACCGCGAAAGTGGCCCTAGTCGGCTTCTGTTTCCACGCAAACTTTAATTACCACTGGCTGAGGGGCCTGGAGAGGCTGCTGCCTGGCGGCGGCGTCACGAGGGTAGCCGGGAAAGTTGCGTTGGATCAGCTGGTCGCAGCTCCTGCAACTATCAGCGCCTTCTTCATAGGTGAGGGCCGTGTGGTGTGTTCTTGGTGCTGTTGGCTGTGTTGTCATTGAACAATATTATAATGGATTTGTTTCATGCTCAGGCCTAAGCGTACTAGACAGGAAAGAGGACCCTTTTGAAGACTGGAGGCAGAAATTCTGGACTTCATACAAGGTAGCTACACGCAACAGTCAGTAGCTGCTGCTATATTCCTCTTATGTGTAATGAAGCAACCCGTCTCTTTTTTCGCTTTCTCCTTATGCAACAAGACCGGAGTGGTTTATTGGTCTACAATGCAGGTGAGAGGCTGCCAGCTTTATCTCCACAAGCTCACGCAATACATGCAGAATTCAATGGTTACTTATTTTCCGATGTGCCTCACTTTCTCAGGCGGTAAATTTTTCCCTGATCCCCCCCGTGGCGCGGACGGTGTTTGTTGGAGGCATAACTCTAGTGTGGACCGTTTTCCTCTGCCATTTCAGACAGCAGCGGGGCCAAAATGACTCAAGGTCCCCATCACAATGAATTATGTTGTAATGGACCAAAGGGATTTTCATTTCAATAAAACAGGAGTATGATCGGTACTTCATTGTGAAATTTATTTGAAAATTTTCTATGATGGCTTTCATTAAGTGTGAGATATTTCAGTATGTTGGCATACTTAACCCTCTCTTTTGCCTTTGCTTAGCGCCTACCCCTAACGCGTCAAACCATATTTCTTCAGCATAAACTCAGCTATAAATTTGATTTATCATTTGGGAATTTGTCATTTAAAACAGAAAAGTAAGAAAAAAATTACCATAGAGAAATGACCAATATACCTAACAAAAAACAATAAACCTCTGTCTCAACAATTCATATTCTGATAAAAAAGGGATATTGCAGTGCATTTGCGTATAACATTGTGCATCTATATGCACATCTATATGCATGAATATCATCTGTACATGTACTGTATGTCCGCGGTTCCCAATCTGTGGCCCACGCATGGGAGGGTAGACAATAATATAATAAAAATGAAATTGATTGTTGTGTAACGTAGTAGTCAGAGTCAGTGTTTGCCAACCTTGACTGTGTGTGCCGTCCACAACTTCCACACACACACACACACACACGCACACGCACAAGTGCGCGCGCGCGCGGTGGTGATCCGTAACACGCACACAGGAAGGCCAGGGAGGTGTTGTCTGGGCTGGAGACAATGTAACTCTTCTGTGTAATGCAATGGAGGACCTTCATTAAGAGGAATGTACTTTCATCCAGAAAAACAAAAAACAATATTATGAATATATTAAAAGAAACATGTTTACTTTGACCAGGGGTCAGAGCAACCTTCATGAGAGAGAATGTTGATCAGTAATATTTGCATATTTAATGAGAAACAGTTGTGTGAGTGGAACCCTGATTCAAAGTGACATTAACATTTTCCAAGACAGAAGACATTGTTGGGCCAGGAAGGCTGATGTAGTCCATGATGCCACCGCTGACCTTTAATCACCTTTTCCACCTATTCAATCTTCCTGTTGTGGAGAAGATCTGCATAGAAGGCGTTTCTGCAAGTTAGTTAATGGGAATACTTGCGTATTTGTAGAATAACAGCTGTGTGAGTTACTAAACAGTCCGTCGGGGTGTCATCAACATTTACCAAGAGAGAAGGTTTTCTCCGCTCTGGCCACCCGGGTGCATTCATCAGGACAGGAGCGAAACTGTCCCGGGAGAAAGAAAATTAGAATTTAAAAAATAAAATTTGAGGGTTGCTTGGTGAAATGTCACATAATGCTGATGGTCAGGTTGCCAAGATTGCACCTCAGTGTGAACTTGAACCAGCAACCTTGAGGTTAACAGCCATACATGGTACTCAAGGACAGCGAGCATCATCGTTCACAATAACGTAGTCATATCCTTGACCTATTCATTTTGAATTTCATGACAGCAACAGCAGTTTGGTTGGTGGTAGCCCACATATTGCACGGGTGGTGTTCCTGGGTGGGCTCCAACCTCCATCCTTCCAACCAAACGCGCCACAGAAAAACCCTGACATAAAAGTGGGCGTTGTCTCTTTGTGCAGGTAATACTCGGTATTGGTTGCATTTATATAATTATGAACCTATTAACAGGAGATCACCACCTCACTGAACCCCAGGGGGAGCTCAAACCCTTTAGGACGGCAGCCGAACATACTCACCAATTGCGTTTGCATGGGCTCCTTGTGCAGGTGATGCTCATTGTTTTTCACAATAAAATAATGTCCTCAACATATTCCTTATTATGAGGGTAGCAGCAACTAGCAAACGTTAAGGTACACAGCAAGGGAAATACACTGCCATCCAAATAAAATTATGTTAAATTATTACAATTTGCATATTTGAGGAGATACCTGGTCAAAGCAACAGATTTGTTAGAATGTTCATCATTAATATTTGCATATTTAATGACAAACATCTGCATGCGTTCCAAATCCACACTTCTCGTCACCCAGGACGAGGAGTCAAAATGTCCCAGAACAACAACCAGTTTAAAAAGTTCACTCTGGGTTGAATGATCAAAAACGCTAAGGTCACTTTGAATCAGGGTTTTGTAACTCGTGCAGCTATTTGTCATCAAATATGCAAATATTACTGATGAACTCTTCTCTTACGTTAATGTGGCTTTGACTGGCGTCCAACCTGACCACGTATCTCTTCAGATACGCAGATGTAATCATTTCTTGTTTAATTGTACCATCACCAGATGTTATTTGTTTTGAATGACTATATGTGTATTTCATGAGCGGCTCTAAAACTGAAAATGAGCCGGTGCCAGTGGGCCTACGTGCCGTCCCTCACATGAGGGCCTTAAAATCCTGGCCTTAAAATCCTGCTGATCTTCGGCGTCGACTTGAAATAATTCACGTCCAAGCCCGTCAGGTTTTTTGCATACAAGCTCAAGGAATTTCTCATTAGGTTAGCGGTGACAACGTAATCTGTTTCCACTAGTCTTCATTGCAGCCGGTAATTATAGGGTATATGGGGCATCAGTGGGACACCGTAATCTGTGACCAATCGAAATGGGTGACTGCCACATATTCAGACAGCTGCTGTCACAAATGGTGACCCGTTTGTTGCTGGCTCTGTGATGATCCCACACAGAATACCTTTGTCCAAATAAAGGTGAGGGCACGGTAAATCACCTAAAACCATTCGGTTCATGTTTGACTGACTCATTGTGCAGGTACAGTGTGGTCACATATTCCGAGGGCTGCCGTCAGGAATTGTGACCTCTACGGATAGACTGTGCAGGCCTATCCCAAAAGAACGTCAAGATGAGGTCATGCAACCATCCCTTATACAGTACATGCACGCACAAATAAACACCTTTTTAGAAAATGTTAGTTTATGGTTTATTTCAGAAACTGCAGTGATCAAAAACGGTTGTTTCTAAAACTTAATTTGAAAAAAATTATATGTAAGTGTTATTTTCTTAACTTATCGTCAAAGGTTAAAAGGAATTGATGACAAAAACATAACCACAGTTTGAGAAATAGAGGCGTTCTGGACAATATACCTGCAGGAAATGTGCAACAGCGCCCTCTGCGGTCACACCTTTCAATGGTCACAGATGAACACCGATTATCTATAAATTATCTGTATACATGAAAATATGATCCATACAAATGATCATCTATGAGTAATATAGTGATAAAATAAAATCATAATAATAATAATAATAATGTTCCGAAGGTTTTTACTCTTGTGCACCAGCAGGCATGTGCCACTAGCGGCGCTGTTCTGAAACATCCTAACCGACTTCGACCTCGCCTTTCCGGAAGTGTTTGTCAAAAGGACCAATCAGAGTCCCGCGAGTGCGGAGAATTGTTTATCGCGAGACTTCCGCTCTTCCTTCTTCCTTTTCGTTCTGAGTCCAAGATGGTAGGTAGAGCCACGGCAATTCGTAGACCGTACCATGTCGCCTATCCACGGCCATCCTGTCTTTAAGGAGACCGAATCTTCTCAGAACTTGCCGGTTTTAACGCTCAAAGCGTTGTCCTTTGCAACCGGGAAGAGATTTTGTCCCATTTAGGCCTGCGCTGCATGCTACCATAACCCCATTGACGTCGGCAACATTGTTCACAAGACAAGCCAGTTCATAGCCAGTAGTGAATCCTGTATATAACGCATAATGTTCGGCCCGATATGGTAACGTCATATAATGCGAACTTATCATTATTTGTGACGTGGCGGCGTTCCTAACTCGGCAGTGAACTAAAGTCAAAGCTATGCTATCGCTAACGCCGAGCGTCAACGTGTGAACTCGCCCGGCACGACCAGCTAGCGTCGTTTCAGACCAAATGTTTATTACAAGATGATACGTTCAAGCTGAATGACGCCCCGCGTTGTTCCCCGTGTTTTGGGCTGTAAACACGGCGGGTGGCCGTGAGTTTAAGTGATAAGTCATTGCTGAAGTGATGACATCCAGTGTCAGAGCTTTGGGGGGGACAAAAAAAGCGCTGTAGTAACGTGGTTTTGGTTTGTGTATCTGACTTGATCCTGTGTTTTTAGGGAGTCGACATCAGACACAACAAGGACCGTAAGGTGCACCGAAAGGAGCCCAAGAGCCAAGATATCTACCTGAGGCTCCTGGTCAAGGTAAGACTCCACTTATGTATATAGCTGGAATGTATGTCCTTATTCGTTAAACCTCAAATAATCAAATGACATATTTAGGGATTCCTCAGCCGCCGTCTCACTGTACCGCTGTCTCCTCATAGTTGTACAGGTTCCTGGCCCGTCGCTCCAATGCTCCCTTCAACAAAGTGGTCCTGAGGAGGCTCTTTATGAGCAAGACCAACAGGCCTCCCATCTCAATCTCCCGTCTGGTCAGTGTCTTATTCCTCTCTATGCAATGTACCTTTTAAATACCTCCTATCTAAAGTTATTGCATTGCTTTTTTACAGTCCAGCATTTTTTTCTTTATCTCGTACTCATCAGAATTTCATCGTGGACCAGTCTCAAATGATTCATGGAAATTGGGATTCATTCGTAGTTTGACATGAATCAAAGATATTGGGGGAAAAAATGAGTAATTTGTATTTTGATTGCTTATAACAGTCCCACAGGGTTGACTTTAAAAGCTATTTTGTCTTTATCACTCAGCCCAATCTATATTATACGCTCTTGCTTATTGATGATACAGTTGGGTTTTAGCGCGCTCAAAAGTGCAACTGCTCCTACTATATTATGACTGTTACATTTTGTCTCAATGCAATTTATTAATATTCAAGAGGTTTATTCGTCACATACATTTTCATACTTTCATACATTTTATATGTTGTAATATTATAAGAAAAAAAAGGGAAGGCTTTGTCTATATGATAAAACGTTTTCAAATGCTGATCAAAGTCTTCAAAAGTGCCAAGATGGAAAATGGAGGAGATTTGAGGAAAGGAAATTTAAATCTCAGTGTGTAGGTGTCAGAATTGCCTTTTGTCTATTGCTTATCTGATTATAATCAATTTCCTTACTGTTTAGATCCGCAAAATGAGACTGTCTGGCCGTGAGAACAGGACTGCAGTGGTTGTGGGAACCGTGACTGATGATGTCAGGATTCAAGACATCCCCAAGCTCAAGGTATAAGGTTTTTATATTTTGTCATCATTTGGGAATTTGTCTAATTGGTTAAATAATCATTAAATACATTTGCAAAGGGTAGTTGACAGTTCAAATTGAAGCATGCTGGTTTAATAATGCTCAATTTAGTGTACTAAAAGGAAAAAGGTGGATCGATTCAATTATGTATTTTAACTCAAGTGCTGGCTTGTCGACATATTTCTAGTTAATTCAGAATTTTAATTCCGAATGTTTTATCCTCTAGATTTGTGCTTTGAGGGTTACTGATAGAGCCCGCAGCAGGATCCTGAAGGCAGGTGGTCAGGTCATGACTTTCGACCAGCTGGCTTTGGCTGCCCCCAAAGGACAGGGAACTGTGCTGCTGTCAGGTGAATATCCAAATGTTCTGTGGTATTGCCAAATTGGCAATCACAAGGTTTTTACTGTGCGTAGTATTAATGCTGGATATATTTACAGAATTCTCCATTCGAGTAGTGCTCAAAATGGCTAAAATAAAACTATCAGGGGGGCTTTGTCTTAAAATAATTTGAAACATTTTGAGGGAGAATTAATTTTACTGTGACGCAATTTTCTTTGCTGTTACGTGGTATGCTGTCAAGTTATAAATTCTTTGTGATAGCTTTTTTTATTCTTAAAATGTAATCTTCCATATTTTTTTTTTTTATCTCCGATCCCCATTGTTGTCCATTGCTTTTGCAACAGTCTCAGAAGCATACATCTGACTAAAACATGTAACTTTGAAATTTCACATGAACCTAAATCCAAAAAATGATACTGTAGTACACAATAGGCTATGAATGATTGGGGGAAATGGACTAGTTTTCACTAAACAATTAAGTGGCTCCCGGCTTTGTTTATGGTCTCAACAACACACAGGCATGTGCTCATGTAAAGCAGTAATTATTAGGAATTGTCAAGAGAGCCTTTTCCCCCTTTTCTTTAATTTATTAGTTGTTTGGGTTTATTTCTGGTACTTTATTTTAACCATGCATCTGATAATGGACTGTATTGGTGCAACTTCACTCCTAGATTGGCAGCCTTATCTGTTCAGATTTTCATCCTTTATATCACATTTTTACAGGACGCCGCAAGGCCAGGGAAGTGTACAGGCACTTTGGAAAAGCCCCTGGAACCCCTCACAGCCACACAAAGTATGTGACTGTTATAGCTTGTCATTTTATTCACCAGATTTCTCAGATTTTAAAATATTTTGGTCCCAATTAGAGTTCTATAACTTAACTTTTTTTTATTACCTCCTCCCTATTATATTAAAAATACATTTTGTCCTTGATTTTAAATTAGGTTTCAGAATTGTATTGTGGTGTTTTTATCTCAATAGGACGAAATGTTTTAATTGTGACGCACGTTAACATTGTGAATGTGTAATTAAAAAAACAAATCTATCTCTCCTCGTCTTCTCCAGGCCCTACATCCGCTCCAAGGGCAGGAAGTTCGAGAGGGCCCGTGGTCGCAGAGCCAGCCGTGGCTACAAGAACTAGATGTTGTTTGTTTCCTGTGCGATCTGATTCAAATAAAGATTGGTCATACAAAACGACCCGGTGCTCTTGAGTTCTTCGTTTGTCTCTAACAGCTCGCGGTCTCTGTGAAGAGATAGAATTGACAGCGTCGGGAAGAGAAACGGAGCCTCCGCGTTGTTTCATTGTGTTTCACGCTGTCATAAAGGCCGCATGTGACGGGGAAAACATTTCCCCATTGGTGCGTCGGCCGAGCGGGGCGCTGATTGGAGGACGTCTGCGGGTGTTCCGCTACTTCCTCCGCCGCCACTTCCTGGACCTCACGAGAGCTCCCGACAGCCAAGCGCGAGGCGGCCGCGGTCCGTCGCCGGGGAAGCGAAATGAGGTAAACGGCGCTCACGCCCGCTCGTGCACCGCGACCGAGCCGCGCCGGCGGAACCTCGTCATTACTCACCGGGCCCCGAGGCTTTGTGTGCTTTTTTTTTTTTTTGTCTTTTTTAAACGCGGTCGGAGCGCGGCTCAACCACCGCGGAACTCGCCGTTTTCAGGCGTCGTGACGCAATTGATCTGCTTGGAGCTCTTCGGGGTCAACGAGCGGGTGATCGGGGCTTTGTTTACAACGCGTTTTGTCCCCCGTTACGGCGCGCTGCCCGGTGGCGATAACCGCCGTAGATGCCGCTAGCTTGCTGTGAGCCGCCCCCGATGTTAACGCGCTGTCCGTCCGCGCGAGTTTGCGATAAGTTTCCCGGGTGCCGTGAAAACGTTTTCTGCCTCGAAGGAAGTGAACGGAGGCAGCGCCGCCGAGTTGGATCTGTTGTTCGAGTGCCTGCTGGATCGGTTGCTATGCTAGCTGTCAATAAGCTAACCTAGTAGTGTAAGGTCCCGGAGTGAAGCGGGTTTCATATTGGGCGTGCCATATTCAGCTTTATTCAACATTTCAGTGCGGAACTAAACGTGGTTTTCCCACTTGTTTACGCGTTCAACTCAGATCTGAAACATTTCCCGGACAAAAGTTGTGGGGTTATTAGAGGGCGAACATCAAGCCCGTATGTCCAGCCTCCAATATGGAACTGACTTGCATGCGTCACGTAAGGTGGTTGCCAGGTCAGCTGTAACGTAACGCGTTACCACCTTGGTGAAGTTAAACTCACTACTTTTAAGTGACTCTTCTCACTCAAGCCGAGATGGGTCATCGCCAGAACTGCTTCCAAGCTATTTCTGTGTCAGTTGAAAAGCTTTCTAAAATGTTCCTTTAGTCACTCAATACGCTTATTGTGTAGGGGGCCCAAATTAGCCTGCTCATAGTAATACCAAGTGTCCCCACCCAACATTTCAAGGATGCAGGGGGCAACAATGGCTTAGTGTGGTTTTGTTTCCCATTAATCAGACCTGGACATCGGTCAACTATTGATCTTTGTCTGAGCTGCCGCTTGCATAACATTCTCCGGTTATTGTAGTACCTTGGTTAAATTTAACTGCAGTCCCAACAGAGATACTAGTTTATGGCTGGGATGTGAAAATCCTATAATGTCCTATAGGCTTCAACCTGCAGTATGATTCAGGCCCAATTTTTTTTCTAAATCTGTAAACTGGAATTATATCTGAATCAAACTCTACAGTAATTTCATGGAATTACTGTGGTTAGTTCTAACTATTTCATGATGTTTGACACAAGAAAATCGGCCTCTTGTTTTAAAAGATACCTTATTCTTGGCTTTCTTATCAAAAATCCAACAAAGTATGTATAATCTCAATTTTGGTACAGAGATTGCGAAAAGGATTATGTCTCCAAGCTCGGTACAAAAGGTTTAATGTGGAGGGGGGGAAGATTTTGTAATTTTATTGTGCAACATTCTAACCAAATGGCCAAGCAAGGCAAATTGAGGATGTGTGTCATAGTGCGATTTGTGAGCATAAGGTGTAATACATCTTGCATTCTCTTTGTCTTGTTTGTGTACTTTGCATGACTTCCACTTGTCATAACAAAAACTCTTACTGACATTCTTTTGCAGCAAGTACATATGTCTAGGAATTAAAGATGTTATTTAAGTTATTATTGCACGCTTCAATTAATTATTTGGTATCGCTTTCACTATTGTATAAAGAAATGCAGCCACATGGTTACTTCAGTTTGATTATTGAGGGTTTGTCGTTTATGTTTCTCTTGTCTTCTGATCAGGCACACACATCTTTGGGTGGGAACATGACGCTCAACATGAGGAACACACTACAATGACATAAACCTTGGACGCCACCAGAGCTGACTGTTAGTGTTTTGTTTGTCCTTTTTTGTTTTTGTCATTTTTACTCCTTTTTTTGTTCCCCACCCTTGAGTGTCCAGCAAAGGTGACGCAGGGATATTTGTTTGGATAAGACTACTGTGGGACAGACACTACTGTGCGGTGGCCGGGCCAGTCACTCATCTCTTTCCTCTGCAGTTTATCAAGGACAGAAAGATAAAATCCCCATGGAAATAAGTCTTTGCACTTAAATAGACTGCACATATCAACTTGTTGTGGCATTATACATTTTTGACCAGCACTTCACTGAATATTCTGGCCACAGTTATTTGATTAAAATGACTGGACTGTCCTTGTCTGAACAAGGAGCATTTGTGTTTAGTCAGAAATGATCAATACAAATTAGTTTTGTTCCTTTGTTATTTAAATTGTTATTGATGTTCAGTAGCTGTTCTTAAGCTGCACTATGTGTATCACAATAGGCAGTTTTGAAATATATATTTTATATATTTTTGTACTTCTACAATCTTTGCATAAAAACACTCATCTCTAATGACACTCATCTCTAATGACCCCTGTGTAATGAGTGGAAACTGTTCAATATTTTCTAGTCTGGATTTTTCATTTGACAGTGCTAAGAAACTGTAGAAGCTGGACAGCACCTTCATTTAAATTGAACAGATGGGAGCTTTATACATTTATAATAATGACAGGCCTTTAAAATGTCATTGATACTCTACACAAAAGCGCCTTCAAACTGGTAGCTGCTCTTTCTTTTCTCTCTAATTGAGAAGTACTTCTGAAACAGACAACCAGATTGAAAGTTCCATTAGTCCCAAAGATTTGGTGGCTTTTTCTCTTGGTAGTTAAGCACTGAAGAAGAATGTTTTTGCAGATATGTGATGGATAAAATGTTGAGGTTCTGGGTTCCCATATCAAAGTGGTGCCTATCTCCGTCCTCCAATTATATAACCTCCAAATGTATAAAACACAAGCCGTCCATTTTTTAGAGGAACACTTCCTGCAATATAGCGCTTTTGTTTTTTCATTACCTTGCCTACTGAACCTAGTGACTCAAAGCAGCGAGGATGCGATCTCCAGAGCCTCTTGTGCCATCACCGGCCGAAGCCCTCCTCCATGGACAGTTTGCGAGCTGGGGATCGGGCAGTAACAGCAACAGTAACAGCTGCCCAAACAGCCCTGGTGGTCCGGGGGGGCTCTCACCAGTGGCCTCCACCACCCCGGCTCTGGCCTCTAACTACGCCCTGACCCTCACACACACACACATACACGTCCAGCGCCTGTCCCCGCGACCTGGAAAAGAAGCCCGTCTCCTCCTGCCGCTGTCAGAGCTGGTGGGCTGCAGCTGCCCCCGTGCCCCGGCACCACCCCTCCTGGTGCTGTACTGGTACCCTCCAGGCAAGCGGCGGAAGGGGGTTTCTCGCCGCCGGCAGGTGAGGGCCTACCTGGCGGAGAGCCGGCCCGAGTCCGAGAGGTGGTCCGCCGCTGTCCAGTGCCTGCTCAGGGGGGTGTTAGTCACCGCTGACACAGGTGAGTGGCTCTGGTGCGTGATGGTCAAGTTTGTGTAATTGTTGATGTCAACATAAGTTTTGCCTTTAAGCTGCCTCCGATGATTTACCAATGATCCCTGGATAATATTCCCAATTTAGCATTTTCAACTGAGAACAAGTGGAATGTAGTAAACAGTTGTTTGCCGTATCACAAGAGAGGGAGTTCCATTATAGTGTAGGCTATATCAGCATGGCTGTGTTTGCGTTTCAGGCCGAATACCAAAAGATAATCAGTCACTTGATATACTCTCTAATAATACGGTCTTCAGTGATATTTCCTCTAGGATTTCAGTAGTTAACAAAAGTTTTCAGTGTGCTGAGCAAAATAAAGAAAATTCAAATCTGCAGACTGACAAGCTAGTAAAGCCTCTCTGTTGTGTTTGTACATGGACAGTAATGAAAGGCCTCTTGTAATGAGCCTCAGTAGGATTTGTTTATGGCGTAATGTAAGGCAGACAGGTTTCCTTTTGTCACGCTTGGCTGCAAAAATTGTATAAACTTATTGTGGCAAGTGCGCGAAACGTATTCAATCTTTTTTTTTTTTTTTTTTTTTTTTTTCCACTATTTGATGCACTGAGACATGATTTAGACATATGCTAGCAATTCAATGGTACTAGGAATGGTATCAGATTTTGAAATATAATATTGATTTTTAGTCTGAAATGTTATTCTAGTAATGCCTGATTATAACACCCAAACATTCTTTCTATGAAGAAAATACTCTTATAAATAATCACACAATTGAGATCAATGATCTTTTCTCCTTTTTTTTGTTTGTCACAATTGAAGTTTAGAGGTACTGTGATTTTTAATTCCGGGAATTTCTCTTGCAATATGTTGGTTTTTTTTTTTGTTTTTTTTTAATATAATGAGTGCATTCCTTTCAGAGTTGGTCGAATATTAAGTATCTCTCTGTTTGCTTATCTGTGCTGCACGCACGGTCTGTATCAGTCTGTGTTTAATGTAGAGACAGCGAGCGATGGCTCAGCTAGCTAACAAAGTAAATAGCACAATCAAGGTTCAGCCTCAGTTTTAGCTCTTTGTGTTTTACGCATTTTCCACAATGCGTTCTGTTCTTGAATCACACACTGCTTGCACATCCACCTTCTAAATCCCTCCACTATCAACTTTTGGTCTCTCATGTAATTCCTCTGCTTTATCTTCCTTTCCCCATTCTTCACAGATCACACACCATTGTGTCCTTTCCTCCACCGTTGATACAGAGGTCTATGTCATTCTTTTTTTTTTTTCTCTTCCCAATCATGTCTCTTTCCTTTGTCGCCCCCTTATCATCCCTGTCAGACCCAATCTACTTGTCTCTTATCATGCCTCATTTGTAATCTGTTGCATTGTTATTGTTCATTATTCTTGTGTTTACACACCATGCTTTTCAAATCTCTTGGTCACCACTTCCATATTTAATTTCCTTAAAGTTTCAATCACTCGATCCCTCTTTTGTAGATAGATATTAGAATACTGGTTAGATGGGCTTTGTAGTGTAGTGGTTTTATTAACGCTGGGTGAGATGTAGGTTGTGGTGTAACCCTTGCTTCATTGATAGTACCTTGTAGTAAAGGATATTGAAGTTCAATACTTATTTTTTTACAATTATTATTATTTTTGGAAGCAACCAATTGCCATGATATTTCTAAGTGTGGAAGAATTATTTGCCGAAATTATGTACGCAATTAGTTTCTGTTCATCGTCAGTGTTTGGCTGTCTGACATGTCCTAAAGTCAGGAAAAGCCAACTACTTAAGGGTCCAGGTTCCCTTGTGTGTTTTTCGTGGACTACAAAATTGCATAAAGGCTGGTTTCATTTCACGAGACTGGATGCCTTTTAACAAGCTGTGCACTAAAAATAAAATACGTTCAAAGACCAATACATGACCTTTAAACTAGCGATGGCACCAATCTTTTTGTGCAGTTTGGGCATGGTAAGTGATCTGTAAAGAGGGTTCACTTACACTAAGGGCAGCTTCTCACAATTTCAAAAAAAGGAGGTTGTGTATATACCATCTCTTCACTCAGCCTGTATGACCAGTCTATTGAAAAAATATTTCGGGAGTCTACTTTGTTTTCACATTCAGGATTTTGAGTGCATTAGTTTTCCTTCAATTCGTATACTTTTTAAGCATTGCCTCACCCTCTAATTTGCAGTAGTATGTTGAAGTAAAATAAAGAGTCTTGAATAATTTTTTGCACTCAAATTCTAATGTTGGGGACGACTGAAAAATGATCACTTAGATCGCATACCAGTTTGTTTACTTGGTGTGTTAGTGAGTGGCTTTTATGATTTACCATTTCTTGTCCTTCCTCTTTAGAATTTTCAAGAAGTCTGCTACCTCGTCCACGGCGGCTACTGTTATTGGTCAACCCCTTCAGCGGGAGAGGCCAAGCGATGCAATGGTGTCAGACCCACATCCTGCCAATGATCCGAGAGGCGAACATCAGCTATAACCTAATACAAACAGGTAACAACTAGACAACCATTCTGTAAATCTAGTGTTAAGGTATGTTTGCTTATTTTTTTTTAAGCTCATCCCCAGCCATTGAAATGCTGTCTTCCATGATCTAGAGTCCCACAGACAACATTTTCACCAATTGCTCCATCGTTGCGAGTTTGACTTGTGTGTCAACGTTTCAGTCAACTCATACAACCAAAGCAGCTTTAGGAAAACCATGATAACTGTCCTCATCAATGAAGGGAAGTTCTCTGTACAGCCAGAAATTGATGTTGTCACAAAACATTATTTGAGCATCTTATCAACAGTTATAATTCCTTTAGATTTGCACTGCAACATTGTATTTGTCCAATTTTGCTTGCAGTAAAGCTTTGTCCTACTTGCAGAACTGCAAATGAGTTTGTTTATCGTGCTTTCTGGAGGCTGCAATGACTGCCCCCTTAAGCTCGCTGGAGTTAATGATGAACATTACATTACATTACATTACATTTCATTTAGCAGACGCTTTTTATCCAAAGCGACTTACAATTGTTCAAACACCGACGGACGCAGCCATCAGGAGCAATTAGGGGTTAAGTGTCTTGCCCAAGGACACTACAGCATGCTAGCAGGAGGAGCCTGGGATCGAACCAGCAACCTTTAGATCACTGAACAATAACTGAAGTGTGTGTGTGTGTGTGTGTGTGTGTGTGTGTGTGTGTGTGTGTGTGTGTGTGTGTGTGTGTGTGTGTGTGTGTGTGTGTGTGTGTGTTGAAATGCTTATTTTAAATAAACGTCTTGAAGCCTAACTAATGTGTGCTTTTACCTGTTTCCTGCAGAGCGTCAGAACCATGCCAGGGAGCTTCTCAGAGAGATATCGCTCCCAGAGTGGGATGGCATCATTATTGTCTCTGGAGACGGCCTGTTGCATGAGGTGTGTATTGCAGTATGTTTTACTTAATTAGGTGGTTAGAGATTGCTTGTTTGTATGTTTCTCCCAATGTGCTTCTTGCCCTGCAGGTAATTAATGGCTTGATGGAGCGTCCTGACTGGGAACAAGCAATAAAGATGCCAGTGGGCATTTTGCCCTGTGGCTCTGGAAATGCGCTGGCCGGCTCGATAAACCACCACGCAGGGTGAGTGTGTCTCTGTCTCCCTCTCTACGGGTCAGAGTTAGGATGTGTCCATCTCAAGTGAGTCATTTCTGCCAGATCACTGGGAATTTCTCAACCGGCTGTAAATTACTTTGTGGATCTTGATAAGCATGTTCTAATCAAGGCTGACCTTAGGACTTTATTGGTCCACTTTATATGATAAGATACGTCTTGTATAAGTTGATAAGACCACATACCAAAACCAACCACACTTTTATTCTCCTTCAAAATGCTCTGTCTTTTCCCCTCTCTAATTACAACTTTAGCGTGTAACTTTTTTCTCCTGCTCCATTTATGTGCTGTTAAGTGCCAGTGTTTTTTAAAACAGAAGATAGTGGATGAGCAGCTTTTCCAGTTAGCTGAAAGCTAACGAAACTGTGCCATGACCGTTATCAAGCGCAGATATCTGAATCGGTCTGGCTTGACCTGTTTTCTCTGAATGTTGAAAGTTGCTTATCTCTCCCGCCTCTCCCTCAGATATGACATGTGCCTTAGGGAACCACTCCTCCTGAACTGCTGCTTCCTACTCTGTCGGGGTGGGGTCCGTCCCATGGACCTGGTGTCCGTGACAACCAGCCCTGCGCCCTCTCACAATAGCCGTGCTGCTGGTCCCAGAAGACTCTTCTCTTTCCTCTCTGTTGCATGGGGCTTTGTGTCCGATGTGGACATTGAGAGCGAGAGGTGTGTGTCTTGAAAGAAGCTGTCTTGATTATTTAGGAAAGATTACAAAGGCATGTCCCTCATTCTGTACCATCCCAGTATAAAACAACCTATTTTTAAAACATAACTTAAAAACTCATGCTGCTGAACTTCTCCCCTCTCTCAGGTATCGTGGTTTAGGTTCCGCTCGCTTCACCCTGGGCACCCTGGTGCGCATAGCATCTCTCCGCTCCTACAAGGGTCGTCTCTCCTACCTCCCTCCCTCCATCGTCCCCCAGTCGCCAGATGGCGCTCTGCCTCCGCCCAGGAGACCCCTCACCAGAAGCATAACAGAGGGCCTGGAGGGCTTCTGTAGGACACCGATCCACCGCACCTGCTCTGACATGGGCATCAACGAACAGAGAAGCCTGCGTGAGGGTGAGAGGGAAAGGGAGATGGAGAGGCAGAGAGAACGGGAAAGGAGAAGGGAGAGAGCCAGAGGAGGAGGAACAGGTGTGGTGAGGGCAAGCAGCCTGGCAGAGGATAGGGAAAGAGAGGGGGAGGCTGAGATGGAAAAAGAGGAAGGGAGGTCTGGTGAAGATTGGGATCGGTCGGGGACAAATTCTAAATCCAATGAAAAGGATGAATGTATCATGGAAAGGGATGAAAGGGTCACAGGGAACAAGGAGGAAAGGGACAACGAAGAAGGAGTAGAACAAGACTGTACTGAGATGGAGGAGGAAGAGGGAGGCAGAGGTGACGAGGGCCATGGCTCCGTGGAAGGTGTAACGCAAGCGAGAGAGGTTGCGGAGCACGACGGGGTAGATATGGGGCGAGAGGTGGACGAGGAGGTGCAGGGTTGTTTCAGCTACCCAGACAACCTTCAGCCAGCTCGGCAGGCATTGAGAAAGAACTCTGCACCTTCCAGCCAGATAGCAAGCGCCCTCTTCACCCAGCCACTCAAGCAGGAGGCTGACTCAGATTCTGGGACGTCTTATGGGGTAGAAGACATGGATCTGAACGGCACTTACTTCCAGAGAGAAGCTTACCCGCTGGACATAACCACCCGTGAACGAGCCTTGACCATCTCTTCCCCCTTTCGCCACTCCCCCTTCTCCTACAAGCCCAAGCCGCTGGACCAGAATCAGAACACCTCCAGGCCTAGACCCCTCTCTCTCCTCCAGCATTCCCACTCAAACTCCCTGCCTCCCAAGCTCCCCTCCCTATCCCTTTCTCTCTCCCCCACGCCCCCTTCTTCACCGTCATGTGCCTCCCCCCACTCCTCGTCTTATCTCGCCCCTCGTCCGAACACGCCGGGCTCCACGTCCCCCTCGCCCTCTTTCCGCACGCCGTCCTCCTCTTTCAACTTTGATATCGCAGAGCCAGCTGGACCCTTTAAGCACCGTCACTTTATCTCGTCGCCGTTGAGTTCCCCGAGGGATGACCTGCTGCCCCCCCTGGACCAGCCCCTTCCCACCAGGGACTGGGTCACCATCGAGGGAGACTTTGTCCTGGTCCTAGCCCTCTACCAGTCACACCTGGGGGCTGACCTCCATGCCGCCCCCCAGGCGAGGTTTGACGACGGGCTTATCCACCTGACTTTTGTGCGGGCAGGCATCTCCAGAGCCACGCTGCTCCGGCTGTTCTTCGCCATGGAAAGAGGAACCCACCACTCCCTCAGTTCACCATATGTGAGCCATGTTTCCTGCAGAGCCTTCAGACTGCAGCCATTGTCCACGCGGGGAACCCTGACTGTGGATGGAGAGCTGGTGCCCTACGGTCCACTTCAAGCACAGGTCAGAAAGGACGCAGCGGCTCCTTTATGCCCGATGTGTTTTTCACATAGAGCTATGATCCCAAATCGCTGGCAGTTTAATGGCGAGAACACTGCATTACTTTTGCGAGGGTTAGGGGATGTGATTGCGTTTATCTACCTTTTTTAATATTGTACTTTATGTCTGTTCACTACATGGTATTAAACCATATAACATCATCAGCAAGTTATATCAACGGGATGTCTTGGGGTGCGTGTTTTGGAAAAACGTATACACAGAAGGCTTTTAAATATCCAAACTAGTTGGTAGTATATAATTTGATAGGACTGAAATTTAAAGCCATAATACGCTACTGCTCTGGGCTTTCTACAAATATGAAGGCTGGTGGCTCTATGGTTTAATATTATATTTTAATATGCTTGAAAAAACGACGTATATAAGTGCATACTTTTTTTTTTCTATATGAACTGTTGGTAATTAACAAGCCTACCACTTGTTTTAATGTATTCTGTTTTTCAATCTTCCTCAGGTTCATCCCTCCATGGCCCGTCTCATTGTTGGTGACTCTGGAGAAAGGATTACCAGATTCTGACCAGCTATTGGTTGAGCTGATGGACCAATACAGCACTCTCCTGAATTATATAATCTCTGTTGCCATCTACAAGAGAAAGCTAAACTTTAAGCGAAAGGGATCACCCACCGAGCCACACGCAGAATATGACTGAAGGGATTAATAGCATATTTTTAAAAATGGATGAAAAAAGCGCGTCATTGCACAGATGTTGGATTCTGCCCAGATTATTGTGAGAAGCGTGAAAAAGGCTTAGCCTGATCTGATAATAAAGAAGAAAATAAGTGAATGTTTCTGGAATTGTTTGGCCGATAGTGCATGTGTTTGTATACATTCTTGTATGCATGCATGCAGAGAAGCACTACTTGATTTTTGCCTTATGTTTAGATGAAAATAAATCTGAATCAAAGCTGGATACTTGCAGGAGGTTTATTAGAACACATTCCGATTATTTGGGCCGTGACCCTGGAACAAATGCACCCTCCCCCATCATAAATCTTCATCTAAACCATCCGTCCTTGCATTGAATGCCATATTATCCACTGGACTGTACAGTTGCTGTGACTTTTCCCTTTCTTGCAAAATCTTCTTACTCACAAATCTGAGTATGAATCAGTGTCCGTCCAATACACAAAAGCAAAACTGTGTGTACCACGTGAAAATACCAGAGTCTCTGCACCATTGTTTCTCACACGCTATTCACCAATATGCATCACAGGAAAGCGGGGGTTGGGGATAACTATGCCCTGAATACATTTTTCTCATGGGAATGCAGACTAATTTAGAGCTGTAAATGGTCACGCTGTTCAGTGTGTATCACAGCAGTGCGATCAAACCAATTTGTTGGATGATGACGATTATTAGAGACTTAATGTCTGTCTGTTTTGTCAATGCAAATGGATGCATGAGTCTTACGAATACTTTTTTTTTTCCCCCAAACATACTGAGCAAAAGAATTTCCCAACAAATCAAATTTATTTGTCACTGCTTTAGGTTGATCATTTAAATGTACAGTAATAGCGCACGTCCTCCACCACTATTTTTGAGGTTCAGAAATGATCATGTGATACTTTTTTAGTCAGTATAATCCAAAGCCTTTAAGAAACTATGTTGGTAAATAAGGTCAAATCAGATATATTAACCATTTCAACTTTGATCAACACAGAAACTGCTACACTTAATTAGCATTTTAGAAAGACAGAAGCGTAATGATGACCGAAAACGCTTTAAAGGCCACTTGAAAGGCCCAAAGATGTTGGTGTTTGGATTTTCGCAATTACACTCGGGACTTGCTTATTGAAAACAAAGATAGAGAAAAGGTGCAAAAATGTAAACTTTCTAATGATAGATTTATTCTTATACGGTGTACCATACATTGTAAAGTTAGAAAATATTTTAAAGATTGGTTTCACAGAGAAGACGTCTCTCTCCCAAGAGATCAACTAATTGAGTAGTAACATGTTAAATCAATGGAAAAAGGAAATCTAGGAAGACTTTTAAATATTATACTAATTATATATGATGAGTTGTCAACATGTAGACTTTTCATCAAAAAGGTAACCAATTGGAGAGTAACAATGAATTCAAATCAGAAAATAAATCTAATTGTACTTTGAAATATTAAATAAATGGTGGACATTTTTAGGATTGCCATGGTTACTGCCTATATACTTAGTTTGAAATAGGATAAATCAATAATTACTGTGTGCAGACTTCCTGGTCAAGTGCAAACACACTGCATGTGTTGGCTATGCCTGAACAAATCAATGCCTTGGTACTCTTTGCCTGTGTATGTCAGCTCTCAACTGTCACTTCCAAGTCCTGGAAAGAGGTTATTCTCATAAAAAAACAAAACATGAGAATTATGGATCCAGGCGGGTTTTATTACAGAATAGAATAATCTATAATTGTTGACTGTTTACTCGCGATGTCAAGAAATTGGTTATGACATATGAAATCTACTGAACATTGTGTTGTGTGTGGCCATAGTTTGGTCCATGATGTTTGAGACCAATTTATTATGACTATGTTTGGGTGCAACCCTCCAGTCTATCATGCCAGTAAAATGTATTGTCTGTTGTTGACTGCCTGTAATGCATTTGTAATTATTCACTAAAATGACATATAAACACACACACACACACACAATGTATATTTATATAAAAAAAGCTGTATATGATGTACAGTTCATAGTTTTATTTGGTTTTAAATAAATGTAACTTGAAAGTTTGTCTGATGAGAATCATTTGAAGCGCTTTCACTCAGTTGTGTGCGTGGCTGGCGTCCTGTTGCCCATAGCAACAGGAATGCGTCAGGTGACATTTTGGAAGCGTTAAAAGACATTGCATTTCTTTTGTTTGTATTCATTGCTATTGTTTTACTGCCTTGTGCATAATAATTGACTCCATGCATTTTTTTTTTTGGAGTGGGATTCTGAAATACTTTGAAGGATCTATTAATAACTCAACAGTTTGGAGAACTACAACTGAAATGGTAAAAGTCCGTTTTTATGCAGGGCTTCCTGACCGGAAGCCGTTTCGCGCAGACGTCCCGGGGCCCGACGTCACTTCCGGTGTCGCCACCTTCTTTGTCTTCGGCCCTGGCAGCGATCGCGCAGGACTGTTGTCTATTTATTTCCCTGTATTCGAGCGGATATATTCACATATATATCCATATATTTCCGCTGTTGAATGACAGTCGACTCTGAAATATTTATGCCTAAAAGCAAAGCGCCAAAAATGGATGACCTGGACTACAGTGAGTGTTCCCAACAGGCTATCGCTAGCTACATGAGCTAACTAGCCCTGTCGATTGAGGCTTTAACGTGCTTTATTTGCACAGCTAACGCTAGCTAAACCCCGCCGTGCAGCAGGAAGCCTGAGGAGAAAGTTAATAATTCAAGCCTTTGTTTATGCCAATTTAATCACGTTGCTATATATTACGTTGAACTTAAACACCTTGTGTTGCGATAACCGTGTTAGCTAGCATAGTTAAATGACCTAAAGAAGACTCGGCGTTTATTGTTTCAAAGAAATCCTCGAAGCTGTCGTTTTGAGAATATTCCCGTGAATAATAATTGAAATAAACTGGTAAACTTTCCACTAAACACATCAAACTAAAACAGCAAATTCTAGGCAGCTTGTGCATGTAATCCATCAGACTGTGGGCGTGGTTGGTGTTATTGTTTGTGTACTGGAGTGCAGCTGTCGCTGGTGGGACATTTAGGATCTTTGTTCTTGTCCCTCAAGCTAGTGACTTGTTGTTAGTAACTTGCAGTTTTTTTTTTGATTAATGAGAAAATAATCGAAATCACAAAGAATATATACATGAGAAAAATATAAGCAAACTATATATGTGTATGTAAATGTGTGTACAGTATGTAGGGTATGTAGGGTATGTATATACAGTGTCCAACAGGGAAATACGGGGTGAGATGGAATATTGTGTTAATATATACTGGTTATTTGCTGATTATGAATATTCTTTATAATTGTTTTTGTATAAAGGTGTTATATCTGTACAGTGTCCTATCTTAGGTATGCTATTTGTACCATACCCAGATAAAATAAGTTGTCACAATATTGTTTGAGGCGATGCTCCATAATGAGGTGTGTGTGTGTGTGTGTGTGTGTGTGTGTGTGTGTGTGTTTGTGTGTATGTGTGTGTTTTTGTGTGTGTGTATACACACACACACACAAACAAAACTCACAATCTAACATTCAAGTCACAGATTGTTTCAGCTGTGTGATGCCTTCCCAAATCTGTGCTCAACTTGTCGGCTCTCAGCTTATTGTCACAGCTGTGTCAATGGTCCTGGTGAAGGCTGTAGATGTATTCAGCCTGCAAATGGTCTATTTATCTTTGACTGAATAGACTATATGGGAGCATTTTGCTCCAGTCAATTCAACGACTAGAGCGGAAATGCAGCAAGAAATGAAATAATGCAAATAGGAAAAAATAACCTTGCCTTTTCCATGCTTCTATTTTTTTTAATAGTTTTATTGATATTGTAATAACAATATAAATGTTCCCAAAATACTGTGCTTGCTGCATTTATAAATGCTTTAAATCACATTATGTCAAATAGAAATGTATTTATCTAATTTTACTAAATTTGTTTCACCTGTAGTTTTAATGTTATCATCCTTCTCCTCTTCAAGTCCCAGTAGACCTGAGCCCAGAGGAGCGCTCTGAGCTAGAAGACATCCGCAGGCGGAAGGGAGCCCTGCTGCAGGAGATCCAGAGGCTCCGAGAGGAGCTGAGAGAGGCCATCTTGGAGGTGGAGGGACTAGAGACTAGCACAGAGGGCAGGTAAGAGGAAAATTAACTGTGTTGACTGCCGTGCCTTTCAGGGCAATTAGGCTGTACTTTCAAACATCTTCAATATTGTGAGGGCTCTTAAGAGACAAACATATATTCATGATTTTTTTTAAATAATTTTATTATCTTTCTTACTCCATTTTTTCCACTTAATGCAGTAAAACTCTACAAAAAAACAGACACGTAGCAATGGGAAGGAAGAAATTCAACATGGACCCTAAAAAGGTAAAACTGTTCAACATCTGGTCAATTCTGCACAGGTATTTAGTTGGCCTTGTTTGGTTACTTTTCTTTTTAATCCTGGTTTGTAGGGAATATTGTTCCTGGTGGAGAATGAGTTGCTCAGACACACCGCAGAGGACATTGCTCAGTTTCTTTACAAAGGAGAGGGCCTCAACAAGACGGCTATAGGAGACTACCTTGGAGAGAGGTGCCTTGCTTAGACTTTAACTCCCCTTTACACACACACACACACACACACACACACACACACACACACACACACACACACACACACACACACACACACACACACACACACACACACACACACACACCATGTATCTCTGTAGCCAAACTCATGCTTTTGTGTCACTCCTGCAGGGATGACTTCAACATCAAAGTGCTGCAGGCTTTTGTTGATCTCCATGAGTTCACTGACCTCAACCTAGTCCAGGCCCTCAGGTAAGCAGCATTATCTTAAACTCTTCCTGTATTATATTGGTATTTAGTATTATAGTGTTCTTTATTAAGTAAGCTAACAAAGAAAGAGATGTGCTTTTTAAGATAAGATGAGCAGATTACATAACACTTGATTGATCCCTGGGTGTTAATTCAGGTGTTACAAGTTAACAGGAAGCAGCACTTTTGCAGCTGACTAATGCCTCTTTTCAACTGCACAAAAACCCACCAAAAACCCTCCTAACATTCTGTCCCGGGACAAATTAGAAAATAGACACGCAAATTTTCGTCCATTCACTGGCGCTATGCGACGCATGTTGAAGTTCCGGCCGTTGGCCCGTAAATACCCAGGAATATCCGTGTATCATTCGATCATTTCATATCCGATTTAGAATCCAAAATAAGGTTATTGACTTTTTCCCGCATGCGGGACCATGAAATGTTTTGTGTGGGGACCACTCCGTGGGAACCGCGGTGGACAAACCCCCACGTTCCCCGCCGGGCTATGAGTCAGCACCACCCCAAGCTGGTCTCCGAACCGGGGTAGTGTCTCCGTTCCCTGCCACCAAAAGACTGGGGAGCATCTGGCACTGCCGATGCGGACATGGGTACTCCATGCTGCTTCTATTATTTTATTCAACACACTGTAACCATGACACGCCCCTTTTCAGCTGTGTTCATGATGTCGAGTGTGACACACCAGGAAAAAAAAAAAAAGAAAGGCATACTTACGGGCAATAGGAACAGTGTCAAACGGTTATTTTATTTATTTATTTATTTTATAAGGGCAAGGAATTGTGTATACACGCTCATTTTGGTGGAAAACTGTAAATGTAGGAAAATCTGGTATTTTTTAACCTAGATCTTGTTTTTCAGTCGTTAGGTGTCAACCTCAGACATTGTTATCACTGGTATCACTGTCTTTTACATTGATCCAATTATTGAGAGAAAAGATTTTGCCGACTATGGCGCACCAAGCTGCAATATATAGTGATAATACAATTTTTTTTAAGAAGTGAAGATGTGTATTGTAGACACAAGGCTTTTGTTGTTGTTGGCTTAAACCCAATTCTGTACCTGTTTACTTGCAGGCAGTTCCTATGGAGTTTCCGCCTGCCTGGTGAAGCCCAGAAGATTGACAGGATGATGGAGGCCTTTGCACAAAGATACTGCCACTGTAATCCCGGCGTCTTCCAGAGCACCGGTACACACACGCACACATACACACACACACACACACGCACACATACACACACACACACACACACACACACACACACACACACACACACACACACACACACACACACAC
The DNA here is from genome assembly GCF_960531495.2 of Zeus faber. NCBI lineage: Eukaryota > Metazoa > Chordata > Actinopteri > Zeiformes > Zeidae > Zeus > Zeus faber. Next base: position 13,817,342 of record NC_137195.1, read on the forward strand.
ACACACACACACACGGTGCATTTCAGGTGCTGAACAGTAGTAAGAATTGCATTATTGAGCTGTGTCCTTCCTCTGTTCCCAGACACGTGCTATGTGCTGTCATTTGCTATCATCATGTTGAACACCAGCCTGCACAACCCGAATGTGAGGGATAAGCCCGGAGTAGATCGATTCATCTCAATGAACCGGGGCATTAATGAAGGAGGAGATCTGCCAGAGGAGCTGCTTAGAGTAAGTGAGCATCCGTCTTGGAGACAGACCATCCGCACAGTGGGCAACCCTTTTTAAAGTGAAAACTTGTGTTTCTGTTGTTTCTCTTGTAGAATCTCTATGAAAGTATTAAAAACGAGCCCTTCAAAATCCCTGAGGATGATGGCAATGACCTGACACACACCTTCTTCAATCCTGACAGAGAGGGCTGGCTTCTCAAACTAGGTGAGATGACATCCATAGGGTCATTTCATGGCAGGAAGTTGCTACTGCTTAAGTTAACTGGTTTTGGTTGAACATTAACCTCATCTAACCAAATGGCTTTGCCCCAGTTTTGTGTCACACTGAGGGGGGGGGGTCGTGTACTAATACTGACCTATAACTTAACGCTGGGGCCAGGGAATACACAGTGTGCAGCTGCACCCTTTTCTTTTCTAAGGCTTTATTCTGTGAGGTGATTCCCTCCTGTCTCTAAAGTTTACAATTAAGATCATAATTCACTGCTCAGAAGGTCTTTAGTCTCCTAAATGTTTTTCCAGCAAATCAATCATGTCTCCAAAAGGCCACTGTAGATACTGAACCAGAGAGAAGTCGAATAAAATTGCTTTCTTGCATCATGGCAGTTTAAAGACCGGAGCGTCTTCTCTTGCATGGCGGGGCCTGTATTTCGTTTGTCACTAATCATCTCCCTCCCTCCCTCCCTCCCTCCCTCCTTCCTTCCCTTCCTCTCCTCCTTCTCTCCCACTCTCTGTCTGACCATCGTCTCTTTCAAATCCTCTGGTCCCTGTTGTCTCTGCTTCCTCTGCGAACTTCCTCCCCACATTCTGCTGCCGCTGCTTGTTTCTCAGGAGGTATGTACTGTGTTTGGCCTCATCACCTGCAAATTGTTCTGTGAATTGATTATCTTATGCTGTCCTTGTTACACATCGCTGAATGGGATCCTGGGCAAATGTGCCTCTCATGCGTAGATATGGTGGTGTTCTTCTGTTTTAGGGGGACGGGTGAAAACCTGGAAACGGCGATGGTTCATCCTAACAGACAATTGCCTCTATTACTTTGAATACACCACAGTAAGACTTTGTTTTTATATGCCATTTTTTGTGCATGAGATGCTGCAACAGTTTGTGACAGCGACTGGTGTTTTGGGTCTCAAGTAGGCCAAGGTCATCTGAAAGATGTGCTTATTTGAATGTCGGTACACCTAAACTCCTCTAGCAGAGAAAATCCCCCTTAAAGATCCTGAAGTTTTTCACTCTTTAGAGGCAGGTGGGAACAATAACTGTTGACTCCACCCCCACTCACTCCGCCACTTGACTACCTGTCATTATTAGAGGGTTAAAATGTGAAGAGTATAAAAAAATTACATGTGAAAAATATATGATACTCTCCCTAAGTATGTTATTTATTTATTTTTCGTGAATTAAAAGTGTGTGTGTGTGTGTGTGTGTGTGCGTGTGCGCATGGTAAAAAAAAAAAAAATAGTGTGTGTGATTTATTATTATTTTTTTACCATGTGAAGAAGACCTGGTGTTGTCAGGTTCATTTATAACGTTATTTTTATCACAAACGGTTTCATATTCTGACATCACACAGAATATGGGAGGATTATCTTGATTTGCATGTGTTCATCAAAGCAACCATAAGATCACTGTTCACGCTGTTGTTCCAAGTCGACTCCAAAACTCAGTTTTTGAATTAAGTTGAGAGATTAGGGGGGAAAAAATAGAGGAACATACGCACAATTGGAGGAAAATATCATGCATTTTGAATGTCCGACAGCTCACCACTAACTTTGTAGTGCTGTCTCGTCAATGGAAACAAAACATTTTGTCATAGTTTTTATTTTTCAAAGATCTATTTGCAAAGCTACAAAGCAGGAAGTGTTGTGGCAGACGATAGTACTGTGAATCGCTTATGTTGTTCTGTCAAACTTCCATTCATCGTGGATGAACACAAACATGCATGCGTTTTGTTTATGGGAGGGGTTTCAATCCCAAACTCTGGAACAACAGCCAGTGAAACCAAAGATGCGAATCAATCTTCGAAAACATTGTTGTTATATTGAGTGGGTTCTTCAACATTTAAACTTTTGTAATATGAAAAAAAACATGAAAAACACATTAAGAAAACAAAACTTTCGTGTTGATTTGCGGAACATTGCCGACTTGGTCGACCCTTCACCAGACGCTGTCACATTGAAATCGCTTGTGTTGAAGTTGCAAGAAAACTCTTGATCACTATGTTGCATGATTAGTGTTTTTGCTTCGATGCCTCCTCAGGATAAAGAGCCACGAGGCATCATTCCTTTGGAGAACCTCAGCATCCGTGAGGTAGAAGATCCCAGGAAACCGGTAAACCTGCGTTACTTTTTTTTTTTTAGGAGGAGGGGGGGCGGGTGCACCTGGAAGTTGATATTTATCAAAGGGTTCCTCACTTTCCTCCCCTCAGAACTGCTTTGAGCTTTATATCCCCAACAATCGCGGTCAGCTGATCAAGGCGTGCAAGACGGAGGCGGACGGACGGGTGGTGGAAGGGAACCACATGGTGTACCGCATCTCTGCGCCCACCCCGGAGGAGAAGGATGAATGGATCCACAGCATCAAGTACACTGCTTTTGTTTGTTTGTTTACCGATACCTGCCATGCATCCTGGAGATCAAGCATCCGCTGATACTGAGTGGCGAGCAGTCACTTATAGTGTCGAACTTGTACACCGTTAGTTTGGGGTCAATAGAACACAATGATAGACAAGAAATCCAGGGCATGTAGAAAGATAACAAACAGAGAATAAAGCCATTTTTAAAGGAAAACTCAACACGGGTGACTGGCATCAAAAAGTAAAGTTTAGTTGAAATAACACCGGCATTTTCCTGAAACGTCGGGCATGATTCTTCTGACTTGTTGATATCATCATTTTGTATTTTGGATGTTCTTTGATACTTACACTCTTATTTTACCCTGTTCTCTGACTGATGTCTGGTATCAGTGAATCCCTAAAATGTGAGCATTATTTCCCCTTCCAAAAGGAAATACATTTAACATTGTCTTTTATATTTTTTGATAATGCACCCGCAAGCCGGCTCATGTTGAAGTGGTTCATGTGCATCTTGTTGCGGAATTGGCCGCTGCACTTGAAACGTATGCTGTGCGCACTCAAATTTTCCAACAGGGTTTATTCAACCTCGCTTCTTATATCTTGTCCTTTGCTTCGTCCTCCACAGTTCTGCCGTCAGCGTGGACCCTTTCTACGAAATGCTCGCCGCCAGGAAGAAACGTATATCCCTGAAGAAGAAAGAGGAGCAACCTTAGATGTTTTCCGTCCTTCACCCTCTCCCTCCTGCTCCTTCTCATTTCTAATTCCAACATGGAGAACATTTTTTTTTTTTTTTTTTTTGGTTGGTATCCGCTCCACTGCCTTCTAATTTGTCAGCTGATACCCCTCCCACCCCTTCCTCACCAACCCATCTCCCTTCTGATGTGAGGACAACTCGCTATCCTGTTTATAAGACTCGCCGCCTCATTCGGAGTAATGAACTCCTCCGCTGCGGTCTCTTCCTCTTCCTCCTCCTTCTCTTCCTCGGTTCGTATCCTGCTGCTGCGACACACCAAGCTGAAAGAACAGTAAGAGCATGCAGTTCACTTCCTCCTTTCACCGCGTTCCCCTCTTGGTTTACATCACGGTGGGCTGTGTCTTATTCAGGGCAGCCGGCGGATAGAGTGCTCGTAAAATCACAATCTCCTTTCACATCGCCAGATTTCTCCTCTGAGTTTACAGAAAGTAATCTTTCTCCCTTCTGCTTTGAGATATAATGCCTAAAAGTGTTTTTTTTTTTAGAATGTTCACAAAATTTGCTTTCCACCTGTATACATTTTTGGGGAACAAAAAACTGAATTAGTTGAAGAAAATAGCATTTACCAAGTAGGTATTGCCTGTTGTGTTCTACAGTACTCTCAATGGCTTGGCTCCAGGTTATGTCTATATTAGCGTGATAAAAGTCACACTCAATTCTTACCATTTTGTGATGAAATTATTGCTGTTCAGCGCTCTTTATATTTACAAATTATTTATGTAGTCCAGTTTGGTCTGGTCCTAATTCTACCATTGGCGGGTCACAATGTAAATTTTGGTTGCACGTTTTTAAGAAATGGGCTGTCTCAAAAATGAGCGAATTTTTTTCTCTGCAGACGTCTTCTGCTGGCGTGCCGGGCTCCGATATCTGTTTATTTCCTAGAAATGCTTATGAGCAATAGTCAATGAGTTGAGTAGCATGGTGCAAATGGTGCAAAAAAAAAATAAAAAATGGCTTGATAAAATGCCTTGACGTGGGAATATTGAGTGATAAGTTGTCCTCACGTTCTATTCAGTATAAAGTGATAGAACCCTACTTGCACTGACCTGTCTACCCCATGAGTGTCCGCTAAATGACATAATGTAATGTAATGTATAACGACATACCTTCTGTGTTCTTCCCCCTGAGTTATCTGCTGCAAGCTGAACGCCAGCATCTTTCTCACTGTACCTGTAATTACTCTGTCTTTTTCGACACATCAGACACTTTCAGACCCAGGTCTTTACACTGTAGTGGGTTTTAAGAAGTTACAATGGCAGCTTGTTGTACTGTATAGTTTTTTTGTTTTTTTTGTAAATAGATGTTAGCATATTTGTTTACAATCCACATAGAAATTATTTAATTTATTATTATTTTTGTTGAAAATCCCTTTTGTATAGGCTACTGTAACACTGCATGTAGATGAATTGAGGCATTATAGGTACAGTTGGACCATGCTACTACTGGTACTTTAATTTGAGAGTTTCACTTTGAGGTCTGCGAGCTTGATTTAACGTTGTAGGTTATTAAGTGAATTACACTTGCAATAGCACAAGCAGTGAGTGGCGTAACGGGCCATCAATGTATCGTCGTCCTTGTTTCCTTGATTCTACAGTCGAAAGTTTAAAAGACGCTTTCCACGGTTGAGGAGTTTGGTCATTTCCTACACTACCACTAAAAAGCCAGGAGATTTGACCCAGTGATTATATAAAGACACTTAAAATTGTTTAATTGTAATGAAATATTAACATTGTTTAGATACGCTTCTAACAGGGCTGGGTATTGGGAAGGATTGCTACATTTTCATTTATCTACGAAGGGTCATGATTCAATTCAGTATCAATTTAATCTGATATTGATGTGATGGCTCCCAATATGATTCCATGTTGATATATTTACATTTTATGTGTCATGAGAATTGCTGCCAACTTTTCGGTTATACCTTCTGATGTGCATTACAGAAATGTTACAGATTAATACACATTTAATATTTAAATTCCTTTATAACTATGGTGGTATTTAATTGACGTTGATAAAGGCTGCATAACTTCCAGACAAAGTATTGATATTGAAATGTTCGAATTGATTCAGAAATGTAATCAATAGAATTGAATCATACTGGAGTATCGGTTTTCTTTTTTTTTTTCTTTTTTTAACCCAGCCCTAGTTTCTAATGATGCATTTTCCTGAGTTGCGCCATAGTTTATTTGATTATTTGCATTAGTTTGTCAGTGGCTTAGGTATTTAGGAGAGAATGCAGCGCTAGGATAATTGTCTTCTGCACTTTATTAAGTTTACTTATTTTTTTTCTAGCTTTTTGATTGATGTTCTTTGACTGTCAACACCAATACTATTTAGCACCCTCTGTTGGTGAGTTAATGTATGACACCCCTAAGGGTTGCGCTGTGAACTGGGGAGATCAACGTAATGAGAGAAATGTGACGCCATTGCCAGGTAAATTCTGATGCAGCTGTTAGTTGTAGAGGCAAACTTTTATCTTATGCTATGATGTTGCTTCTCGGACATAACAAGCTGGGTTTCTTCAGATTTAAGAATGCCTTTTACTCTCCCGGTGCTTACCAAAAAACACTGAACTGTCGATATATCCCCACTGCAATATGAGCAAGTGTTTGTACTGGTCACATAACGGGGACTCTGGGCCTTCAGCTCCTGGGGATTCTTGAAGTGCAAAGTTGCCAAAAAATTGTCGGTACACAAATTGTTAACTCAACGAAGACTGACCTCAACACACACTGAGACTGAAACTCGGCCGATATACCTGATTACTCAGCCACTTCTTCCAGAAAATTTGGTTATTTTGTATTTATTTTTTTGGTTACTGCAAGGTAAAGATGGATAGATGGTCTGTAAATGTAGCAAAACAAAAACCGCGGTACATTGTGCCAGAAAACTACTGTGTAACAATAAAAAGTGAACTGAGAAGATTCATCTACATTCTTTGTGTATTTATTGATCAAACAGGTTTGTGGAATTTGCTTCTCGATTACTTTCACCCTCAGGAATTTCACCGAAATCACTGACTAACCATGAACAGGTTTAATAAAAGCCGTTTACGACATCGATGGTGACCAGTGAACGCTCAAAAACAGATTTTAAACTCGCATTTTTCTGTTTGCTCGCTCACATTGCGTGCTTGTATCATAGGTATCTAGATGAGCAACATGCAGCAACATTAGTATCTTTCAATGTTTTATTTACAGTATGAAAATGTTTCAAACAACAAAATAATGGCAGATAAAGTTTTAATAATGGTAACAAGCTACCTCACCTTTTTATATACATTACATATACAGTCAAAACAGGATCCCAAAGACGCTATTATTACATCAATACAGTCAAAAGTATACACCAATCAGCCACAATGTTAAAACCATTGACAGGTGAAGTGGATCACATTGCTCATCTCATTCCAGTGGCACCTGTCAAGGGGTGGGATATACTAGGCAGCAAGTGAACAGTCAGTTCTTAAAGTTGATCTGTTGGAAGCAGGAAAAATAGGCAAGCGTAAGGATCTGAGCGACTTTGACAAGGGCCAAATTGTGATGGATAGACGACTGGGTCAGAGCATCTCCAAAACGTGAGATCTTGTGGGGTGTTCCCGGTATGCAGCGGTTGGTACCTACCAAAAGTGGTCCAAAGAAAGGTGAATAGATGCGTGTGGGGATCGAAGGCTAGCCCATCTAGTCCGATCCCACAGAAGAGCTACTGTAGCACAAATTACTGAAAAAGTTAATGCTGCTATGAAAGAAAAGTGTAGCGTTGAATCACGTTTTCTTTTACATCATCGGACGGCCTGGTGTGTATGCGTCGTTTACCTCAGGAAGAGATGGCACCAGGATGCATTATGGGAAGAAGGCAGGCTAGCGGAGGCAGTGTGATGGTCTGGGAAATGTTCTGCTGAGAAACCTTGGGTCCTGGTATTCATGTGGATGTTACTTTGACACGTACCACCTACCTAAACATTGTTGCAGACCAAGTGCACCCCTTCAAGACAACAGTATTCCCTGATGGCAGTGGCCTTTTCCAACAGGATAATGTGCCCTGCCACACTGCCAAAATTGTTTGAATGGTTTGAGGAACATGACAAAGAGTTCAGGGTGTTGACTCCAAATTCCCCAGATCTCAATCCGATCAAGCAACTGTGGGATGTGCTGGAACAACAAGCCCGACCCATGGGGGCCCCACCTCACAACTTAAAAGGACTTAAAGGATCTGCTGCTAACGTCTTGGTGCAGGATACCACAGGACACCTTCAGAGGTCTTGTGGAGTCCGTGCCTCGACGGGTCAGAGCTGTTTTGGCGGTACGAGGGGGAGCTACACAATATTAGGCAGGTGGTTTTAATGTTGTGGCTGATGGGTGTATACATCAAGTAGATATTATATTGTATTAAAAAGAAAAAAACAACATTGAAAAAGAAATGTGGAAAATGGTCACAAATGTTTACAAAGAATTACATTTTTGCAGTAAAATTTGAAGTTATGTTATTCTGTTTCTAATGAATTTACTGAATTGTTTGTCAATATCTTAAGCAATATGCATTGTGTTTATTTAGTACAAAATCCCACCATAGTTTCATAAAACAACCTAAATGATTGCCGTCAAGCCGAAGTCGCAGCCAGGCTCTCCCTCTCCCTCTGTCTCTCTCTTTAACTTTCTTCAGAATGGGACCAAAGGGCTATCTATATCAGGTATATTCATAAAAAAACACAGAAAATATGTCTAAAGTTTCTTTGGTAAATTAGCTGTATCTTCCATTGAATTCATTTTCAATGAGAAACCAGAGCATTCTTTTTTCCGGCACACGTCTATCGACATCCCCATTCAAACGTAGCGGCGTGGGTCGCCAACACCACACCGACAAGGAAACCCACACCAGGCCTCTATGAGATGTCCCTACGTATTGCATTTCATCAACAGTCCCAAGAAAAAACTAGGTATACGCGAAGTAAAGATAATTGTCACGTGGAAGTAAAACCACTTCCAAGAAAAAAGTGATTTAAAAGGAAGGCATTTTTAATTAAAAAATAAAAATAAAAATAAAAAACTGGACGGAAGCAGGTGCCGCAGTCATCGCATCCACCTTGGAGGAGAGAGCCTCCCGAAAGGTCTGTGACTGAAAAAGGCGTCTGCCATGTTTCTTCACCCCCCATCAGTTTCCGTAGCAGCTGTTTAATATTTAAACTTAAGTCAGTGTGTTTAAGGGCGTGTCCATGGTTCCTCTTCCTTTGTTTTTTTTTAACCCTCAGTGACAGGGGTCAAAGGGGTATTTGGTGACGCCCCCGTGAAGCTCCACCTCGGACTCGGACCAGGCGACCACGTCGCCGCTGAGGTGGCTCCCGCAGGACGCCAGGCTGTAGATGTCGCTCGGGGTCAAGACGTGAGACCACATCTGCAGGTCCGAGATCTCCCCCACGAACGACTGGGTCGCGTCGAAACGACCGCCCAGAGTGTCCTGAGCAGAACGACGAGGGAAAGTTAGAATCATTTTAAACGCAATTGTGATGCTCGGGGTTAATATTAGTCAGTGCTGCACAGTATCTGTGTCATCTGTTTTAAAGGGCAAATTACTTCCGCTGTTTTGCATTTACCTGTTCCTGTCCTAAGATAAAGATGCCTCCGGCTTTGATGGGGTGCCAGGCTGAAAGGTTCTCCCCGGACCCCCTCTGCACCCCGTCCTGGAAGGCCTCCCACTGGCCGTCCCGCGTGGACCACGTCACACACACGTGATGCCACTTCCCGTCGCTCAGGGACAGGGGCAGCGTCACCGCCTGAGGAAGGAAGGCCGGGGAGGGTGAGGATTTGTGCTGCTCTGTACTCCTCCGAGACATGGAAATAGGACCAATTCATATTTTTCACACTCAGACACATTGCCGGGCCGTCACGTGTCCCATAGTTCCATTTCAGAACGGTGCCGTTGTTTTTTTTTTGGTGGAACAAAAGGAGCATCCATCGTAGCGTTGAGCTGTCGAAAGTATTTCGACCCACTGTGATTGCTTTTTTTTTTTGTTTGCCTCTTTCCCCCAACATCATCCCTTTGGATATAAATGCCGACTGAAGATGCCAGTTACATCTTGAGCTGGCATCGATATCACACTGAGTGGTTAAAAAGGCTGCTGCATGGCATTCAGCCGGTCGACACCGATATGAGAAATAATTTGTGGCTTATTTATTCCAGCGAGTTGGAGCCAGTTCCAAATGGGGGAAGGCTCTCTTTACCAAGCCCTTCAGTTTCATCTACATTTTCATGTGTGGCCCTGATTCATTATTCTTCACCAGTAATCGGGTTATGGCCGTCACCGTGTCAATGCGTGGTTCTATCGTATCAGTCATTGCATATGAGTTTCCCCCGTGTATATTCATCCCGGTTAAAGGTATGAGGCCTTGGTGAAAGCAGCTTATGTGGCAGGTGGAGGGAGAGTCTTAGAGTTGAGCTGACCGATCGGTTGTCACACCACACACTGCGGGCGAGATCCTCATTCGGCTCGGGTCATTGCGGCGGTGGCCAGATTTTACTTCTCACCTTGTCGTCGATCAGAAGTTCCATCGGGTTGTTCCCCCACTCGATAAGCACCAGCTCATTGGCCTGGCCCGGCACAGAGTAGGAGAAGGGGGTTCCCAGTCCGGGCCCCACGCCTCCCTTGATCCAGAGACACAATGTCATGGCGAAGATGTCGTGGAGCAGCGTCCTCTTCAGCTTCCCGTACATGTAATTGGTTCTCATGGGGAAGCCGATTTGGAAGGTGTCAGGGCTTTTGGCTTTTTTACTGCTAGAACCTGCGGATGAAAGACATTAACGTTACAAAATAGCTTGTCATGCAACTTCACCGCTGGCCGCGTGCTATGACCCGGCCGAGGCGCTTGGACTGAGAGGCATGGACTGACCTGTACCCGCGAGGTGCAACTGGTTCAGCATCGTCTCCAGTTTAGTAGTGTGGGGCCCCGACCGGGGCCCCTGGGCCCAGTGGTATCCAGTGCGTGGGACGTAACCTTGACCAACTGCTTCGTTGTTGTGGTGGCCGCTGTCGTGGTGGCCGTCGCTGTGGTCGCCGTCGGCATCGCGGTGGCCGTCGTCGTCGTGACCGTCACCGGGGTCCTCCCTGTGAGTTTCACGACCGTCGTTGTCATCGTGGTCGTTTCGGGGTCTCTCGGCGTGGTGAGCGTCGTCATCGTCATCATCGTCATCATCGTTGTCGTCGTCATCGTCGTCGTGGTGGTGGCTGCTGTCGTTGTCGTGGTGATAAGGGTCGCTGAGCGCGGCGGTGTGGTGCTGCAGCTGCTGCTCCAGAGCCGTGATCTTCCTCTGCAGCAGCTCCTTCAGAGAGCTGGAGTAGGTGGTGGAAGAGTTTCTCTTCTGATGGTTGAAAGGACAGATGAGAGAGTAGCTCGGTTAGCTTGTAGTTACATTATCTTATGTTTTTCACAAGATCAGAGCAAAAACTGCTTTTGAAACACTTACGATATCAGTGTTTCGTTTTCTTTTCCCCTTGAATGCTGTCGTTGTCCTACTATGCAAACGATCCTGTGTTTATTAACCTAATAGTCAATTTCCCCATCAGGCTCTATTCTGTTTGCTCTTTTTTGCCTGCTCCTTCCACATTCACAGTGGATGTATCACCTGACTGTGCATTTCCTCCTCATTGCCTCCAAGCTTAATCCAGGCTTTGTCCTGGTGCGTGCCCTTATTACCAGTCTGTCAACAGAGCTGACAATAATTGATGCTGATCTTAGACTTGTGTGCCTGCTCCCCCTCCAGCCTCTGACATCTGTTTTCGGTCACGTTCAAAAAAAAAAAAAAAAAAAAAAAAAAAAAAGGCAAACGCAAAATTGGATTGTATTGATAAACGTAGATGGATGAATCTCCAGACAGGCTGATCAGAAACAAACAGCTAAATGGGAAAGAGAGATACAAATCCACTTAACCCGACTACATCCCATCCCCGCTCTCGCCAGATCAGGCGGTGACATCCGCCGCTCCTTTAATCCAGATACAAGGCTCACGGGCACTCCCGCCAATGCGGTTGATTTATTGGATTAATTCATTAATTATTATTGTGTCTTGGATGCACCGTGTAGAGCCCAAGTTGAGGCCGATCGCTTGGCGGATCAATCCTCTGAGGAGTTCGCGGCCGCGTCTACACGAGGAAAAGCCGCACAAGGCGCCCCTCTACCTTGACTGCAATTTATCTATTTCCTAAAGGTGAAGTTCCACCTTTTCTGCGCCTCCGTCTCACCTGCAGGTTCTCCAGTCTCTCCTTCAGCGCCTGCAGCATCCTCTCCATCTGCTCTGGCGATGATGTCACATCTCCCGCCACCGTGTGCTTGTCCTTCCCTTTGTGGTGGTTGCTATGCCCTCCGCCATCTGACCGGTGACCCCCCACGGAGGGGTAGTGGGGCATTTCTGGTAGGGGGTTGTTGTTGTTGTTGCTGTGGTGACCGAGCTGGTTGATGTACTGTCCGTTGTTGGAGTGCGTGTTATGACCGGCGCCGCGGTGGTCGTCGCCGTGGGCCGTGGCGCCGTGTCCGAAGCCCTCGCACAGCGTGAGCTTGGCGGTCAGCTCCCTGATGGTCTCCCGCTGGTCCAGGATGGTCTCTTTCTGGCGGACCAGGCTCTCCCTCAGGTGGAGGATGGTGGCCTTGGCCTCCTCCGTCATCCCCCACCACCCGGTAGGAGGTCCCCCTCCCGCCGTGCTTCCGTGGTGGCCCGATCCGCCAGGCCCCGGACCCCCCACGCTCTGCCCGCCGGCGGGGAAGCAGGCTGGGTCTGCGTCCGCCGGGATCGGGGTGCACATGAAACGCGGGTGGGCCCCGTAGTCGTAGTCGGACCCCGCACTGACGGATGCAGGGCAGAGGAGGAGTAGGAATGTAGAGAGGATGATGAGACCCAGATGAAGACGTACAGAGTTCCTCATGTTCCCTAGTTTCAGTTCAGTCGACCTGAATCGGATATCTGGCTTCGCTTTTAAATGTCTGAGGCCGAGGAGAAGGAAGGATTGTGTTGACTTTGTTTTTTTCAATGCCGTGCGGCAAAAGTGGTATTGGAAAGCAGGCGGACAAAGTGAGACGGTCAAAGGTATTCAAGGTATTTCCACCCTCTTCTGGAAGGGACAAAGTGAAATTCCATTCTTCCAGAAGTTTAATCCTCTTTGTTTATGTGGGAGAGAAATGGCTCCAGGTTTCCTCTTGTTTTCTTCAGAACTTTGTTGTCTTGGGGTTGGAGGAACCCTGTAGATAAGACATCAGAGATTAGATAAAGACACGGCGGCAGCGGTGACACGATATGTGGAACCTTGTCGTTTCATGAGGACAGTTCCTTAGAATGAGAGGAATCAAAGAGGAAACAGGACACAGCTGGACTCACAAGCGTATTGGCTTTTAGCCGGAATTGTTAGTGGATTAACGTCACCTTGGCGTGACGTCCTTGGCCCCTGGTGAGCTGGAGGCTGTCTGATCGGTTACCTCTCAGGGCCTTTGGCTTCTAAGGCAGCGAGGAACCCCTCTGGCCTCGGGATTAGCCTCAACTCAAAAGGTGTGACCGCCTGGCAAGTGCAGGGCTTTCTAAATTGGTGTGGAGGGGTCAAACTCCAAACCCTCGTTAGATGGATATTACAGATTTTGTAAAGGGGCGATTGTTTATACTTTTTAGTTTACTCTGGTATAGTATTTGTATATGATCACCACAGCTGAGACGTGAATTGTCCTTTGGAATTAATTGAGGGATTGCCCTGGATGATGAAAATAAAGAGACTTAGAGCCGACACTACAGATGAATGAATGTACTGTTAAATAAAAATATGTTTATTCGCAAGTTCGTGCTGAAAACCAAGTGTCCTGTAACCTTTAATAAACTGTATTTATGTCACGTTCTCGCTAGCGGAAGCAGTGTTAGAATAGTGCACGTGAGGCGACAGCTAAACCCCAGGGGCCACCTGCTGCTTTCAGAGGCTGTTTGTTTGTGTGGGTGTGTGAGTGTGTATCTGTGTGTGTGTGTGTGTGTGTGTGTGTGTGTGTGTGTGTGTGTCTGTCTGTGTGTGTGTGTGTCTGTGTGTGTGTGTGTATGTGTACTTATTTGTTTGTGAATGCATGTACAAAGGTGATTTTTTATTTAGACGTACAAATTGAATACTCTTCCTTCACTGTAATTGGTCTCTGTGTACACTGTATGAAAGTTCACGTGAGCCTGAAGAAACTATACTTCTCCTTTGTGATCTTATTTCTTAAGTTCTTTGTGTCTCCATTGCTGAAGTTGATAAAGTGCCAGCAAGAATTCAGGCATTTAATTAGTTATTAATCAATTCATTCTATTTATTTATTGCAGTACGATTTCATCACCTTGGAGGCTAATGTCTGCATAGGTGTCCGCATTGTTCCTGATGAGCCTGTGACGCAGGGTGCTTATAGGACGGCCAGATGGCCGAGGCAAAGAACTGTGTCACACCCAATCTCCGTGATTTAGCCTTAAGTTTATTATCTCCCACAAGTCACTTAATAAGCCTAATGGCTCGCTGTTTGGCTACCTTCGAGGGCTTTTTTAGTGGGCTGTGTGTGTGTGTGTGTGTGTGTGTGTGTGTGTGTGTGTGTGTGTGTGTGTGTGTGTGTGTGTGTGTGTGTGTGTGTGAGTGTGTGAGTGTGTGTGTGTGTGTGTAATCTGTGAGCGCTGGTTTAAAACTACGGGGCTTCAGTATTCCTGCACCATATGGCCACGGGAAGCATTAAGATGGTGTAATTAGTGGTAAATTTGGATCTGACAGCATCAGTCAGGCCTCAGATTAAATCAACGGAATCCAGCAAATCCAAGTGCAAACCATTACACATTTAAATTAAAAAGCGGGTGTTGAATGGTATGATGGCATTACCGTTGTTTTCTTAAAGCTTTTTTTTCTTTCTTTCAAAATCTCGAGCACAGTTAATAACTAGAGTAACATGTTATCATAATTTAATGCACAAGTACATGAGGTCACTCATTCTCTGGATAATGCTTCACTGCAAATGCAGATAATGCCCAAATGCTAGGACACACTGAGACATGATGAAGCCAAAACAATAAGAAGTACAATAACAATCATAATAAGCTTTTTTTTTACTACTGCTATTATTATTATTATTATTATTATTATTATTTCCATTATTCCCTAATTATTGTTATTATTATGAGGATTGCTCATATTATATGCAACATTATGTTTACTATTATCTCACTGGACTGTAAATAGATATATTTATACAATTGGGGATACACATATTCACCATACAAGCTTATTTCCAGTACTGTACTATATTGCAAATAATTGCTTCACACCGCTGCTATAAACTATTTGTACTTTCTGCCTGCACACATCAGGCTCACTAGTCAACATGCAGCTGCACAAGCGCCACTCCCTGTTCATTTATGTTTATGGATGTGTACATATATTTTACAGTTTATTTAATTCTGTTTTTTGACTTGCACTGTTCTGTCAACCCCCCTGCTGAAACACTGTAATCGCCCCTGGGAATTAGCACTGTGTTATATTATCTTATTTTTTATAACTAAACCAAAAAACAGCTATTTAAATCATGTCTACATGTCTACATATATGTATGACTGTGCATTTTCAGAACTCATACATTAAATAATCAATAAAAATAAACTAGTTGTGCTCAATACACTTTTCCACATCAGTAATATATAAATGTATAAAGTATGAATGTTGTAATCCAGTGTTAGGTTGATCTATTCTTACATTTCTGCTTTAATACATCTGCTTTTATCATCATTTATCATCTCACCTCATCAAAAGATACCACACACACATACACACACACACACACACACACACACACACACACACACACACACACACACACACACACACACACACACGCACACGATGAACTTCAAGCAACATCCACTATGAAATCAATCAAACTTGTTGGAAAGTTTAGCACAAAGTCTCCTTACTCCACTGCTCTTCAAGCTCTTCTCCTCTGTCTGACAACACAGCATCAAACCACAGCAGGCGGAGTTCAATCCAGCCCCTCCATACCTTAGACACCTCGTCCTCTTCCTGTCGTGAAGGAGAGGTGCGTCCGTCCTCCTCAGGAACAGATGAGCTTGTGAGTGATTTACCTCAGTCCCATCAATCCCGGATCCCAGCCTCCCTCTCCTCCACCTCCCTTGCTTCTTTCCTCCACCTGTTTATTCTGGATGACCACTCCCCTTTTCCATCCTGTCTTCAGTGTTGTTGGCACCTTAACCCTGAGGTCTAACATATCAAATATCTCTTTCCTTCTTCCTTTACCCATTTTTTTAAATAGTAGGTCTATGCCCCATTTATTTATTATTAGTATTTTTTGTTTGTTTTACACACACACACACACACACACACACACACACACACACACACACACACACACACACACACACACACACATATCTCATTACAACCCTTTTGTTTAAACACACACACACACTTCTCCCCCTCACACAGCTTACCTAGATCTAGACACGGGGGGTAATTGGTCTGATTAATTCCATGAGGCTCCCGGTGTCCCAGTCTGAACGGGAATTGGCCGGATAGCAGATGGCTGTTGGGTTAGAATTTAGGTCAAAACAAATCACACAACCACAACAGGTTGTTGATTACATCGATTACAGGAAAAGACACCTGGAGCCGTGTTAACACAGGAGGAGCCACAGGAGTTTAGGACACCCGCGTGCAGACGATGGCACTAATGCAAGGTCGCTTGCAAATCCTTACTGCGATTAAAATAGATGGTTTTAATGCATGATTCAACGGTCTAGTTCAGGTAAAATAATAAGAAATAACTATTTATTCTGTCACCATAAAACGTCTAGAAACTGGATCCGCAGAAAGTTGAGTATGCAATGTGTGCTCATCGGGTCGTGGAAAAGTGGAAAGAAACCGGGTGCTTTTGGTTCACACGCACGCAAAAAAACCCTGTCTGTTTCAGACCTCGTAATACAGGTAGGAATTTGAATGACTCAGAATCTCAAATGTATGGATATCATGTGAGGTGTGTTGAATCGACGCCAGACTGGAGGAAGATGGCTGCACGCTATCAATTGTGCTCTATGTGTGCACAGTGTATGCTATAGGACCATATGATAATCATAGCACATCTCATCAGATTAGTGCGATGGAAACAACCAGGTCAGCTTATTATTAACACATGGACTTGACTGCTCAGCCAATACAGCCTCCCAAACAGCAGACCATAGTAGAGTCCCATCTCAGCAAGCGTAGATGTTTCCCACGAGTACAAACCATTGGATTCTAAGTCGGGGAGAGGCAAAGCGACTCAACGCAGCTCTCTGTTGGAGCTGTGAGAATGATCCACAATGACCATCAGATGTGGAACCAGGACCTGAGCAGAGGATGGAGAGAGGAGAGAGGGGCAGAAACCCACCCAACATTCACTTCAAGGGGAAATGAATGAAGACCACACTCACACAGAGCACACATGGGAGCAGGCTGGGCAGATGTGACACCCTCTCGTGAGGGTTTTCAGATACATTTACTCTCCTGATATAAACCATGGATCTTCAGTCCATGGTCAGTTTTTTTTTTAAACTACACTAGCTGGCTTTATTCAATATGTTGATAAGGGAGAGTTTAGGATTTACTTTTGGATTTGTATATACAAGACCGTAGTAATAAAAAACAAAAAACACACATTTCACAGTTACTTGACATTTAATACACATGAACCATTCAAGAAATTTGGGTCAAGTTTTTTTTTTCGTGACAATGCACGCTTAAAAAAGCCAATAGAGTGTTCATTGTATAGAACCAAAGTGCCCCTCCCCCTCAAAGCATAAAGAGTACAAAGATGTTTCTGTTGTGGGGAGTAAAGCGAGTAAATTAAGAAAGAAATCTGTGTTGTCGAACTTATAGTGTGTGTAAAAATGACAACTTAACACAGCAAATTAACCCGAACCCTGATAGGTAGACAGACAGACAGACAGACAGACAGACAGATAGACACATACATCAATAGATGGATAGATAGATAGATAGATAGATAGATAGATAGATAGATAGATTTCCCCTTCTCTGGCAATGAAAGCACTACCAGTACACCTATTATATACATAAGCATATTCCCTCTATCTATTCCATTTTATATCATTTTATTTTTATTGTATTTTATTTTATTCTATATATTTTTATTTTATTCTATAAGTATTCGACTTACTGTATTACGTTTTAGGAGTCAGTTAGTTGGGCTGTTAGAAACTTTTCCTAGGACATATTGTGTGTTATCACCGGGTGCGTTGCATTATATTTCACTGCATAAATGTATGAAAGTATGTATATGTATGTGACGAATAAAAATCTTGAATCTTGAATCTTGAATCTTGAATCTTGAATCTTATTGCAGTGTGATGCAGTGTCTTGACTCACTACTGCCACCCCTTGGAAGGTGTCGTCACTGCATCCAGGTCAGTGGAACAGGAACAGGAGCAGACAGACCTGCTGTTGTCTGTCTGCTCCGTCCTCCTGTCGGATACCGTGTGGAATTAGCAACCGGGGTTTCCACGCTTCATCTCTTTGTTTGTTTTCTTCTGTAAATGATGGCTGCCTTGCATGTCCACGTAGAATATAACAGTGACCGCCAGATGTCCGTAGCTCTTGCTGGCATTTTATATATATATATATATATATATCATTTTTTATATAAAATAATTAGGCCATTATCCAGGATAAAATTAGGAAGTAAATTACAAATTGAAATTACAAATTAGTCACTTGAGGTGATGGGGAAGATGTGTTTTCATCCACGGGTGCTGTTCTTCTTTGTAAATGTTTATCCATATTGAAAGTTTACTGACCGCAACTAGCTACACCAGTTTATCAGATTCACCACTGCTGCCTTTCACCTCTTGCGTGTGGCGGACCCCGCCACTAACGATGGCAACAACATATAGAGGAACACACACATAGCGCAAATTCATTGACTGCTGATTTCTTTAAAAAGTGGCATCAAATCATCAAATATCCGATTCTTTTTTTTTTTTTTTTTTTTTTTTTTAATTTTTTTTTTACAAAATACCTTTACAGATTACCACTTTAATCTGAATGAATAGATTCCACCTAAACATCTCCGCTGTTGAGAATGTATGCGCAGGGTCACGCGAAGCCATCCCCGTACGTTGTGCCGGCTCTGCCGTCTTTTTAAGGAGCCCAAGTCATTATTCTCTCTGCTATTCAGCCAGTGTCCCGTTAGCTCATTGTTATTCTGCCCGAGTGAGGGAGAGAGGGAGAGAGGGAGGGGGGGGGGGGGTACTGAGGGAGAGAGAGGGAGGTACTGAGGGAGAGAGAGGGAGGTACTGAGGGAGAGATAGGGGGGTACCGAGGGGGAGCGGGAGGGGGGCACTGAGGGAGAGAGAGGGAAAAGAGAGGGAGGGCACCGAGGGAGAGAGAGGGGGGCATGCTGAGGGAGAGAGAGGGGGGCATGCTGAGGGAGAGAGAGGGGGGCATGCTGAGGGAGAGAGGGGGAAAAGAGTGAGGCGGCCACTGAGGGAGGCAGAATACTGAGCGACAGAGTGAGGGGACAGTTGGGGAGACAGGGAGAGAGAGAACCGAGGTGGAAAGAGAGGTGGGGGAGGTAGAGATGGTGGTTGTGCGGGAGTGAGAGAGTGGAGGGAAGGAGGGAGAGAGGGATGGGGAGATAGAGAGGTTGAAAGCGACGGCGGGGGTAGGTCTACTGAGGGAGGGGGGGGGGGGGGGAGCGAGAGTGGGAAAGTTGGAGCGATTGTGGAGAGTGAGGGAGAGAGGGAAAGAGAGAGCGGGGGGGGGGGAGTGAGGGAGAGAGGGGGATACAGGTACAGAGAAAGAGAGTGGACGAGAGAGTGGGGGAGAGCGTTGGAGAGAGAGAGAGAGAGAGAGGAATACTGTGGGAGAGAGAGTGAGGAGGGAGAGCGGGAGTGGTAGGGGGAATACTGAGAGAGGGAAGGAGGGATGCAGAGAGGGGGAAAGAGAGACAGACAGAGAGAGAGAGAGAGAGAGAGAGAGAGAGAGAGAGAGAGAGAGAGAGAGAGAGGAGTGGGAATGGGGGGCTCTGCTGGTTCCGTGGACTGGGAGCGTGAAGGCATGAGGCTGCTGTAATCGGCTCAGTAATGAAGAGGCACTGGACGGCACCGAACAACTGACCCCAATTCCAGAGAGAGAGAGAGAGAGAGAGAGAGAGAGAGTGAGAGAGGGAGAGAGAGAGAGGGAGAGAGCAGGGCGGAGGTGGGGTGGATTTAGTGCCCTCTGTAGATGAAACAACCCCCACTATAACGAAGGGGGAACAGGGAGAAAAGAGAGCGAGAATAAAGAGAGGGAGGGAGGGAGGGGGCTCCACTCTCCATTCAGCACACTGAGCAAAGTCCTGCAGGAAGCTCTTTTTTTTTTAGTTTCCAACAATGATGACATGAGAAAAGGTATGTGTGTGTGTGTGTGTGTGTGTGTGTGTGTGTGTGTGTGTTTGTGTGTGTGTGTGTGTGCGCTTTTTTTTTAAACTCTTTCTTTTTTTAACTTTTTTTAACCTTTAATCTATCACTCTTTTGAACCCAAAATGAGCTGGATTACTGAAACTGAAGTTGAGATCAACAGGTTGCTTGGGTTATTTGCAGATGGAGGCTATTTTTGGACCAAAAAAAAAAATGAAACCCCTACTGTGTAACATTGGTTTATATTTAGTTAAGTAGGTTTCCAAATTATTTAGTTTTTTCTTATCTTTTCCCGCCCGGCGCTGTGGCTTCAATTTATGTGCTGATAATTTTGTGTGTGTTCTATTCCATTCCTTGCTGGCTTTCTTAGCACATGTTTTAACCCGTGTTAAAGTTCTCGTGGATGAATGCAGCACTGTCCTGCAAACCTCCACGTTAGGGCGATAAAACGGTGTCAGCACAGTTTATTTCATAGAACAGAAATTGATAATGCGCCGAATGAAACCGGCTTCAGCCACAATCTGCATTCTGCAGCACCGGCCTCCTTGCAGCCCGCCCACTCGGCCCTGAACACATCTGCGAATGTTTTCTCACGCCGTGACTTGATAGGAGTCAAATGTTTCTCCTGTTATCTTGCCGCGATAATAAAAGCAGGGCTGGGGGGGGGAGTTTGCCCACCGAGGCCACGCTGGGATTCCGCTGAGCTCGGACGCTCCGCTGGGATGGCCGTCCGTGCTGAGGAAACATTGTTGTCTGCTGTTTGTTCAGAGCGGTGACGCCGGCCGCTCCGGCTCGGGTCGAAGGTGCTTTGTTCTGGCTGTGTGGGTTGTTGTTATCGCAACCGCTGTGTGTGCTGAGACCGGTCCGCCGCATGATGGGTCCAGGAGAAATATTTAGGTTCTCTGGAATGTTTGGAAGGGATAGAGGAACTGGCAGGTGAGGCGGCGATGTGATCACTGTTGAATAAAGAGCCTTCACTTTGGGGTAGGTGTCGGGGTAGGGGTAGGGTTGGGGTAGTCATCTTCTATTTGTTGTGGTATTGACCACTGATTTGGTGTGCAGTACGGGTAACCTCACACTTTTGTCCTTTTATAAATCTCACACACACACACACACACACACACACATCGGTGTTTATGTGTATGGGGCAGTAAATGAGAGCGTATGTGCTTCTATTCCTGTTGAAACATTTGTATTTGAATTATTAGGACAGTAAACATGTCATGCATTGGTCAGTCTTAGGAACGAGATGGACATACGATGTTTACCACTGGTGTAGAATGGAATGTATAGTACAGCTCTTAGGAAAGGGACACCCATGTGCACGGAACAATGCAGAACCCCTGTTTTGTTTGCAGATGTGATGGTGCTGCGACGTCAGCTTGTGCCTTTCGCCGGTCCGCCTCTCTCCCTGTTTACCCATTTTTGTCTTCATTTCCTCCGCGGACCGCACTCTGCGAAGTCTAGGGGCCCCCGAGTGACAGGAGGAGACCACAGTGACAAGACGCGAGGACGCTACGAAACCCACCGAGGACGTAAACCAGCAGCGTCGCCATGTCTCGCACCGAGGAGGTCAACAAGATGACGGAGAACGTCTACAAGGTTCAAACTTTGTTTCCGTCTCTCTCTCTCTCTCTCTCTCTCTCTCTGTCTGGTCGGCCATGACAATCAAACTGTGTATGAAGCTAGTCAGGCGAGTGCCCTCGTTTGTTGCTGCGCTGGAAATGATCTCCCCTTTGGCAGGGAGTTGGATAGAAGGATGGATCCTGAAAAAAATAAATTGTGTGTGTGTGTGTGTGTTTGTGCGTGTGTGTGTGTGTGTGTGTGTGTGTGTGTGTGTGTGTGTGTGTGTGTGTGTGTGTGTGTGTGTGTGTGTGTGTGCATGCGTGCGCTCTTTTAGGGGATTCTGGACCAGTTCAATCCCAGTCTGAAGAACTTTGTGGCCATGGGGAAGCACTACGAGAAGGCTTTGACTGGTACTGTAGTAGTAACACATGGATAGTTGACTCTTATATCTTTAAATGCTCAGAGTAAAACCTCAAACATTTCCCTGATATTTGATATCCTAATTAATTTGTGTTGAACCTCCATTCGAAAGGTGTGAAACCCCAGTTTCCCATGACGCTCTACTTCACATAGGGCCATTGTCAGATCATGAAGGCTCCCTGAAATGCTCCTCTCTTCCTCAGGAGTGACCATCGCTGCCAAGGGCTACTTCGACGCTCTTGTGAAACTGGGAGAGCTGGCAAGCGACAGCCAGGGCTCCAAAGAACTGGGTGAGCTGGCGGACGAGAAGGAGAGAGGCGGCTTGTGGGGCAAATGGAAATGAAATAGTTCAGTCTTAAAATGTGCAGAGAGCAGATGTTAGAGTGTCTGCTGGCCACCTGTCCTAGAGGCAGCGGGTGAAGACGACGACGGATGAGGAAGCGCGGCGAGAAAGGGAGAGCGAGAGAGAGAGAGCTGTATAAAGAATGCGAGAATACGAAAGGAGCGGGAGAGAGTAGATTCATTGTTGGGAGATTAACAACACCACATGATCTCATTGTAATGCTGGAAACAGTGAATAGCGGGGGTGGTGGGCAGGAAAGACGCAGGGAGAGATGCCAGACACCACAAACTGCTGGGCCCTGGGAGGACGGGGAGACGTGGAAGCACAGCCGCAGCTTTTCTAACCCATGCGCAGTATATATAATAATGTATAAACAGTATAATACATGAATGATCAGTCATTTTGATTTCATTATTTTAACTTGGCAACTTTTAATTTCTCTTTGTCCGTTTCTAGGAGACACTCTGTTTCAGATGGCTGAGGTCCACAGACAGATTCAGGTGCAACTAGAGGACGTGGTGAGTGTCCGTTTCCCGTGAGCCGGATCGGGGCGTGTCTTTTGGATGTTGGAAGTGTTTTCCACGTTGTGTCTTCATTGATACGTATCAAATCCACTCGCAGTTAAAGCTGTTCCATTCCGAGCTGCTGGCCCAGTTGGAGCAGAAGCTGGAGCTGGACATCAAATACCTGACGGTCAGTGGCTCCGCTTCGATGAGGTGTCGCTTGCACCGCGTGCACCCGCCTTTTATGCCGTCAACATTCTCTAACACGTTTTCTCAGGCCACGCTGAAAAAGTACCAGAGTGAGCGCAAGTCCAAATCCGAGTCGATCGAGCGCTGCCAGTCGCAGCTGAAGAAACTCCGCAGGAAGAGCCAGGGCACCCGTCACCCCAACAAATATGGGGACAGGGAGATGCAGGTAACGGAATGAAACATGAAACATTTGCGAATACCGAGAATGAGACCCCTCTGCAGGGACCAATGTCGTGGCGTGCATGAAGGGAATCCATTTAGCCGCGCGCCGAGGTGACGCGGACAACGTGTCCCGTTGTGTCGAGTGTTGAAATAATCAAACGGCGTCTTAGCACCTCGCCATCTTACTCAGCTTTGTTGGGATTTGGGAGTGTTTGTTTGACGCTATACGATACCGGCCACTGTGAATAAGATTAACCGAAAAAAATCTGCCTCAGCTGATTCTGTAAAGAAAAAAAGCCACTTAGTGCGAGGGATTAGCAGTTTGGATGGGGGGAAAAAAAAAAAAATGTAACACAGAGGTCACATAACAGAGAAGGTCAAGGGGATGAGGAACAATTTATGATTTTGATTATTTTTTATCGTCGCTTAACAGACAGGAAGTGATGTCATGTTTCCCTTCCAGCAGGCATGCTGGTGCTCCGTCTCATAATGACATTTAAAGGTCGCTGGCACTAATCCAAATTGATAACTTCTTCGCTATTTGTAGGTTGTTCCAAATCTCAAGGTACATCATAATAGTCCGGTATTCAACTCAAAATAGAGACCGAGAGAGATGTATATGAATGAGCATATTATGTGTTTACATTGAATTGAATCTGGACTTTTCCCTCAGTTTGTGGAGTTGATGAGCCGTCGCCAGGTAGAGTTGGACACCCTTGTGGCCGTGGGTTACCGCTCCGCGCTCACCGAGGAGAGGAGGCGCTACTGCTTCCTGGTGGATCGACAATGTTCTGTCACCAAACTGCTGATCAACTACCACTGCAAGGTGAGAGAAGAGCGTTTAAAACCTTCAACATATTCAGACAGCGAGAAACCAACACATCTCACACGTTAGATATGCGCGGAATTAATATCTTACGTCAGAGGTTTTTTTTTTTGTTTGTTTCTTTTTTGCATATTTCTGTAAATGTCCAAGGTGAGGGAGCTTCTGTCCCAGAAATTGTCGTCTTGGCAACAGTCGTGCTCCCAGCCAACTAAGCTCCCAGAGCGAGCCCTGAACCTTTTACGTCACACGGCTCCTCAAACCTCTGCAACCGCTGGAATAGCCGAAGTCCTGCGCCACACGAAACTTGGCTCTTCTCAGCCGGAGCAGGTAAGACGGCAGGACGTCACTGCATTAACGCTGTGTGACTGACGGCTGCTTTTGATTATTGATCGATTAATCCCTTTTTTTTACACTTTGTTTTTCCATTCCCTCCGGTTGTCTCAGAGGCTCTCTGTTCAGGAAGTTCCTCCCCTGTTCAATGGAGACTCCAGTCGCTCCCAGCAGCAGCAGCAGCAGCAGCAGCAGCAGCAGCAGCAGCAGCAGCAGCAGCAGCAGCAGCAGCAGCGGACACAACCTTCCTCCCAGAACGACAACGTCTTATCTCAGGGTTCACCCCAGACCTTTCGCTGCCTCGCCGCCGTTGCTGCCACAGCCGCCGTGGAAGGCGAGTCCAGAGGAGCCTCTCCCCAACGCACGGGCACGCTGCTCGGCGCCTCGCCGAGCCCTGCGGCGGAAGGCGGCGCCAGCGGCAGCGTCAGTCCGGGGACCTCCACCCCATCCACCTCAGGCAGCTCCACCCTGCAGAGCCCTCTCCTCCTGGCCACCAGCACCTCCAACCTGTCCCCCAGCCTCATCCCCTCCACCGTGCTGTCTCTGAACCAGGCGTCCGTACCGTGCAGCACCGTGCACGGCATGACCCTCCCCATCTCCCACAGCGCACCACACAGCCCTCCGCTATCCCATAGTGCACCTCTCTCCAGGGCCATGACTCCCGTGCAGCTGCTGCATCAGCAGATGGGATCTGGAGGAAGCAATGCCTCATCACTTAATCCCTTGTTGATGAAAGCTGCAGAGATGTATGCAACATCTACCTTGCCATTGCCACGGCGACCTGGCGGTGAAATGAGAATGGCAGGATTTCAGGGTGAGACGTTCACCGACTTTGCACTTAACAAGTATGTAAAGACGATAAAAGTAAAAAGGTTCTTATTCACTATCTCCCCCCTCTCTACCACGCAGGCTCAAGTCTGCCCAGAATGCTGCCCCTGTCCACACCCTCACGCGTTGAAGCCATCTTTGCGCACACGCCCGGTGTGTCAGAGGCCGGTTTGGGAGCCTGTTTGCTGCACTTCCTGCCCGGCGACCACATCACCCTGCTCATCTCTGAGCCCAGAGATGGCTGGCACTACGGCCAGAATGAGAGGACAGGACGGTGGGTTTCACTGAAACATCAGAACAAACGCACACACTCCCTTACAGTATGGTGCCATTTTCTTTAATGCCCTGCTCTGTAGAGGATTTATAGGTGATGGTATTAATGTCCTCTTCCTCACAGAAAAGGCTGGTTCCCTTTCTCCTACACGCAGCCTCACTCCAGTGATGTGGACCACCTGGAAAGCAGGTCGGTCATCCACTTTATTCCTCTATGCTGAAACCTAATGAATAGTGGCATTTGTTATGAAGAATATTCTAATCCCCTCATTCTCATCCCCTGAACCTTGGGATTATTATGGCAGTCAGAAAATGAAATGGTAACATTTCTACAGAAATAGGGAAGAAAAAATCTTTGTCTGACAGCTCAAGATTCAAAAAGCTTCCTTTCAGTTTCCCCATGCAAAGGAAATGAAACAAATTTTACTTAAAATTCTCACTTCTCATTATTTATTACTCCGTTGCCTTTATCTTTTTTCTGTTGATGTGATTTTCTCTGATTATGCCCCCGTCCTCCCCCCACAGCTCTCTCTTATTATCCAAGGTGAACAGCGGCAGCACCGGGCAGCTGGAGAAACTGGCGTCCCCGGGTCTTCCCGCCTTGACGCCCGAGTCGGAGGAGGAACACTCCTTTCCTCCACACAGGGTCAGCACCTTCCGGCCCCGCCCCTACAGCATGGCGGACAGCAACCAGGTCAGCCTGAGGCCCATCGGAAAAGGTCAAGGGTTAGAGTGGATGGCTCCCCCTGGCCGACCCTCTCTGTCGATGCTGATGCAGGAGGTACAGCTGCTTTACAACTCACTTAGAGCATCACCTCACAATATATCACATGGTGCTGACACGCGTATTTCTTCTCTTTGCAGCTCGCTCCAGATTTGGCCTCTCCACCGCCCTCGCCAACCAGGTAAACACACTCCATACTCAATGTCAACGACTAATCAAACCATTTTTCATCGTTACCTGTGAAAGTGTTATTAAACAATATTGAGTTTTGTGAATTTTACCTCATCATCAACTTTTTTTCCAGGTCAAATCCGTTCTCCCACGTCAAACTCAGGAGAACCGTCACCAATGATCGCTCAGCTCCCATCATTGAATAAAGATATGGATCGCCTGAGCCGTGGCGTAATGGCTAACGGAGAGTCATTAAGAATTGATCATCCTTTCTGTTGAGCCTCAAGTTCTGAAGTCAGTGAATTTTTCATCATACTGAAAAATAAATCATATAAATTCTGCGTTTTGAGTTAATTAGGATTTGAAAATATTCCTATTTCAGACACGTGCCCATAGATGTGGATCTGAATATAGGCAGAATAAGAGATCCCGTAGCAAAATGAATATCAAGGCCCATGATCTGACTTTCAGGGCTGATCTGATTTATAGTTAAATAGTTATTATCGTTTTTTTCTTTTAATGTATAACCCCTGTTTAGTCTTTCTAAACACCCAAATGGACAAAAAAATGTGTGCTCACCATAACACCCAAAATTCTCTTTGATTGAATATGTCTCAAGCATATCCAGAAGAATTAACGCCTTTAACTCTAATCTTTCCCTGTTGCAATTTGTGTCTTTTGTTTCTTTGTTTTCATGCAGCCTGTGTTTTTATTTTATTTTTTTGTTGTTGTTTTTTTTGTTGTTTTTTTTTGCAGTTGATGAAGTAATTTCTATTGAATTAAGTCAGGAACAGGTTCCTTATCGCAAGTTATGTATTTCTAGCCATATTTCACATTACTTGCAAGCAAGTGACATTTTCCATATTTAAAAATGATATATTTTCTTTTTCAAGATTGCTGCTGGGTCTTAACTTCATTGGTCCAATCAAGGTGATTTGGGAACCACTGTTCAAAGTATGCAACCCACCCTGATTTCATAAAGGTTGTTTACTCAAAGTTTAACCGGATACCTATGTTTTATCACCATTATAATTAACTTTGTTTTAGGTTTACGTGTCACTTTAACTGAGCCATTATAAAAGTTGGTTTGGTAAAGTAGACATGATAAGGTATAATTTTGTGTCAACTAATAAGATGCTTTGTGTTCTGTAAAGTCACATATTAGTGTATTTAGTTTGTACTTTATCTTTTAAAGTGTAAAAAAAAAAAAAAGAAAAAAGTATAAGGTGATTAAGTCTTTTTCACACTGAAAACACGTTGTCAAAACACGTTCTACCTTAATTGATGTGACACTGTATTTGTTTGACACTGTAATCTGTGAATTGGATGAATCCTTTTCAGTGTGATCATTCAATTAGTTAAATTCTTACTTGCCTCTTTCTTAGCTCAGTACGGAGATGTTGCTTTGAGGAAAGGATGTTTGTCTTGAAAGACCCAAACGGTGAGGCATGGAGCATTTCTTCACCTTAACAACGGTGTTAGGGAGTCCAGGCCAGGGCTTTGGATGTCGTTGGAGACTGTCTTTAAGAAATGAGCAGGATGTTGAAGGTTAAAGGTGAAAGGTGTTCGGAGTGAGGAATCTCAACACTCCGTCTGCGGTTGGTGTTGGTCGAAAAGCTGCGTAGGTAGCATTTTTTTGATTGTAGTTCCATGTTTACCGGTCAGACTATAAAGAATCGTTCGGAGAGACGCCAAAGCCAAGATGGATTAAAGGATTGGTAACGTAACTTTGAAAGTGATAAAGAAAGTCTTTAGGAAGTTGAACAGTGCCAGGGCAAGTGTTAATGGTAAACTAAAGACATCTCTCAGTAGTATTTTGCTGTTTCCAAATCCATATTGTCATTTAGTGAACTTCAGTTAAATGATGAAACGATATTCTTCTTAAGTTGAAAAGGTTTATGTTCTTATTCATACCTAATGTGTGTCATGATAGACATTGTCATGACTTAAAGATACAATGACCTTCTAGAACCTTGTAGTGGTTAAGAGATCAACACCTGGGGCTCTAGAAGATAACATCTAATAGCAAAAATATACTGTATACTACAATATCGTATAGATACTATTGACTTGTACTTATAAGAAGTGATTCATAGTGTGGCTTTAGTTTGGACCTTTCCCTAAATCCCACAGAAACACTGTAGGAGGAGTCTTTTTTTATTTTTATTCCCCCATTTCTAACGAGCATGGATAAGTGGGTAACTTCTGACAAGTTTCAGGAGCATTGATTGTTTTCTTACAATTAAGTGAAATTGTATGACTTGGACATATGACAAATGCAACATCTCTGGAGCAGGAATCAGTTTGCAAGTTGATTATCACCTCCACATCCGGAGGTGGTGGAATCGGTTCGATGCTCGGGTAATGGAGCTAGCGATATTGCTGAAATTCAGAGTTGTTATATTATCATTTTCATTTTAATATATGTATTTCATTTTTTATTTTTGGTGTTAAAACAGATCTGACATTGAAATTCCCACCTACTGTAATTTTTTAAGTGACCCATTACTGTCCTACTTTAAAGCAAGGATCAAATATTTTTACCAATGTTTTCTGTGTTCCACCCAAAACCCACAATGGTCTGTTTGCTGTTTACAAATATTTGGAAAGGCTTCTTTAAAGTCCACACTTCCACATGAGTCAGATTTTGTTTGGACAATGAAGTCACTTGATGATTCTGTAACACACAATAAAATAAACAGTTCACATTCTTGAATCACATGACATCCCTTGAGTTGTTAAAAACCTTATTGCATGAAATACATTATCTGATATTTTGAGTGTTTAATAAAGTAAATATAATTGTTAGTTTTCTTAAAATGGTGAACCTGGAAAGGGTTAACCACCTGGTTAAAGTTTGAGTTTACTTAATTTTTCCAACACCCAATGTTGTTAAATATTGAATATTTTACCATATATACAAACCTATATTATTTGAGACAATAGGATCAAAAAATAAATAAATCTAAGCAATGTTAAGCCGGTTTGGTTTTAGTTGGTTAAATCGGTTTGGTTAAGCAGCTTAACGGCTTCTTGTTGAAAAAAAAGGAACTGATTGCTCCTGGACTTCCTGGAGTAATTATTCAGCCAAGTGTTTGTTCCAACATTGGAGATCAATGCCCTATGGGAAGTGTCTAAAATCAAATAATAATTTTTTCTCCTCTCTTGATCTTGCGTGGGACATCCTAACAAGTACTAAGTTACAGTCTTGATTGATTTTAGCCACTTAAGTTGATTAAGTTGTCCGTCTAAAGTTGGAATGAAACTAAGCGTTATTCACATTAACTGTATCCTTGCGCCATGAGCTTTACAATTTGAAATGTCAAATTTTTAGTAAAAGAATGAAACAAAATGTTTAACTTATTTTCCTCCCAAATGCTGGGATCTCTCACGCAGCCTTGCCTGTTGGCCATGCCAAACACTTTGAAACATGAACATATTGTAATTTGTGAGCATTTTGCTGTTGGGGGCAAATGTTACACATAATTCATACACATATTATCCATCACACAAGTTATTTTGAAAAATGAAATCAACCAAAAACATTGTGTGGCAAGATGTGTGGTGTTAAACGTTTATCAGATTTAATTTAGAAACATCCCAACAAAATACATCTTCCTATAAGTTCAATACAGGAAGACTTTCACCACCTTGATTTCAACACCTGGTTAATGGATCAAATCCAAACACAAAAGATACATTGATAGAGAATCTTTATTTTGTTGTGAAGGCAGGACCTTCACAATTGGAGCAGCTTTATCAACAAGACAGGGAGAATTTACAGGAAATAATATGATTGTGAGAATGTTAACTTATAGTTTTTTAAGCCACTCCAGGCTCGGTCCTTGCGCATCACATGGATGGGCGGGGACATCTGGCATATTTCCATCATCTCGCACAGGGACTGTAGTAGATAGATTGCAAAGATATTTTAAATGCTTTATCACCAAAGTTGGAAAATATAGCTATGTAAATATGATAAAATAAAATGTATTCATCCATGCAGGGATGCAACTACACCAGCATTTGGGAAACAGGAATTCTGGACAACACATCAAGTGTGTAATGGTGTGAAATGGGATGATGAACAAATTACTACCTGCCTTTTAAAGCAGGTGGTGACACTATTTGCTACACAACATCAATAATACAAGACATATGTTTACCTGGATAGTTGTATGGCGTAGCTTGATTTATCATTGCAGAGTATTTTGACCAGGGACTAACAAATGGCAAAATAACCCCTGTTGAGGGAAAAATGTGTTATATTCATCACATAAAGTCACACTTAGAACTAAGTGAAATATTTCACGTGTCTGTAGTATTGTACGGTAAAAGAAATTCAGAAAAATACATAGAAAATGAAAATGTAGATTTGCTAGATCGAAATATTGTAAATATAACTATAGCCCTTTTATAAATATACATTTTACAGACAGGCGCATATGGCAACTCCCGTGAGAAACTGACCGAGAAGCCCAATTCCACAGGAGGCCGTAATAACTGGCTCTTTATTCCATGCATTCTTCAGGAAGGCTCCAATACCTGCAAAACCAAAACAGACCAGTGGTGAGTGTCCACTCTCGTGTTATCTTAAGTGTTGTGCTAAATAGCCACCGTTAGCAACACGTCCAAGGTCACATTTTAGTCCTATTTTAAGTACACTAATTCGCCTCGAATAAAACTTGACGCATATCGCGACCAATGCGTTCATATTAAGACTGCATAATTGTAAGGACCGTGTGTGGAAGCGCCCCGCTTAGCGTTACAGGAGACACCAAGAGATGCACTGACCCGCCATGTTGCCTGCTGTAGCTCAACCGGTCGCCGCTAGTGCTCATGGGAAATGTTTTTGTTTTTTTATCCGCCGCTAGTGCTCATGGGAAATATAGTCTAGTACCGCATAGAAATGACGTATATTTATTGCGCCCGTTGCGAACCTGAAAGTATTATGGAGGCTGTCACGGCTGTTTACGTCCGTATGGCGCCCGTTTCGGCCGCGAATATGGTTCCGTGAATGGATTTGCCTTAGAGATCCAAAACCCTCTCCCTTTACATTCAACACGGAGGCGTTGAAACGCCCGGCGAGGACTTTGGAGCCGCCGGACGCAGCGCCGTAGATCAGAAGGGACGGACGAAGAAATGTAAGTTGAGTGGCCGTGTCGTCACTTGGAAGTTGCAGGCTGTCATGCCGCATCGTGGTTCGCCAGCTCTGCAGTGAGGAGGTTTAAAAAAAAAAAAAAAAAAAAGGCACACACACTGTATTCATAGATTCGGTATACTTTATATATTATATTATATTTTATATATATTATATATTACGGTATATATTCTGTATACATTTAAATGCGCCTGTTTAGACAAGGCGGCTGTCTCGCTGCGTGCTGTGTTGATGTTTGTGTAACGTCTTGTTAAAGATAACGCTCATTGCAGAGATTGCAGGTGTGGTGACAGCCAAGCAGTGCAAGTCAATAAAGAAATATATATATATATATTTTTTTTTTTATTATTTTTTTTTTTAACCAGTATGAATGTCGTCTGTCCCCCCTTTCCAGATGATGGAAGATTTCTCTGGTCTGGCTCTGCCGCCTCTCTTCGGGGGACACATCCTGGAAGCGGAGCTGGAGCCCGGAGGTGTGGAACTGAGTCCAGGAGAGGTAACGTTTAACGCTGGTCTTACTAGCTGAGTGGACCTGCATCCGGAATGTTACAAGCATCGATACACACAACACACACCACACACACACACACACCACTTCTGAGGTCCTTCCGGGACAACCGACTAAATATCTATGTGACTGCCATTGCTTTGTGTCTTTCAGTCATACAGTGTTGCTGTGCATTATTTAGTATCACAACAAGATGTCACTCAAAAGTCACAGGCGGTTGTCTGAACATTTGTACGTATTTGTTTTTGACAAAATTGCGTCTCAACTGTGACAAAAACAATCTCCTTTGTGAGGATAAAGGTTATTGGGTTTGATTGTGCTGCAGACAACTGCACTAAAAGTCCTCCATGAAATCTGTTTAATCTGGATGTTTTTATTGGATCTTACATGGGATCTTCTGCTAATTTAAGTTGTATGTCCCCATCTAACACTGATCAGATATATGTTCTTCATAAATTGTTTGCCGAATGTAAACAGCAAAAACCACATTGTATCTTTTTCTTCTTTTTTTTTTTACGCACAGATGTATTCCGCCTTCTTTTGGGGTGTTATCCAATTCTGATCTTCAACATTCATTGTCTATTCAAACGCTCAAGTCTCATATTTACCATCAAAATAACTAAGATTCATTAACTTCATAACTAAGATTAAGAAGTCAGTGCGTCATCTGACTGCAGACAGGCATTTCACATACAGGACACATATTCAAGATTCAAGAGGTTTATTCGTCACATACATATACATACTTTCATACATATATGCAGTGAAATGTAATGCAATGCACCCGGTGCTAACACACAATATGTCCTAGGAAAAAAAATATTTGTAAAAGACCAACTAACTGACTCCTAAAACATAATACAGTAAGTCAAATACTTATAGAATAAAAATAAATGGAAATAAAATAAAATGGAATAGATAGAGACATAACATATATACAGAAGAACAATCTTTATTTGTCACACAGCACACCACACTACAACACATGCTTGCACACACGCTTTGGATGGTGGCCGGTGAAATGAGGCCTCTGCATTTAACCCATCCTGGCTTGTCCTTCCTCCGGGGGCACAGCCAGGAGCAGTGGGCAGCATACGTGGACGCGCCCGGGGACCAGTGTCCATCGCTGGTCAGACGATGATGTGTGCATGTTTTTGGGGGGGGTCCTTACTGACGTGAGGTGGAGGAAACCCCATGTGAGCACGGGGAGAACATGCAAACTCCACACAGAAAGGCTCCTATTTGGGAGCCGGAGCACGGTGCCAACAGTGCCCAAGGCGGGAATCAAACCCAGGACCTTCTTGCTGTGAGGCAGCAGTGCAATGCAGTGTGCCACCATGCCACATAATATATATACATACATACATATATATACATAATAGATATAGACATAATGTAAAACATAATGGACGGTTTTGACACAAGGTTGGGATCAGGCTCCAAGCCCTGCAGTAAAAATGTAGTGAGGATGAACGCTTAATGGAAGAATTGTTTATCCTAGGTGGAGCTTGGCCCAGGAGACAGTAAGCTCCTGGAAGAAGAAGGAGAAGAGGATGAAGAGAGGAGAGTACTTGATAAAAGAAAATACATGGCCCTGAGCAAAAGATGTAAAGAAATCGAACAGGTGTGTGTGTGTGTGTGTGTGTGTGTGTGTGTGTGTGTGTGTGTGTGTGTGTGTGTGTGTGTGTGTGTGTGTGTGTGTGTGTGTGTGTGTGTGTGTGTGTGTGTTCTCTCAAGAATGCTTTAGTGGGATGGTGCCTTGTTACCTGTCCCATACTTACTGTCGCTAATTATTTTTCTGGTTTCCTATGCTGAAGGTAAATCAAAAGATACTTGGGCGCCTGCACCAAGTACAAAGATTAACGCGGCGCATGAGGAAGGAGAGACGGTACAAAACTGTGTTCATGCACTACTTTACCTCTTTTGTTTCTTCTGAACAGGTTTCCTTCCGTTGCTTAATTCTATAATTGTTGATCCGATTTAGGTTCCTCATGAAGACTCTTGATGCTCATGGAGACAATTACCGAAACGCCCATCTTACAATACTGCTTGAGGTAAGTAAATTAGGGGTTGAGTCCAAAAATGCAAATGAATGATTTTGTGGATGGATTTGGTTGTAAGAAAGGGAGTGTCTCGTTCAGAATTACATTGATTTGACTCTATGACTCTAATTAATTGAAAGGAATTCCATTGAAGCATGCTCAGGTTGTCCTATATACTCTGTAATTGTTTGGGTGGTTCTACGTTCTGAGGTGGAGACATGTTACTGTGTGTTTGTCTCAGGAAGAGTCCAATACTCCGTTTGATTTGGCACCTGGAGCCGAAGAAGAGAGGCTGAACGGAGCTTCGGGCTCTTCTTCTGGTGCAACACACGTTATGGCTGGAACGAAGAAGAAGAGACATCGAATTCCAAAACAGGAGAAGGATAAAGACCAACAGGTATGGGGGGGGTGCTCATTGCGAAAAATATAGAGGGATTGCCGTACACTTAAAAAAAGATTAAAAATAAATAAAATAAAAGTATTATTCCTTTTTATAAAAAATATTTCCATCCACATGGGGAAATCATGTCTGGTCCCTGTCAAAGATCCCTGTGCAGATTGAAATGTGCATTCCCTTTTTGAGAAGTACATATAAACCTGTCACAGGGTCGTTGCGGATTGTTTGATTGTTTATTGCATCCCTACACATTTTGAATTTGCGAGGTTAATGTGGAAAAATATGCCAGGCTTTACACATCCGGAAAAGCCTTAAAATGTTAATGCATTTATTATTTAATTTTTTGCCTTGTTCTTAATATGGGAGGTATAAGCTAAAATGCTATTTTGGAGAGAAAGTTTGTTGCACTCTTTTTGAAGAGAAATCAACCAGAGGCAAGGCACAGCAACTAATATTCTGATAATTTATTTCATTCTAGCTGTCATGTCTGAAACACGTCATAATACTACTACTACTACTACTAGTACTACTTATAATAATAATAATAATAATAATCTTAATGATAATAGATGATCAGTAGAAAATTGAGAGTTTGTTTTTACCTTTTTAATTTTTTATTTTATTTATGTTTTTATTTTTTATATATAACTGGACTTTAACAGAGTTTTCAATCCCCCTTACAGACTGAACCAGGAATGCAGATTCTGGCTGAATCCCAATTTGGAGACTTGCCAAGTCCAACTTCCCTGTCTCACTGACAAGGAGCCCTGAAAGTCTCTCTCAAGGAGCCTGTTATCTATTGACCTGAGCTTAATAGATAAGAGGCTGCGCATTCACCAAGGCTTTGATGATATCTTCTTGTACTTGACCAGTGTGTAACTATGTTGATGGAATTTTTGTGTATTAATATTTGTCTGCAAAACTTGATGACTGCACAAATTTATGTCCTCTGGAAAATGCATGAGTAAACTGTGTATGATGATGAAGAACCTGTTTGGTCAGAATTTAACAGCTCGAATGATGTTACCTTTATGTGATAATTATGAAATCCTTGGGTTGCGTTATGCACGACATCATTCCTGCTTCCACTCTTTTAACTTTTTATATTTTAATTGGCGTATCAGATAAACAGACATTTTATTTGATACTAGTGGAATTGCACCCACCTCATCACCCTGACGTGTTTTGTAATTTTAAGTTTAATTTTTCTTAAAGTGAGCTATTTCAGTTCATTATGTCATAGACTTTTAATTATTTTTCCTGGTGCAAATTTTATCAGTGCGCACCAACCGCAGCAGTGAACGCTTTTACAGCAGTGACAATGTTGTTATGCCTCCCTAATGAGTCGTTTCAGGTTTTATATCACTGTATAGTTGAATATATGCTTTTCCTTAATTGATTAGAATACAATGACAGTCCGTGTTGTCATGCAGCATGTGTAACGTGCGATATTTTCAACCACATTTTTCACTATTATTCAGGGTGGTGCAGCAGCCCACATCAAAACAATAGGCTATAATAATTAGTCATAAGAAATGCAATATGCTATAAACCTAAAATTCTACAAA
Organism: Zeus faber; assembly: GCF_960531495.2. Taxonomy (NCBI): domain Eukaryota; kingdom Metazoa; phylum Chordata; class Actinopteri; order Zeiformes; family Zeidae; genus Zeus; species Zeus faber. The sequence continues at coordinate 13,853,409 of NC_137195.1, forward strand.
AAACAATTACAAAAAAAAAGTAGCAGCATAAATGTTTTTTACATGGAGATTAGAACGACGAGAATAGAGTAATTTATAGAGTCAAAATTTAAATAAGGTTTGTCAGTCACAATCCATAAAACTCGCCGAACCAATAGGAGAGCGGTATTAAACCGGATGTTTCCCCGAAGAGACGTCCACGTTCCGACGAATCACAGCTTGTAAATCCCCATTTTGGGGCGGGGCCTAAATCCGGAGGCGGGGCTTCGACAACGTCCATTTTTTTTTTTTAGCTAGAGTGTACAGCGAGATTGTCGAAAAGAAAACAAATTCTGGAAGTGAAGAAGACGTGTGGAAAATAGTTTGGGCTGTACTTGAAAAAAAAAAAAAAGACAATCGAAAACCCAGACCCTAGGTAAATGCTCAAAAAAGTGTGCATCTAGATGGTCGGGTTGACCCAGTTTCCCTTTTTCCTAAAATTGGCTGGCTAGCTAGCTAAGCTGCTAGCTAGGATTTAATGCAGTTGCTAGCTTGTTAGCCACATTAGCTAGCGACATTGCGATTGGCAGCGATGCTGATGTATGGTGTATATATATAATACCTTACACAATGCAACTGACACAATCAAAGGGCAATACCGTGTCCAGAGTTATAGATGCATGAATGTGAAATTATTCCACGTGTGCGGGTTTTTTTTATGAATTTCCTGAGAAGGGCCCACTACTCACCGAGCGTAGTGGGCTGGCTAAAGTGGGCATCGCTAGCCTGGTAACATAGTAGTAGCCTAGGTGGTGAGGGTTAACTGACAAGTATGTCAGTCGTGTCGTTAACCAAATGTCATAACATTCAATTGCAATTAAATGTCACGTAAGAGTGACTGCGTGATGTGGGTTCATATTGTATTGCACAGCCTGCACAGTTGTCTTTTAGGTTTACTGTATATTGCAATTTTAGGTGTATTGTACATTTTTACTTTGAGTTGAACTGTAGGTTGTTTCCCCCATTGCATAATTAAAGCATCACATTACATCTACAGTATTTATCCACCTCTAGAGGTGAAGCATCTGCTTCACACTGTGACTGAGCAGCTGTGATGGCTGTGGCCACAGATCCATGCTCTGGTTGTGTTCAGATTCCCTGTTCTCTGTATTGTTCAGTTCTCTATGTTCTCCGCAGCTAAAGCGGTGACAGACGGAATGTGGACAGTGTCGTAGTCGAAAGCCATGGCTGACAAGAGAAAACTTCAAGGTAAGGTCATGGATGTCCCATGGGATCCTCGCATCTTCACAGACATTCAGTACATTCTCCTGGCCAAAACTTTTATTTGCACTTGTGTCTTTCCATGCATTCATTGAGAGGCATATGTTTCATCTTTACAGGTGAAATTGATAGATGTTTGAAAAAAGTATCTGAAGGTGTAGAGCAGTTTGAAGATATTTGGCAAAAGGTGAGAAGATATTATCCAATCGATCCATTTGTTTCCACGTCTGAAAAGATTAATTCTGTGTCTAACCCTGTGTCGTTTAATTGTGTGTTTGTGTGTGTGTGACAGCTTCACAATGCGGCTAATGCTAACCAGAAGGAAAAATATGAGGCAGACCTCAAAAAAGAGATAAAAAAATTACAAGTAAGATTAATTGCATTGGTTTTCCTTACCGCAATTAGGTTATTTGCACTTCTGAACAATTAAATCGAATTGACTGTTCACTCTATCCGCTACCCAGCGACTGAGAGACCAGATAAAAACATGGGTGGCCTCAAATGAGATCAAAGACAAAAGGCAGCTTGTCGAAAACCGCAAACTCATAGAGACGGTAATTGTCTTCATTATTTGTAATTATTTTGTGGAATCACACATTAGAACAAAGGAATACGGACACGATAACAATTTGGTAACTAAGCACTATGTGGCTCTTTCTCTCCCCAGCAAATGGAGCGCTTTAAGGTGGTGGAACGAGAAACAAAAACAAAAGCCTACTCGAAAGAAGGCTTGGGGCTTGCCCAGAAAATAGATCCAGCTCAGAGGGAAAAGGAGGAAACGGGACAGTGGCTAACGGTAAGATTCTGTTGTCCCCCCCCCCCCATTTTCATGAAAGGGATTTGATGATTTAAAAAAAACAAAAACTTTTGAAATATTATTACAATGTTATCAGTTATCAGTCCCTTGCAATATTAGTATTTTTCTCAATACCGTTCCATACGGAGCACAAAGTCGATCACTTATGCTGCACCAGCCTCATCGCCTGGACTGCAGTGCAATCCCAGGAGACCATGCTCTCTAAAACCATCAATGGGGAATTCTTTGACTTTCTGTTTTGGTGACAACCTGGACAGTTTTAAGTCTGTTCTTAAAGTATTTAGTGAACTCTACTTATATAGACTTTTTGAGGTACAAAGGGTGATTCATATTGTGTACAAATATTCACTCTTAAAGAAAGCACTTATTTTATCTTTTAACCAAATCCATATTTTTCCATCATTGGGAGTCAACCTGAGTGGATTTTTTAAATTAATCCAGTATTGAGAGAATAGCTTCAGCCGACTGCCACACACAAAGCTGCAAAGCGTAGTACAATGGGGCGATCACGTGGTTGCGATTGCCCCATTGTACTGTGTGTGACTCCACCAGTGATTGTAAAATAAGGCTCAATTAAAAAAAAAAAAAAAAGATCCAGACCTCTTCCTTGAAGATGAGAACAGCTCACTAAGCCTGTGAACGGCATCTCTCAATGAGCGTGTCATGCTGTCGGACACAGCGGACCAAACGCTTTCAGGGTTTCAGCCCGTGCGCCAAGTCCATGAAAGAGAGCAAATGTTATTTCGGCAAGTTGAGAAGAGTGTTGTCATTTTGTTCTCTTGTATTCACATTTTACAACCTCTGACCTTGCCCCGTAGAATACGATAGACACTCTAAATATGCAGGTGGACCAGTTTGAGAGCGAGGTGGAATCCCTCTCAGTTCAGACGAGAAAGAAGAAGGGTGATAAAGAGGCAAGTGTTGCTCTTTGTCTTTTTCTTTGCAAATTGTATTTTCCAAACCTTAAAATCATCAGTCCACGAATTGGTTTTGTCTTTTTAAAGTGCGCCCGGCAATGGTTCCCAAATCACATCTTCTCTCCATTTCGTTAGAAGCAGGATCGCATTGAGGAGCTGAAGCGGTTGATTGAGAGGCATAGATTCCACATCCGCATGCTGGAGACCATCCTGCGCATGCTGGACAACGACTCTGTACAAGTGGACTCCATCCAAAAGATCAAGGATGATGTAGAGTACTACATCGACTCCTCTCAGGATCCGGACTTCGAGGAGAATGAGTTCCTATATGATGACCTAGACCTGGAAGACATCCGTGAGTATAATGCTACACCACGTAGAGTGACTGTTCATATGTGTTGGTGTTGGACTGAACTGGAGGTTGTTTTAGCTAGGATTGGGCGATCGTGCAAAATTCTAATGGATTGACAAATTTTATCGGGAAGGGGGTGTGTGTAATGTGATGTAATGTGGGAAATGCAGTCTCCCTTGTACAGAATTGAAGAATTTATTATTTACAAGCAAAGTATTTAGACAACAACATCCAGTTTTTACTCAATTAAGTCCCATAGAAATGGACAGAAACGGGGAGAGGTTTTTTTTGGAACAGGGTGGAACGGGACAGTCCCTTAACTCAGTTGTGTTTAAAAATAAATAAAAACTGTTTCATTCATTTAAGAAACAAACAAAAAAATTGATCTTTAAAAAAAAAAACAGGTAGGAGAAATAAAAAAAAACCTCTAGAATTCATTGAGTTAGGTTTACGTTTTTTCATTTTCCACACAAGTAAAAAAACTAAGGAAATAAAATTAATCAAAATCTTCATGAGCTTATCGATTGACCATTTCATCGTAAATATGCTCAAGCCTAGTTTCAATGCATATTGCGATGTGCAATAGCGGCATTGAAAACAACTGGTACAAAAGAGTTGCTTAGTTATGCATGCTCTACAGTGAAACATGCAAGTGCAAAATATTGTTTTAGATTGGAGTATTGTATTGGAGTTCTTGCAAGCATTTAATGGCTGTATTCAGACCAGATAAGAATTTCTTCTTTTGAGCTTCTTCTGAAATTATTCTAGTATTTGAGGTCACTGCAAAGTAAATGAAATGAAAGATGAAACTTTGCTGCATGATAGTTATTTCAATGCAAAGCGAGAACCATTTGGTCACCCTGGCCTCACGCCCCCTAGTACCGATGAGTTTATTCCTTACACAATCTAACCAATAGGTTGTCCAGGGCCAGCTCTTCCTATAGGTGAGCTAAGCGGCCACCTAGCACACCGTCCCGGGGAGAGGCAGGGGCGCAGTGAGAGGTAGCAATCGGGGCACAGTTTGTGTACCTGTCTCCCTCTCCGACAGTACCGACAATGCACGCGCCAGAACAGTGTGTTTTTTTTTTTTTCTTGTTTTGTTTTTTTACGTCTTCTAATGGAACAAAACCATGCGTAATGGGGACACTTTCTCCGTGCACCCCGATTGTTTTCACCCTCCACGCTGCCCCCCAGTGAGACCCGGTGCTCCAGCCCGGGCCACAGTGCACAGCGTGGGCTGCTAGCAGAGCCCATTGAGTCCGGACGGAGCCTCTTCCAGAACACTGCGTCTGTTTTTACATTTTTTTTTTTTAATTTTTAATCTTTTTTTTTAAACTTTTTTTAATGTAATATGCATAAAGCTGTCCCTGAGCACACAGAGCAGCGCTTGGGTGTAAGTGGATGTATGCGTGCAACCTCTTTATAAAAAATTATACATTTCTGCTGAAACACTGCATATTTTTCAAATGTAAATTCTCAGACTTGGTTACAATTACAAGGCTTGACGTTAAATCAATGAGTCAATATTCTGCTGTGATTGAAGGTTTTTCTTTTTAAAATTCAATAGTTAAATAAACATTTATTATTCATATAATTTCATCTCATTTCATCATAACACCTGGCCTACAGGAAAGAGCCGTTTATATGTTGACTGTATCCAATGTTGTGTTGTTCATACTATAGAATGATTTATTGCTTTTGTTAAGTGTATAATACAGAAGTTAAGGAACTTAAAAATATTTTTTTTATACTAAATCCCAATCAGGATATTGGTCTAAAAAAATTGCTATTAGATCATTTCCCCTAATTGTTCAGCCCTAATCCTTAGGGAGCTAATTTTACTTCTGCCTTACAATAATAAAAAAATAAAAATTACACCACATATTTCCGCCAATAAACTTTTTTTACCCACCACTTTTGCCTGGTGGAGCAGTGCAGCAGTGATAAGTTTTGTGGGTGAAAGGAGGCTACGCCTCATGAGACAGGTTCCCAATACTACAGGTCCTACCACTGATGCATTGAGTTTCTACCTCGTAAAACCTGTGGCACTATAGAGCAATTCAAAAAGTCATAACACTCAAGTGGCTTAATACCGTTCTGTCTTGGCTCTGTTTCCTGTCCTTCTTTGCTCGTCTTTAGCTGCAGCACTTGTTGCCACTTCTCCATCGGGCCAAGGCAACATAGAAGATGAGATGTTCCTGCACTCCAGCAGCACTCCCACGTCGACCACCTCCTCATCACCCATACCTCCGTCCCCGGCCACTTGCACTGCCGTAAGTTCATATAGGTGTCATCCAGTCGTCGTTTTTTTGTTTGTTTTTTTGTTTTTAGTTTTTTTTTTTAGGATTTAAAATATTTCTGTGAGAGGTTAAAGGGTTGTTGCAATTTCAAACAATCCATTAAGTTTTTTTTTTAATCAGTATTATATAGTTAACCCACATTGAAGTCCTGTTTATTGTGCCATAATTCACTTATTGACTTGACAACAAAAAAAGTTTGAAAAGTTGATACACCGAGGTATCTTGTCTCCTACTATAGGAGAATTCGGAGGACGATAAGAAAAGGGGACGGTCGACAGACAGTGAAGTTAGTCAGGTAAGAGGTTCTCACCTTGGCTGTGTCAGTAGATGCAGTTCATTGTAGTGTTCTTCACTTTCGGTCGAATAGAGTGGTTGTGAAAATAAGCAATCTTAGACATTTGCTCTGGTGGACCAAGGTTTGAGACTACTAATGCCAACTTTTTGTCTACAATATCTTCTTTCATGGGCCTCCTTCCTAGGCTTTGGTTGTTTGCATAATTTAAGTCTGCTTCTCATATGAGTTTTTCCCTCTTTGTTAACCCTTTAAATGTTTCTTAAATGTCCTTCTTTGGTGCCTTGTCATTTTCAGTCACCTGTGAAGAACGGCACCCCTTCCTTGTTATCTTCCTTCTCTTCCTCGACAACCTCTGGCTCCTCCTCGTCCTCCTCGCTGGTGTCCATGGCGAGTGTTGTCGGTGGCATTCCTGTAGTGCCCACGAGCAACAGCCTCATAGGAAGCTTCAGCAGCGCCGTGCAGCAGCATCAGCATCAACCTTCACAACAGTCGCAGCAATCACAGTCACCAAATCAGCAGCAGCATCAGCCACAGCCCACGCAAACAAAACCCTCTGTCCCTTCAAACAATACCCCCAGCCCGCCCAGCCACCCGCTCCTCACAGGCTCTACTGCCCCCTCTCTCCCCACCCCCAGCATCCCTATTTCCGTGGCTCCCATCTCCCAGCCCCAGCCCTCATCTGGGTCCACCCCAGCGTCCAGTTTGGGACTCGGGTTGGGACTGGGTTTAAGCAAAGGCAGCATAACAGGGGCCAGTGGTGCCAACCAAATGCCTGGTTTAGGCCTGAGTGGCATGCCTAGCCCTTTAAACACAATGGCAGGCCTCATTTCAGGGTCCACCCCTACCCCCTATGCTCAGGCGGCGTCGGGAGGCTTGGGCTTGAGTAGCATGACCCAGTCAAGTGTTTCAGTAGAGAGCAGCACTTCCATCCCAACGTCTGGCTCCAGTGGAGTCACCACCAACGGTGCTGGGACGGGACTTGGATTGCTTGGTTCTAGCCCTGCCCACAACCCTCTCGCTGGGGGGATCCTCGGTCTGGTCCCTGGGCAAAATGTGACCACTGGGGCCTCCCAGGTACCGCCTAGTCCAGTAAGTGCTGCCCCTGGAGGGGTAGTCGGCTTGATGGGAGGCAACGGAGGCAACATCAGTGTTGCTGGAGGCGTGGGGGTGAACGCAGCACCTGCCAGACCTCCTAGTGGACTCAAGCAAAATGGAAGCACAAGTATGTACTATGTCATTATTAACCCTTTCTGCATGTCTGAAATGTACAACTCAAAAATTACATGAGTGGATCTTCCTGTCCCCCACTTAGGTTACAGTGCTGTAGTGGCGGAGAGTTCCACAGAATCTGCTTTAAGCACACCAAGCCAATCACAAAGCAGCCAGCCCTCATCTCTTACCTCTTCAGCCAGTCAACCGTGAGTTATTTATGGTCCAGTTCGTGCAAGACCGTTGTCGATTTATGATCAAGGTTTATTTTTTTATTTTTTTTTATTTTTTTGAGTTTTCACACTTGCTCTTTGCTGCTCTCCTCCACCCGCCACAGGATGGACAACGGTCCGAGCCTAATCAGTTCCATAACCCTGCCCCCCAGCTCTCCGTCCCCCTCCTTTTCGGACAGCACACCTGGGGGAGGGAGTCTCCTGAACGGACCCCACTCCTACACACAGGCACCTGAGGGCCTCAAGGTGAGGGGGTGTAGGCAAAGATGAGTGCATGGCGCGAGGCTAGTTAAGATAAACAGACACATGCTTTAGCATCAAAAGTAATTTTGATTTCCTAAAAGCCGGTTAATTGTTGGCCTTGTAAAGGTTGGCCTTAATTATTTTAAAAATCTCATCCAATAAATTTCCCATTTGTGTGTATTTTAGTGTTTTTAGGCACTTTCTACATAAACCACCTTAAAATGTCTAATCTACACACCGATTTATGGTATATTTATCCAAAATACATTTGTTGAAACTAGACCTCTGCTGCTGGAAGACTGCAGCTTTTAGTTGTTGGATAGTTGACTAGAACCCCCACAGCAGCCACTTATCGTCTTCTCTTCGGCCTCTTAAGCAAAACTCAAGATGACACTCAAGGCCTTTTGAATCCTACCATGCGCCACCCGCCGCCCTAGAATAGCACTACAAGCAATCACTGTTTCTCTTTTCTTTTCATAATGAGCAAGCAGCTTCTTTGCTTTGTCTGTTTTGAAAAAAGAAAATAAAAACACAAATGCCCCCAATTTCTTTGCTGGTACATTGTTGATGAGTGTTGACATGCTGAGCTCTAATGCTGTTAACGTTAGAATAACTTGTAAAGGGCCTTCATCCCATAGCTCCCCACAGACCACCTTCAGATATTGATGGAGTCCCGGGTGACAGCGCTGGCAGGAGAGCCGCCAGGGGCCATGGCTACAGCCACTAACACACGAAAACGAAAGCAGTGTCAGGTAGAGACGCAGACACATGCATACCTGCACGCATGAGATCATATCAGCACATGCACATAGAAGAACAAAGACATCTTACCATCTTACCATCAAACATGTACAGACAGAAACTCACATTGTCATCTCACTACATACATTATGTTTGCTTGTATGTACATGTACACGACAAACATCTTGTATCTTGAACATACACACTCACTACTCATTTACTACACAAACATCACAACAGCAGTGTTGGGAACTGAAAAGGAGTGTCTTTGTTTGTACACATCACATTAGTTAGTTAATACTATTTCCTTGAGGCTGCCATCGCTTGTTGTGTCCCCATTATTTGATGTAGTGCATTCCTCTGGTTAGCCGTGGGGGTTCTAGTTGTAGGGGAAAGGACTTTTGCTTCTCTTGTTGTTATATTGATTTAAATTATTATTCAATTTAAAAATGATTCATTTTCTGTCTACCTCCCACTGACGCCCTCCACCGCCTCCTCTTCTAGTTTTTATTGGTTTCCTTTGTTTTCAGACTTTGTCTTACATTTTTCTCTTTCATTCCTCTTTCTATTTTGCTGCCTCTCCAGGCTCCTGAGCCTCTCAGTTCTCTGAAGGCGATGGCTGAGAGGGCAGCGCTGGGATCAGGCCTCGATGGAGAAATCCCCAACCTGCACCTCACTGACAGAGGTCAGCATGGTCAGCCCTCACTCCTTGCTAACCTTGAGCAAGGTTAGCCACGAGCAGTGCACATAGTCAGAGTTCTGCCGACGCACTGCAGCTCAGATGTTTAGCTGTTAATTATTGAATTCTAAATGTTGTGCATTCAATATTCAAAATAGCTGTATTATTTGTTATAAAAAATGGCGGGAAGAAAAGTAAACGCCACACACTAGTTAATTCAAACGTTTAATAGGCGACACGAAGTGAAATCATGGTGGTAATGTCGAGGTGAGTTGAGCGCTAATCCCGGTTTTCTCTTTCGCCAACAGATATTTTCTCTGGTTCGTCTGCAGCTCCCGGCACCCCTGCCGTCTCCCAGCCTTCCCTGTCGGAAGTCATCATACCGCCCTCGTTGGGGGTGTGTCCGCTAGGTCCCACGCCCCTCTCTAAAGACCAGCTCTACCAGCAGGCCATGCAGGAGTCTGCATGGACACACATGCCCCATCCCTCCGACTCTGAGAGGATTAGGTAATTTTTGTTGTTGTTGTTGGTGGTTCAATCGGGTGAAGTCTCGTTCCAGAACGTGTACGAATTGGCTCTGGCCCTGACGGCATCAATACAGTTTTGCAAATACATATAAAAACAAACCATTCAAAAAAACACGCAGCAAAACTCAGACGTAGACGTAGAGGCAGAGGAAACCGAAAAAGAGAGCCGAGGGAATTCAAATTGAGCCTCCAAGCTTTTCACTACATCTTTGAATCAAATCAAATCAGTTACATTTTACTTGCATGGGAATGAAAGAAAATTGAGAGTTCATTTTTCCCATTCGATGCATATTAATTGGGGGAAAAGGGAGGGCCAAGAATTGAAACTTGAAGCGGCTTGGTCCTGACGATAGCTGAGTCAGTTATTCCACTAATATGTTTGGGGGAAAAAAAAGTCACTTGCTGGGAGAGTCATTTCTGCACTGACACCTCAATGCATCATTCAAAGTCCATGTTTCTTCTTTTGCAGTGTATTAAACGTGAACATGGTCGACATGTGAACCCAGCATGAAAGACAAAACGCTTATTTCCCTTTCCGCTTCCTTCGGGTGAGGTGAACTTTACACAAATGTTTGTGTCATCTGCAGGCAGTACCTGATGAGGAATCCGTGCCCCACCCTGCCCTACCACCACCAGATCCCACCTCACCACTCTGACTCCATCGAGTTCTACCAGAGGCTCTCCACAGAAACTCTCTTTTTCATCTTTTACTATTTAGAGGTAGCGGCACGTTCACTTTCTCACTCTGGTCTTATTCATCCGATATTAGCATTTCTCAGTCCTCGGGTTGAAACTGCGTGTGCGATTTCACTCTTCCCCGCAGGGCACTAAGGCTCAGTATCTGTCGGCGAAGGCGCTCAAGAAGCAGTCGTGGAGGTTCCACACCAAGTACATGATGTGGTTCCAGAGGCACGAGGAGCCCAAGACCATCACGGATGAGTTTGAACAGGTGCGTCTCCGTCACAGTCACTTTACATTTCACTGCTTCGGCCGCAGACGTTGGTTGTCCTTGTTAAAACATACACGGCGGAGCTCTTAGTGTGTTGGAGATCCCTCCAAAACCACAACTTTCATTATTGGAATGGAACTTAGGATGCGGTGTACAACTAGTGGTTGTGGGAAGTTGCTCGTCGTGTGATGTTGAGTTTTGTTTCTGCTCCTTGTTGAACCTGGCTTGATGCCAGCGGTGCCAGCTCTTTTTACATAGTTTCTTCAATATAAACTATTTCACTACATTCCCAACACGGATTACTACGCTCATTAGGACGTGGACCAACATGGTCGCGGACACATTGCGTCGTTTGTTGCCGTCACTGGTTTTTTTCTTCAAGATTTCCTGGTGCTGATTCCAGCTCCGCTGCTCTGCAAACACAAACCATAAACAAGGACAAGAGGTTTTATTGATTGAATTAAATGTATTTTATCATTCTAGTAACAAAAACTGTAATTTGTATTTGGAAATTCATCGCCACGCAAAATATCGTGATGCTGCACTGGAACGTGCACGGTGATCAGCCCGTCAGATTACAAGTGTAGTGGAGTCGGAGCGGAAGGCAGCGGGTGCAGGCTTTTTAAGCTGAGCCTTTCCCATCTCCCCATGACTCAAATCTGTTATGTAATAATGGGTCCGGGTACATTTGACTTTATTGAAATGGTCCGTTCCAATCGGATCTAGGTAGGAATATCCACGCCCAATAAGGTTCAGATTTTGGGACCCGTGAAGCACTCAAGCTGCTGTGCTCGGTGTTTGAGAACCAGACAGTTTGGTGACAAACCAGCCATTTTTCCACCGCGACACACTGTCCCGTTGTCTTGACTAACGCCAGTGTTCCCTCTCACTCTGTTCTCCCACCAGGGCACTTACATTTACTTTGACTATGAGAAATGGGGCCAGAGAAAGAAGGAGGGGTTCACCTTTGAGTACAGGTACCTGGAAGACCGAGACCTGCAGTGACGGACGGCGGGACCCAGAAAGATGGAGAGAGAGAAAACGTGCTGCTGTTGACATTCCGAGACTGAACTCCATACTGTGGATAGAGATTGTGATGTGTAGTAGAAGCCCTCTCCTATAATGGAGACTGGTGTCTGTATAGGCTGCATCTTCCATGAGGCCCTGCCCCCGACTTTAGTGTACGACTTGTGACCGGCGCCCCGGGGGGTTCGGTCAGAGGCGGTGCACTCCGCGGGGGTGAAGGGCGTCATTAGAGATCGGCGTCTGTGCCTGTCTGTGTGCACACCCAGTATGTGGCATTAGGAAAGCCTACCCCATGCATGTTTCTCATGGTATCTTTTATTTTACTCCCCACATCCCCCCCCCCTCCATTTCATCAAGATTCTCTGTACCACCTGCCCAACATGAGCCTGGAAGCCTATGACCTGGCACAAAACAAGTATTGGATTGGATTGAGTAAAATTCCCTCCTTGTATTTACCACGATTTGGTGGATTAGAATGGGGAAAGTACAACAGACATTTAGACACGGTGTGAAGGAACAGCTTCTTTTAAGACCCTATGATGCCTGTTGAATAGTGTCACTATTAGAGATAGTGAGCGATTATCAATAATTTTATTGATATTGTCTTGGTCGATTAAACACTGATTGAGAATGACCACAGGGCCTCTCCCTGTGACAGGGAAAGAGTCCTTATTGGACATGGATTAAATTGCTATGCAATTGAACTGGTCTCTGACTCCCTTTCTCTTCACAAATGTTTTTTTTCCTTTATTTTTTTTTTAAGTTTACCTGTAAAAGAAAATGCATCTTTATGGGGCATTCATGTTTGTGAAAAATAAACCTGTTCTACCTTTAATAATCTTTTATCTGCCTAATGATATACCAATTCAATAGAGGAATCCTCCATCACGTCGAAAACAGACAGTGGGACAAGCGTTCTCTGCTTAGTGAATGTAACTGTCCACTCTTGTAACAACCATATCACCTCATTCCCTGTGACAAAACACATACATGGCGATTGATGTAAGAAATTAAAATTTGGAATACATTTTTTTTTTCCCATTTTATATATTTTTTTGTTCCCTCATAACCCTAAATGTACTAGTTTAAAATAAATGAAATGTATTTTTTTGCTGTAGATCCAGCACTTGACATCAAGTTTTCTTTGCAGGTGGGCAAAAAAAAAAAAGATGTGAAAATGGAGCTAAGTAATGAAAGTTTTGCCTTTTATAGATTCTATTTTTGGGGCTTTTAAGAAATGGAAGGTCTGATAAAATTGTTAAAATGTGAATTTCAAGATGTTTGCAATTTTTTCTCATATTTACAAGTCAAGGTTCTGCATGGGAGATGTCATAATATGGGGTTACAAACAGGATTGTAAAATTTCAATAAATACTTTTCAGAAATTCATTGCACTGTGTATTGTAATTTCTCTACTTACCTCTAGATTGAGACCATCTGCAGTTTGCAGCCGATCCGCAGCGTCTGGCTTCATGGTGCGTTCAAAAAGCTGGGATTTTTCATGAACGTACTGGGTCTCGAGACAATTGTTGCATGGCTGAACTCCAATGGGAACACGTGGTTTGTGTTATTGTATTGATATTGAACGGCATTCCAAACCTTCTTTCAGATTTGGGAAAACAGGGAAGGGGGAATTCACTTTTTCCACGCTGACCACTTAAGATCAGGTCTAGATCAGAAACCCCTGTACACAGAGTAGTCAAGCCTGGACTAGATTAGAATAAGAAGCCTAAACAGAATTGAATCCGTTAAATGATTGTGTCATACCATAGGATGCTTATAACAAATGTATTTTCAGAAATGTATCCAAAACCTTGGATGACGGGAAAATCTAATCATGGATAAACAGTTTAAAAAACATTGAACCATGAGAAAAAAATAATAATAATAAAAAAAAAAGATCATCTTTGTGTTTAATCTGAAAAGGTCAAAGTTCAACATCTTAACTTCCTCTGGTGTAATGTTCAATGAACAAAGCATAGGAAAGTATCAAACTGTAACTGTATAAACCTGCTATATCTGTTAATGAACAAGCATACACCTGACCCCTCACCCCAGCAGGTCACCACGCCACATGGACACGCTCAATGCTCAGACATTGGTTGTGCGGCTGCCGGTCATATCTGGAGCGCTTGGCACACCTGTGAGATGGTTCTGGTTCCAAACTCAAGCACCATATTTGATCACCGCTGCGAAAGACGCAGCCAGGGGCAGTCTTAGCCATTTGGAGGCTGGAGGCAGGACCGATGTGAGGCCTTACTCCGACCAAGCACGGATAGTCGACAAAAACTGTTAGGAACGGCTCACAGTTTGAACCGAGACTCCAATCCAGAGGGAAAAGATCCGAGGGTCACGAGCCCCAAACAGAGGCCGTGACACCCGAACCGTGAGCCGCCGATGGGATCTCCACACTGGACAGAACGTTTTTTTTAATCTCTTTGTTTTAGAAATTGCATTGATCCCGTTAGTACTCCTGCATGTAAATACAAATGAATTCATTTTAATAGAAAACAGTACTTTGTTTGTGATCCAGCTACCAGGGAAGAGAGGGAATCTAATCGCCAAACATCCAGGGGAGCTTTCTGGGGCTGCGATTACAGCACCATCATGTGACAGGGAACTTTGCACTGGAACTCACTTAGAAAATACAATTTATACAAATTTCTTTTTTTTGCGTTTCTTCATTGTATTTCTACATTTATACATGTTATTGGTCTGTTTGGAGAAAAAGTGAAAACCAATTGTTTTTTCCCATAAAATAAGGGTTTCACAAGTCACAAATAGGCTTTAAATGCCGTTCATGTTCTTACTATAACCTAATCCAGTTTGACTACTGTAAATACAGTAGTTTTTTACCTTGATCTGGTCTTAAGTGGTCAGTATGGAAAGAACACAGCAACAAAACAAAATCTTTTTTGCTGTTTTCACAAATAAAATAAACTTTCACAAATCTGGAAGTTCAGCCATGCAACAGTTACGTCTGTCAAGACACAGTACGTCAGTGAAAAATCCCAGGTTCCCGAACGCACCGTGAGGTCGGTCGCTGCGGATCGGCTCAGTAACTCGTGGGGAGGATGCGATGTAAACTCTTGTAAAACATGACATCGTGAAAACTGCTGTAACACGGCTCTGTGGGAATGCTCCGCCAGTTATTAATGAACAATGACCGCTGATCTGTTAATATCCGTTGTCAGCCGCCTGGTGTCAGACCCCTCGTCACTCCGCCGACGCGCCACCTAGTGGCGTTACATACAAACTACAGCGGAGACTTGGGACGAACCACCGCGTCTCATTCACCAGCAACACAACAGAACAGCAAGTTATTCATGTGTCGGCTGTGGAATGTTTGCCTCGGCGTAAACTCTTAAACGAGGTCATTTAAAAAAAAAATTTAAAATTAAAAAATCAAGATACTGTGTGATCATATTTATTTGGTAGGTAGTCATGCAGTAAGCAGGACAATTTGTGTCAGGGTCCTCTGATCACCTTGTTGAGGGTTATTTTGCAATAACTGCACAATGTCCTTGCCTTAACAGACACTGTAGGAGACTAAATCCATCTGACTGTTCATGTGGACACCATCTATCGTAAAGCCAGATGGTAGTATAGATCTATAGTGAGATGGTACTATGAGATGGACATACAGATCCATAGAGTAAAGATGGTATCCAGGGGTATGGTACATACCAGAGCAGTGGATCTTCAACCCCATATGAATTATGCTAAATAAAAAGTTTATGTGGAATGGATTTTCCTCACAATAGATACGAGTGAACACAAAAGAAAATAAACCATGTCCGCATTTTTTATTTAAAATTAATAAAGAAAAAAAAAAAGAAAAACAACACACCTCAATGTAAAAACAAAACAAAGAAGGGGAGATTAAGAAAATCACAACGTCAAAGAAACATGCTGCTTATATATCATTCCATCTTCCCTTCCTTCTTCACTTTGAGAAACTCTGCCATGTTGGAAAAGTATTTCTGGTTGGCCTCAGCCACCTTTTTCTCTGCAGCTTGCGGGTTCACGATCTCCAACCCCTGCAGGAGACAAAAGTGTTGTTTTAAAAACTAAGGGGAATTAGACACTGTGCAGAGTTCTTTAATACCCCTTTTCCACTGGAGCAAAAACCCAACAACATCTGTCTTTGACTCTTGAGTGGCAAAGGTTACAATCAGCATTCAGTCCCGGGACAAATGACTGCAATAGTCACCCGGGTTTTCTGGCACGCATTGGATGTTTGAAAATGTTTGGGGGAAAAAAAATTTGCACGTGCCAGAAATAAAAAGGCGACGGCGCCGCCAAACTATCTTTTTGTGTCGTGACTGCTCCCAGGGTGCGGAGCTGTGCTCCAGAGGTCGGACGGACAGACTAGAGCTCACTTCTGTTGCCCACGACAGCTGCTACGTCATCTGTGCCAAGTCATTCCCTGCGCGTGTGTCTGGAGACTTCAAGTGTATATTACAAAAAAATATATAGTAACAACAATATTTAAAAAATATATTAGGAAACCCCCCCCGCCAAAAAAAGAAAATAATAAAAATAAAAGTCAAACTGGAAACATGACACTCGGACAGTCGTGCATTTTCCGGCGTGTTCCTGGCGTGGAAAACCACACACCAGAAAAATAAAAATAGGAGGTCAATTGCCTATTTTTAGCGGGTTTACCCACGTTTGAAAAAAAAAAAAAAAAACTCTGCATAAAAGGCGCTAATATTGGTGTAAAAACGGTATAAGAGGAGGTGACGTTCATACCTGGAGAGGAGTGAAGGCGACGCTGGAGCTTGTTCCCGATGCACGCTCTTTGACCGTCGACTTTCCTCCGTACGTCATGCTCTGCTTCTGCAAAGTCCTCTGCAGGGCACAAGAAATTGCATTTACATCACCAAAAGAAAAAAATAAAATAAAATAGAATGTCTGTTTTTTTCAATTCTCTCCTCATTCATTGGTGTTTTTTTTTTTTTTATTTTATTTTTTTAAATCTCATATTTTGTGGCGATCTATGTAGCTCCAGAGGTAGTATAAACCATGTGGTTTACCTGGAGGGACTTGGAGATCCTGGCCTTGGTCGCCTCATTGACCTGAGCCTGTCGAACACGCCCGCTGCCGCTCTTCCCCAGCTGACCCAGGCTGAAGCCCAGGTCCTCCTGGTACGCGTCATCCTCGATCTGCAACACACATCACAATGCAATCTCTTTATTGCCATTGTAGAAGCAACGAAATGTGTCCTCTGCATTGGACCCATCCTACCCATCGGTGCCACTGACCGAGCGCTGCACCCACAGTGCAGCGCTCGGTCAGTGGCACCGACAGGAGTAGAAACCACTAACAAACACATCTTTTGATGGTGGGAGGAACCCAGAGGAAAGCCACACAAACACAGGGAGAACATGCAAACTCCTCCTATGGAATCCGAATTGGCAGAAACCTTCAGATTCAATATCTGGTATTTCAGTTTAATCCGACGCTCTTCTTACAAATTAGTAGTATATGAAAAACATCTGCTACAAAAAGTCTCAACATTGCACAGCTCAGCTGGAAATGGTATTTAGATTGAGTGATGATAATGCTTTGACTAAAGCATGACGGTTGAAAGAGAAGTTCCGCTGACCTCCGCAAAGGTCATCCTGTTGGCGTGTTTCCTGATCTCCGTCAGCCCCAGGCGCTCCTTCATCTTACGATACCTGAGGATGGGAAACCGGTCCAATCACACGCTTGTATTTTCATTGGGACTCCCGTACGTGAACAGTGAAACGTGGTCGGTGCAGCAGGGTTGAGTAAAGATTCTTCACCTCCTTCCACCTCTCTTCTTCCTCTGTCCATCCAGTGGGGCGGGCAGTGGCTTGACCTGCTTGACTGGGGGCGGCTCCTGCCATTTGTCAAACTTCCTCTCAATCTCCTCCTTCAGATCGTAGCCGACCTGTAAAGATAATACGAGGTTAATGGAATAAATACTTTATTCCATATACTTTGATGACAAATCTTAAATAAGGGTGAAAACTTTTCTAAAATTCAACCTGATGCATTTCCTTAATGTAATGCAGCAGTATATGTATGCCAGACAGGATGTAAATGTGCTGTATAAGTGCCATTGTTCAACTCTCAATGTTTTATTATTGACATTATATTGAGTTGTCTGTCAAACATCAAAATGACAAAAAGTTAAATGAGGGGAAAATAAAATAATTGTCGTGACGAACATGAGCTCTACCTTGCCGACTGAGCTCTCATGGAAGCTGTCGACCCTGGCGGCCAGGGTGCACTTGGCGGCGACCAGACGAGCCGCTTTCCTCCTCAGGTCCTGAGAGGGAATGAAAACCAAAAAACAAGATTTAGCCGGAAATGCCCGTCGCACCCGGTTGAGCGGCTATCATTTTAGGAACGCGGCGTTCTCTTACAGGGGGCAGTGTCTGCACGACATCACAGTGGTAGATGTACCCGGTGTGGGGGAGCAGGGAGGTGCTGCTGAAGCCGGACAGCGTTCTCCTCTGGGCGCCCAGCAGCATCAGGTTGCAGGCCGGCATTTTGGAGAGGTTGGTCAGACCTCCGGCAATACCTGCGGGGGGAAGGGAGGAAACCATGGAAACGGAGGATTGAGGAACTAAGAAACGCATGTGTACAAGTGAAGATACTTACATGTTTGAGAGAGAAGACACCCCCTCCCACCCCACCACTCACCCATGATCTTGGCCGCCGTGGAGGCTCCCACGATGATGGAGAGATTTGGAGCGATAAAGGACATCCTGGATTCCACGTATTCATAGATCCTGTGTTTAGACTGGTTTAGTTCCAGCGCCATGTCACAGGCCTCTTCTAGTCTTTTGAGTTCATCCTCACCCAGCAGAGTCCTAAAAGGCATCACAACATACAATTTGAAAGGTCAGAGTGAATAGAAATAAAAATACAAAATACCTATCAGAACAACCACATATCAGCGCAGCATTTTAGCAAACATTACTAAATATATCACAATTTTAATTTTGAGATGAATTTAAGTCAGGTTGCAATTTTATTTCCTGTTGCTGGCATGTCACATTGCCATGAATAATTCAATATCAAGAAGCATGACAGGAGTCAATAAGGAACCTTTTCACTCATTAAATGTTGTATCCCATGAAACTTCTAGGAATTAATTCTAGACTGAAATTACCAATAATCTGACCAATATGATTATAACACTATACTATATACACATTTTAAATGAACATGATCAACAACAATCAATTTATTATTAACCAGGTCCAAATTTAAAGAAGGACTTATTTATTAGAAAAATACTAAAATGCCAATACGAGTCCATGTTACCAGAGTGAACATCACACCCTTTCAATGAAACCGTTATTGTGTAGTTTCTGTGTGAGAATCCACAGGCTCAGTGCGTGAGCAGATCCACTGGTTGGAAACTCACCCCTGGGTGGTCGACGCTGTGACGCTCACAACCATGATGGTGGCATTTGTCAGGATCTGCTGCAACGTCTCATTGTTCTTGCACTTGTCCAGATTGTTTCCTAATTCCTATGTAAAACACACAAATTAGAACACGTTCAAATGAGAGAGTATGGCTCAAAAAAAAGAAAAACAAAAAAAAAAAAAACTAAAATTGTTGTGAAAATTGAAAATGTATTGATTGAAATATTCAGCAGGCCAGACACAGACATTAGTGCTCTATTCAAAACTGTCAGTTAAGATTTACTCCACATTTAGGAATTAAATTCAGATTTATGTTACTGTATTCTAGACTGGGATTTTGGTGCACTGCTTGAGGTCATTTTGGCAATAGTTTAAGTAGAGGTAAATGTTTCTTCCATCTGTCATTCTACTCAATGTGTAAGATGGATAGATATCAAATTAATGTGCTGTCAAGCATGACTGAAGTGTGAAAACTGTCTTCATTAAAACCAAAGAGAGTAGTTGGGGGGGGGGGGGGGGATGGCACAGTGTAACAACAACACTTACTTTGACCGCCCGGATATAATCCAGAGAGGTTGGCACCAGAGATTCAAGCTCTGGGAATCTTTTGGAATACTTGTCACGGGTAAACTTGTGAATGATATCTGAAAGGCAGGAAAAAAATTAAATAAGCTAAAATCAGCATTTATAGACAAGAAGAAACATTGATTAGGACACAGCAAAGCAATATACACTAACTCACTCAGTTCATTGTCGATCTCTACCGTGAGGTTATTGGCTGCCACGATCAGTCTGTACTCTGGGTCCCCTTCCACTGGACCAGTGACTTTAGAAGAAAAAAATAAAAAATAAAAACACATTGTTAATATAACCTATTTGTCAAACAGTCAATTTATTAACGTTACAAAATAAAATGTGATTAATGTTTAAAGTTACAATATAAAAAAAGACCTAATATAAATAATATATATTTACCTTCAGAGTTTTTGTGCTGCTTCCCCACGTAAATTCCAATTTTGTCCATGATTTCTGAAAACTGGAGACACACTCACAGGTTACGCCCAAGTCTAAAAAGTGGACGCAAATCTCAAAAACATACAGAGCCGTGGGGCAGGGGCGTACACACACACACACACACACACACACACACACACACACACACACACACACACACACACACACACACACACACACACACACACACACACACACACACACACACACACACACAACCTGTTTGCTGTTGCGTAGCTTTGCAATGGAAGCGACACTCTCGGCGCCGCTGTAGTCCATCTCCATCTCCTCCGGGATGTCCTCCAGCACTCCTCCCGCTTTTCCTTCCATCCCTTCTCCATCGCTGTCGCCCTCCTCTCCCGCGTAGAGGTTGTCATCCCCTTCGTCCACAGCCTCCTCCAGATCCGCCAGCAACTCATCCGCCAGAGACATCTGCGATGGATGGAAGTGGGGGGGGGGGGGGGTGTGAACGGTCAGAGTGGCTTGGAAGGCGCCAACAGGAAAGTCATGTTGGCATGCATTTGAACAGTCCCACAGCTTCCTACAGTAGACAATGCTGTGCTTTAAACAAAACTGTCAATTAAGCTGAGAAACAGACCACGGGACAGATAATAGACGGCGGTCAGAATCAGAATCTGTTTCTTTATTGGGCCAAGTACATTTTCCTAGACAAGGAATTGGTTTCGGTAATATGGTTGGTGCGGTGTAGTGCAGGCAGACGAGTAGCATATAAAGAACAGTCCAAAGAAATCAAAAATAAGACATACAGAATTCGTTGTATTTCAGTGTTTCTACTGTTACAACACATGACACGCGTCGTAGGGTGTTTGTTGTGTCTGCCGTTCTGTTCCTCCTCGCAGGCGTTAGCAAACACTCACATGAAGTAGCTTCAGCGTGTTCGAGAGATGATAAGAGTGTTACATGGAAGGAGTTCCCCCAAGTCACTTACCTCGTCAAATAAATGAGACCACGGGCGCCCAGAGAAACAACGAAAACAACTAACAACCAACCAGGGACTTCATTTATGTATGGAGCCGACACCTCGACACAGCGGCACACAGTCGAGCTTTGCGCCGCCTGGTCGTTTGGTCGCAGATTTATTACGTCAGAGGCATGGAAGACACGCAAGGGATTCTGGGCGTTAAAGCGCAGCTCTGCGTTTGCTTAAGTGGCCGCTTACTACAACAACAACAACAACAACAACAACAACAACAACAACAACAACAACAACCATAACAAAAACAATAATACACTCAAAATATATGCATTTTGCAAGCTGTTTGCTTCATGATAATTACTATTAGGGGTCCAGAGCGCGGGGCGATTTTTTTAAAATAATTCGATTACTTTCTTCCGCCGCTCTCTCCCCGGTCGCGTCGCTCCCCGACCCAGCAGCACTCAGCAGGGACGAGCCCCGCGGAGCTGACGCGGCGGCTTCCCTAAAGCACCGACTTGAGGCGGATGGAACTCGCCCTCCTCCCAACCCGAGCCTGGCGCGGCTCCCGTCCCCACAAAAGACCGAATCGCGGTAAACACAGAGCGCACCTCGGAACGCCCGAAGCCTGTGTATGGATAAACAACGGATTACTATTTATAGAAATTACTTTTACTTTTGATTACTTTTGACTTTTACAATTCACTACGAATTGTAAAATGAATGTATTGCTTGTGGTGGAAAATAACGACGGACAAGAGTACAAAAAAATGTATTAAGTATTTGTTTGTGTATGCCGTTTCTCCGACTTTGTACTCCATTACCTTTCAAATATATCTGTACTTTTTCCTCTGTTACAATTCAAGGTCACGTTACTTTACTCTAAAAAAGGGGAAATCTGTTTTCATATTTATAATTGTGAATGAATTTGATATTACTTATACTTAAAAAATAGTCAATTGTACTAAATTAGGATCAGGATCTGCATGGCTAGTTTTTAGTGTCTTTGGACATTTGGCTGTTTTTGTTTTTTTATTTTATTGCTAATTGATAATTGTAATCTTCTTTTCAAACACTTCATTATTTCGCTGTTTGAATTAAAGTACAGAAACTATTATTATGCTCCAGCTCTCAGCCCCCTTGTTGTTGTTGTTATTGTTATTGTTTTGGCAGGCGTATTTTTTATTTTTAATCTCAACGTTTTTCGGGCTAGAAGTATCTGAAACAGAGCAACGGCAGAACGCAGAGACATGGTTGAGGTCTCGTTAGAACTGGTGGCTTCAGACATCTTGTTGTTCAAGTTTGATCAACATCAATCTACATTCAGATCAGAAGTTAGTGAAAAACTGTCCTAATTGCATTCATTTCGGGAGCGGGCCGCTTTGTAACATCTTCATCCGAAGTCTTTTGGAACTCATCCCCCTCCAGCCACTTGCCACACCTAGACAGACAACTTGAGCCGTCGTGCGTTTAAAGGAAACTCGGAAAACTGTAACTCGCGCAGCGTTTTACAAAACATGTGACACGAAACAGCCAATCGTACAGCAGCCGCGCCGGTGGTGGGCTGACGTGTTGGGTCGTCCTCAAATGCCAATTTGAATCGCCCTCCTCCCAACCCGTGCCTGACACGGCCCCCATCCCCGCAAATAGGAGAGTGATTAAAGAATTAATCTGCGATTTTCAGTGACGTCTGATGTGACACGGTTGGAGACAGTCCCTCGGTCTGCGCCAAACGTCCCTATAATCACAGAGTGCAGATTCAGGAACCTCAGGAACCTGTAATAAGTACTGTACCTAACACGGCTAAACTGGACCCTGTGTATTGCTGCCTGCTATAATAATAATAATAATAATAATAATAATAATTGTTATTATTATAATTATTATTGTTGTTATTATTATTATTCTATATATAAGATATAATGTTTTTATTTGATTAAAATGCTTATTTAAAAAAATTTTATGATGATAAAACTGAACATAGCATTACTTATTTCCCTGTATTTGTTTCCCTGTGTTTTGGAGAAACATGGGCTTTTAACTGTTGTCAATAAAGTGATTTGGTTAATCACAAGAATATTTCACGAGCGATATACTGAGGTAAGTAATCATTGATATTCTATCGAGTGTGTTTCTCTGCATATACATACAGTACGAACACTTTATTAGTACAGATCAATATTTGTTCCATAGATCAATAAAAGTTTCACAGTTTTATGTTGTTTTTATTTACCCATGTTTATACATATCCCTTCAAAAGCATTCTTTAAACAATACAGTTGTCAAACCAACATTGTTACAGACTTAACCAAGGGATTAGTCACTCCTTGACGGCATAGCTGACTGTTAGTAGTACAAAATTAGATAAATTAACAGATACATCAACAAATGGAGTTATTTACTGATGGATGGCTTACATTTCTTTTTCATGCTAAGCTACATTAATTGTCATCAAACAAGGTAAAATAAAGACAGGACAGCTAAAATCCATGAACATAATTGAAAACAATGAAACATCACAGGACATACTTCCATACAGAATGACATATATTAACAAGTGAAATTATACAAAATACTTTTTTTCGACATTGGGAAAATATTTTAATTTGTTTCGTATATTAAGAACCCAAAAAGGTTAAAAACTGATCTTGTCCCAAACAAAAGCGAAATAAATAAACAAACAAACCAACAAACAAATAAATAAATAAATACTTAAATAAATACATAAAATATTTTCAGAACATAAAAAATGGCTTGTTTGGATTACCAAGTAGATGTTGAAAAAAAAACAAACCCCAGTAAATAAATAAAAGACATTTTCAGAATTTAAAGTACAAATAAACTTGTTAAATTTTTTCGTGCAGTCTATGAATACATCTAAACTTAAACAGCTCTAAAATGATATTGGATACACTTGTATTATGATATTGTACAAATGCTGTAAATGAGTATTCTTAAATAAAGGATTCAAATATGTTTTACCCAACTGCCGGCTACGAGAATAACTGATCGACTGCAATCAAACTAAAGGTTTTTTTTTTTTTTTAGAAAGAGAGAATTTGAATCCAAGCATTTAAATAGACGGATAGATGGACTAAAGAAAGTGCTTTGCCCGCACGTCTGGGGGAAAATACAGCATAATGAAGCGTTAAAAGAGAAGGTAAGCTGGTGCACAGTAAGACTCCCATTGCATAGCCGTCAAATCTGTTGCAGATTTTACAAAGCTTCAGGCGTCTCTTCTTTTCTCTGTGCCAAAGACTTTTAAAAGCCAAAGACGATGAATAAACTCCATGAAACAGTGGCAGGGAGGAGCTCACTAATACTAGTCATACAAAATCCTGTAGCTGGTAAAATCTAGAATGTGGCCAGCTTGTAGAACGGGGGGAGTCCTTTTTTTTGTTGATGTTTTTTTTTCTTTTCTTTCCGTTGCCTATTCAATAAAAAAATAGCCTCTGAGAAAATGGCTGCTGCTCGGGGTAGTTTTCGCCGGCCAGTCTCAGGGGGTTCAGCTCTAGAAGTTTTAAGCGATGAGTCGCGACGTCACACCATGTGGGGGTCATTGGCGGGGCTGACGGTAAAGCGCGACGACATCACCGGGTTGGTCCCGACGGACGACCTCGATTTCGCCAACAGATCCTCCTTCCTTTTTGAGTCTTTGCCTTTAGTGTTTGCCCCTGGTGGTGAGACAAATGTGGCTTCAACTTTAGCATTTCTGCAATATTACTGAAAGTTGCGATAACAAATCAAATACCAGGCTATTGCAATGCGGGGAAGGAAGAAGATCATAATTAAATTGCAGATTTTAATAAAGACACTGAATACATTATGAAGAGAATAATAACATTCTTTCATGAGGAACCATTGCTCCGCTCTAAGATTTTGTAATGTTGAATTCTGAAGGATATGGGATATAGGAGGTCACAAAAGTATCTAATTTCGGTGTGAGTGAATTTTCTGTGTACAAAAAAAGTCCCGGGGGGGAATTTCGAAGCAAACGTCTCATTATTCTGTGTAATGAAGCAAGTGTGTGAAACCAAGCGTGGAAAGCCTTTGGAATCCAAATAAAAAAAACAAAACGTTGGAAAACACAGCGGCCACTCGCATTGTTGAACACGGGATTTATGTCCCCTCTCCGTTCTGCATGTCACACGTGGGGGGAGGGTTGTGTAATTACCAAGATTAACTCTGGTTGTGATATTTGGAGAGGGACGGGTTGAATGAGGGGTCCTCCGTTTCGGCGGCTGGGAGATTAGGTTGGAGCTGTCGCTTTCTGTAATGTCACCCGTGGCGCACGTGGCCGTAAAGGAAGCTGTAACACATAGAGGGAGCATCGGCTACGCGGCCCTGGCGTGTTGCTTCGGGGCGAGTGAGAAGCGCAGTCCTTAGGTCTAAAATTTTTAATCCCCTAATTTTTGGGGAATACGTACCGTGTAAATCAAACTTAGTGCTTTTTCCAGGTGCTGGGGCGGGGCTGGTGGGTGCCGAGCTGCTCAGCTCGTTGGTTGGAGTTTCCTGTCGCATGGAGAGACCGGTGAGGCACAACGGATTTTATACACGGCGTGAGATCCGCCCTCCGTTAAGCATTGGGACGAACGTGAAATACCTGGTCGAAAAGATAGACGGTGACGTCGTCGAAAAAGGACACGTTTCTTCCTCTGTATTTCTCCTTGTCCATCGGCGACTTGGGCGACTTGAGCAGACTCCTCAGGCCCACGCGCTTGTCCACGTCCGTCTCCGTGATGACGATCACTCTTTTGGAGCTCTCGTCCTCCAGCTCCTCCTCCTCCTCGTCGTCGGGGTCGGTTCCGGCCGACAGACCTCTCCTCCTTCCGATGCGACCGCCGATGCCGCCCTCCCCGAATGCCCCCTTGCCGCCGGGGGCCAGGGGAAGGGCGAGCGCGAGGGGGGGGAGGGCGAGAGACAGACGAGCGAGTTTGGCTGGAAAAAGGGAGAAAGAGGAAAGATGTTCGCGTGCTGAGGGAGAGCATTGTGCTGGCGTCAGGGTGGCTCAGATTCTTTGTGCATTAGATTACGGGGGCTTCATATCTCACAACTTCAATGAGGAAATGATAATATAAAAGGCTCTTACTGTCCCCAAAAACATATAGATACACATTACGTTACATACAACAACCAAATGCGTCATGGCTTTCAAAAACAATACATCTATTTTTAAACCAATTTCAAAATCAACTTTTTATCATGGAACATAATAAAATCTTACAACTGAACCGGACATGCAGGTACCTTTCATCGCCTGATTACCAACGGGCTGAGGGGAGGCCGCCTCCTGTTGCTCCACCACAGGCAGCGATTCACCCGCAGTCTGTTCGGACTCGCTTCCGGGACGAGAGCCGGCGGCAGACTCCTGCTCTTCTTGGCTACGGTACCACGGAGAACAGAGCATTTAAGAACAAAACAAAAAGGAGCAAAACCGTAACTGGACTCAAATAAATACCTGTTCTCTCGATTTGGTTCTGTCGCATCGAGTGACTCCTCGCCGCCGTCCGTGTACTGCTGTTCCCCCCACGACTTGAGAGCGGCAGTGTCTTTCACCGTCGACCCCCACAGCACGTTGGTTTGAACATTCTCGCTCAGAGAGAATTGCAACCTTTCCTCGCAAACCTGCCAAAAACAATTGAGAAAGACAGTGACTGAAAGGTACCAAACAACAAATGAAAAAAAATATAAAGACGACACATTTTCTTCTCACCTGCATCATGAGGCCATTCTTAGTGGAAATCTTGGAAAGAGAACTGTGGTCCTTCACGTCAGGCGCCTGACAGAACGGTGCATTCTGGGCATCACAAGTCTCCTCTCGGGGGGACAGCTGGTGTTGGGACGCCTGGCCCATACATCCCTCAGACTCAACCGTGTTATCCGAATGATCTGGGAGGCACCCGGTGTCTTCCTTCAGATCCACCACGCTCCCCCCGGGAATAGAGGAGACGGACGTCCCCTGACTTGTGTTGACGTCCTCACCGCAGCCGGGAGGCTCTGCGGGCGTTTTCTTCAGAGACTCCAAGAGCTCCAGGTTCCCCAGGAAGTCCTCCTCGTCCCCGGAACTGCAGCACAGTTGCTCCAGCTTCTCAAAGTCCTCCAGGGGTTCTTCGTCCAGGTCCTTCCATTCTGAGATCAACAGTTCCGGAAGGGAGTTCAGGGAATGTTTGGGTGGAGACGAGGGGGCGGCGGAAGTCTCCAACGGAGGAGTTTGGTCACCGCGGGCCTCTGAGTGGGATGTGAGCTCGCTTTCGCTTTGTGGCGGAGCAGGTGAACTATTCAGATTGGCGGATGTCCCTTTACTTTGAGTTTGAGCGACCGCAGCGAGTCGTACTTTCCCGGGGGGTCGCTCTGAGACATCTGTGGTGGGAGTGGGGGAAATAAATGGCTGTGTCTCGGCGCTGGCAATAAAGTCCTCCAGATTCATGTGACTAATAAACTCTTCTGCCTCGATGACAGATGGCGGCGGACTCGGAAAAGAGTCGTCTAAACTCTCCAATTTATCATCTTGCAGATCGAGATCTATACTGGGTGGTGGACTAGGGAAATCAACAGAGCTGAAGTTATCGACCTGTGCATAAGAAGCTTCTATTCCTTCCTGCAAACTCAACGCAATATCATCAGCGTTGGGTGGAGGGGACGTGCCGTTGTCCTCCTCCCCACTATCCGGAACGCTTATATCCAGCTCAATCCCCTGTCCTTCAAGCTGTGAACTGCTCTGAGGTTTGGTGTCCAATATTGGTTCAATATTCTCCAGAGATGAAAATTCAACAAGTGGAGCTTCAGTAATGCAAATAGATATATTCGAACAAATATCCTGAACTGGGTCAGTGGAATAGCTCTCTAAATTAGAGCACTCCTCCTTTCCCACATCTTCGTCTAACGGCTGCTCTTTTTGGAGAGCGTGGAGTTGATTCGGAGGCCATCTGTTAAAGTTCTGATTCTCCTCTTCTGCAAAGTCTGAATGACCTTTGCTGCCTTTTTCTGTTTCCGTGTGTGCATTTTGCTTTTCTTGCTCGGGGGTTTCCAGATTTTCGACTTCATTTGTAGAAATGGTCTCTTTCGGATCTCTGCTGTAATTGTCAATTTCCTCTAGATTCTCAATGTTTTCCTCTTGCTGTAAGTCCAGAAGTTGGACCTCGTTGACTCTGGAATCCCGCTTTCCCTGAATTCCCAGTTCACCCACTCGTCCCTGTGTCTCGTCGTTACCGGTTTCTTCAGCGCCCTCGAGGACATCCGGGTGAGGTTCACTTCCTGCGAGCTCATCATTCTCCTCGGTCTCCCAGAATTCTCTGCCCATCACAAGCCCCTCACCCACCTCCCAGGCTTTATCACAGAACCCAGAGAAGAATTCTGATCTGAGATCCACATCGTGTCCCCTGTTCTCCGGAGAAGCCCACTGGTCGTTCTCCGCCGGCCACAGGTGCAGCTCGCTCTGCGTGAAGCGGTGACAGTCAAACTCTCCCCTGACGACTCCTCCGCCGGTTCTTTCTTCCTCCTCATCCAGAGTGTTCCACAGCTCTTTCGTTTTCTGCTCCAGACCCTCGGAAGCCTCCTTGGCCACGTCATTAGCGGGATCTATCGCTCTTGGGTCTTGCGCATTTGCTTCTCTCTGTGGCGACTTCTCCCTCATGGCGTTACTCAGCTCCCCGGCCGCCAGCTGATTTTCTATCTCTGTCTTGGAGCTGTGATTGAGGCCTTCGCTTCCATCCGAGTAGCACAGGTTCCTCAGGCCAAGCTCGTTGGAGTCTGTGTACTGGAGCTCTAGGCCTGGCCTCTCTTCAGACGCCTCAGGCTCATCTACACCTCCTTCTGCCCAAAAAGTGCGTGCCAGACCGCTCACTTTATCCTCCAGACACTTCCCGTTGCTGGGCGCCGGTAGTTGTGGGGCATCGTCATCACTGAGTGTGGTATTACTGGTTTGGATGCCATAGAACCTGGATAATCTGGATTCTTGGTGGTCAGGGTGAGTTGGTGTCATGGGCTCCACACTGTCATTTCCGGAATGGGTGTTGAGCGCGGAAGAATCATTATCTGCATGTGTAACACTGTATTTTTCGTTGCTAGAACTTAACACGTAATCCTTCAACCGATTGGCGGAAACACACTCATTCAAACTATTTGTCTCGGTGATGTTCTTGGTACGTAGACTCGTGTCATCCTCAGTGGAATCCTGGTATTTCTTGCAATCTGTTATCTGCATGTGGGCGATAATGTTGTCCGTGTAAATCTCATCTATGTGACTATCGCTGTATGCAGGCCCGATCAAGGGCTCGTCCTCTAAGTTTGAGAACAATTTAGCGATGAATTCAACGCTTCCCTTAGACTGGAAATCACCAGACTGTACTGTCGATTTACAACAACCCTTTCCGTCTATAACCCTGCACTCATTCTGGAATATGCCAGAATCTTCTCTCTGGCTGGACTCTAACCCGTTAGTAGGAATAGTTTTGTCCTGATTGGTATCAGAGTTTTCACTTTCAGGAGCAATTTGACGAGGGAACTTCTGACTCTCAGGCTTCTGAACAGTGTCCCCGTCCTCAATTTTAGACCTTTCATCGTAAACTGTCAGGCCGTCCTTGAGGGCAGCCTTCGTCTCTCCTCCGTCTTCCTCCACCTCAGTGTTTTCCTCTATTCCTGTCAGTGTTCCCCTGTCCCCTCCTCGTCCGCTACCAGGCCTCGAGGCTCCGAGTGCATCGCTACCCCTCCTGTTGAGCCCTTCCCCCTCCCAATCGCTGTCGGAGAAATAGGCAGAGTCTCGATGGGGCGTCTCGTTTCCCAGAGCCCTCCAGCCTCCGGTCCCCGCTCCGCCCCCTGTCCAGGAGTCGCTAGGTGTGAGGCAGTCGGCCGAGCTGGAGGTCATGGGTGACAGGACCGAGTCGGTGGGGGTAAAGATGGAGAAATCAGAGGACGGATCCCAGTCTGGGGTGGTTGGAGTAGCAGCGAGAGTCTTGGCAGTATGACACTGTTTTATTTGCCTACTGTCGACCTCATTTTGTGCGGCAGAACAATTTGACCCCTCTGGATCGGCCATTATGTGTTTTTCAGATTCTATTGCAGGTATTTCAATTGTTTTTGAATCTGAAGCCCTATCAGTCATTTCAAACACTCTGTCTCCCATCCCACTGCTGCCGGCTGGATGATTGTCTTTTATTATATCACCGTTCCCTATAAAACCAGTCCTTTGACTTTTATTGTCCGTCTCATTCAAAACGTGTGATTTGTTTTCACACGTTATAACAATGTCGGCCTCCTCGGCACTGTCATTGGGCTCAGCGTGAGTCTGTGCCGAGAGCTCCAAGTCTCTCTCTTCTCCTCTGGCAGGTAAGGCAGGGATGTCTGAAAAGTCTTCTTCTTTGTGACCTGCGACTGTTTGGTTGAACAAAAGAATGTTGGGCAACGTGTTCTCTGAAAACATAAACCCACGAGGCTGGGACTGTGGATCCGAGTTAGACAACATATCAGCAGTGCCCCCGGCTGTCACTAAGTCATTGTTTCCTTGGTGTTTCTGATTAACAGGGTGCGCACTGGAGCCGATGTGAAGGATTGGTATATCTGGTCTCACAGTCACCTTTATCTCACTCTTTTTAGCGCGTTTGGTCACTTGGGCGTAGATAGCCTCGGTTTGTGTGTCGTCTTTTCCTTTATTCGATGCTCTTATGGAACTCTCCGACTGAAATCTGATCGTCTGAGAGCAGTCAGGGTCAATGCATATGGACTCGTACTCCGGTGACATGGGGGAGTAGGAAGACTTCTCTTCCTTTTTGGTTGTTGTAGTTTTTTGTCTCGATATAATTTCTGTGAGAAAGGTCTCGGCAGATTGGATCTCCTTCAGAAATTCCTCCCTCGTCATCTCTGTTCTCTGCGGCACCTTTTCATTTTCCTGGGGTTCATAGCCCTGCCTCCCAATGGTGATCTCAGAGAGAAGAGAGCGGGACCTCCGGATGCCCTTGGAGTAGGCCTCTTCGGCCTCGTTGTAGGAGGGGAGACCAGGGGCGCAGACATAGGGCAATCTGGATCCGGCCGGATGGAGGAACTTCACGGGGTCTCTCTCTAACTCTCCCTCCGTATCAGTGTCCATTCTCCCCATGTCAATTTCTGTGAGAAAAAGATCCCTCTGAAAAGACCCTTTAGTGGCTTGATTCTCATCCCCCACACCTGACCTGCTGCTCTGTTTCTCCGCCCCCCACGACTGCCCCGCTGAGCCCAGCTCTGTGACAAGTGACTGCGATCGGCGCATTCCTCTGTTTGGCAGAATGTAGTCACACCACCTTTCTCCATCTTTTTTCTCCTCCCTCTCTCCTTCCCAGGAGGCCCGGCCTAGCTCTGACTTGGGCTCACTGGACTCTGTAATGCTAGATATCTCCGTTAGAAAAAGGTGCATGGGGGACTTCTTGGCAGCGGCCACACGTTCTGCCTGAAGTTCAGCATCCTCCTTCCAAATTGCAGGGAGGATAGTCGCCAGGCGGGACTGGGTCCGCTTCATCCCCCTGGAAAACAGCTCCGCCGTGGCTGGGTCTACATCCTCAGACAGGCTGCTGTGTGTGACGGTCGTGCCCCCGCTTAGTTTTTCAGGTGACATAAATGGGGAATCATCCTCATCCGAGTAGGTAGGACTAGAAGACGAGTAGCCTTCGCCCTGTGGGTGTGTAGACTGGGGGCGAGGTAAATTACGATAGACAGGACGCAAGGGATTTTCTCGCCGTATGGGGGAGTCAAAGTCTTTTGCACGGGAGCGTGATTTCTCTTTGTGCAACGATGCTGCACTCTTCATCCCTCCCTCTCTGTCAGAATAATCACAGGATAGCGGGTCTCTTTGCGTTTGTGTTTTGCTGTAACTCAAGTAAATGTCACTGGAGTAACCTCTTTGAGGTTTGCAATGGGGAGGAAGAGGGGGAGGGCACATTGGAGGCGGGGGATAAATAGGATGACTGGATGGAGGCAAGGAGGGAGAAAGCGACGGGGACGGGGGCAGTGTCTGGCGGGAACGGTGGAGTCCCAGGTGGTCAAAGGTGGACGGAGGGCAGCTGCTCATATGATGAGGGTCCGTCTCCACTTTTCCTCCCAGGGGGTAATGAGGCAGCCCTCTGTGATATCCCATGGGGGGGGCTGGGAGGGGGCGCGAGGGCAAGTGGTGGGCCATGGACATAGACATAGACATGGAGCGCGGCTTCGGAGGGAGGACGGGAGCTTGGGAACTGTTGGATGAACCATTGTTCTTCTTCTCCTCTTCTTGGTCGTCTCCGAGATCGACCACCGAAAAGTCAGTCACCCTGCTCGACGTGTCTCGGAATTCCGCCAAACCGGTGTTGGGTACCTGCAGCTGCACCTCGCTGGATCGCACCGTCTGGATGCTCTTCCCTCCAGAGCAGCCGCGGTCCTCGGAAGAGTAGGGTACCCGCTCCTTGCCAAGCATTCCGCTCCGGATCTCCACCAGCTCCATGTCTCCCCTGCACATTGAGTCGGAACGGAAGGTGGATTGTGCTTTCCCTTTGAGAGTCGGTGACTTGTCCTGGGGAGTGTGCTCTTCCAATCTGATGTAGTATTCACTCGCCAGCGAAGGGCTGCGGGCACTGATCACCGGGACAACGGTTGGAGTGTCCAACGACTGCCTGTGGGCGTGATTCGCCGTTGGGATTGGCTGCGGGGGAGGGAGGGGTTTGTAGCCCCGTCTCGCGTGGGCTTTCTCCCAGAAATACTCAAAATTCAGGCCTTTGCTCGTTTCCGTGACCGTCAGGATGTCGTCCAGCTCCGAGGAAGACGAGGTGATGCAGTTCCCAACGGGGTCCAGTAGAGGGTAGGAGTTATTGCCTCTATTGTACTCTCTCTCTCTCTGCCGCTCGCTTGTCACAGCCTGAAAGGCGGGCGGACGGAGAGAGTCCCAACGCCTCTCAAACGACTCCTCGCTTTCCCCCCTCCTCCCTCTGCCCTCCTCAAACTCCTCGTCCTCTTCGTCTTCTTCACCCACACTGCCTCTCTCCATTCCGCGCTCGGCGGCTAAGAGAGAGGAGAGGAGGAGGAATACTTCTGCGACGGAGGGGCGCTGAGATGGCGGCAACCAGCAGGACTGCATGATCTCGTACCTGGTGGAGGAGAGAAGAGCGGGAGAGGAGTCAGGGGGAGAGGGAGAGTGACGTACAGCCATGTGTCTGCGGAACGGATGGGAGCGGATGTGATTACTGACCAGTAGTCCGCGTGGGAGAGCTTGAGTCTGGGCTGAGCCAGAGTGATCTGCCTCTCCCTGATGACGAAGGTCAGCACCTCTTCATCACTCAGGTGTCTGTGTGGCTGAGAGCCAAACTCAAACAGTTCCCAAATCACCACGCCCAAAGACCTGGACCAGAGAGGCGAGAGATGGGAGATGGGAGATGGGGTGGTAGAGTAATAATCAGAAATCTCCACATAAACAGCAGATGTTGAATGATAAATTGGGAGGGAAATGAAAGGAGGCAAAGTTTTTTTTTGACTCAGTGTTGTTTAAGAATGTTGTTACTGTAATATTCACTGTAATATTAAAACATACCACACATTGCTGCTTTTGGTTTGGTCAGTGACAATGAGAGACCCTCTGTATTCTTCGAGCAGCTCCGGGGCAATCCAACGCAATGGGATCCACAGTTTGTCTGGAGTCAGGTAATAGTCATCCTAGAAAAAAAAAAACCAACACATTATTAATCTGGTTTATTTACAAAGAAAAACCATAAGTGACTTAAACCCAGCAAGAAAAAAAGGCAGGCTCGTAGGCTGCTAAAAAAACAAATGATGAACAAACAGAATAGACTTGTGCGTAATCACCGGGTGTCATGACATTTCACTGCATATATGTACGACCTTATGTGTATGTATGTGACAAATAATCTCTTGAACTTGAACTTGAACTTGAACATCCAGGGCATTAAAATCTGTTTTCCTATTTTCCGAAATTCTTCCGACACACACATACCTTATAGTGGTTGTGCGACAGGCCGTAGTCGCCTATTCTAACAGTGAGGTCAGAGGTCAGCAGACAGTTCCTCAAAGCCAGATCGCTGCAGAGAGAAGGACACCAAACCGCCTCCGAAAATCAGCGACAGACATTCTTTTGACCGGGTTGAAGTGATTCAGCTCTGGATGAGGGGTTTCATGACCCACCTGTGGATGTAGTTGTTTTCGTGAAGGTGTAGCAGGCCTGAGGTGACCTCGAATGCCATTCGCTGAAGGGTCAACAGGTCCCGGGTCAGCAGGTCGGGGGTCATTCCGTCAGACTTTCGCTGGGCCCGCAGATACCTCTTCAGGTCCCCCTGGTTAGCGCAATGGATCAATAATTAGGAATAATTTGAAACAGTCCGTGTGTGTGTGTGAAGGTGTCTTATGTGGAGTCGAGAAGGAGAGACGGGAGTGCACGGAGCAGCAGCCAGAAACGCACAACACACCTATTTTACTTTCCTTCTCTACGTTTCTTCCATAAATTTCTTATTGAAATTCAGAAATTGCTTCATAAAATACTGCTTTTATTAGTTTTATTCGAATGGAATAAAAAATAAATTATCTCATCCCGTCATTTCCAGTGTCACTTCTCATGTATGTTTTTGTGAAAAAACGTAGTTTGGAGACCTGACAGACTCGTCGGGTATTCCTCCTGGTGAAAGATCTTGTAATGTCGCCGAAAAAGTCATGTAGGGCGCAAACCACGAGACTGCGAGATTCCCGATCACAAGACAGAAAGTTGTGCCGTGTGCCCACGGCATTATTTGCACTAAAATAAAAGTCATTTTCCAGGATTTTTTTCTCTCTCTAAATGCCCCCCCACAGCAGTAGGGTAATTATATAATGAGTCAGCAGGCTTTGCAGCAATGTTATTTGGGAAGGTTGAGGAGAAAAGACATTAGTGAACAATTACAATTAGTGAAAGTATTATATTATTAGTATACAATATTAAAAACACCAATTTGGATGTATAATAATCACAATAATAATAATAATAATAACCTTTAAGCACCTAATAATAGGCAAGATTAGGTGGTAAGTCGGCAATGTTGTGTTATATTTATCTGACAACGGGGTCAACCAAACGTACAGCAGTAGGAGTTTCTGTGGCTTTCTGACAGCAGCAAAAACATAACGAAAAATGAATGGTGCAGTTATTGTCAGTGACAGAGTGGGGTTTATATGACAAATAGTATCCTTCAAAGTAGGATTAGGTGTTTAGGTGTGTTTCTTTTCCAACAGGTCCCTCGTGCAGGATGTTCCCAAAAACTGCAAAGTGTGTGGCCCCGGACAGGGGGCGGTGGATGAAATCAAACTAAACAAAGCCGGCTTAGCTCCTCTCTCGCTCTGTATTACACGATCAAGGACTCTAGTTTTGTTTCCTCGCCCTCTCTGTGACTGGAATATCCGCCACAGGCAGATATCCTGCTTTTCTCAATCGGTCACTATTGAACTTGTCTGAGCAGATGAAAACATGCAGATGGATTTAAAGCCAGTTTAACAGACCCTAATATTTTAAATACTATAAGGCATCTCAGACACCTAATAATTGTCAGACATCTGTACAATAAACGCATCGCTTCAGCATGTCGTTTTCTCTTTGTTGCAGCTTATTGATATTATCCATCCCATAATAAGGTCCTGTTTTTCTTTCTCACCAGCTGACAGAATTCCATGACCAGGAGGAAGGGGATGCTCTCGCTGCATTGGCCCAAACACTGCAGGATGTTGGGATGCTGGAGGCTCCTGCAGGGACGAGGAGGAGGAGAGGAGAGAGGACGTGAAGAAACACAGACGAAGAGGAGGAGAGTTTGCGGAATTACGTCCGAAGGCTTGCACAGCAAAGTACAGGCAAAGAGGTAGGAGAAAAGGTGAGATAGGCAAAGGTGAGACTGGATGTCGGGACGATGCTCTGTGCCTCAGAATTAAGAGGAGAAAGAGAGCGAGAGAGAGAGAGAGAGAGAGAGAGAGAGAATGTGTGAAAAATGTACTTGTGAGAGTGAGAGTGCGAGAAAGGGAGGATTAATGTGCTTCTTATTAGTACGTTAGAGGTGTGGGCAGTCATGCGCCCTGGAGATCCAAAATATGCATAATTTGCATTCCATCCAATTCCTATACTACCTGATTTTCATGCTGAAATCATCTCTCTCTGTAGTTCGGAATCGGAAGCAGAATCTGTTTATGCAGCGTTTATTTTGTTTAAGGACATTTACATATATGGGGAATTTGATGTGGTGAGGATTGGGGCATTGCTGTACAAACAATTAGCAGTCTCCAAAAAATAGCCAAATATACAAAATTAAACCCCCAAAAAAGTTTTAAATAGCCAAATATAAAAAAAAAAAAACAAGTACAGTATATGGAAAATATGGTTATATGCACAGGATAGTTTAAGTTAAAAGGCAAACATAAAATTGATATACGGTTAATGATATAGTTTAGTTAAGTATGCAGAGGGAATTCAGCTGCTCGTGAAAGGCATCCCGCTCTTGGCTCCCATTCTACACAACTGCCCTTGACTGAAACATAAAAAGTCGAAATGTCAGCCCTTGTTTCTGAGGTTGTTTTTTTTTCCCCTCACCTGTACGGCTCAGACTCAGCCAAAAACTTCCTCTGCTCCAGGGGGCTGGCACTGACACGCAGCTCCTTCACCACGGCCTGAGAGGAGCTGCAGTCGCACAGCACCTCGGCCAGGATCACCTAGAACGGACGGACAGATGACAAGGAGCAGAAATGTGTGAGTGCCGAGACTAGAAACTAGACAGAGGGGACAGAAGGAGAGGATGAACTATTTTGAGTTGCATTTCAAAGGCATCTCGCGAAGGAGGAGATATTATACATCACAGTGGGACACGGGGACAAGTTAAGATGAGTCACACGAGAGTTGTTTGCTCACTTTTGTCAACATTCTCTCTTGAAAGCACTGGAACCGTGGAATCGGAGTAGGAATAGAAATAGAAATAGAAATAGAAACGAGATATGAATAATCCCACCTTCCCAAACCAGCCATTTCCTATCTCCTGAAGGTAGTTGAGGGTGTGTCTTTTGAAGCACTGAGACTTGGAGTCTGGGGAAGCAGAGCGCAGAAAATGGTCCAGCAGTTTATGTAATAAAAGGGTAAGGCTATAAAAGATTAAAATTCATAAAATGTTCTTAATTCTAAAGTTGGGGAACAAGTAGGAACTAATGAGTTTTTTTTGTTTTTTTTTAACAAAAGAGGCACAAGAGAGGTCGCTTGTGCAGCCTGTGGGCGTCGTACCTCCTCCGTCCTGCAGGGCGGGGCAGTTTGCTCTGTCCCTGATGGGTAACGTGTAGACCTCGGGCAGGGACGGACACGAGGACAGGCTGTCTTCCTGGACGGGGCTGGAACCCCCGGAGCACTCCTGCCCGTCCGCATTGTCAAACTCCTAGTCCGACC
>NC_137195.1:13895677-13915677 GCF_960531495.2 Zeus faber
ACAGTTGTGTAAAACAAAAAAAACGGTAAAAAGTTATGACCTATATATAGCTCTATATTGTACATACTATGAGCCTGTATATTCCTGAAAAGTGTAATCTTATACATGTGTAATGTAATGTAGTTGTTTTATTTTCTCAAAAAATGCTTTCCCAGTACACATTTTTGCTATAAGCAAATCCTCAACGCTAATGGACACACGTTAGGTTCCTACCTCTGTCCTCCACCGTTCCTCTTTTCCCCTCCATCTCTTCTTTCCTTCCTTTTCCTCTTGTGCTCCTTTCGCTCTTTCACGGCGAGTGCCTTCTTCATGTCTTTCAAAGGGTCCAAGAGGTCCTTCAGTCTGCGGTCTCGCTTTTCTTTCTCCTCCTGAGTGATCCCCTTTCTCATGCCTTTCTCTTTTTCCTTCTCCCGTTCTCTCTCCTCCTTCTTTTCCTTTTCCTGGCCAGTCTTCATGTACCACGGTGTGACCTCTGTCCCAGGTTGTGGGCCGAGGGACACCAGTAAGCCAATGGCCCGCTCCTGTTTCTCCTACAAACAAAAGGTTTAAAAATGGATCGGAGGGGTGATTATCATGATTATCTCATAATTGATCGTGTACTTTTCACTCTGTTTAGATAAAAGTCAATGGAAACATTATGGCAAATAATTGTCGAAAATCCATTAAATAGGAATGATGTAAATCACAAACACGTAATTCGGTCAGGACTGAAATATTAAAAATAGCCAAAAACGACTACAAAGGCTGTCTACAATGACTATTATGAGAGGATTTTTGAGAACTGATTATCATTTCTAGACGTCATGACGAAAAAAAGATATTCATACTCAATGCTGACATATGTCAACATCATGAGGAACAACACTTGTTTTTTTCTCCAGTGACTATTTAAATCTATGTCTGAATTACTTATATCTCTCTCCCCTGTCTCTACAGTATATTTGCATTTTATATAAATGCAATTTTGTGACCCATTTCACTGACACAAGATACAAAAGCAAATTCAGATTTTGGAGACAGACTTATTTATGATAGAATGACAAGTGAAACCATGAAAAACTATATTCTTTGTTTAAAACCATTTCCCATCTTTTCGGACACTTGCCAATGTTGACAAGTCAATCAAAAATAATGTTGAAGAATGAACCAAAAGGTCAACAAGAACAACAAGTGAAAGCCACAATCACCTTCTCATCTTTCTTTTCTTTGAGATACTCCTCATTTCCTTTCTTAACAGAGGAATCTTCCATGGGAAAGAGGTTGATGAATTCCAACGCCCCGCTCCCACCGCTCCTTTCATCTCCATCATCCCTCCTTCCTTCATCCTGTGGGAGGGCACTGCGGGCCTTGTTCCTCAAATACTCTGTGCGAGCCTTCGGTACATTGGAGAGAAAACATTGTCGATGTTATTAAAAGACATTGTTTCAGGAGCCACTACAGTAGTTATTTTTATGTGATCCAAATGATAAAAAGACCTGAATGACCCAAGTCTTATTGTTAATTCATGAGCTAGTGCACGTGCCACTGAGGTGGCATGAATATATTTATCTGCATAATTGCACATTGCAAAATATGTTGCATACCGCCGATATCATTATCCCTGTTAAACACTGTACATACTCTATTGCATACTGTACATGTATGCATGTACATGTACACGCACACACTACTCACAAAAGGTTAGGGATATTCGGCTTTCGGGTGAAATTTCAGGATGAACCTAAAATGCACTATAAACTTTATAGGTCAACTTAATTTGACCTTCTCTAAACTTTTGAATGCACATGTCCAACTGTTCAATGTTTAAGTACTTTTTGCACAACTTGCTGTTCTCTAACAAGGCAAAATTCACAACAGGTGTTTGATCCATGAATCGACCAATAAATGTCCTGGTTCAATAAGAATTGGTATTGAAACAGTCCTCTTCATCATGCTGTTCCCATTTTGACATCAAGAGACCAAGACGACATCTAACAACTGATCAACAGTACCTCGCCATCAGCAGGTTGCCACAGAGATACAGAGAGACTGGAAGAGTCACAGAAAGGCATAGAAGTGGACGTCCTTTAGCCACATCCCACTCTGATGACCGCTTCATTGTGAACAGTGCCCTGCGGAACCAGATGATGAATGCCACTCACTCCAGGCACATTTAAGGGAGATGAGAGGCACCCAAGTGTCACGTCAGACCATTCGAAACCCTTTACATCAGCGTGGTCTGCGTGCTAGACGACCTGCAAGGGTACCTGACCACACCACCAGGCACAGGCATCATCGTCTTGCACAGGCCAGCGAGCATTTGTGCTGGACGAGGGACCAGTGGGCCTCAGTGCTGTTCTCTGATGAAAGTTGATTCATGTTGAGCAGAAATGATGGCCGCCAACGATGTTGCAAGGAGAGCGCTATGCATCAGCCACTGTTGTCACCAGACGAGCCTTTGGTGGTGGTGGTGTTACAGTGTGGGCAGGTATGTCTAGTCAATACAGAACTGCCCTAGACTTTGTGAATGGTAGTGACAAGCCCATATTACCTGAGTAACATCAATAATCCAGTCATTGTGCCCCTGCATGAACAACACAGGCCTCATTTCATCTTCACAACACAGGCCTCATTTCATCTTCATGGAGGACAATGCTCCAGCTCATTGAGGTCGCATCATTAGGGAACGGCTGCTGTAGACTGGGGCACCTCAAATGGAGTGGCCTGCACTTTCTCCAGACCTGAATCCCATAGAAAACCTATGGGATCAGCTGAGTCGCCGTGTAGAGCCCAGTAACTCTGTACCTCAGAACCTCAACGACCTGAGGGTCGCCCTTTAAGAAGAGTGGGGGGCCATGCCTCAGCAGACAATAAGTCGACTTGTGAACAGCATGAGACGTCGTCGTCAAGCTGTAATTGATGCTCAAGGGCACATGACAAATTATTGAGACGTTGACATTTTTTGTTGTGGTATACCCACCACTGTTGTTGGCTTTTGTTTCAATAAATTGTTTGAGATGAGGAAATCACCACTGCATGCTTCTACTTAAATGCCCTACTTTCATATCATATCACTGTAGCGTGAACTTTTCACCCGAAAGCCAAATATCCTTAACTGTGTGTGTGTGTCTCACTCACACACACACACACACCCACCCTATATTTTAAGCCTTTACATTTTTTGCATTTCTGATTTTTATTATTATTTGTTCTTCCTACTTTGTTTTCATTCTTCAGTTTTCTCCCTTTATCATTTCACTGCACCATACTTGTATGACTGCATGTGACAAAAAAAAACAAAAAAACATTGAATGGAAACAATATATTCATAATATCAATCTCAGACAGTAATCTAATGGTCACCTCTCGCTCGGCGCGCTCCACCCGCCGCTTGGCCTCGCGCTCTTCTTCTGCAGCTTGGGCCTCGTCCTTCCGCACGCGCTCAATGTTATCCTTGTTGCGGACATGCCAGCTCTTTTTGGGAAGGATGTTCATGTTGTCAAACCTCACCTCCTTCACAAGCGGCACCTAGAGGGAAAGGGGAGCAAGAAGGTGGTGAGAACCCGGAGGGCGGAGGAGGAGAGAAGAAGAGGGAAGCGAAGCGGAGGCACTTGGGAGGCGCTGATGGAAGATAGGGATGAACGGGATGGGATTCAGCAAACCCCCTCAAAGAAGAGAGAACGGTGGGAGTGGGAGTAGTTCACGGAGTAGTTCACAGGCAGCCGAGTCTGGGCAAAGTGGAGAGGGGAGAAGGCAAGACAAATATCACGTGGCTCTAAGATTGGCTGAGGGAGGGGGAGCAGGAAAATGTCACCCAGCATAGCAGGGGTCGTGCAAAGTTAAGTGGGGGAATTTAAGAAGAACTGGAAAGAAGATTGAGGCGGCAAAAGGGGGGTAAAAGGATGCTCGGGGAGCCGATGACAAAGGAAGTGAAAACATTTTGATGGGAGTCTGAAGGAGAAGTGCTGCCACAGTAAGTTCTCAGCGGGTTGTTTCATTATGGTGTCAGAGAGCCGGGGGGGACAGGCCTGCACCGCTGAGACGTAACAAACGCCAACGTTTCGGACGTATTGCGAGGTTTTGTGCGATGTGCAAAGGTGTGGGACACGTGAGGATGCACAAGCAAAGTGTTGGTTTAATGGTGGAGGTGCCCGTAATGCGGTTTCCAGGCCAGGTGAGGTGGACGTGAAGTGGGGGGGGGGGGGGGAGGCAGGCCTCGCGTGTGCAGGAGCAGTGTAAACAGTTTGAGCAGCGGGAGGAAAAAGGAGAGGTTCAAAATGATGGAAACAAGCTGTGGACAGGCACCGGGCCCATCAACCCGGACGTGGCAGCTGGGCTCAAATCTCAAACGGAGAGAATACAATGGGTGGCGAAGGCAGCAGCAGGTTGTCGGCACGTCGAGGGACTGACTAAGAGACGACCGGGTCAAGGCAGGAGCCGACATGCGGGGCTGAGGATGTGGATGAGAAACACACCGTAGGAGATAGAACGGAGAGCAGATAAACACCAAGAGTAGGGCGACAGCACAACAAGAGGATGCAAGCCGCCATTTAAAAAAAAAAAAAAAAAAAAAGGAAAGGGAGAGAGAAGCAAAACAACCTACCTGTGGGAATTAGAGCCGGAAAGTATTGTACTTTCAGGGTTCTGTATCCTGATCGAACTTCGTCGAAGAAAGCGTCAGAACAGTCTTCGGTGGCGCCGAACACCCAGTTAAATGCAAATCCCACGAGAGCGTGGTGTATTCGATGGTTTGATGACCGCAGCGTGGGTCCCCCTGGCGCGCTAGCCAAACGGTGGCCCCCGTGTTGTGGGTGTCTCGAACTACCGCTGCGTTCGCGTCACACTCGGAAATCTGTAATCCCCAACCTACCCTATCCGAGCTAAACGCGTCCATCGCCTGCGTTCGGGGGAAAAACATGGACGCCTGCGGCACCGAGTACCCGCGGTGTAGGTTGGATCTAAGTTAGTCGCGTTTTCAAATCAAAACGTAGGCAAAAGGACACTTTGTTCGCCGTTAACGGTGTGTGCCGCCATTACGGCGTAACGTCGGGTCTGTTTATCTCGGTAAACCCGGGCCCGAGCCATCCGCCCCGAAATTCCAATTTAAATGGCCGTTCCTTTGCATCCCCCCCCCCCCCCCCCCAGGAGGATTTCGGAGTTTTCCGGATTTCGCTTTCAATGGAACGCAGCATACGAGTCCATGTATGTGACGTCACGACTACCCCCCCCCACCCTCCGGAACCGGAAGTGACTCATGAGGCCTCTCAGTTTCATCGCTTGTCCCACCCACCAGAGGGTGCAAAGGAATACATTCTAAATGAGTATTTACTTTAATTATGACATAATATATAACATCTCTTTATTACCATCCATATATATATATATATATATATAATATTAAATTATATTTCTTTCTAACATTTGAAGTGATACTCAACATGATATTGTATCTATTTTACATCCCGCTTCACAGAGAAAACCAATCAATGTCTCCTCTATGTAGGTATAAGAGCTGACCTAAATCTGTGTTTACCAAAAATAATTTCACCAACATATGTTAAACAGGAATATAAAAAAAAAACCCAATATGTCCCCTTTCACACATTGGTGATTAAAGCACAACTGCAAAAGTAGGCATTGTGCAAATCCCGGATTTTCACATGTCGTGTCCGGTTGGAACTTGGAGAGTCCGGCTGAGCTGTTCAATCTGTTTGACCAGGAACTGCTTGTCACGGGCCTCCTGTCGGGCAAAGAACAAAACCAGCATTTGTTGAAATGC
Organism: Zeus faber; assembly: GCF_960531495.2. NCBI lineage: Eukaryota > Metazoa > Chordata > Actinopteri > Zeiformes > Zeidae > Zeus > Zeus faber. The sequence continues at coordinate 13,901,436 of NC_137195.1, forward strand.
AATCCCGGGGTTGTATTGGAAAACCACGCCGAACTTTTGTGATCGTGAGAGTGGTCCGCCATGACTCACCAGTTTAAGCTGAGCTCTGAGCAATTGGACACTTTTTCCATAGACAGAGGCCAAGGCTATGAAGTAGCACATCACAATACTGTGGACGAGAGCTTTCCGGTTAGAAATCATTAAAACAAACCAATATGGTGTAGGAGCACGCGATACAACTCCGGGTGTGCCGCAGTCAATCTCCAAAATCTTTTCATGACAGAGTATGGATGTGAGAGTGCCACATCACGTCACTCACCAAAAGAAGATAAACAAAGGAATAGAGAAAGCCTGGGAGCCGATATAGAAGAGAAACTCCCGTGTGGCTGGAGAGAGCCGGTAGAACGAGGCTGGAACGATGGCCCACATGGTGGAGGACCAACTGAACGGACCGCAACCCATAGAGGGATGAATCCTGCAAGAGGAGACGATATGATATAGGAGAAGAAAAAAAAACCTTGTTTGGTAATAAAAAAAAATGCAACATATACTCAGCATATCATTATTTTTTGTTTTTTTTTAAATGTTATTAAGTGTGTGGGATCACTTGGCCAGGCTGTAGATCATGACCACCAATGCCAGGCTCCAGCCAAAGAGCAGCACCAGCAGGAAGTACACGGTGGATGTGGTGGAGCGAAATGTCTTTGTGGCAGGACGGCAGTTAGTGAACAGAGTCATCTTGAGACAAATAAAGGAAACGAGGAAAAAAAGTTAAAGTAGATGATCGTAATAATTTTTATTAGCTGTCACGTTAAAGGCAATATTTTTGGAAAAGTGAACCCTGCTCTGAGGAGACACTGTGTGAATTCACCTTCTTGCAGTAGAAGAGGATGAAGAACTTGACGGTGTTGATGAGGGGCAGCACGGGGCAGAACAGAGCCCCCGTCCAGACCACGGTCTGACCGTACACCAACCCCAGGACGTTGGCCGGAACCAGGAACTCCTGGCGACCCACCCACCGAGCCAGCTTACTGGACGAGCGGTCCACGACGATCCTGACCGCAGCGGGTTGGTTTGTTCTCATTATGGTTTTACATGTTTGAATGTCTTGTTTGTACGCAAACATCATCGATGTTTGGTGTATTTGCATCGCTTACCGCCGCGGGAACTCCACCAGGAAGAGCACGGCAATAATGATGAGGAAGTCAAACAGCGCCAGTTTGTACATCTCCTGCCCAACGCGTGTTTCCCAACACTGCAGGGAGACATATAAGCACCGCATGAAAACGCCCCTCCTCGCGGCAAATGTAACGCACGCACCTGATGCACATGTAATAACCTGATATTCCCCGTGGTTGTACTGACACGTCAAACATTTCTCAGCGCTTGTGTCCCCGTTGCAGGTGATCTGACTCCACAGGGTGAAGAGGAGAACCCCCAGACTGACCAACCGCAGGAAAACCGACCTGTGCATGAGAGAGAAATGAACACATTTGGATTGAGCGCGATTCTTCTTCCGCCAAACATTCACATTCACACACACACACTCAACACACAACACACAACACACACACAAACCTCAGCAGAGCCACTATGATGGTCGTGCTGGGGTTGTATCGCTCCAGCAGGGCAATTTGGTCGCAGAGAAAAGGAACCACAAAGTTTCCGGCGGTGATGACCATGGAGGGGAGGTACTCGAAAATCAAACCCAGGATCCCGTCCTCGTTGCTTTTACTCTGTTAGAAACACAAGGGGCAGAATTTAGAGTGTGTAGGTCTACAGGACCAAAAGGTACGGTCAGTCAAAAAAAACAAAAACAGTGATCCACACGGACCTGGCTGAAGTCGGTGGCCAGGAAAATGCCATATAAGGCGGCTCCAATGAGGCCGAAAGCAACGAGAGACAGAAAGACACGGAGAGAGTACAGCACAACTTTTTGACACAAGGTGAGAGAGGCCATCCTCTTCTTCATCCTCTCCTCCTCCAGCTCCATCTGACAGAGAGAGAGAGAGAGAGAGAGAGAGAGAGAGAGGAAGATAAATAGCCATTGCACTGCATCAGGCCTCCATGTTTTAAACAGCCGCCCCTTCTCTCCCTGCAACAGGCTCTGACCCGGACGGATACACCCCTGACCTGGAGCTGGTAGTGGATGTTTTTCTGTTTCAGTTTGGCCGCTCGGTCTCCAAGGCAACCGTAGTCCCAGCCGATAAACACGATCCTGCTGTAACTGCCCGTCGCACCACCCCCTGTTGCCACGGCAATGCGGGCAGCGCTCCCCATGCTAAGGGAGTGGAATACAGATGTAAGGCAGGAGAAATACGGGAAAATATACCAAAATGTCATGGTTTAGGATGAGACCGTGCACTCCGGGGGGATTCTTCAGACGCCTTTATTTTGACGGCGAATCCATGTTAAAATGGATGTACTGCCGACGTACTAAAACAGGCTTCTCCGGGACGTCAGTATAACTCAGCCGAACTTTGCGTAAAAAAGGTCATTTTAATTTTGCATGAGCCTGGAGCATTTACTTGACACGCACACACACGCACGCACGCACGCACACACGCACACACAACAACAACAACAAAACTACAAACTGTGCACCTACAACATACCGTGCAATGATACAGATGAGACAGAAGGCAAAATAAAAGATGGCGGTGAGAAGGTAGGCGAGTGGAATGTTGTAGACGTCACCGCCTTCCATTATTGTGTCCTTGTAGTAGCCATAAAACAGGTAGGAATACTCCATGAAACCCTGAAATAAAGGACAAAGACAGAGCTAGAGCTTGTCTTGCCTTGTTTTTGTTTACTTATATGTTGATAAAATCCAGTGCTGGGTTATTCACAACAGACAAATGAGTGATCAAATGTAGTTGGACAAAGAAACAACATCTAAAGCTTTTTATCTTATGACTCTGTTGTGATAACACCCGTAACAGGCCACTGAAGGTCATATTTCTTTCTTACGGTTCCAGAAAGTAAGTCCAGGAAGTATTGGTAGAACACCACTGGACCATCAGGTGTAGGATTATACACTGTGCAATTTACTGGAACTGGAAAACACAACACAAGACACATTAAAGTCAATTATAGTCCATTTCTCTGGTTGTTGGTCCCACTTTGGGAAGCTGAGCAGAGGGAAAACCGACCATTTTGAACCAAATGATTCACTTGAAGGCATGTCGCCGCCTTATGTTTACCCGGCGACAGCGCTGTATGTTCTCTTCTGTTTATGACTTTACCAGAGGTGTTGACAGGGCTCGCCCCGGCCGATCGAAACCAAATGCTGGGGGTGAGGACGAATCCGGCGATCAGCAAGAAAGACAGGAAGTTGAGCACCACCAGAAACCGTAGGAACAGAAAATAAGACTGGACGCCGCCACCAAAGTTCCCTGTCAGGGGAGGACAGCCATGATGCCAATGTAAAGGTAGCACGACGCAAACAATCTGCAATATACGAACGAACATATTGAATTCCATTTTTGCCATGGTAATGCAATCTATATGTGGTTTGCCTTCAATTGATGAATTTTAATGTGTGACCAATCTCTTTATTTGCTTTCTGAGACAACTTTAGACCAACCTCCGATTTTGTGCAAAGACTTCCTCCATAGTGCGAAAAGGGAGAGAAATCCTCCGATGTTTTCCTGGGCCCTGCTCAGCGACTTGGCCTTGCTTCTCTTCCAGGACTGCCAGCTAGACACCACTGGCACTTGCATTTTCTGGATCTGCCTGTAAAGAGTATGACAATTATACAACCCCTTTAATGTAATTAAACCCTCACCGTCTATTAAACAAGTACTTGATGTCTGGAAGAGCAAGACAGGCCATATAATAAAAAAAGCCAAAATACTGCTATAATTTAAACCACTGGCATTTTTGAAGCTCATAAATTCAGAAAGAAACATTGAGGAAAAGAATGAAACCAGGGTTGATTAACAATTTTCAACAACAAGAAGTAGAAGCGGACAACATTCTTGGGGGGCACAATCTAGTATCTAGTATGTAGACACCATGCGGCTCTCTTCAGGGTCATGGGCATGGGAAGGTTCCTGAACTCTTTGGGCTCTTCCCTCCCCGCATCCTCCTCCGCGGTGCTCGGCTTGAATTCAGGTGAGTTCTGTTTCGACTCTGCAGAGTGAACCCTTCGAAACCGTAGCGACCCCTGAGCGCCACCATAACGGCTTCCTTGGACCAGGAGAGAAACACAGCTGAATCAGTAAAATATTAAAATAAAATTAAAAAAATATGTGCCCCCTTTCTGAAGACCTATTATTGGCAAGACCTGAAACGAGCACTTAATGCTCTAAAATAGATCAATGTGTGTGAATTAAAGCAATGGTTTAAAATTCCTCCGCCCATGAAATTATGGGAAGCTTTTGGCTGCAGTCGTTGCTGTTAAGGATCGTTCAACCAGTTATTAAGTTTAAGGTGGGAATTGCTTTTCCACATGGGTGATATGGGTATTTGGTAACTTTTATCCATTAAATGAATGATGAAATAAATAATAACCTAAAAAAATGTATTTTGTGTTCCCTTCTCAAGTTCCCTTTGTCTAATATTACAATTTGTCTAAAGAGCTGAAACCATTCAGCCTGACAAATATGCAATAATAGAGGTAATCAGGAAGGGGGAAAAAACTTTTCACAGCTCACTGTAATTACGAGTACAAGGCAATCCATTGAGAATATGGTTATGACAGTAGTGACCTTAAAGTTATTAACATGTAAGTTGTTACTAACAGGTAAATGGAATCAAAAGTCTTGACACAGGTGAGGGAACAGCCCCGTCCGCTCTGCTTACCTGCAGTCGCTGAGCTGTGGCTCTGTAGCTCAGTGGCCATTTCCTGGACACAATGGAAACAAACCGATTGAGAGAACAATCGTGTCAAAACCACATCTAACACTGCGTCGCCTCCAGATCAGAGGAGAAAGAGGAAAGAGGGCTGATTTGTATAAAGGGCAGAATGGTGCCGATCCAGGAATTTATTTTCCCTTTTCTTTCACATCCCATCATCCATGCCCCATGCACTTTAGACCCTATGTAAATGACCACGCAGGTACTTCCTTGTAGACTTAACCCACTACCTCCATGGAGATAATGGGTTTGTAGCCACCCAAATACAAACTCACGCTGATTTGAAGTGCTCGGTAGTCACGTGGATCTATAACTACTAAATATTAATTCAAATCTATATATTAAATATTAATTCAAATCTATATTTAGTATGGGTGTTATTGTAAGGTAACATAAGGTTTGTTCAATAATTACCTTTGAGCATTAGTGAGCGCTAGTGATGAAGACCTTTTCTATTAAATTCAACTTACCAAGTACAACTGTAAAGTCTCGCTGATTAAGATCGGAAATAAAAGACCTGCGCTTGAAAATTCAGAGGAAATGATACCGTGTGTATTCCTTGTGTAACAATGGTTGCAAAACAAGAGTGTTACAATCGTCAAAGGTTAGGGAAACAGTCTGAGGCAAACACATAAAGAAACAAAAAATCCAAGCTGCGACAATAAAAAGGTATGAAATGAGGTTGGCTGCACGGGATGTAAAAAGAAATACAGTGAATACATTTTGCACAGATACAGAATAGATAACTAACTTGTGCGTTGGGTTTTGGCATGGGAGAAGGAAAACAAGAATAACCAAAACCGTGAATAAATAAACCGTCTGTATTTTGACTGATTTCAAAGTCAAATCCTTAATAACACAACTTTACATACTCGTGGTTGCAGGTGAGGTTAGTTTCGACTTGGCCGTCAGCTACCATCACATTTTATAGACAAAGTAGCTCCGGCTTGAGGGAGTGAGATGTTGAGCCCAGTAATGTCGAACCATGCGTACACTGCAGAATTGTTTTCAATGTTTATTTTGTTGTGCGGTTGAATTAGGTAGCTTTAAACAAATCGTCAGGTTTGAGAGCCTTTTTGTTTTGTTCTAACATTTGGTCCCAACTCAGAATGGTCTTTGGAAGTACAGACATTTTGGAGTGAACACGTCACGGTCGTGTGTTGCGAAGGGTTGGTCAATACGCTGCGGTGGTTCAGTTCGTGCATACACTTTCAACAGTGACATTTTAAACATTAGAAAGGACAGAATACACAACAAACAATAAATGTAAACAACCCATTAAACAACAGCATAGGAAGGGCAGAAGGAACAGAAGGGTGTTCTTTGTTTGCCTCAGTTCATTGTGTCTACAAAGGTCTTTAGAATAATTAGGTAAACTGTTAAAAAGGTGATACGGTGTCACCGACTGTAGAATTCTACCAAACTGCCTGCTCAGTCCTTTGTTTCCCTTATGCTTGGAGTTTTGCCTGGTATCTGGAGTACAGTTGATGTGTATACCACTATATCACAATTTATGTACACAATTGCCATTGATTCATTACTTTCAAATGTGTGCTTTGCTCCAGTGTAGTTGTTTCATATAAACTAACAAAAACGATTCACATTGTGTTGCTGTTTTACCTGCTTTACAGAAGAATATTTAAATGAATAGTTGTGATTATAATATCTGAAAAATAAAAAGTGTGACCTGGGTGCATTACTGTAGTCATCAATTACTAGTTATCGAATGTTGGATGAAGATCATAGTAATGATTCCATTTCCCCTATCTTTAAATACATTTAAAAACAAAAAGGACTGTAATGGAAGTCAACTACTTGGAATGTGAAGTGTGTGGAAAAGAATAAAGTGAAGCCAAATTCATTATGATAGTGGAGCAGTTGTCTTTAAAATGACCTCACATTCTCATATTTTATAGGAAAATACATGAGGGGAAGGGTTAAACAATCTACAAATATCTAATTTGCCAGTCGCGCCATTACAAAATAGTATTCAATGAGCTGAACTTTGCTCCACCATCGTATCACTACTTAAATCTGTGTCTCTAGAGTTTGTAACGATGAGTCTCCAATGGCAGTGTCACGTGGTTTCACGCCTCACACCGGTTTGTGTGATTAATTCGATAACGTTTCTCACACGGGAGAACATAATGCCAGCACTTCATTAAAGAAAACACCGTTAGAGCGGTGTGACGCTTAAAACCAACACAGATGAGTGAATGAACACAGGATGTTGCATAGTTGCTCTCAACCTCCCAAATGACCACACAAGCTCCAAAAAAAACAAAACGACATTCACTCTTTCTTCTTTGCGCTCGTGTCCTCTTTCAAGTTATCTGTCTTTTCAGTCTCCGACTTTCCCTCGTTCTCCCCCCTCTTCCCTTCCCGCCTCCCTCCTTTCAGTGCTCGGCCGAGCACGATGCAGCCGATGGCGATGACGTGCATGACGAAGTAGATGGAGGTCCAGTAGTGGATGGTGTCGCTGGCCTTCAGCAGGACGAAGCCCATGCACATGTAGTCGTAGGCCCTCATCTTGAGGAACCAGTGAACCCAGTCGAAGACACTCTGTCCGCGGGGCCCCAGTTTGGCCCGGACCGAGGCCTCCATGGCAGATTCGGCCGCAATGCACAGAGGGATGGTGAGGAAGGAGAGGTAGTAGCCAGCATGCAGCCCGTGCCAGTAGGCACTGATGAACATGGTCCAACCGGCCCTAAGAGTAGAAGGTAGACATTAGGGAGCAGGCAGTGACGGAAGAAAGGGGGACAAAACAACATTGATCAACAATAACAACTCGATTCACCCTGTGAGGTTGTTTTAACAGCTAAAATCACAGTCCTGATTCTAGATTTAATTGAAAAATGATTCTGATGAGCAATAGTTCATGACTTGGCGTGGTTTTTTTAGTGGAAGTTACTTGCTGTTATCCAACAACTTTATTATATTGTTTATTTTTAAGTCTGAAAACTGCTTTTCTGGTTCAGGTCTTTCTAAAAAAAAAGATAACAAAAGATTCCTCATCCAAGTGAGACTACCTCGCCAAATAACTAAATATAATCTACATTCAATTAAATTCTTAAAAATTTGTTCATTTTTTAACTTACGGTATTTTGGAGGTAGAAGCCATGCTGTTAAATAGCTTTATCCCTTGAGAATAACAAACACCTCTACTTATTCACCCTTATCATTACCTGAGGGTGTATGACTTGAAGGGGGAGTTGGGGTAGATGTAGTGATGCAGCCACCACTGCACCGTCATGTTCCAGTAGCGCATGCCGTGGCGGACCTTCACGCAGAAGTCCGTGTTGTAGCAATCGATGTTCTGGATGGTTTTGAAGTCATAAGCCACCGGGGCGTTTGGGTCGGGGCTACAGTTCGCGGTGGGTCCCCCGCCGGGCTTGGACAGCGCCCCCTCTGGGTAGCAGCCCAGCCCTGCGCTGATACAACCTGCCTCCGCTCCGCACCACGCCGCGTAGAAACGCATCCGGAACACGAAGAACACCACCGTCATGTAGAACAACCTGGAGAGGAGACACAAACAACCGAATAAAAGAAGATATCTTTACATATTGTGGTGTGGAGATGGGATGGTTTGAGCAGCCACACCTGACCTGGATCGCGGCGATTGGGTCAGGGTGGCTGCATACCTGTTGCTCATTGGTTGAGCTAACAAGCAGCAGGTTAAAACCCCCATCTAACACACACTCAGGATAGGAGCCCTGTCATGACGTGTGTGTAAACAGTATATGTACATGCGCACTTGATTTTGCTTGAAATATCCTCTGTCACGATACCTGAAGAAGTAATTCTGGTCCAGGAACTCCTCTGTGATGACATAAGCGAGTGGGAAGACGGAGTTGACAGCCAGGAAAAGCGCCCCGTAGACCGGAACCAGCTTCAGCCGCTGTAAGCACGGGGTCCAGCCGGGCAAGGAGAGCGGGCTGGGCTGCCTGAGCCAGTCCACATAGGTTTGGAAGCGGAAAAAGGGGCCTTTAACGAAATGGAGGGATGAGATAAAAAGGGGTGAAGACAGGATTGACGGATGCCGGTGACAGGAAGACGGATAGTAAAACATTTGGGGCACACAGAGCGCAGTCGGGGACAAAGTGGTCGGGTGGACAAAGGGAATAAGTAAACAGAAGAAAAAAAACAGGGAGCGCGATTAAAAATAATCGGAATCAACTTCATGTCACGAAAATGTGTATGAACTCACAGAATTTTGAACAAGAGGCAGAGAGTGAGACAAAGAGAGAAAATGGGTTAAAATGGATGCAAAAGTAAATTCACACAAAACACAGATACAGAAATATTCAGACATCATATGTAACCTTCATGTGGCTGAAATGAAAACGGTTGTCCCGTCCTCAATGTAATGACTAGCTAAAGCTGCATTAAGCATAATTCAGAGTTCCCTCGCACTCTCTTCCGTGAAATGATTTTACGTCTACCTTCGGTGGCCGAGGAGGAACAAAAAGCGCAGGGTGAAGCGGCGCAATAACCCGCCATGTCAAGCGAGGAGGTGCGATACCTCACACAACCTGTTCAAAATCAGTATTTAGCAACCCTTCTTATTATAGGGAGTCTTCTGATTCATTCGGCTAGCGGAAATATCACTTATTGCAGCTTAAAGATCCCGTAACCATGAAAGAGTGATGAAGAGATAAGTGAAAAGTGATACAAACTGAGAGACCTACCTGTCATGATACCCACATAGCAGTAGCTATAGGAAAGTATATCATACACCGAGGGCTCCTGCGACAGACCACCAATGATAGGAGACTTGGCGAAAGAGCTCACTTCCTTTTTCTTCTCCAGGTGGAAACTTTGCACCTCATTGGCGAGACTCACCATCTGGTTACAAAGACAGAAAGAGAAAAAGGTAAATATGGCATTTACACTACATGATATGTCACAAAGATTAAACAAACCCAAACAGCTTCAAAATAATCAGAGATGCAGTTGCAAACATTTCCACATAGCAACTACACGAATGGAAAAAGACATTAGCTCTCTGTTCAGATCAGGAACTTCATCCAAAGCAAACAAATGGCAAGAAGCCTGTGCAGCATACTTTTAATTTTGTCAAAAAATGAAAACGTTGAGACATTCATAGATGCCGGAACAAGTCAGAACATGCTTTCTGTACATGTAGCACAGGAGAAGTCCAGCTCGTATGTGGATACAGGAGTTGGACTTTAATATTAGGCATAAATCTAACATGAGTGAGACATGTTAATGTCTCTCATGAACGGCTGCACCAGACAAAAGTAAATACGTAGGTCTCATCTTTTTTGGTACCTTGAGTGTGAGGAGAAGTTGGATGGCGTTGGCAAATGGTGTTGGTGATGGAAGACCGAACCACGTCACCATCCGGAAGAATAAGAGGTAAAGAAAGGTCCAGCTGAGGGAGAGAGCTGGAGCACTCCTGGTGGAGCAAGGAGAGATGTCAAGGAAGAACCCAAAAAAGTAATTCATTAGTACTATTAATATTAGTGTTATTATTATAAGGAGTAGTAGTGGAAGAAACAGCTGTAGTAGTAGTAGAAGTAAGGAATTTAACAGCTACAAACATGTTTTTTTTTGTGTCATAAGAGGGGGCGAGGGGAGAATGAGAGGGGAAATACAGAGAAGTGGTGAGGCTGAAGCGGTTACAGAAGCCTCCATTTCAAATAGCCCTGGTCTCAGCTTCTTACCGCCAGCTGCTCTTAATGATTATCCATGTCCCGATCACTGTCACCAGGGAGTGAAGTGTGTGGATACGACATGTCGCTATGGTTATTGAGAGGCCCAAGAGCAAAGACGCCCCTTGCTTCACGGGAGGACCTGGAGCAAAGTTATTAAAGCAAAGGAACATTATATGATAAAATTCAAGCATGTAAGCGTAAACAGGGGGATGACTAAATAACATGACTAATAATAAATGATATTTACAAAATGCATATTCATTGTTCATGAAAATTACAAGATGTTTTATTGCGTTACATGGATCAGTCTCGAAAATTCACAAGAGTGGAGTATATGCCTGAATACAAAAGAAAAGACGAGGATTTTCTTTTTGTATGTCCCGCTAGACACAGTTTGGGACTTGTGCGACAGCATTCCAAAAAGCATTGAAGCTGACTGAAAGACAAGAGTTCGAGAAACCTACTCCTCATTTGGTGCTTGATGCAAACACACAGTTAGGTGTTTCCATTATTGTATGCATCAAACGCATCTGTCCATGTTGATTAAATCCCGCTACCTTCAATACATAGTTTAAACCTAAACCTAGAGTACTCACTGAGATAACGAAAGAGGAATCCAATAGGGATGGAGGCAGCAAGGACCCCCAGGTAGACCAGCTCGTCTGGAGACATCTCTCTGCAAGGCAACAAAACAGAACACTGCTTTACTTACAAAAAGAGGAATATCCTTTAAATCTCCAGCTTTCCCACCGGTACTAACAGTGTATTTATTCATGAAGTGCAAGACCAAAATAATCTCCATGTCCCCTTGTCTACACTGACGGTAGGACTGAAGCTAAATTTGTGGGGTCAATGATATTTGCTTCATGCGCCCGAGCGTAATGGGGATAATCTTCTTTTACGATTATAACTGATTATGCATTTTCCACAAACTGCACAATGCATTCAAAGTATAAGTTGGTAATGACGCAAGACACAAATACATACAACTACGATGACCGCGTGAGGTTGGGGAAGGACGTTTGGAAATATTTGATGTAAACTGCGCGGCTTTGGGTTGCTCTTTAACTGACAACCCATAAAATAGTCTGTGTCGGGTGGGTTATGGGATACACGAGTCTCAGGATTCCATTCAAAACTAAAACGTTTTTCTTTCAACTTCCATCATCGGGTTTCAACCGTATCTTCCCTGGGAGACTTGTTTCGTTTTTCTCCCAAGTTGTCCTTCTTCTGTTCGGTGCATTTGTCTCTTTGCCGCTTGAGGTTGTGGAGGACATGTTTCACCTGAAGTTGCCGTTCTGTTATGTAAACGTCCATCCATAGCGACCACAACGAGCAAGGCGGCTCGATCAAATCCCCCACGACTCAGGCTTCCAGCCCTGGAAACAGCGTGTGCATCACGCAGATCCCGAACGGACGTTTCCAAGAAAACGGCAGATAAATAACGCCCAACGTGCGATTCAACAACATATCACGGGTCTAACCAGGTAAAGGGTGCGAGCTGCAAACGAACACAGGTTCGATGGAAGCAGGATAGCCCAGCGCAAATCAGCTTGAGAATGCTGATGTCTGTCCACCCCATAATAAGTCAGATAGGAACACATCTCAACATTGCTTAACAACACAACCTTTCCCCATCCGAGGCAGCCAGCCGCCCACACCATGCTAGCTAACGTTAGCTGCGGACATCTGGCTCGCTGGAGCGTCGCTTCGCTGTGAACACGCCGGGAACGATGTCATACAAACCGGACACGTACGTGGATGCGGGTCCCACACGGAATGAATAATTCCACGCACTTCACTGCAGCGTCCAGGGTCGTGTTTCCATCCAGATCTCCGCTCCCGTGTCTGGTCGTGGAGCAATACGCAACTTCCGGGTTGAGGTGAACTGACCCGCCCACGGATCATACCACTTACTCCGAAAAAGGGGTGTGGGCGACGCCATTGTAAAGGCAACACGTTCCCATCGGTCCGCGATACAGATTTTACTTGTTTATTTTACAGTATTCCGGCCATTGCTGGCTGTTGAAGTGCCATGAATGTTTTATCAGAAAAGCCAAGGTACAACGCCAGATAATTTACGACAATTCTTGCAATAAATACAAAGACAAATTCCAGGTCAAACTCAAGAGGACTTTATTTAAAGATGTATCAGGTGGCACAAGACACCGCCCGCACACTTCTTAATCCTCCTCTTCATCGTCAGCGCCTCCAGCGCCGGCGTGGCCCTTCTTGGCGTTCTTTCTCTTGACACGGCCAGGGCGTCCACCGCCGTACGGGGACCTGAGGGAGAAGTCAATGTGCTTCTGGCTGTCCAGGCGGACCACGAACGAGGGGATGTTCACCACCTGCTTGCGCACTCTGCAACAGAAAGAAATTGACGATATAAAAAACAGAACCCGTCAGAAGCGTCATCGTTTCAGGGTTCTGCAATCACAAGAAAGTTAAAGAAAGGAAAGTGCTACCGGGTTGCATCTCTGTACTGAACGCAACTTACAACAGGCCTCATTGACGAGAAATTCATGACATCACAGAATATCAGGAAATTGAATTAAATCACCGGCCTCTGTACACAACCCTCAGTTGTTCTTAGCGCCTGTTGCGCGTCACATTTGCCCGAGGTGCAATCCCCCGTACATTACCTGACAGCCACATTTCCATGGCAACGGTCTGAGCCCTCCTCCTCGGCAGGATTGGCTCTGGGCAATTTCTAGTATCAAGGTATACGGTTTTGATACCGAATTGACCTTGTCGAAACGTTTAACTGGTCTCAGCGGAGACTGAAGCGAGGCGGCGGCCCTCTGATGGAAGAGGAAGCATCATGTTTCTTATGAGTACGGCAGCCACGCCAAGGAGAGCCTCACGCCCGCCACAAACCCTCAGCTCAGTTGCCGGTCGCTTACCGAATGTGCCTCTGGCGGATGAGAACTCGAGCGTGGTGGATGCTCTTGGCGAGACCCAGCTTGAAGACCTGCGTCTGGAGCCTCCTCTCCAGGAAATCCTCCACCTTCAGGCCCAGGATGTAATCCAGCTTCATCTTACCCTCGTCCAGCACGCCAATTCTCACCAGACGCCTGAGCAGGGCGTTACCTAGGCGACACGGCAGCCGGTTAAGCTTCACAAGAAAACAGACCAAAATCTGAAGGAAATCGACCGTGAGCGTTTGCGTTTCCGGCAGCGCAGACCTCACGTCGAGTCACTTAAACGGGCTTGGCCTCATTGACGAGGAATTCTTGACACCACAGAGAGTCTGACAGTTGATAGTTAAATCATCGGCCAAGTTTTGAGCGCCGCCAGATCCCTACCTTCAAACAGACGCTTGGGATCCTTCTCGTCCAGGGTGAGCAGCTCCCTGGCGGCCTTGCGGATCTTGGCCAGGGTGAACTTCACCCGCCACACCTCACGCTTGTTCCTCAGGCCATACTCGCCTAAAGACACAGGGCTCAGCGTCAGCGGGGGGGGGGGCATTCGCAACAACATTGTGTGTGTGTGTGAATTGGAAATGGAGACCGTGCGGTGACGCGTCATACCGATGAGTTTCAACTCCTGGTCGAGACGGGACTTCTCGAAGGGGCGACGGGGGGTGACATAAGTCTTGCGGCAAACCCAACTCCTGGCGACGGGCATGGTCGCTTAATACGCCTGTGAGTAAAAAAAAAAAAAAGTGGTAAGTCTGACATGAACACACCGCACAGCGCGCCCTGCTAACCTGCTTTAGCTGGCCA
>NC_137195.1:13918177-13955677 GCF_960531495.2 Zeus faber
CATGTTTTCTATTTTTTTTAATTACAAAGAATATAGAGAGACCTAAAGCAAGATTAAGGCTTACTCTTAACCACCCCTCCTTCAGAGCACGTGCTGCTGTTTGGATGTGTCATGATTTATCTCTTTCTTCAAAAGCTAGAAACAAGTCAGTGCATGACCCAGTCGAGGCAACCATATCAGTATGAAAACAAAAATAAAACAGAACAAAATAAGCCCAAATTAATACAATTTAGACATAATAATGTAAAAAATGTATTTATTTATTGCCTATTAAAAAAAATACTTTTATTGTACAGCAATAATTTGAGTCACACTATGCATTGTCAATATTTAATTCAACGTGACCATATCTTATTTACTGTATTAGGACCCAAATATCCAGAACATCTCACAAAGAAAATAGTTTTGAATAGTGACAAATGGGATGTGAGCTGATGCAGTTTGTAAGATGAAGTAAACCACTTATTTACTCACCCCTGCAAGGACACGTAAAGTTTCAAGGCCTCCATGATGCCACAGGGCTTTGTGTGTGTGTGTGTGTGTGTGTGTGTGTGTGTGTGTGTGTGTGTGTGTGCGCGTGCGTGCGTGCGTGCGTGCGTGCGTGCGTGCGTGCGTGCGTGCGTGCGTGCGTGCGTGCGTGTGTGTGTGTGTGTGTGTGTCATTAAGGAGTCCCTCACATACCATTATCATACCCTACAAAGTGTCTGGAATCTGTCTACCTTGTCTCCTTGTATCACACAGGCTGTATTTTTAGCCCCCGGTCGCCAGGCCAGAGAGATTCTGTCGCCTATCTTGTTGCGTGGAGTCAAGGCCACTTCAAATGAGTCCGGGATCAAGCAAGGAGGAGGTTTTCTAACTCAACATGGGGTCGAGCCGGACGCGTTTCGTATGACGCTCCGTTTCACGCCGCGGCGGGGGGGAGCTGGTTCCAAATCGGAAACCTCTTAAAAGTCACCACATCTGCGGTCGCTGTCGTCTGTAAAGCCGGTCCTCCCGGCAGCTGTCCGAGCCGAACACCTGGCTGAGAACCGGTGACCTCCGACCTCCAGCCGACAGCTGCCACGGGGAACGAACCAGTTCGGGGAAAAAAAAAAAAAAAGGGGGCTGTGAGCAGTAGAGGGGACACGCAACGCCCCACAGCGCTGGGCCAAACCTGGTGGGAAACATAACTTTAAAGGAACAGGGAGGCGTCGGTAGTATCGGATCATTATTTAAATCGTGAGTTAAAAAGGCCGGTGGGAGGCGGAGAGGAGACAATACAGACACGACTCGGTGTTGACGTGTTGTGAACCACGTCCCCCCGGCACACCGTGTTCTACTACAGTTACAGCTGCCATTAAGGGGCTATATTGAGACGATGCAATTTACGAGAGTGTCAATCCAGGAGAAGGCCACATAGTAAGACAACCCTGCCTCAAACCTCCCACAAATAGGGAAGCGCCTGCGCGACAACTCACGTTTGCACCGGGCATCTGTGTTTCGTCACCGGGACGGCGCAAGATTGTGTGCGACCATGTCAACAGACGAATATGATTTTCACGTGTATCTAAATGGGAGTGAGATTCTCCCCGTGAACAACATCCTCCGGTTAAAATGGAAGTCAACAGGCCCGGATCGACAATAAATTCAACGATTATGTATCATCTTAATGACATAAGTAATAAATATCATATCACAGCAAAGAACTCGATAACCTTTCTCACACCCGTCCATTTAATCCTCCTTTAATTACCACAATCTTCCACTGTACCTTTACAACCTGTTCCAAATTTGACTTCTTCACTGCACTCAGAATGTTTTAATATTCACGTATCCCAGAACCACTTTGATTTTTGACGTCCTTCTTTTATTCCATATATTCCTTTTACCTTATTTCACTTATCTGCATGTATTTAGAACAGCAGCCGTGACGAGGCGCTACTGGAAGAAAATGTCGTTCAAACCAAACCCCTTAGTTTCTGAAGAGGTTTTGATGACTCATGTACTTATAATATTTATTTTGTCCAGTGGGAAATATAAATAACTGATCAGTTGTGTGATCACCCAAAGTGACTGTAATACCCCCGACAGAGAGATACAGCACTGTTTGAAGCTTCAAGTATTATGGATAAATGCGTTGGACTTTTACGTCCCTTTTCAAACCAAGTTCTCTTGGTAATTCAAGTAAGACATCAGAGTTTCAAAAAAGTCTGTGAGTGAACCGTGAACTATTTTCCTCAACAGCGTTTACGATTGACAGCTCAAAGTTCTTATGTAATTAAACCATGTGGTGTATTCAAGGTGACCCCCCATTACAATATGCTGGCCACAGATTCCAGATTTAAATTCATATTCGTCTCTTGGAGCAAATTATACTGTGTGCTGTGTGTTTCAGCGTGAATGTGTGTGTGTGTGTGTGTATGTGTGTGTGTGACTACTCTGCAAATGTGTGTGTGTGTGTGTGTGTGTGTATGTGTGTATGTGTGTATGTGTGTATGTGTGTGTGTGTGTGTGTGTGTGTGTGTGTGTGTGTGTGTGTCTACTGTGCATATGTGTGTGTGTGTGTTTATGTCTGGATGTGTGTCGTATGAGTGTGTGTGTGTGTGTGTGTGTATTATGTGTGCGTGTATTTGTGTCTACTGTGCATATGTGTGTGTGTGTGTGTGTGTGTGTGTGTGTGTGTGTGTGTTTATGTCTGTATGTGTGTGTATGTGTGTGTGTGCGTGTGTGTGTGCGTGTGTGTGTGTGTGCGTATGTGTGTGTGTGTGTGTGTGCGCTTGTGTGTGTGTGTGTGTGTGGAGAGGGTCATGATGATTGACGGGTCCAAATGACCACAGTTGGTAAGGGCATCAGTCCCCTTTCTCCTAAAAGTCCCTGCGTTTGATTGGTTGTTGAGCAGAGCCGCTGGTGTTGTGGGCGTGTAGCTGGTGTTAAAACAGAGCAGTTGTTGGACAATGCATCAGAAAACACAGAATGTGCTAAAGGGGTAAGACATCTGTTTTTTTAGTTAACACACTTGTGACTATAATGCATGTGCATTTCTAAGTTGAGTAGTTCTCTAGTCTCTTTTATTGAAGTAATGCATCTTGTTTTCTCGTAGTTTGACTAAAACAATACGGATTTAAAAAAAACAACAACATGTATAAATTGGTCTTAGCCTTTCTTATCTGTTTATAAAATACAAGCTTGATTAGAAATGAGACGAGAATCATTTGTGAAGAGAAACTTTCTGTTGATGTAAGTGTTGTTGGTAGCCATGGAAGCAAAGACAATTTTCAAATATTGTCACTGTGCAAAGAATTGCTTGACTCTTGAATTTGAGAATACATCTTGAGAGTGAGATATTTCAGAGTTCAGATAGATAGACATATTGATTAATTGATAGATAGATAGATAGATGGATAGATAGATAGATAGATAGATAGATAGATGGATAGATAGATAGATGGATAGGAGCTCTCATAAAAAAACAATAGAGAAGAATATTAAAGTAATTGAAAAAATAGAGAAAATGACAATATGCAATAAACATTAAAAAATCCACCATAAAATGGTCTATTGTACATTTACCAATATATGACAAACCAAAAGAAAGAATAAAAGAAGAAAATATAAAAATCATAAAAAACATGTAGAAACTTTTAGAAACATTTAGAAAACATTTTGCAATATACAATAAACAAAAAAATGAAAAAACCTCTTTATCAACAATAGAAAAGTCTGCAAGTCTGCGTACAGTATATCAAGTACAAACTGTGTTTTTATTTATATTTACAATGATAGTGGGATCAACCGGTCTTCTCTAGGTGTTTTTCATTGTAACATGGCGTCACAGCTGTCTGTCTCCTCCACAGGGGGTTCCCGCCCAGGAGGCGGGCCCCGGCACCGCCGACCCCTCCCTGCCCCAGGTCTACGCCCCGCCCCCGCCTCCACCCCTCCAAGGCCCTCCCACGTCCACCGGCCGACTACCACCTCTAGATTTTAGCCCCACCCACCCCACCTCAGAGTACCCAGAGCATACGCAGCTCAGAGTCTACCAAGGCCCACAGCATGAGGGGGCGGACGCCCTGGCGGCCAATACCACGGTGAGATCAATAAGTCCGGGCATCGAACACACGATGTGCGTTAACGCTGCGACACAGCACAAGACCATGAGATGAAGGAGGGAGGATACATGATGTATTGAATTGAACTGATCGATCAGGCGTGTCAATAAGGACGTCGGCCAAATAGAGTTTCCCTGTATTTCTATAAATAGGGCCGCACCCTCCCTGCTCTGTCCATGTACGGGAAGTGCTCCAACACCCCTGTAGGAGAGGATCAGCCGGGATGGGATTTGTTGTTGTTGTTGTTGTTGTTGTTGTTGTTGTTGTTACCTCCGCCATGCGTTTCCTTTTTCCTGACGTCTGGGTCAAAACCCGCAAGATTAAAGCCATAAAACGCAGCTGAGATGAAGAGAGTTGAAATCCATGTTTAACGGGGGTCGAGCTCTATTTTTCACTATCTCGGATGTAAAAGTGTCGATGCGGACACCTCCACCCTGTTAAAAAAAAAACTTGACGTGAGCTCGTGGTGGAGGGGTCAGACTACGCAGGTGTTTACATTCCTTTACAGACACGTCTCGCCTACCGCTTTGATAACTGGTGTTTTTGTGGCACCGTCTATATATTCCATCACTAGAGCCCCGCGACACACAAGTGTTCCCGTCCTGATTTTGGGGGTGGAAAGTTGAGACGCCGCCACGATGGGGGGGAGGGTCAAAGGGGGAGGACGACCGGACGATGGACACCACCCCCCAACACCCCCCCTCCCCTCGCCTCCCCCTCAGAAATATCACCCAGGTCCAGAATACAATTCTGCATCGTGACATGACACCACCACACCCCCACCCCCACCCCACCCACTCAACCTTCTCCCTGTCTCCACCCCACCCCCCCACCCACTTTAGCTTGTGTGTGTGCGTGTGTGTGTGTGTGTGTGTGTGTGTGTGTGTGTGTGTGTGTGTTCAGTCAGCCATGGCAAGCCAGCGGTATCATGGTTGAGCAGCCTGTGAATTTATTTGTTTGTCTAAAAGCTTGTGTGTGTGTGTGTGTGTGTGTGTGTGTGTGTGTGTGTGTGTGTGTGTGTGTGTGTGTGTGCGTGCGTACCTGCGTGCGTGCGTACCTGCGTGCGTGCGTGTGTGCGTGATCGTGCCACAGCCCCCGTCCCCCCCTTCCTATCTTTCTCCAAACTATTAATGGTGCCCTCTATGACAATGACCTTTAACCCCTGGCAGAAAATACAGCACCGTGACCTCGGACTGATCCCCCCCCCCTCCCGTTTTGAATAAACACCCCCCCCCCCCCCACCCCCCCATCCTCTTCAAGCTTTTTGCACAACTTCCTTGCCTTGTTTACATTCCTCTTTTTATTTAATAAATCATTTATTGCTGCGCTGAGGACATTTTGCACTCACCGTCCCCCGACACGCCCTCTGTACTAGAACGCTAATCCTGCCTTTTCACCTTTGCCTAAAGGATTGCCATTTGGGGTTCGTCTTTTCCTTGACTCAAATTTGCGAGTTTTCTTTTCCGATTTTTAATTTTTTTTTTTTTTGCATTTTATCTGCCGCTTTTTTCCTTTTTTTCCCCCTCAATCTCTCCCTTGTCTTTCACTCGTGCACAGCGCCCTCGCACTGACCTCACCGCTGAAACTCTCCGCTTCGTCGCAGCACTGTTCCGTTATTTAATTTTTTTTTCCGTTTGTAGTCTTTTGTTTTTTTTGTTTCAGAAATGTTTTAACATTTTTTGCAGCACTTGATGATGCGGGTTGTCCGATCTTACACACACATGCGCACATGCACACACATGCACACACAGACACACACACACACACACACACACACACACACACCAGCATCGTGGTGCATTGTGGGATGGTGGATGTTTTGGATCTTGGCACATTTACCCCTTTCTGAACTCTTTTGCATGGGGACATTTTTCATCATTTTGATTGTTGAACGTCAGAATATCATTTAATCATACTTCTGTAAATTGTGTACATATCCACGTAGGGTTAACTGTAACTTACAAGACGAGGAATGAGAAACACTCCCCATTTTACTGTAGTGGAAGCACAAAAAAATCGTACTTCTTTGGTTAAATTGATATACATAATTTACATTTTCAGCATTGGAGCATCTGATAACTATTATTTAGGCTGTTGTATAGAGTCCGGATGTGTTAAATCTCTCTCACGGGCATGTACCACACAAACCCGACTAAAACGGAGCTGCCGGGCCCCTCACTTTGCCACTTGGTGCTGAATGCTCTCGATCACTCGACTCTGTGAAATTGATCAGGGTTAGTTTTTAATGCGAGCCATGCTTCCACTACTCAACTCTGAACTTTCACAAGAAAATAGCATTTCTGTGGGATTGAAATGATCAAGGAGGCCCACTAAGAATCCCCATTAACGCTTTTGAAAAATAGCCGGCCATTCGAGGGGGGTCCGTTGCATGAACCAAGAATATCAGCGGTGTCATTGCCATTTTGTAATTTCATCCTCTCTTCCTTTGCTCCTCTATTGAAACCCCCTTTATCCCCTTTAAACTTTCCCAATCTCATTCCTCCCCTCCTTTTTCTCCTCGCCTTCCTTCTCTCTTTTTCCTAACCCCCCCGCCATCATTCTCTCTTCTTCTTCCTCGCTGTCCATTCCTCCTATCCTCCTGTTTGCCTCGCCAGGAGGACGCCCTGGCCCTGGTCCCGGTGACCTCTGACCCCCAGTCCCTGGGCGTAGCGGTGTCCTCGGGCGGAGGAGCCGGCAGCGGGGGCGAGGAGGACGGCAAGGCCCAACCCAAACGCCTCCATGTCTCCAACATCCCCTTCCGCTTCAGAGACCCGGACCTCAGGCAGATGTTTGGGGTAAGACTGTTTTTTTTTTTTTGTTTGTTTTTTAACTCCAATTTACGAGAATTATTCCCCCCTCGGTGTAAACAAATATCTGTAAAGTAAATGTGTTGGGTTCTTCTCTGCAGCAATTTGGCAAGATTCTGGATGTGGAAATCATCTTCAATGAGAGGGGGTCCAAGGCGAGTCTCGAAAAAGTTGACATTCTGAACGTTGAAAAATATTTGCCGGTCGCGCTGAAATAATAATGTTTATAATCCACAGGGCTTTGGGTTCGTCACGTTCGAGAGTGCGATGGAGGCGGACCGAGCGCGAGAGAAGCTCAACGGAACCATCGTGGAAGGGAGAAAGATCGAGGCGAGGGGACATTTCCCGACATTAGTGTTTGTCCTCGTCACTGCGGAGCATCATTAATAACTGTCAATAACTATCACGAATACCTCATTCCTTGTTTTCATTTTGTCTTTCCTGTGTTTCCTGCAGGTTAACAACGCCACTGCGAGAGTGGTGACCAAGAAGCCCCAGACCCCTGTTGTGAACGGAGAGGTTTCAAGTAAGAGACACATCGATTATATTTAATTTTGGAGCCTTTAAATAAATCAATTTCTGATGATAAAATCAAGCAATTTAATTTCAAATTTTGTATGTGTAGCTTCCGGATGGAAGATCAACCCCATGATGGGAGCCATGTACGCGCCAGAGCTCTACACTGGTGAGACACGCCCTCCTTGGTTTGACTGAGTAGTGAAATAAATCCTCAGTGCTGGTCGCCTTTTTAATACGTATATATATATATATATATATATATATATATTTTTTTTTAATCATCTTATCTTATCTTAGTTGCCAGTTTCCCCTACCCGGTAGCCACCCCAACCCTGGCCTACCGGGGCTCTGCCCTGCGAGGGCGGGGCCGTGCCGTCTACAACACCATCCGCTCTGCTGCTGCAGCTACACCCACCGCGGTCCCGGCCTACCCCGGGTTAGAGTGAGACACCCCTCCATTAAAACGGCTTTTGTTTGGGACCAAATCGGACACCATTCCTTGTATTAATTGTATTTTTAGTACTCCCAATCAGCACCAATAGTAAAAAGAAAAAGTAGAATCGATCCATTCCTACTTTTGTTTTGTAACTCTCTTTCCTTTTTATCAGAGTGGTTTACCAAGATGGATTATATGGAGCAGAGGTTTATGTAAGCAGACACATTTCTCGCATATTTGCATGTAGAGTATTAGTCTTTGTATAAGTCTTGTATAAAATGTCAGCTTCTGTTTTCCTCTGCTTAATGTACATGCTTGTATTTTTCGTACCAGGGCGGCTACCCTGCAGCTTACAGAATGGCTCAGTCAGCGTCTGCTGCCGCAGCCGCATCTTACAGTGATGGGTAAGGAGCCGTGTATCATAATAATATTACATTATAATAGTAGTCTTATTATAATAATTATTAAAATTATAATTATAATTCCAATGAATATAGCTGCAGGCCGCTATGCTGGGTCCAGGTTAGTCGCACCAATGGCAATAACTGCCTTGCCAGACGTGTTTTGTCACTTCAAACCCTTCCCTGTGGCCATTCTTCCTCCTCTTTCAAACTAAGCCGTCTAACTTTGGCTGTGAACCAGGGCTTGTCATTGTCATATCTCACCCTGGTGCGTGTCGGTATACAGCTGTCCTATCCGAAGCTGATATATGACGTCACAACTTCTGTGTATTCGTTCAGACTGTGATTGGTGGTTTTTAACTGTCTCCCAGTCCGTGCGGTCCAGGCACTCACGCAGGTCCTCCGCTGTTTGGCTGTTCCACTTCTTGCAAAAGGTTTAGACAGTTTGACTTTCTGCCTGTATGAGGGGAGGAGGTGGACCAAGACGTGGTCAGAGTTTCCCAGCGCAGCTCGGGGAACGGCGTGATACACGTTGTGGATGGTGGTGTAGCAGTGATCCAGCATGTTCTCCTCGCTGGTTGGACAGTTAATGAACTGCTTGTATTTCTGGACTTAGTGTCTTAACCAGATTCCAGCACAACACTGCGTCCTATGTGAAAGTCCCTTCAATGTCATGCCCTCCACCTACAGTATATACCATACTGGATGATGATGTCACATATCGCTCTGCTCCAACACTTTGGCGACTTCTGGTACCTTCCCATAGAAAAACATATTTTTTTACCAACTCCTCCTCCAGATATAATCAGATGCGGATCAAACTTGGACCACAGCAACTATTATTCGGTTTCTGAGTGCCAGGCACTTTGATCGGTGATAATGTCAGAAGAATAATGACACAAACAATAGTGTTCCCGTCCTTCGACTGGACCCCTTAAACAATGAACATGTTTTCACATTTTTAAATAGGCATTAAACCAGGCAATAACTTCCACTCGGATACCTGCTATTGTTCTATCAATTATATTCACAAGGCTTATGCCCCTGTATGCAGGCTCAGTGAAATGGGAGGAAATTTAAGTCATTCATAATTTACAGCAGACATACCCAACCTCTGGGTCACTTCATATGCATGTGCTACCACAATACATACATACATACTTGACATAAATATTTATGATAAAGAATTGAATAAAATAGTTTTGAAATATCCCTCCATTGTACTGTAACATATACAATGATGAGTGCTGGCTGCAAACTCATGATAAAAGGGAAAAAAATGTCCCACTCTCTCATGTTTTGAACCTATCGTCCACATAAAAGGTTGACTGACTGGCTTACGGCATGACATTTGATGGATGAATTGATGCAGAATACCATTTAACATGGCTGTGCAGACATGGTTCCCGGTGCGGCGTAAACATTTGCTCTTCCTGTTATTTTACCAGATATGGACGGGTTTACACCACGGCCACGGATCCCTACCACCACTCAGTGGGTCCAACGACGACATATGGAGTTGGAACAATGGTGAGTGCATTCAGATTCAAGGGCTGTTCTATTATTGTATGTGTTCACTAATGCACGTGTGAACCCGTGGTTTTCTTTGTTTTTTTGTCTTTGTTTATTTTTTACATTTTAGGCCAGTTTGTACAGGGGAGGATACAACCGCTTCACCCCTTACTAAGTTACACCCACCGCACGGCAGCAGGGGAGTGTCCATCCCTGGACGCCGCATCCCAATGACCCCGACCCAGACAATACTCTGTAAATACTGTAGAATCTATTAGCAGGAGGACGCTGGAGGGGGTGACATCATCAACAAGATAGAAAGTTGATGCATTCATTTAAGAGTTGATTGATGTTTTAAAAAGCGTTGTTCTTTTGCTCCATGGAAGGTATATATAAAACTGAAAATGGATTAGTGAGTGAGGGGAGTGAAAGGCTGTAAAGTTAAAAAAAAAAAAAAAAAAAAAAAAAAATGATTACGTTCAGTAGCATTATTCGAGTTTCACGGGTCAAACTGTACAAAACAAGACATTTTTTGTACAATTCTAGATGACAAAACCTTTGATGTCGCAGATTTACTGTGTGAGTGTATAAGAGTGTGTGTGTGTGTGTGTGTGTGTGTGTGTGTGTGGACACGGACTGCTTCACATATCATCACGGTGACTCTGCATCCAAATGAGAGACAGCTCTGACAGTCGGAATAGTTTGACGTTTTCTCTGGGGAAATGTGACAAAAGTGGGACGCACATGTGATCATAGTCTGTTTGTGGTCGGAGAACCTTTCATCGTTGTCGTTTTGACGATCTACCTCTGCTTCCTATTTGCTGTTCTGTATTCCTTTCACAAGTAGATCTGTAGGACGTTCCATAGGCCTGCGTCCCATGATATACTGGGTATATCATTTCTTGCTTTTTCTTTTTGTTTCCTGGTCGGCCGAACAAGACAAAGGAAGCTTTACCTTAAATGTTTCGGCGGACGAACGCTCTTCTGCCATCCTTTCCCGTACTTATTTGCTCCTCTAATCTCTTTTTTCTTTTCTTCCATTTCATCTCCTCTCGTTGCCCTCTCTGCACTAGTATTTCTCACCTTTTTCCTTTCTGTTTCTATCCACCTCTTATGCAGAGGGATGGACTTTTAAAATAACAAATGTCTTGAAAGATCATTTGGGAGATTTTGTCCCCAATACATCTTCCTATTTATTACAAATGTGTCGTTTTTATTGGTAAATTGCTCCCGTGTTGTTTTCCTATTATTCTCCGAACGTTTTTTTTTCTTTGTCTTTATGTCTAGTATAACTATACTTTTATTTGCATGTTTTTACTCATTGTTTTATCTTTTTATTCCTTCATCTATTTTATCCCTGAGACTTCATACGCAAATAGAATCTCTCCCTAGGCCTCAGTGTTAGGGGCTTTTACTTGTGTGGTTTATCGCTTGATTCCTCTCTATCACTGATCTTTGCATGAGATTGTGCAATTCCTTTGCTTCTGCATCGCCGCATGATCCTCCTCTTGTACATTTCCTTTTCTGCTCTTACATGCAACAGCTGATCCCTTTTCTTTACTTCCCTGCTGCTTCCTGTCCATACCGAGTCTTCTCTAACATCTCTCGTGGCTGAAAATGTGCATGCTTTTTTCCCTTGCCATGTTTACATCTCTTTTCTATACTGAGCTCAACTATTTTTTATTCTAACACGTGCAGGCTTGAGTGAAATTACTGTCAGTAAACCATTACGTCAAAATATGAGGTATTCCATTGTCATGGGTGTCTCTCATTGGCTATTGTCTCCAATTGTGAATTTGTGTCACTTTAAAATAAACTCCAGCCATGGTTTAGGTTTGCGGTGTCCATTTTGTTGTTTTACTGCTTGTACACACAAAATCACAAAGTATTTAAAAATAAAACTCACAGTCCAAATCTTTATTCTATATTTCAATTTATTTCATTTTTCAAAAAGTTTATTATGTACACATTTACAAAATGGCAGTTTATCATAGGTGGAGTGGAGCTAGAGTAAAAGAGAGGGTGTTGCAATCAAACTTTCAGCTTTGTTATTTGTTAGCCGCAACATAAACTATAAAAGCATCGCAGAAGCAATACAATACTTACTATTCAGAGTGGCAAATTGCACTCAAATAATGGCACTAATATACAAAATAAAAGAAAATAATGAGAGAAGAAATATGTTAGGGTTCAAAGAGATTGAGAAAAGATGAGGAACAGCATGCAAGTAGAACTTGAGCAGGGGACAAGGGGACGGGATGAGCAAGTGTAGATTTCAGAGATGGGTAATAGATGTGATGGGTGGACAGTGCTTTAGTGAGGGACATGAGAGTTCTTTCAGGGCAAGAATGAAGGAAGCAATTATGAAGATTGATAGTGATACCATACAAGACAAAAACTGAAAGCATGGCTTTTACATCACAGGGAAACACGTTGGGAGGAGCTGTTAAGTTATGTGAAGTGAAATTCCCATTGGAAAATAAAATACAAATATTTCCTCTGAGAAATAGATCGTTAAAGGATCCAGTTATTCAACATGGGAGTACACCATCATTGGGGAAGGAAAAAAAAAAAAAAAAAAAAAAAGGAATATATATTGCAATTGATAATATAAAAATATTGCATTCTGAATGTCCAGATTCATTTGAGATTGTAAGGATTTAAGTCAAAGTTCAAATTACCCTGAATAAATATCTACCAATTTCTATATTTGGAAAAAAATAAAATAATAATAAAATAAATAAAGACAGAAAAACAACAAACAGGAATAAACCTAACCAGACTAAACTGAAAATAAATAAAAAGGAAAAAACGACAATTTATCTGTAGATAATTAAGATGTTCATGGAAATGAGTCTGGACAAACCGAACACAACTAGAGAGTTCTGGCTTGTTTTAAAATATTACCGTCACCTAAAGAAAATTGCAGATAAACAACATAATAAGATAAGCAGACGAATCAACAAGTGAAGAGATGTTTTTAGATTCACATCAACAGCTAAAATAGCAGAAAGACACCTCCGGAGGTGAGGCTCCCATGTATTTTCTCAGCAGTTTGGCTGGAACTTGAGTGGACCAAGAGGTGGATTGCTCACTAGTGACTCCCCAGCTTGCTTCAGCTTCGGGAGACTGCTGATGGTGCTCGCCCACTCATGACTCCATTTGCTCCTGCAATGCAGTACTAAAAAGAGAAGAATGAGTCTCATAGTGTGTTAGAAAAAAAACAGGAAACGAAGAGGAGAAAGTGAGATGCAACAAGAGAAGAGTCAGCAGAGGGCAAAGAAAGCACATGGACAGTTGACAGGTAATTTTTTTTTGCCAGTGACCAAAAATAGTCTTATTGGATAAAATGGCAGCAAATCAATATTTTTTGATTTAGTCTGTTAGCTTGAGATGTTGGTCCCATTACTTGTGGTGTTTCCAATCACACCAACAAGCCCGTTGGCGTAAACAAACTTAAATAGCTCATGGACCAATGTAGCTTCAATAAACACTACTGGTATACTAGTATGGAGAAATGGAACCAATTTGTTTTTGTATAAGAGACCAAATATGCATTCTTGTAACTTGAGTGAACGCAGGAATCAAATTACACCATAAAATAGCATATAAACGACACAAAATAGTTGGGTTACGTGAGACAAATCTGGTTTGAAGTGGAGACTAGTTTGTCATTAATCGAACCATAGAAGCTACAAATACGGGGGAAGAAAAAAAGAAAAAAAGAAATCAACCAACCCCTCCACTTTGTAATCATTGGAATAAAGATAGGCTATGAAATAAATCTAGAATTCCAGTCCGCAGTCAAATTTACATATTCACATCAATGGCTTAAGAATATGTCTAAAGCAAAACTAAACATCACACTTACCCATGTGTGAACAAATAAAAACTCGACAAACAAAAAAGCATCAACATATAATATTTACAAAAATATACTCTATCAACAAGTTACTTAGGCCGCGTATATCAGCACGGCCAATTTTTGATTAAACCACTTAGTCAAACCCCCCCCCAGCCCAAAAAAATCTGATACGCCGTTAATACTGATGAAAGACTTAATTCTGAAATAAAAGAATGTCTAAACCCATTTTATTTACCTGTAAAAAATTGTTCACTCCCATATATCTAATATTTAATCCCTATTCAAGACAGCTGTATTAAGGTCCCACAGTCAGATTCTAGTGCCCTGGAGTTTTATTTCTCTAACCACCTGAAAACCCTGTTCCAGATTTACTTTCAACATATAGTCAATCCACATTTGCAAATTATTGTGACTATTGGCTTGTTCCTGACTGTACCTGGAACCTTGGTACTCAATTAGGATCAACAATTGGCAGATTTGTCCAACTTCGGTTTTATCAGTACAAGATGTAATAACAGAAGCATTACTCAACACTACTCTGTACTTTTCTTTCCCTTTAAGGGAATTATTAAGTTAATGTCACCCAATATTTAAAAATCATAAATTTAGATTCCAGTACTTTATGACAGTTACATCCGTCTTCGCCAACTTAGGCCAGAGGAAATGATCAAAAATAGGTACTCTAATCTATTGATGCCATGCAACTGTCAAGAAAAACTAAAAGCTAAATTTAGATGAATTAAATCTTTGTTATGATTCCGATGAAGAGGGTACCGCCGCCCATATAACCCACAATAACATGGATCACTTATTACCCAGCCAGGAAGTGACGTGGTGATGGTTTCACCAGGAATGAGGGTCTGCACGACCTCCACATGTTGCCATCTCTCAACTGGTTGAACAGGAGTCTCTCTTACCAGCAACACAAGCTCCTTTTCCATTTCAACTGCAGTCCGAGACCAGGCTGACTGGGAACCTCAACCTAGGATTGGTGGGGAGAATTTCCTCTCTCTGCCTGCGACCGAGGGCTCCGTCGTGCTCAGAGCCGGGTGGAACTGGGTAAATGGAACCCATCTTGGCAGGACAGAGCCATGTATCCACTACTAGGACTCAAGTCAATGGCCGCCGCGTGGAGATTACACTGAATAGCTAGGTTCCAGCGGGAGATACCGGCCGGGGCGTGATGCGGCGGGGGCGTGAAGGGCTGTGGTGACGGGCACGTACCACACGAGGGAAATCGACTTAACCGACTCCAGACAAGCTGCGTCAGTCCGTATGGCTGAAGGAGGTAAAGACGGTGGACAGCCAACTGTGGACACACTGAGGGAAAAGGGGTGATGGGGGGGGGGGGGGGGGGCAGGACAGGACATACAAACCCGCTCCTCTTCTCCGGAACATTCTGTCGGCATGGCGTCTGGTCCGGGCACAGGCTTACAGTCTTTAAAGTGGAACGTGTCAGGGCAGATCTCCATCTCAGGACTTGGCCGCACAATCGCCAGGGGGGGGCTTGACGGACGACTTGGGGAGGAAAGCTTCCTCCATCTCTTTTAGGAGGCAAAACTTGAGTCTTCGGGACTTTCGCGCTATTGACTTGAGGGAGGAGAAAAACATAGTAGAACACTGTTAGCTTTGACAACCGAAGGGTGCTTATGGATGGGGAACCGGGACGTTAAGCTCCTCCCTACACTCGCGCTGCTCTTTCTTCTACTGCTCTTTCTACGAGTATCTAAAAGTGGAGCTCCAAAGTTTTCCCTTTCTATTCTGTCCTGCATCTTCCTTGAGATTGCGTGGCGGAGGAAGCTAACGTTAAGCCTTCCTAAATGTTACTTCTGTGTCGTCTCGTTCCTAGATAACTACATCTTGTTGCTCCCACTAATCTCCATCTTAACCGGCTGAGGTGTCTGAAGTGCAGTGCATTCATGCTATTCGTGTCTATCCCTAGGCAAGTCCCTTTATTGCATCCCCCTCACCCCACTTCTACCCCATGAACCCCCCCCCGCTGCCACTTCTACCCCGTGAACCCCCCTTCCCCCCGCACCCAATTCTACCCCCATGACCCACCCAACCCCACCCCCCGCCCTGACCCCCTGTCTCAAGAAGCAGCCAAACATGCAGAGCTGGCTTTGCAGTCTATTCTGCTGGGGTCAGAGGAAAAGAATGTGACTCCCAACCCAGTGAGAAAAGCCGTACAGGAGTCTAAACAAGGGAAAGCCAGAGTAGACTGCACATACTGCACCGGCAAGTCTGGTCTGAACCTGTAAACACAGGAGAGGGGAAAAAAAATTAAAAAAAACAAGTAAATAAAGATAAGGTCAGTACCTCCCGATGACAAAACGCTCATGTCTCACAACAACACACACGACTTACGTTTTGAGTATGGCCCGCAGAGCGACCGTTCTCTCCCTCTCGACAAACTTATCGATGAGGTAAGAAGCCATGCGCGGGGCACGAAGGTAGAGCTTAAAGAAACGGTTAAAGTTGCCCAGAGCCCAGGCGGCGCGCAGGGCGAGAGCATGAGACACACAGTCATCCTCCCGCAGTGCTGGTGTGAGATATACTAATTCAGTGGTCAGGTCTGGAGGACAAGGAAAACACACAAAAAAAGTTTCAATCTCTTTACAAATACGACAGGTTTGCCATTGTAGCAAAGACCTCAAATTAAAGATTGATAAAAAATAGTAATAATAATGTTTACAAACTAATCTCACAGATTACCACTTTAACATATGAATCATATAATAACAATACGCTATGAGGAAATACTACCACACCTCCAGTGTTCTTGGTAAAAATGTAGTACAGCAATCTGTATGCTGTAAACTCTCCTATGTTTTCCGATGGATTGTCCTTGTAAAGGGCCTTAAGCTGCGTCTGGCACTGATTGAATTCCTCATGGTCACCCTGAAGACAAGATCAGAATGATTATCACAAAACACAGAAAACCAATTGCAGCGTAATATGTATCAGACAGACAAAGTCACCTTTTCTAGAGCAATGCGTGCATGGCATTCGTATACTTCCACTGTGAATTCTGTACGAACTCCTTGGACCTGCGAGGGTAGAAGCACAGTCCAAGTGATAGGTCTTTAATACCTTTAACGGGTGTCCTGTCCGTCCTGTAAAAAACATTTAGCGGAAACTAACCGTAAGGTCCTGTCGTATGGACTTCATTTGTTCACAGGCGTAGGTGTATTCCTGGTGAGTCTTCCAGTGGGCCTTCACCACCTGCAGAGATTTTCTCAGCACCTGGAGAAGCCAGTGGGGAAAACTTTATCAAAACTTGCATTTGTTGTTAGGCTCCTTCAACTTAATACATTATGGACAGTCAATGATCAGTCAAATAGCACACTGCATTTTTGGTCATTTCTTTACCAGGGCTGGGTAATAACATATCAATATTGTGATGAGACTGGACATTATCTAAGATTTGTTATTGTGATATTGCGATAGTTAAATGTTGTCTTTAAGGCTGCATTACAATAAACTCCATAGACCACCTCATTATCGATCCCTGTTCCTGCTTTTTTCAGGTTAGCCACATTACAAATGATCATTTCTCAAATATTGGTTGTCTAAATATTTTATGAAAACGCCAATATGCTATAAAATTATTAGGATGTCACAATTCCGATTAAAAAGAAAAAACTAAAATTGATCAAAATGAACGTTTGTTTTCGAACTTCAAGCAGGAAATCTTCAGCATGGAAATCAGAAGCAGGTTCCCGATTCTCCCCGTATTTTTGTGGGTAATATTGTCTGACATGGCCGCCATATTGGGGCGGTCAAGAGCAGCCGCTAAACAAATGCAGTGTGCGCTGGGGGATGCGCGGCCCCTCTGGAGTCTACTGCGGCTCGTCTGGCTCCGAACTGACTTTCATGAAATTTGGTTGAGAGTTGGGCGAGCTGCGGCCGGCTCCCTCAACGCGCACCTGGCACTTGGGCTGAAGGAACGAAATTCAAATAGAATTTGAATATTAAAATAACTTTTCGAATACTGAATTGCCATTGGATTGTGTATTTTTTTTTTTACAAGAAAAAAAATTTGATAAATCGAACCATCGTTTGACAGCCTTAGTGTGCGTGTGTTAGTGACAGAGAGCGGAGTCATGGTTGTTAATGACAGTTATGTACTGACCACATACCTTATGTTTACATTTGTTAACTCATTTGGAGTCTTTAAAAAAAACAAAAAAAACAAAAAACATTTAACTAAATGTTTTTTTTCCTGTTAAAACAATACATCACTTTATGACTTTTCCCTTGAAAATAGGACAGCACAGTATTTCTGTAAATTGTGTTTTTATGACCAAAGCATTTACAGTTAAGAGGGAAAAAATATGAATGTGTTGTCGCATGTCCATTTCAGTGGAGCTCCTACATTTTGTGCTGGTGCTCCTAAAATTTTCAGTCGGGAGTACCAGTGTTACTAGTGGAAAAAGTGAGTCTGGAACCCTGCCGGTAGTAATTTGCCTTTCAATACCAGCTTTCCCCTCAAAAATAGCATCCATTGATTTGCGCTTATTTTGGTGAGTAACTTAAAGCAGTGTAATAAGTAACTTATTGTTTATTACGCTAAAGTCCAGTTTTTATAAAGCTCTTAACTTTTGTGTTGTTTAAATATTCTCATGCTATCATTTATAATTGTTATTATTCAAATAAAAAGCTACTTATTGAGAAACAAGTTTTTCTTTACAAATCAAAACTAGGTAGTCTAACAATGGCATGTCAGTCAGTGCTGAAAATGAATCGTGACACCCCTACAAATTATTTATATAAATATTCGTCAAACCATATTGTGAAATTTGATTGTCATTACCCACCCCAACGTTCTATTGGACAATATGCAGCTCCGAAAATCGTAATGATTAATATCTTACGGCTGCCAAACGGTTGAACAGAAATACAAAAACATAAGATGAAAGTTTCAAACTCACATGCACAGGGCGCACTGTGGAGGGGTCAGGGGCGCAGGTGAGCCTCAGATAGTTCTTAGTAATGTCCTGGCAGGTTCCCACAATGGGACAGTCCTCCCAGCTGAGGCCCTCCTGTGTTCCATTGGGCAGGTCAAGG
This sequence comes from Zeus faber, assembly GCF_960531495.2. NCBI lineage: Eukaryota > Metazoa > Chordata > Actinopteri > Zeiformes > Zeidae > Zeus > Zeus faber. The sequence continues at coordinate 13,936,873 of NC_137195.1, forward strand.
GAGTTGATGGAGAGAACCAGGGGCTCAGAGCGAAGCTGCTTGTGGAAACGCGCTGCCCTACTCTGTTTCTTGGCCTCCCTGTTAGGGTCGTGGAAATCCAAACCCGCATTCCCACCTTTCCTCTTCTTGCCGGGACCAGAATTGTCCTCCAGATTTCTACAAATAACGGGGGGGGGGTTCTTATTTAAAGTAAATCTCAATGTTAAACACACATTTACAGTTTATGATAGTATCTAAAAAGATGGGAGGGAAAGAAAAATGACTAGTGCTGTACCAGACTCAGAAGCTTGTCAGTCGAATCGGAATTGGCTGTTCAATATGAAGATTAGACTATTCGGCAGCATCGCTTCCGAAATAAATGAAAAGTTTTCAGAGTTACCAGTTAGTTACACTTCCAGCGTTGGAGCGGTTTCAACCGGAGAGTTGTGTCTGCGTCGCTTAACGAGACGAGTCCATAATTCCCCTTGTTCATGACCCATGATTGAAATGTTATCCCTGTACATTTGTGTAAGGTTCTGTACTATCTTGTTATTGTAACACACTGATAAATAAATAAATAAATTTATTTTCAAGGCTGCGCGGCTGGATGGCAGTCAACTGATGGTCTCTGACAGATGATTACACTCGCTGACATTCAGGGGGCAGCCCTAAAAATTACCACCTTTTTATGAGGCAATTTAAGAGTTATCATACATGTTTGAGAAGGACACGTTGATTGCATGTTACCTCCTTCCTCTATTGGCTTTTCCTCTCCCACGTCCTCTCTCTCCACCTCCACGGCCCCGGTCCCTGTCATTGCCGCGGCCTCTTCCTCCTTTTTGACGTCGAGACAGCTGAGGTCTGAGGTCACTGGAAATACTGCTGTCTGACTGGGAGCCCGAATCACTGTCGGAATTAAGACCACGTTTGAAACAAGATATATACACACAATGGCCGTCCGACTTGTTGCAGAGCCGGGTGGGGATGCAAGCCTTACCTGCGTCTGTGCCTCTGACTGCTGTGATCTCTGTGTCGGCTGTGGGAGGGAGACGGCGAGGACGAGCGAGAGGAGCTCGACGAGGGGCTCCTCTGAGAGAACACGTTCCTGTAGTGGCCTAGTCTGTGTACAGCCCCCCGACCTCGAGCCGAAGCTGCGGTGCTTCCACCACGGCTCATAGGGCTGTCCAACGTCCTCTGGGAAGACACTGCTTCCCAACGAGACTGCTTTGCCTTGAGTCTGAAGGGAAAATATACCAATTCACAGTTCTGTCTAGAGAGAAGGCTGACATTTGAGCAGCTTTGCTATTGTAAGAAGAAAATTATCCTTGGGAGGGGGTGTCATAAAAAGCTCCTTCCAATGAATGTAATTTAACATTAACTTCATCCAATCACAACATTTACCTAATTAAAAATATGTAGAATTCAAGGGATGTCAGCAGCAAATCACTTACTCTGGCAGTGGTTCACGAGTCCAATCAATAGTATAAGCAGAACCATCCTTCAACCTGTCCTGCAGAACCTCCTTTAACATCTTCTCTGTGCGATCCTTGTCTTCCTCTGTCTCACAGGCTGTAAAACAGCGTTGCACATACTCCTTCATGGCCTGGGGCCAGTCCTGAGGCCTGAAGATAGCTCAATCGTCAGAACATTATCCCCTCTTTAGAAATAATGCATTAAAAATAATTGATCAACTGAAAGAGAGCAGGCCTTACCGGGTCTGAACTCCTCCAGAGGCAGAGTTGGCGGTAGGAGAGGAAGGAGGAAGATTCAATCCCGGCGGCTGCTCCCCTGGGGGAAAGTTCTGGTTGGTCATAACATAGGGCCTCTTTTGGATATTGAATTTGACTGCACCGGATCCAGGAGCCTCTGTTAGAGGGACGGAAAACAGGGAAGAGGTCAAGTTATGATGATCCAAGTATATCTATCGCAGAGTTTCACATTATTCTTTATAACATGTGGCAGGGTCAGCTGACAATTGTTCAAAGTTTATTCTCAAACTACAGTTGCGGAGTGGCTGCAGCAACTTTGTGGAAGCTCTTTATTTGCATCGACACACAAGGCATGAATTACACACCGATGAGTTAGATAGGATGTAGAAAACGTACGTTTCATACGATGCCAGAGTTGCTGGCCTCCTTGCTTTGGGTTATTTTTGTTTTTGTTGGAATCTCCTCTTCCAATGCCTTGTCCGTATTGGTTCTGCTGCTGCTGCTGCGAGTTGTTCTGAGTAGCCTGATAGGAGTTCTGGGCCTGGAAGACCTGTCCATAGTTGGGTCTACCTTGGTTATGATTGTAGGCTTGCATTTGGTTGGGGTCACCAGGTGGGTAAGAATTGTAAGCATTTTGCGATGGAAGTGGGGGGTACTGGGAGTTGGGGGAGGCAGGAATAGAGGGGAGCGGGGGGGGAGGGGGTTTCTCTGAGGTTGTTGGACTTTGGGGGGGCTGAGGGGTTGCAGGGGGTGGGGGCTGGGGCTGGGGGGGGTAGCTAGATGATTGGTCCTCCATTCCGGGCACAGGTGGAGGCTGTTAAATAAAGGAAAAACAAAATACGTAAAATAAAATCCCATAGCCACCATGTGTCAAATGGAAATCAATAGGGCCAGGACGATATGCTTATCTCCTGCTTTATACTATCACGATTTAGTATTTTGATTCGTTATTATGATTTATTGTATTTCATTACTTTTTAACATTAGACCATGGGGAAAAAGTTTAATGAGACATATTTCCAAAAATAATGCACATGACATGTCAGTCTTTCTGACTTATTTCAGCAGCATCATCATATACTGCATTGAAAAGTGGTAAATAAAATGTACATGTACAATAGAATTAATAAAAAAATATATACTTTTTGAACAGTGGTAGTGTAGTCTATTGTAGTGGGTATACTGTGATCCTTGGGAGGGGGTATGCGGAGACTCCCTCTCTCTCTCTCTGGGGAGACTGTATTTTTGGCCATTTAATGTTCCTTTCAAAAAGTGGTATTTAAAAACACTGAGCACTCACAGGAAAAATGCAGAGGGAGACAGGGGCGTAAAGTGTGCCCCGATCGCTCCCTCTTCACGTGGAATGCAAAAATTTCATTTTTCCCGTGGGTGCTCAGCCTCCTCCATGGGTGCTTAGGTGCCCTAAGCTGCCACAGGATTAGCACCTTTGGTGCAGGTCCAAGGAAAAAATTTTTTTTGCGATACTGAGGTGTTTTTTCCCCCTACGCCTAGAAATCAGTCTACCATTACATACAACACCACCCAAACAAACAGGATACAATTGAACAGTATCTAAAAAAGAGAGAGAGCAATTTGTTTGCTGAAGCGATATATTTAATTTCCATTAATTCGAACATTGCCTGTTGTATTTTCATCAATGCTATTGCGTGTCCATTACCTGTCCATTAGAAGTCGGGGGTCCTGGGTAAGGCCCTGGGGGAGCTCCATATTGATTTGGTGGATAGGCAGCACCATACTGTGAATTTACAAAAACAGTCATTTGGTTAATTTTCGCACAAATATATTTAAACAGGTCAATCAAATCTATACATCAATCTTTTGCAAAACATTTGAGTAGTTCTGCGATAATGAGTGTCAAACAATCAGACAATAAGCGGACATTTGAAGTACATGGCACGCATTCCTATGCTGAACATAGGAAACAATCCCTTCACTGTGTACTTACTGGGGCCATGGGGTAGTAATAGTTGGGACAGTATCCTGGATATGTATATCCGGGATACTGCTGTTGATTTTGCTGGTACCAGGGATAGTACTGCTGCTGTTGCTGCATGACAGCAGGGTCAGTCACTGCCGGCTGAAACTGACCAGTCTGAAACAGATGGAAACAGACAGAACTGTGTTACAGATGGAGGCCTGAGTATATCAGGGAAACAGCGTGGATATATCTTACACCGCTTTTACAGAATACATTTGCAAAACAAACACGAAAAAAACTTAACAGGGTTTAAAGTTTTGAGAAAGAGTACATTTTAAATGGTTATACCTCAGGTGCAGTCCGGTTGGCCTGGGCAGCCTTGGACTGGCTCTTGCTGATGGAGGCCAGAGCTTGTCTGGCTTTCTCCCACTCCGGGTTCTCATGCACGGGGCCTTCTGGGCCAGACCCGTAGGACCTGGCATTCAGAGGGGCGACACTCTTTTATATGATACACTGTTCTGGCACCTTTATGAGCACAGTCTCCCGCGGGCATTGTTTAAAGACAACAACAGAGGGTTAACCGCTCGGAAATGTGAATACAATTAAGCTAAATATCAGCCTCCGTGTGTACAATTCACACGACAAAAGTTATAAATTGAGTGTTAATGTGTCAGTTAGGTAAGTAATTATCGATATATCATAATGATTCATATCTACCCTTCTGGCTCTAATTTCTAATATGATGGACAGGAGCCAGCGACCAGAGCAATATAATCACCTATTCGATATGGAAAATATCGACGCCATGGCCTGTAGCCTTGTCCGCCATCTTGGCTAAGGGGCTAACAGGGAAGCTAAGTCATTTAAAGGTATCAAGGAGTGAGGCGACTTAGTTGCCACTGAAGATGCGTTAAATCGAAACGTACAGCTGGGACCGACGGTCGGTGTGTGTCACACCACGCCGACGGACATGTCACGAATTGACAACCCGATAACTCGGCTATTGGGCTGGATTATTCACGTACCAGTTGGCGGCGGTAGTTGCTTGCGTCGCATTGGCCGCCATTTCGCCGCCGACGTTAGCTTAGCTGGTTGGCAGGAGAAGCGGCTAGCGCTAGCGTTAGCCAAGTAGCTTAGCTCCCCGATAGCACAACGTAAACAAGACGAAGTCCACGCTCAAAATATATGCTGAAGGGGCACCGAACCATCCATCGAAAACAGAAGTCACACCCCCCCCCCCCAACCGACCTGACTCTAAACAGACTCGTTTGGAAACAGAAGATCGTGTTGGGAGCCGAATCCAGTGTCCATTTAGGGAACAGTGACTTCGCTCCGACTTTTAACCGCCTGAGAGACACAAAATGGCAGCTGGGTGGAATTCTCCAAACCAAGTGTGACGTTTTGGGGAAACGGAAGCGGACACTGCTCTATGACGCCCTCGTTTCTTTACCCTGCTCAAATATCAAAAAACAAAAGTAAAAATAAAAATACTGCAGATCTATCTTTCAAAGTGTCGTGGCGGATGCGGTTTTGATTCATATATTTTTTTTGCTTTAGATCGACATTGTAAATGTCTATTTATTTTATGTTGGATTTGTACTCGCAATGGTAGGACGTCGTTATCACTATCCTACCTTTATCTTTACTGTGTTGCAAATCGACGCCTATCTGCTCGATCAACTGTTGCACTACTGACCACCTACCCTGACGGACGGGGACACACAGCCCCGCCCCCACCGCGCGCGCATGACGTCATTGTGACGTCACAGACACGACTGCCGTCACAACCACGACAACGACAAATTGGCCGGCGGTCAATGGGAGTTAATGGGTCGCACACGCGTGCACACACATACAGCCAGATGCGCACACGCACACACACACACACACACGCGCGCACCCACACACTTACACGCGCAGGCAAACACGCACACGCACGCACACACATACATACACGCACACAATCGCCATAGGCTTCTATACTTCAATCACAATCCCATGTTTACTGCGTGTAAGTGTTGAGTTGAGATGTTTGCTGAACTATCTTTTTTTTTTTTCATGTGTTTTTTCTTTTCCGTTGTTTATTTTGGCATTTTTTTTTACTCGGTTTTTTTTTGGTTGAGTTCAATTACTTTCGTAAAGTTAGTTGTTATCGATCCTGCGTTTATTGTGACTGCTGAATGGAACCTGTCTGTACTCACATGCCACCCAGCTGCACACATCTGCAAAGACATAATAGTCTATTCCTTTTATTTTGTTTAGTTTGTTGTTTTATAGTTTTTATATTACCCTTTTTTGACTCTTATTTTATCCTATGTATTATTGAATTGCGATTTAGGAATCAGTTAGTCTAGTTTAGTTAATTAGTAAGTTCGTTTTTCTGCCAGATTGTTACTGACCGGTTAGTACATATTATGCATAATCTCCGGGTGCGGTGCTGTGTCATTTCACTATATGTATGTGACAAATAAACATCTTGAATCTTGAATCTTCTCTGGACTATGTGCTGCGGATTTTCAATTCTTAGATTTGTTCAGTGGAAATAAAAATAAAAACGAATATTTTATTCATAGTTCATTTATTGTGCAATGTTTTTGTTTTCATTTTAATTGACCGTTTCGGTCGCATCACGATTCTGATATCTGAAACGAGCAAACGTTTTTTCCAAAAACAGTATCAAGCATAGACTTATGTATAATTTGCTCTTTTCCCAAATTTCTGTGAGTGAATGGTTTGCTTTCGGAGATAATCTGTCCAATCTCAAACTCTATATCCACTCTATATATGGGCCCGTACCAAATGAACAAATTCATCAAAACTTCATTCTGTTCAGGGTAGTATTTTCAATGGTTGTTGACTGTAGCCTATCATGATGAATGAGCAACCACCATCAATTAGTCGCGATCACTTTCCTGGTGGATTCCATCGCGTCACACATAAAAGCCAGAGATATAGATATAGTTTTTTAAAGTCGTTTTCTGTTTCTTTTAGACGCCCAAACAGAATTTGTCACAAATCCATGTCTATTTCCCGAATGAATGATTGTCCCATTCAGTATCCTTTACAGCTGCGGCATCATCCCACAAATATGTGGAGCCGGTATGACGAGAACCCTAAAAACAATATACGACTCACTTCCTGCTCCATTGTATGAAGCCAAGAGGAGTGTGGTCGTGGAAGTTCTTTCTTCTTACGAGGAAGTTGAGTAGGGTTTTCTTGGTTCCTGAACTGACCATGTGTCCGCCAATGATCAGCAAATTCACAGCTATGGGGAGACATTGTAATGTTATAGGCTCTGTGGTATGAAGTTATACTTCACTGACTGCATTCCATGAGTTCAGCAATTAGATCTATCCCAAATCTATAGAAATCTGGCCTCTGAGATAAGCAGAATTTGGCTGGTTTCCTAGTAGGCCCTACAGTATTATGCCAGTACAGTATTATGCCTGACTGTAGACTTTAAAACTTAGCTTCTTATTTATATAGTACTTATAACTACTTATTTATATAGTACATATTATATAGTTATAAAACTACTTAGTGAGTAGCCTTCAATAAAGTGTACTATTTTGATTCCATGAGGAGACTGCCACATCAATTGCAATTTCACTATATATACATTCAATGGCACAGTGCATTGCACTGCTGCCTCACAGTAAGAAGGTCCTGGCGGGTTATCTCCCAAATAGGAGTTTTTCTGTGTGGAGTTTGCTTGTTCTGAGTATATCAGGTCCCCCACCAAAAATATGCACACCTCACCATCGTCCGACCAGCGATGGACATTTGGTACCAGGTCCCTGGGCGCGTCGCCCACTGCTCCTGGCTGCCCCCCTGGAGGAAGCACATGCCAGGATGGGAGAAATGCCACATTTCACTGGCCACCACCCAAAAAGCATGTGTGTGTATATATGCATGTGTTGTACTGTGATGTGACAAATAAAGATTCTTCTTAAAACATTTGTTTGTCACATACATATTGCACGGTGTACAACATGTAGTGAAATGTTTTTGGCAAACTCCAGAGACTGTGCACGGTAGAGTATTACAAATAGAAAAAGAATCAGCCGCATAAACTATGTACATGTGTATGTTTATGTGGTGCAATGTTTGCTGTGCAATGTTTTAGAGCTGAGAAAATCAAATATCAAGGAATAGCAGGGAATGCTGTACAGATGTGCAAGCTGTACCAACAATCAACAACAACAGAAGCTATGTACATGGTGCAATGTCTGCAAATATATATATATATATATATATATCTTGAAGTTGAACTTTATATATATATATATATATATATATATATATATATATATATACACACACCATACAATTTCATTAAAAAAAACACAACATTTTAACAGTCTCATTAACAATTAAAAATTATTCTATTCTACGTTTATTCCAAAAACAATGGAGAAACTATGAGAGGAGAATGGTGAAAAATGTCCAGCCAGTTCCTCACCATTGTGATTTGAATATGCCCGCTAACCCCCCAAATATAATAAAATAAAACAAATAAACAAACAAACAAAAAAGAAACAAAAAAAAAAATCAGCAAACAAACAAACGAATTAATTAATATACAAATAAATAAATAAATAAATAGTATTTGTTATATACCTTTAGAATATAATACAATATAATATAATATAATGTCTGTATGTATAATAAATATAATGAAATGTAATGTAATTTCATTTGATGTGATGTGATGGGATGTCATGTAATATAACATAATATAAGTTATTCTTCCTCCAGCTTCCATGGAGCTCCTCGGCGTCACTTCCTGATCCAGGCCCTTCCTTCCCTGAGGAAAAAAGAAAGTCTGGTCGGAGAGAAGCGCAGCGGGGACGAGCAGCGAGGGAGCGGCCGCAGAAACGCACGCATACACACACACACACACACACACACACACACACACACACACACACACACACACACACACACACACACACACATGTCCAGTGAGTAAAGCTCGGCTACGGACCAGGATCCCAACGACACGATACACACTTTACAGTAAGTTTTTGTCTTATTCCAATTTTTTTTAATTCATTTTGGCAAACACTCTGCCATGAAGAGCCTGCGCGCACTAGTTCTCCGCTTTCCCCCCCGAAAATCTGTCAAGAACACCCGATTAAAAAAAAAGAAAAAAAAGAAAGGAATCAGTCGAAAAGGTAAAAGTTGTTGTATGTGCTGTGGTGGGGGTGAGGGGTGGGGTAGGGTCTGTGACTCCCCTTCACTCACACACTGGGTTTCCTTACGTTGCTTTTTAGTTTTGCCGAGTTGATAATTAAATTAGTTGGAAGAGTCGTTTTTTTGGGGTTTTTTTTTTGACTGGGAAAAAACCCCCGGCAGTGATGAGTTTCAGGGTTTAACAGCAACAAGAGTGATAATTATAAGTAGTAGCAAGTATCATAATTGTAATGAAAAGTGCTAAAGGCCTTAGTTATGTCATCTTCTCCTTACTAAAACAAGAGTGCCTCTGGAGTAGAACGGTTTGTTTTTTAATATAAAGGGTATATCATCTATAATATATGTCATGTATGATTTCTTTCATTTTTCATTTCACCATTATTTAGTTCTTGGGGATAAAGTGAGGGGTGAACCCCTCATTTTCAATGATGGCGAGGTCACATTAAGGCAGAAAAAACCCCAAACAAATAACAAAAAACAAACAAATAAATGAATAAACATAAAATAAATAAATACACAAAATAAAAAAATAAAAACTAATGGGAGCCTCCTCCAGCCCTACCCCACAGGTGCTAGTATACTACTTAACTGGTCTTTGTATTATTTTGGTCTTTTGAAGGGACATGAATGTTCCTCTCCTATAGCCTGGGGGTGGGAATTCGGGGAAAAGTATGTGCTTGCCGTGCACGCTGTGTATGTTTCACCTGCAAGTCCCAGCATGGCCTTCGCAGCCGCAGCCGTGCCCCCAAAAAAAATCCAACAGATTCACACAAAGTTGCACAACATAAAAGCGGCGCTGTGAGCAGAGCACTTACGGGACAGGCTCACCAAAACCTGCGCTCCACTGGCCCTACCTTACAGCGGTAAATAACAAAGTACCGACTCTGATGCTCAAAAACTGGTGATATAAATATTTTGGGTTGGGTTCGTCTCATTATTTCAGGTGTGAACAAGTTTAATTCTTAAACTCTTAATCTCTTGGCATTGCCTTATTATTAAAACAATTTTTTGCTATGCTGCTGCTTATGCTCCATTAATTTCCTCCTGTTTTGGCCAACCCAATTTCCTTGTTTCCAGCCATGCCACTCCACAAGTCATCCAGGGCCCCTCGGCTGGACCCCACCATGATCTCTGCCCCGCTGGGGGACTTCCGTCACACCATGCACATCGGGAGAGGAGGCGACGCCTTCGGTGACACCTCATTCCTGTCCACGCATGGGCCGAGCCCCGCCAGCTCTGACTCGGGAGACCCGGGGGCGCTGCCGGCCGCCGACTCGGAAATGCCGCCCGACCGCGGTGAGTTCGCGACGGACGGCGTGGAAACGTCGCGGGACAACGACCTGCAGCACTCGGAGTCGGTGTCGTCGTTCACGTTGGACTTGGACCTGGACCTGGGCCCGTCGATCCTGGGGGACGTTTTGGGGGTGATGGACGGACTGGGACTCGACCCCGCCGGCGAGGGAGACGTGTTTGGTCCCAGCAACAACAACAACATGGCGGCGGCGGACGCGAAGAAGGGGATGGTGACGACCGAGGACACCACGCGGAACGACTTCGGCGACGGTGAGCCGGTCGGGACGGACGGGAACCAGGTGGTAGATCGGGAAGACGGCAGGACGACGGACGGAAACGGGATCAAACCGAAGGGGCTGAGGCCGAAGGTGAGGTTCAGCGACAAGCGGGAGGAGATCATCCGCCAGGCGTCGGAGGAGGAGGAGGCTCAAGGGCTCGGGCTCCAGGACGAGGAGGAGCCGGAGGGCGTCGGCCGCGGGGCCCCCCGGGACGAGAGCGGCAGCTACCTGGGCGGTGGCGGGGCGGAGGTGAGCAACCACAAAGCCGACGCGCCCCCCAGCCCGGCGTCGTCACGCAGCTCGGACTCTGAGGGAGCAAACCTCCTGGATTGTCGGAGGGCGGAGAACTGCCACTCGGAGACGGATTCCGAGGAGGAAATGGGAGATTGTGGAAGAGGCTACACGTTTGAAGACGAGTTTGACGATGAGATTGGTCTATAGGGGGGGCGGGGGCGGCGTTATTATATGTATATAAAATATACAATCACGTTTGCTGTCAAGTTAAAAAAAAAAAAAAAATTCTGGAATTCATTCTTTATTCTTTGTACAAGCATCATAAAACTGAGTTGTAGGCAGAAAGAATGTTATAGAAGAGACGAGACTTTTGAAGAAATGGCTTCAAAAAAAAAACCAAACCCCACGTTGTACAGTTCTCTTCTTCAATGTAAGATATAGATGAAGATATACGGCTGGACAACACATCTTCATATTGTATCGATAGTAACAGGTAATGGAAAGTGTCAAACTGGCCATAAATATATTTTTTTTCTGAGTTGCGTTTCTCCAGTGAAAGTTTTGCAGCACTTTGATTCATTCCGTGGGCCCCGAACGCTTGGTCTGTGGGAATGATTAACTCACTCACTATTAAGTTCAATTCAGGGCGATGGAACGATTATATCGATATTTGTACTTTTACTATGTGAAATGTTTTGGTTTTTTTTGTCACCTGAAGTCTGTACAACAGGTTTAAAGTTTATTATAAAGAGCTTTTAGGCTATCTTGTTAAAAAAAGAGTATTGTACCCTTAGGAATGGTAATTCCTGTTATACTGCATGTTCCATGTTCCCAGTTTCACCTTGCATCTGCCTTGAAAATGGGAAATGCCCTCAAACCAAAGATACTTTGTTCTGTACATTGAATTACTGTGAACTACTCACATTCCAAAACTGTACTTCGATGAACTATGTTGGTTCTGATCAAAACAAGATTATTTGTTGTTTTTTTTTACTATGCCTGAATGTCTTAAAAACAGGTATCAGCGTTTGATGCCATCGTTGCTAAAGCAACCGTGTTGTCTGTTTCTTTGGTTTATTATGAACGCTGTTGCAATCGTTAAGTCAGCTGGTGTGTTAAGACGAGGCATGCCGCTCTTTTAGATCTTTATGAAATTCATCTATTGAAACGATTGTTTACTGTTGTTCGTAATGGGTAGATCTCCACAAAGGACTGTTCATCTCACGAGTTTCATATGTTGAAATTCTTAAAAACTTAAGGAACAACAAAATCTGTTCTTTTCCTCTTGTTCCATCTATGTTATGCTGTGAGTTTTAATATTTCAGTAAAAATAAATATAATAAATTGGGAATATGTTGATCGGGTGTGGTTTTGACTTCCTCTTTCCTCCGATTCAAACCGTAGAAGAGCGCGCAGATCAATATTCAGCAGCTCGACAAAAGACGGATGGGATTTTTGAACCAACAATTTGACTTCCTCAATGAGAGCAACATAAATGCACACACAAATTAAGGAGAGTATAGACCACAGGACTACGGTGTTGGAAAATCGTTTTAATCTGATATAACCCAACGTAGGGCTCATATGGAAAATCTACCGTGTGAAATCATACTATATACAATAGCGTCCATAACTGTCATTCGTATAAACTCATCTTTGCGTCAAACATCTAAACCGATATTGTCCTGAACAAGTTGAACCCTGACAGAGCGGTGGAGATCATCACGCCGGGCAGCTGCGGATGCCAGTGGACCTCCTTGACCTCCGACTGTCCCTGGTGCAGGAAGAGCAGCTGGGGGGGCAGGTCCTTCACCCCCTCCGCCCTGGCGCCCACGTCGCACGACTCCACCGAGAGGTCCCACTGGCTGACCACGTCGTCCGCGCCGCCGGCGGCGAACACACTGGAGTCCGCCGGGTTCCACTCGACCGAGGTGATGGGGGCGCTGTGCTGCTTGAAGTTCGCCACGGGATGCCCTGACTGCAGGGAGACAAGTTTAGGGGGTTTTGAGTTTCCATTTAGGAAAGCGCATCAATTTGACCATTATACAGTTTCCACACCAAATTTAGCGGGGTTTTTTTTTTAAGCCCGGGTAAACTCGCTAAAAATATAAGTATTGTATTGTAATATTGCCAGCAGAATTTTTTTTTTTTTTTTCCTGGTGCCACGACGTCATGAACATGTCGAAAAAAGGAGTGTGTCATGTTCCAGTGTGATTGAGAACAAAACAGTAGAGGAGACCAACTAAAAAAAAAAAAAAAAAACGACAAAAAAAAAAGGTGAAACTTGAAAAAAACAAACAAACAAAACAAAACAAAAAAGGTATTTTGAGCCGTTCAAAAGAATCGGCTTGTTCATGAACGACCCAACACTACAGTAGAAGCAGCGTGGAGCACCGGCAGCACACTCCATGCTGGTCCTTCGGCGGCGGGGAGCGGGGAGCGGGGAGCGGGGAGCGGCTTGGGGCGCGCTGGAGTGACTCGCGGCCCGGCGGGGTCCTCCACTGTGCTCTTCCACTGTTTGACCCCCACACTCAAAACATTTCATGGTCCCCCATGTGGGGGGAAAAAAAGGCAATGACTTCTGATTTTCGATGCTAAATTGGGATACGAAATGATGGAATAATACACGGATATTCCTGTCTATTTATGCGCCAACGTATGGAAATTCAACGCACGTCGCATCGTGCAGGTAAAGGGGCCAAAATGAGTGGGTCGACCCAGGTGTCCTGCTCACGTCAGAGTCGGTCGGAGGTGGAGCTGAAAAAAAAAACCTGTCTCTATTGCCGGGTCATTTGACCCGGGACTGAGACCAGGATTTTTCCTTTCCCACTGATGACAAATGCCAGATGTTAGCGAGTGTTACCAGGTTTTTGGTGCGGTTGGAAAGGGGTATTATGAGAGTGATTAAAATTGAATCTAATCACTCCAGAGTCCAGGTGGTCAACACGAACATTCTATCTTACCGCATAACATTGGAGAACTTTACCCCAGTTATTGCCTTCCAACTTAAGGAAAAGCATTAATACATTTCAGATTTTGTGTTTCTCGATTTTGTCCCGGATAGATATCATCGCTGGTTTTGAAAAGGCTTTAGACACAGTGTGGTAATAGGACTTGGCCTGTGTTTGAAATATTTTAATTTTGTTGAATGAAATATAAGATAGACGGTCGTTTCACAGATCAGACTTGTCAAAATGAAACATATAGGGAGCGAAAGAAAGTGAAACTTCCCATATGCCTTGACCAATCATGTTGCCAGGGGGCGGTGGATCTGTTCGCACACGTTAGATGGAATGAGTCCCAACTGGAAACAACCTGACCAGCCAAACCAAACAACAACACGCTAAATGGAACACGACAAGGCTGACCATCCATTGCCAGGAAACTTAAAAAAACAAAAAAAACAAAAAAAAAAAAACATTTTAGAGAGGGACTGCTGGAATCTGAGATGAGATGGACGGATACATTATATAACTGTGTAGAGACCCTCTTTAAAGTAGGATAAACAAACATGACATGTCCTTCAGATCCAAACCGCCAAGAGGGGTCAGACAAGGGTGCCCTCTATCTGTTTATTGTAGTCATTCAACATTATGTTTTTTTGGCAAGTTTTCAAAACTAGCAAAAAATAGGATGAATATGATTGATGTTAGAGAAGAAAAATAAATAAAAGCAGGCAATGTATCAGTAAATGGGAAAATATGCAACGGCCAGCAATTTGACATTGGTACTTCATGTATTAGTAGTTGGCCATTTTCACCTGTCGGTGTCCATAATTTTGTAGAATAATTAAATTTACATGTAGCGTCATATAGCAAATGTAGGGTGAAAACTGAATTTTCTGGCGTTGATTAAATGACACTAACTAAATGATAAGGGATTCATTTTGCCGAAGCCCAAACTTGCAGCCGTCGCCACAGCTTACCTGAAATTGTCGAAGATCCCATACTTTTAAGAGGCCGTCGTCCCCGCCGGAGAGGATGAACGGCTCGCTCCTGTTCCAGCTGATGACATTGATGTCCGCCGAGTGCGCCTCGTCGGCTGAGAGCATGGAGTTTGGTGGGGCGCGGATATCCCAGATTCGGATCGACCGATCCACAGAACACGAGGCAAAAACCTGGTGTAGACGGGAGTGAAAATGTATTTAGAGTGCTCATGTCTTCCCAGAAACAACATTAGTTTGAGCCACTTGGTGGTGAACATACCGTGGCTTCAGTGGGTGACCACTGCAGGTCCTCCACTGACTTGCTGTGGGAGCTGAAAGGACGCTGGTCCACCTTCCATGACGTGGATCCTTCCTGTGGTTCCCACACATGGATGTTCTTTTTACAGTCACCACTGACGAGACGACCTTAGAAAAAATAATAATACTAATAATAATTAAATTTCAGCCTCTCATTTAAAAAAAAAATTGTCGTATACTTTTCCTAATTTAAAAAAAAGTTTGATATATTGATAATATTGGATCTATCTGCACACATTCGTCAGATTCTGCTTGGTTTTAAAAACTATTTATGAAAAAAGAAAATCAACGTGTTGTACAAAGGAGGTGTCCTTCATACCCACAGAAATGATATTTCACTTTTCCCCCGTTTGCATTTGTGGAACAGTTAGTCTTTTAAGTGGAAATCCATAACATTCTCTGTATTGGGTGGATTCTTCTGCAAGCCCCTGAGTTCCATTCAAAACTGCAACCTTTTTATTTCAATAGCCAGATGACCCTCGTCTTTGAGCTAAGACGGTCACTTAACATTTTTTTTTTTAACGTATATTGTCTAATGATTGATCTATTTTTTTGTTTGTTTCCAAGAGCATATAGAGGAGCACACGCATGATGCAAATACAATGAGTGGTTGGTTCTTAAGAGTGCCAGCTAAATAAAGTATAAGATATGGGGTTTAACTAAATAATCTTACGAAATAACACTTTCAAATTACACGAAAAATATGAGTTTTATATCCATGGGAGTTATTATTAACCTCACTTTCTCAAGACGTTTGGAATCATAGGGAAACCAAACAGTTAATTCTCCATCAACTTGATTTTTTCATACTAATACCAATCAAGGCGAAACACTTACCCGGCACTTTAGGGGACCAATCCACTGCAAAGCCCTCCGTCATGTGGCCCGAAAAACTAAAAAGGGGTTTCGTTTCTTGCTGGTTTTTTATGAATTCTGCCATGGCAGCAGCGCTGTGGACCGCCTCCATCTGGCGTTGCAGGTCAAATATCTCCACCTGTCCCTTCTCTGACCAAACAGCAGCCAACGACCGCTCTCCGCATTGGGTGACCTGAACATGGAAGAACATTCAGAAACTATAGTCGACATTATCACACACTCAGTATTACGGAGTACTGAGCTACCCATCTCTGCGGCAGCTTTACATGTAGGTTACTGGGTCAGTAACATAAAGCTACAGATGAGATGGGTAGCATTTCACCGCAGCATATCTGCAATATCAGGGAACGTACTCTGACTCTGTTGACTCCACCGTAGTGAGGCACCATGGCCATTTCCATTTGTGGCTTCTTGTCTTCATCCTCCTCCTCCTCCTCCTCCTCCTCATCACTCTGCTCATCGTCACCGCTCTCCTCTCCCTCTTTCTCGGTGCCGTGGAGATTATGCATGCGCATGACAAGAAGTCTAAGAGGCCATAAACAAATCCACCAGGGGAAGAAAAAAAATAAATTTATATTGTGGATTCCAACATTTTTTTGCAAACAACAAAACAGTCAAGATACTGCCATTTGAACCAAAAGGTTTAAGAGTAAGGGCAGCATAGAATCTGCAATGCCCTTTAATCCTACATACACTTATCTCAATTGTCATCATTTATTGTGCATGGCGCTTGGCTGCACACTATATAATTCAGTAGGCTACAGATTTTTAAGCCAAATGTTTAAGTATAGTGAAAGATTTACAACAATGATCACAAAAACAAATGTGATGATAAATATACTTTGAACCACTGTGACCAAACTGCTGTGGAAAAAAAAAGCTTCCAAATGCATTTAATTAGTCTTATTAAAAAGGATTCTGGCAATCATTAGGCTTTTCATGCTCCACCTCGACAATTAACGTCACGTTTTACACCCAGTTCGACTGTCCCGGGGTGGGTAGGGCCATTCATGCTGCCTGAGAATTCTTATCTACAGCCTTGAACTTTCCAATGATTGTAATAATGAATGTCATGTGGGGTGAATGCCGTGCTGTGGAAATATGATGTTCAATTTTGACTGACATCTGTGGAAATTGGCAGGGGCACAACGAGCGCCAGAAATAGACTCGGCGCCGAAATTGACCCAGCTGTTGGCCGCGAGCCACATGGCACTTTGGGAGCTACCAGGGTGAGAAGTGAAGCGCTGCACCAAAAATTAATTGTGTGTTGGAGAGCTTCTGCTTCGGACCAGGTCTGAAGCCCAAATTCTGAGGCCCGTAAACAAATATTTCACAGACGAGGGGGTGGAAGACCCATTGATAAAGATGCAAGACACTTTTTTACATTGGACCCAATGCCAACATTTAATAAGATGGTTGACCATTTAAGTTAGACAGCATGGTCTAACTGGAGATACTTGGAAATAACACTCGACTTGTTAGACCTTGCATCTTTCTAATTAGAGATGCACCGATCCACTCTTTTACTCACGGCTCCGCCGATCAGAGCGATATCCCCCCCCCCCTCCCCAAACAGAGCAAATACCAACTCTAGCTGTTATTTAATTTACTCAGTTTCCTGCTGCCTGCTGCGGAGCAGATCACTCCTGAAAAGAAAAAATCGCCCCCACGTTCTCATGGCCCGGTGACAAATGCCCCGCAGCCCCGCACGCTCCGCGAGCTGGTGGTTGGGAACTTCTGCACCATTCCGTTGTTGACAGTCGGGTTTATTTCCCGCTTTCATCACCACATCTGTGGAGTTACTGGACATCCTGGTCAGTGGCGCACTCTTCCTCCCACACGGACCTTGCACACCGCTACCGGGACTTTTTCTCTCTACCGTTCGTTCTCTGCGCAACAAACCAAATTAACTTATACTGAACTTTATTTCTCATCACATGTGAATTCAGTCACTAACATTAGCAATTGGCAATTCTGACTTCTAATTGTGTTATTTTTTTAATATTCAAATTACATTTGAATTTTGTTCCTGCAGCCCTAAAATGCTCGCCCAACTCCAACAGTTAATATCGGACATCAACGTCAGTCCAATATCCGATAAGTGAACGACGCCAGTATCAGCACCAGATACCGATATTGGATCATACCCACCTCTATTTCTTATAGTACCAATAGTGAATTAATTCCAGTCCAGAGGGCTTGACAGCTTTCAAATATGCTATGTTACATCTATTCAGGCAGGAAGGTTATTTATTATATTTATCAGGCAATACTCGTGTCGTGCCTCCTAAATTCTGTGTATCTCAGTAACCCTCGCTGCAAACTCTTTAAATCGCTTTTGGATCATATAAAAAATAATAACGGTGCTTTATGCCTACTGTACTGTACACCAAAGAACTTTCGCTAGGACTTCGAGTTCCACACAAATTTTCAAAATGACATTTTCAAACTTTCTGTTGTCTTAAGGGCTGTTAGGGGCGCACTCCAGACACGGACAGTCGTTTGGTTTGAGACTGTTCGTCCGTCAGAGGCTCTTGTGATCAGTCACAGAGCAGACTCTTGTGAGCAGATCGGGTTGGTTTGATATCGGTTCTCAAGTCTCGGTCCTGCAGTGTGTGTTAGAGTGGCGAGATGCGCGACCCCCTGTGATCGTCGTCCTTGCCAAATCCTTCAGTGTGTACATGGGGGAAAGGGCTTTACATATGGGATGTTGCTTTTTTGTCTTTTTGAATTTCGCTTCTATCGGTAGCAACTATCCCAGAACCTACCTGTTACTGAGAGCAGTGTTGGCCTGCGTGCCCGCACAGAGTAGCATGGACAGGGGGAACTGCTCTCTGCCCTCCCCATCTCCATCTCTCAACACGTCGAAGCTCAAACAGGGAGCACCTGGGATGGGGTTACGGGGGGGGGAGGGGGAAAAAAAAAAGTTGGCCGTTAATGTTTGATCGGGTTCTAGCGTCCGGGTCTACCTCGTTACAGAACCACGGGCAGCACCGCGTCGCAGTGTTTACAACGGGACACGTGCTCGCGTCTTGCCTGTCTGGCACTCGTGGTACAT
>NC_137195.1:13958177-14043177 GCF_960531495.2 Zeus faber
AGGCTCTCAAGGCGGAAGAGCTCTGCGCGGCGGCCCCCGTTCCATGGGAAATGCATTCCTCCGTCGTCTGCAGTTTGTCACACGGACAGCTATGCACCCACGGTGGCTGTGGGAGATTAATACGGGGGTTGTGCAAGAGTTCAGAACATTCTGCTCCGGAAACCCCGTTTGGAGCGAATCTGTGGCTTTTCGCCATCCTGTCGGCCCCGAGCACACGACTGTCGTGATCGCAGGTCGCCGGACTTGAGAGATCTCCGAAATCTTTGAATGCCTTCATGAAAGTGAAAGAGTGAAGATCCCTGTGTTCAAAATATGAGTCGTTGACGAACCTGTACGAACAGTGTCGCGAGTAACAACGCTTTGACGCCATACAAAGTATAATTAAAAATGTTTGTATGCTTTAATTTACAATATATACAAAAGTAAACATTCCTAGACAACGTATCTGAAATTATTTCTTTTAGACGACATTCATTGCAGAAAGACAATAGCTTGTGTGCGGTGACGTTTAGGTAGCACAGCATATAGATGGAGACTGGCTTGAATATAGGTTAAGAGCTTCGATAACAACTGTTACAGGGCGCTGTTAAGCAGTGAGCTTCTCTATTACTCAATTCCGAACATTTAACGTAACCTCTAAATGCAACCTGCATATCCCTTCATGTCACTGGCGAGTGTGACTGCATTATAACACAGGAGCAACGTGGGAAACAACGTTTCAGTGCGAGGGAAAAAAAAAAAGAATTGCATTATATGTGCATCGTCAAAAGCCATCCATGTTACCACGGCAACAGCCATTGGCATAGTCCAAAGAAAAAGGGGCCTAAGACGGAAGCAGGCGTCGGCAGCGATGGCGGCCCGCTGTTGGAGGGTGGGCGCGTGGCGTCCAGCATCTTCTCACTCAGCCCTTCCTCCACGCTGCTCACGGCCCGGGTGGTCAAGAGTCTGGCTCTCAGCGGGGGATGCTCCGCCCTCTCGGCGTCCGCCCGGGCGGCCAGGGCGGGGAGCGAACACGTCTCGACATGGGCCGAGCACCCCACCTTCAGCCACCAGGAGAAAAGCTGCGACGTGAGATTCAGGAGCTCTTCTGGGGAGGAGGAGATGGAAGGGAAGCTGGAGACGTCGGTCTCCTCTTGGAACCGCTGGGGGGGGGGGAAGCACTGATCAGTCAGGACGCTTCCACAGAACTGACTCAGCAAAACCACAACTATGTGAAGCCCGACCAAAAAAAATAAATAATGATGAACGGGCGCCGGAAGGTGCTATTGGTTAAAAAATAAATAAAATTGAATTGACTACATAGGTTTGATCTTCTCAATCATACCTCCGTGTGTCTGTTCCTCTTTATAATTCTGTCCAGTGTTTGCTTGAGGTCAACGATGAAGGAGTAATTTAGATGCTCATCCCAGAGGTTTTGGAGAACCACCTCCCAGGAGTCCTGAAGGACGACTGCAGCCGGGAACCCGCAGCACTGAGACGGGAGAGGGAGCAAAGGGTTAGTGACCCCGACGATCATCCCGGTGAAACGTCACGGTGGCGACCACCGGTTCGTTACGGGAAAGACGGAGCTGCGACGACGCGCGGTACTCACCGGATCGCTATCACAGAGCATGCTGCTTTCGTAGTGGTGCTTGACATGGTAATCTTTAGGAAACACCGTCCGCTGGCGGGTGGGAAAAGAAAGAAACACGGGAGACGAGATGAAGGTGACGGACGCGTGGAGCGGTCGATTATAAAGCGCGATCAACTCGAGGAGATCGAGCGATCGAGAGGGCGACTGCCTCAAAACGTTACCAAGCATGCAAAGGTTTTCGTTTTGTTTTGTTTGTTGTTTTAATATCGTGTGATCAATCAATTTAACAAGATGTCAATGGAATCCATTCTAGCGGCACTTAACATTTAGACACACTACATCAGTGGGGTCATGTCTTTATGTTGTGAGTGTTGGAAACGTTCAGAACGGTAAACTTACAAATCCAGCCGGGTTGGAGTCAATGGTTATTTTAACGTTTTTGACCACCTCCCAATCAAAGTCACATCCGCCACATTGGACAGCCAAAAATGATAGTAACAGCAAAACTGAATGAGGAGGGGGGAGGAAAGAAAAGAAGAAGGAGGGGGGGAAAAAGACAGTTGCAGAGAAAGAGACAGAGAGATTCAGGCAGGGATGGAAACTTTCTGTGGTTGAATTCACATGTTCAAGCTGTTACTTAAGGCAACAAACAATGACATCATTTGCTGTTGCACAAGTGCTTTTTGAGCAAAAACCTCGTTTCTAGAAACGCATCGCCTTGTTATTGAAACGACTGCAATGTCACGGACTCAAAGAAGGAAATAAAAGCACAGTATTGAGTGGGAATGGACAGGCAACTTGAATTGACATCTTGTTGAATCAACACCCATTTTTGACTTTTCGTTGTTGCTGCCGATATGGTATTTAAGACAGTTTTCGTTTGACGCCAGTGCGTCCGGAGATGCGTTTCTTACCTGGCAGTGACATCCTTTTTATCTTTCTGAGAATGGACACTTCTCCATTTCTCTGACTGGGAGCAATCTGCAGCGCAGCGGTCCGTCTTCCAGTGTCAGTCTGCGTGAAAGACTGAACTTTCTCGCTCCGTGGTTCTCGTGGCTTTGGCGTCTCCTCGAGGCTTTTTTTTTTTTTTTTTTTTTTACAGCTTCATCCTTTAATTTCCACAATGTTTTTTTAATGAAAAAAAAAAATGTTCCTCTGGTACTTTCCTAATATTGCCCGGTTGGTTTATCCCCCTCACGCAATCCTCCTCCCTCTCCTCCTCTCTCTCTCTCTCTCTCTCTCTCACTTGGGATTTTCCCACTCCAGGCTGCAGTCTTCCCTTATCCTCCAAGCTTTGTTCTTATTTACCCCCCTTTCCCTTTCCCTTCACTCTCTATCCCTGCTGACCCAGTATTTTTTTTTGTTTTTTGTTTCTTTTTTATCCACCCCAAACAGCCTAATTTGAATCACTCCTCTCTCCCAATAAACTGCTTAATGGATAGAGCGAGAGCCCCGGGCCAGCGCTCCCTCTCGCTCGGCTCTCAGTGAAAGTGCGCTCTCTCTCTCTCTCTCTCTCGCTCTCTCTCTCTCTAATGTGGACGGCTTGCCCGCTCCCTTTAAGTCTGGGCCCCTCCCACCGGCCACACGTTTTACCTCATGATTGACTGTCCCAGCCCCCTCCCCCTCCGGCC
Organism: Zeus faber; assembly: GCF_960531495.2. Classification (NCBI taxonomy): domain Eukaryota; kingdom Metazoa; phylum Chordata; class Actinopteri; order Zeiformes; family Zeidae; genus Zeus; species Zeus faber. The sequence continues at coordinate 13,961,382 of NC_137195.1, forward strand.
CCGCTCCCTCCGGTTCTGACCCCCCCCCCCCCCCCCCATCCCCAACACCACCACCACCACCACCCCCTCCTCCTCCTCCTCCACCTCCAAACCGGGTGTCTGCGGGCTTAGTCATGGCAGTTGGAGCGTATGTTTTTCATTTTGAGTCCCCCCCCCCCCACACACACTCACACACACACACACACACACACTGAGCTGGTCCCCCACCACCCCCTTTCCGTCCCTTCGCCCACCTCCAGAACTCCAGTGTACAATATAATCTGTCATACCCGCCACACATTTGTGGAAGAGCGAGAATCGCACACCCGATGATAACAACCGGAATAATGAGGCCTGCCGAGGCGGGTTCCGAGGCGGGGTCTCCCCCTCTCCTGCCCCGTCTTGCCCCGACTTGCACGGCTTGCGCAAAGAGAAAGAAAGAACAAATAAATTAATTAATTTTAAAAAAAAAGTGAATCGGGGAAGTTATTAACTGCCTTCGGCCCTCCAGCTCCGCGTCGCTGACCCGTCGGCCAAAATAAGGAGCGCCGCTTCCAGGAGAGCCGAGGGGGGGATAAAAGAAACGAGGGGAACAACAGCCTTGTTGGAAGCCCTGCATTCTGCATTTCCCAGAAGTGCCTTCAACCTTTTCACCTCTGCGAGCAGTGTGCGGAGATACCTCATCATTAAACTGTCTTCTTTTGACCCAGGGCATTTTTTTCTTTTTTGGCGTCTTTATTTAGAGATAGGGGCGTACGCGGGCTCACTCGCTCAGCATCTACGGCCGTGCTTTCACTTCCACTGGGTTGAACAAAATTTTGTACCTGGGGGCCAAACCCATGCACATCCTTCTGCTGTTTGATACATGGCAATTAGGGACTAAGTGCTCCGCTTAATGGAGAGGTTCTCTATTTCCCAACCCAGGCCGTATTAAAATATTGGTTTACATTATTTATAGCTGCCAACAACCTTGCCGGGTGCTTTACTATTGAAAAACTTACCACTCTGCTGCAGCTTCCGGTCCTGTAGCAGGGAGACCATGCAACCCGTAAAACCCCGGTGCACGGTTTTGTCACCGTATTCGACACTTCAACATGTGGAGATTAACGGACTATAATTTGAGTTTCCTGCTTTTTGGAAAAGGAAATTCAACATTTTTTTTTTTGCGGCATCTCATCACAATGAGAAGTTGCGGCAGAGTGGTAAGTTCCTCAATAGTAAAGCGTTCGGCGAGGTTGAGCCGTGATGGGAACCAACATTTCAATTTAAGGATCGAGCTGTAAAAAATGCAAACATGTCCTGTAAAGGCACCTTCAACTGTAAACGGTTGAAGTTTAAATAACTAAGGAATTTTTTTTTTTTTTTTAAACCCAGCATACATTTTTTTCCCCCCCGCAGTTGATTTATGTCAGTGACCCTTCTGACACAGGCCCGCTGCTCTGACTTCTAGCACACTGGGGAACCAAAGAGGTTTTCAACAAAGAGAGAGGGTTATAAAAAAGGACATAAGTGGCCATTGTTTGGAGTAAGTAATGTTGTAACGCGTTATTGTAATTTGATTATTTATGGTGGTAACGGATAAACACATTTTTGTTCAAATTTGAGTAACTAAATTACAATTAGTGAAAAGTCAAAAGGTTTTTTTTTTTACCATTGAACTAAGGGTGGGGGGGTAAAAATAAAAAGGCAAAATGCGGTCTTTGTCCTGGTGAGAAAACTCACCAACTCCAACACACCAATTCCAACATTCACAATACACGCTGCCACAAAACCTGTTGCAAAAAAACATAATTAACTTGTTTGCAAATGAGCAGAATGAGCTGCAGAGCTCCCTCAAACCACAAGACGCTGTAGCCTATAACCAGAACAAGCTGCAGGTATGTTTGGAGAAAACAGCTGAATCATGCTGTGCTGTGATAACAAATTGAAGGATTCTTGATCCAACCGGATCTCCGATGGTTGTGTTGTTTTCTAGCCTAGTTAAATACTTTGGTGTATAATACTATTTTATTAAAGAAGTAATGAGTAACTAATTACTCATTTGCAGCCCAACTTCATAGGTGATTACCGGACATGCCATAAATGAAATACAATTATTTGTACTTAAGTTTTTATTTCCAATTATACAACCAAGAATAGATCTGAAGAAATAAGCAACTTCACTAAAAAAAAAAAAATGAAGTCAGCAATATTTTATGCAGTGTTCCTACTCATACGAATACTACTGGCTTGAAAAAAAAAAACAAGGTCACCAATTTAAGCAAAGCAGTATGCGTTTCAATTTTACAGTCTCCAGTCTACCGACATCAGCACACGGTCTCAAATAACTATGAAAACAAAAAGAAGTATGCAGTTTGAAGAGAGCCGGCTCGTTAGGAAGAGAATCCCTGCTGGTGCAGTTCACCAAATACGGGAGAAAGGCCTCGTTATGCAACTGCTCTGTTCATTTCAGGATGCAAGACAATCTACAAGTGTTGTTTTACACCCTTAGAGATTTCCTGGCCAACAGCCATTCATTGTAAAAAAAAAAAAAAAACCATCTGAGTGGGAGCTAGCGCAAGAGGAAAACAAGATTACATTTTTTGTTCACTCACTTTGAAAAGGTCTCCACAAGATGGAGCCACCTAGAGCACGCTACGAGATTGACCAAATTATTTTATTTGGAAAAAAACCCCATCTGTACATTGACTAAGCAAACTATTAAACGTTTTGTAATAACTTATACCCACATACTTATGTATGAAAGTGCATTCCATGAGTGATTCCTATGACATTAATAACCCTTGAACATGGTTTGAAACTAAATGTATCATTCTGGGCTGAATAAAAATACATTGGTGCTATGAGCTCATATGCATGGGTTGATCTGTCATTACTTACAAACAGAAGCAATTCACCTTTGTCCCTTTACTCCCGGCAAAAAAAAAAAAAAAGAAGCTTTTTTTTATCATCAAGTGAATGGAATTTCTCAGCTATCAACAGCCACCCCCTCTTCCCATCACTGGCTGGGGCTCCTTTCTCCTCCCCGCACGGCCGTCATCAGGTGGCTCTTGTAGGTTTTGCTGAGCCCGGTGATCCAGAATTTGAGCAGCCGAACATTGTCCTCCTCCCCGGACCCTGTGGCCCCCAGGAGGGCCAGGACCTTCTGGGTGTCCTCCCTCCCCCGGCCGTCCACCTTGGAGAACTTGAACAGCACCTTGACTTTACTGGAAGCGGAAGGGTGTCGAGAGGACAAAAAAAAAAGTCAAAAACAACAAAAGTTACTGTTATGTGAGAAGAATATATATTTCATATAATTTCATTTTGTTTCTGTGTCGGAACAATCAAGATCAGAGTTAAAACCCCAAGAAGCCAAACAGGACCCCGTGTACAGATCATACTCACTTCATCCACTCCTCCTTAAGACAGAGGAGGCAGTGAGACACCACATCTACAGACAAGTTCTCATTAGACAAGGCCACCTCCAGCTTATTCAATAACATGGGACCTGGGGAACCAAGAAAACCAAAAGAGTCCTTCTGCTAAGTTTGAACACTATTTGACAGTATGTTTCTAAAATGGTCTAAATGCGATTACACCCCCCCCCCCCACGCCACCCGTCTTCAAAGGGCTTCAAAGATTCAGAAGAGAGCAGGAATTCCAAACAGTTTTACACCCCGGTGCATCGCTCACCTCTATCAGTGGGCTGCGTGTTGGCACTGCTGATGGTGAAGTGGTAAAGTGAGGAGATATCACTTTCACCCGCGGCGGAGCACTGGCAGCCTTTCTCCGCGCTGACGACGTCGACCAGCACCGAGAACTCTGCGACAAAAACCCCAAAAAACAACTAAATAAATAAATGCAGGCCAAACCACTGTTTAGCAAACAAAATGTTGCTCATATAGGCCTATATTATGAGAAAGAGGGCAACACCTGAGGCGCTGACGTGCACTGGGATGGGAACATCCGGACTGAGACCCAAGAAGTTGCACTTGTACGCCTCCTCGTACTCAGCGCTGTACGGCACCGAGCGAACGCATCCGACGGGGAGCAACTTCTGATGGAACACCAGATAATCATGGTATTAAAATGTTTGGCTTTGCATAAAACAAACAACAAAAAAACAAAAACAACAAACAAACACACACTTCCGTAAAAGTGTACCTTCAGCATCGTGAAAGCTGACTGGATGAGCCCTGGATCCGCACCTCTCCATATCACCTGGTTCCCCATCAGCACGTGCCATGCCAGCAGACGGAACTCAGCGGCCCCAAGCACCTGCCGAGCACGAAGTGGAGACCAAACGTTCTACAATATTGATCTACGGGAACATTTTGTTCAAACTTTGAACTTGGGGAGAAAAAAATAAATAAACAAAACAATTTTTTTTTTTTTTAAATAAATAAACAAATCAATGAATAAATACGTTGCAAAGGTTTTACCTGTCGCAAATGCCTCAAAGACCTGAACTTTGGGCCTGGAAATCCCTCCAGCTTCCCATCATCACAGAGGAAGTCCATTCCCAGTTCACTCTCTGATTGGTGCTGCTGTGGTCGAGAACTGACCCCTTCTGCACCCTCCCAGCAGCTCATTTCTTCCGCTTGTTCTTTTAGTCAAATTTTAAAAAAGTGTGGAAAAACAAGCAAAATATTGAAGTCCAGACCCATGGGCATACCGGTGTCATTTGGAGTTAGTCCTTGGCCAGGCTACTTTACACAGTAATCGGCTTTTCCTGTGTACTTGTCTTTTTTTTTTTTTTTTTTTTAAATACATGACTCTCTGGCTTTTGAAAGCACATTATTGAAAATAGTGTTATCACATGGAAATTAAAACTGCAATCATCCCAGCACCCAATATCCCAAGTAATTTTCTTCTTGGGAGAATTGCAAAAGTGTTAATTAAATAATATAATAAATAATAATAATAATATAATAATAGAAAAGGGTCATCAAGAACTGTGAAATAGATCAAGCAGAATATACAGAATTGGTTGTTAAGCGAAAAATGTATGACAAGATGATACAATTTGGGATACACCAAACACAACAAGTGAAAACATGACCACTTAGAAAAATATTCCAAAACGAGGTCATGTTCTTCTTCGTGCTGCAGTCAAGTGATTCACACTGTTCTTTCCCTGCCAACTCCCTCCATCGTCTGACGCGGTGAATCACACTTTCACGGCGAAGTGAAACACATGACCTGCGATGGCATCATCCTCTAGAGCTAGACAAACATCGCCGGGTTGGCATCGGGCGCTGAGCCTTCTACCAAATTAATCAGGGTAGATTTTGTTTCTCCGTGAAATACGTTTGGGGATATAAGAGGAGTAGTTCAGGGGGGCGGGGACTGAGCTGATATAGACAGGTCTGAGCGTGAGGGACATTTCCTCCCTTTTTTCCTTCCGATATCACTCACTGTACCCTTAACCCATGTAACAGGAGTGTGAGTGAAGTAAGTAAGAAGTACTGAGCAGTGAAGAAAAAATAGCAAATTCTGTTACATTTAGAAAAGGAGGATTGTGATTTCTTTTTGTTTTGTTTCGCTCTAGGCGTTTTCGCACCGCAGGAGCTTTTTCCATAGCTCTATGAACTTTTGGAGGAACCGTCCCTTTTTCGCTGTGTCTGCCCTGCTGGAACTAGGAACGATCATAGTTCTCTGTTTTGAGGGACTTTTTTTGGCTCCTAATCCCGGGCAGGGACTAACCGGCACAAGAGGAACCTTCAGTGACGTAGGTGCACGGTGATTGGTCCAGACGCAGCCCCTCGTCGGCCCCTCGGACTGAGGACAGTCCGCCCGGTCAAGTCGCATCGCTCTGGGTGGGGACGAGCCCATCTACACTCAGCGGTAATAACAAATAACCAATTAAAAAAAAAAAAAAAAAAAAGGGATTTTATTTTTATTGGAGACGTATTTATTTAATGTTTTTTATTTTCCAGTGTTCATCGAATGAAACAAAAAAAATCCCGATGACCCTGTGTCCTGATGCGAGCCCGTGGCTTACAAAAGCTGGAACAAACCGTTAAATTACACCTTGCAGATCTAATATGAGGGAAGTTCAGCACCTGCATTGCTTATTTCAGGCCTCAAATTTGTTCAGAAACAGATTTTGGTAGATTGATGAGGTGAAGTAAGTGAATGTTACGGAGTAAATAAAACACTGAACTCGTGCTGAAACCCCATTGGCTGACATCACTTCAGAGTTCCTATTGCCGGTGGGAATACAACCAGTAAAAAAAGAGCCCTTGAATGTATCTAGTTCTCGGTCGACCTCCCCAGTTCCTAGTTCCCCTCAGGGAGAATTGTTCGGTGTGGAAACGCCTCATGTTTCCGTCTGCCCGCCCGCCTGTCTGTCTCTGTGCGTCTGCCTACCTGTCTGTCTCTCTATGAGCACCAGGGTGTCCTCTGTCGCCGCACCCTCCAGCAGCTTTTCCGTCAGTCGGCTTCCACAGGCCTTCAGCAGCCTGGAGAGGGGAAAACTGTGTCAATATCGTCTCAATTTGGGGAAAAGGGGGAAAGATGGAGCCCCTAAGGCGGAGACACTCTAAGCCGCCGCTGCCAGGCAAGCAAACGTACCAGCTGAAGGAGGAGTGCAGGCTGACCCAGAGGTTGGGGTGCTGTGTGAGAGAGGTGAGCGAGCGAGCCGCATTCCCACTTCTCTGGTGGGGGAAGACGGCCGGGGAGAACACGCTGTTCATCCTCACCGCTCGCTGCGGACACACTCCCTGCTCATTATCAAAGACCTGGGAATGGTCAGCGTGAGGAGGAGTCTGGTTATTATTTATGATGGTCAGTGAATTTTACACCGTACTGATAAAAAATAAAAAATAAATCACAATATCTGTCTATGAATTAAAAAAAAAATCTCAATCTCGATCAATCTTCAGTTTGGCCCTCCTTTTGACAACAGAACAGCGTGGATTGAATGATTTTGATCTATGTTAACATCAACATAACTTAATTTCCTCCGTATTTTCCAGCCATTCATGGTGCCAACCACTCGGAGGTAACTGAGAAGCGGGCTTGAAAATCATGTCTGTGAAGTCTGTGCGTGCAGACGCTGGACAGTCTCTAGCTCGACATGTTGATTTGCAAAAGGTAGACTTGGTCGTAAAGGAATGCGCAGAACCAGCAACAACGCTGAGTTATAGCTTGGCAGTTAAATGTTGCTCAATAGTCATTAGGGGCCTAATGTGTGCTAAGAAAACATTCCCCACGGACTCATTCTATTAATGGCATATTCTGACACAACACAGAGGCACTAAAACAGAGGTTTGTCTTGTCCCAGCATGTGTCATACCTTCCATCGTCTATTTTTGTTGATCATATGCCTGCTATAGCCTCAACTTCCTGTTCTTAGCTCACAGGAACTGTTGCATGACATGTTGCTCGTTCAGATACGTCCTTCTGCAAAACCGCAGAAGGACGTATCCTAAGGACGTTAACTACTACTTTCTACTAGCTTGAATGGGTCTGGCTATGCTCCCGACCTGACAGTCTTTTTCACCCTCAGAAATGCTCTTTTGGTTTACCGGACCACTCTCTGTAAACTCTTAGAGACCCTAGTGTGTGACCACACAGGAGGGCAGCTGTTTCTGGGACGAACGTGCTACCGAGGCTGGAAAACGGTTAAATGGGACCCGTTTGTATAACTGCCTTTCTAGTCCAGTGGACACAAAAGGTGCTTCACCCATTCACACACAGATGGTGAATGCTGCCATGCAAGGAGCTGATCCGCTCATTGGGAGTAGGTAGGAACTCACTATCTTGCTCAAGGACACTTCAACAAGATTGTATGACAAGACCATTTAAAGGTAGAAGTGGCTTATTTGTATCGCTCGTTCCATTTCCCAGGTGTGTTGTCAAACAAAACTAAGCGTCTTCACAGCAGACTCTTTGGGTGTTTTCAATTCTAGTTTTACAAACAAAATGCCCTCCAACGTTCCGAACCTTGCGTCCTGAGTAATAAAAAGGTGACGTCTTTTCATTATATTGTACTCACACCGTGTAATGCCAATCTTATTTCTTTATAATACCACACCTCTGAAAGACGATAAACCACAGAACCTATGTATTGGCAAACCCCTGATCAGAGTGAGACGTTCCCATACAGACTTGTCCTTACATCGTTAAAAACAAAGTCTGTTTTAGCGCCTACCTTGAGGGCTGTGCTTTGCAGACTCTGGATCGTGAGTCGCAGGTGGCGCAGCAGGAAAGGCCAGGAATTGATGAGATAGATCCTGTCCATGGCCACCATGACGATGCTGTACCACCTCTGGAAGCCCCTGGCCAGGCTGTCCTTGATGAAGAACGTGTGCGAGAACACGAAGCCATGCTGCTCGTCCCCGAAGAAGATCGGGCCCTCGCGGCCCGGACACACCTGCGGGGGGAGAGACCGGAGATGCAGGAAAGAGGACAGGGGCGCGGGGAAGAGGAAAAAGAAAGAACATAATTTTTATTTATTTATTTTTTAATAAAATGAAAAAACACGCAGCCGAGTTCATTTTTGTACACAACCCTGTGGGTGGGGTTCAGGCAGCGTCTACTTCAGACAGACAGACAGACAGACAGACAGAGACACACACACACACGTACGTCGCTGTTTACCTCACAGCTCAGGCTGCGCACGCAGGCCTGCCGTACTACGCTGAAGAGCTGCGGCTGCCTGGGATGCTGGTGGCTCAGGAAGCGGATCCCCGTCTCGTTGTCGACGCTCACGAAGCCCGGGTGAGAGGCCGGCAGAGAGCGGCAGCCCTGGAACGCAGGAAGGAAAAAAAAAAAAAAAAAAAAAAAAGATGAACGGCCTCCGATAAGAGACAGGGCGAGACAATAGCACGCCAAGAAAAATGGAGGAGGAAACAAATAAATAAAAATAAACCACCCTGTGTGCTTAGTTGGGTGTAATAGCCAGTATGCACCAGTGGTCTTAATACGGGTTTTTCCAACTTTCAAACACACTTTCAAGATCTTGCTAAAACCATAATAAGATCTTTCGTCTTAAGGGTTTGCAAAAAAATGATGAGTCAGGACTCTTGTGATAGACAGCTGTAACGTGGCCCCTACAGTGTGTACGCTACCGGGATAGGGGCAAAAGAACCGTTTAAACGCGGGACTCTGTCGGTTGTCATGTTGTGGCGCACCCCTGCTCGGAACACTCGCACCATTATGCGCCGTCCCGTGGCCTCTTGATTACCTCGCACATCTCCCCTCTCTGCGTGGCGGAGCTGTTGGCCCTCATGGTCAGGCCTTCTCCCTCGCGGTCGCCGTCCCGGTCCCTGTCGCCGGGACCGGGGGCCCCCGGCTGCGGGCCGGAGGGCGACGGCGGGTGCAGGGCCTCCGTGCAGAACAACGTCCGGGGTCCATGGAGCTCGCAGAAGTGACAGAGGGCGACCAGGGCGTTCATCTGAGAGCGAGAGAGAGAGAGAGAGACTTTGACTTCTACGGTTCCTTCATTTGCAGTAAAGCCATGTCACAGCAGCAGCAACTTGATCACGAAGGAACCAAAAAAAAACAAAAAAACACAACACAAAAAAAAACAGAGACAAATCAGTCGACCGGTAAATAGGCAGCAAGAGCTCCGACATCCCTCTACAGAGATAACTAGGTACACAGGGACCTGTTGGTTTCTTCACCAGGTTTGAGACAGCTGTTCACTATAAGGACTGCCCCCCCCCCCATGTGTAGCCCAGACTTCCTCCTTTGTACAGTTTACCTCCTTGGAGGGAGAGAACGAAAAAGACCACAGCTACCGCAGGAAAATCACAGGTTAACAATGGGGGGGGGGGGGGGGACTTATTCACGGCACCGCGCGAGGGAGGGGGGGAGGGGTCACTCCGTGGGCGACGCGCGCGCACGAGTTGAGTTTGTCGACGTCACGCGCTGGCACCGCGTGCGCCCGTGACGGAGTGACATCGAGAACAAACACGCGCTTACCTCGACAACAAACACCGCCCCCCTCCTCTCCCCGCTAATCAGCCAAACGCCCCATGGGCGCGGGTTCCACGGTCGCCGTGTTCGGGAGCTCGTTCGCCGCGAAGGATTCCACGTGCTTCGCGACCTCCGACCGCCGCTCGCGCAGCCTGGCAACGGCGGGTCACGTGACGCGGAGTCACGCGCCGGGGCCGAAGTGACGTCCGGTGGGTCTGCGGGTGCGTTCCCGGCGGGGGCCGGGGCCGTGGGGCGTCGGAGCTCCCCGCCTCCCAGCGCGCCGCGCTCCACTCGCGCTTCTCTCCGGGGGGGGGGGGGGGGGGAACGACGGTCGCCCGCCGCGGATTTGCGTCCATCCGTGTGCTCGGAGAGCCTGCGAGCGTCGGCAGGCATCCACACGGGGGCTAAAACGTCCGAAAGGTGTCGATGGATGTTATGGGTGTTTTCCCATGAAAAAGTCATGCTCATGTCGGGGGTGTTTGTATCGAGGGTGTCTGTTATCTCGGGACAACTCAAGCCCGAGTGACCTGTCCCGAAAATCCCACTTAAATGGCCGTTCCTTTACACCTTTCCAAGTCGTAGCTGAGGTGTTCCCGATTTCCAACTGTGTTGGAATGCAGCACAGCTTTCTTCAATATTTTTTTAAAGAACTAAAGTATATTGGCAAGGTTATTAGCGTTAATGGCGAGTGAACAACAAGCGATGAAACCCAACCCCAAAGCTACTCATGGAAAGGCTAAATATTTTCTGTATTGTTTAATACATTAGGTAAATCATGGTAAATAATGTGGGTATTGAACTACAATACCCACAATACAACATCCCCTCCACTGCGCTTCGGTCCACTACCGGGTCTGAAGTAGCATTTCCTCATATCTGTGGCTCTTCAGGTACAAAGGGAAAATAAGTTTATCACTTTTCAGATTTGTCACCATTTTTTTCTAATGCGAATCGAATCGTTCATCCAGTCTGTCTCGGGGCGGTATGATTTCAATATGTTTATAAAGATTGTAGGTTAAATCCACTGGCTTTTGACTGTTCACTTCGGTAATAAAACAAGAGAAAACAGCAAGGGTGTTTTTTTGTAATTGTGTACATTTTTTTTTTAATTTTATTTCAGATGCCTCTTTTTAAAATTGTTAATTATTCTGTTATAAACTATTGTTATAAGCATATCATCATCATACGACGAAGAAACATGCTCATTATATTATAACCGTATTATATATTTGATGGAGGAACGTTTATTTTATTGGCGGTCTAGCATGGATTCAGGAGAGCCAGCGGCGGAGACCCAGGCGGACGGCAGCCCGGACCCCAGCTGCCTGACACCCGGTCCAGGCGCAGTGATTCAGGAAAAGTCCCTGGAAACCGCTGCAGGTGACGTCTCGTTTCGCCTTTACAGATGTACAGTATTCAATTGTTAAAGCGTTAGCTTCCCTTTTGACTAATGGTTCCTGGCTGGTGTTCTTCTGCTTCTTCACTGTTACTAACACATCTGGGAAGGTGTTATTGTTTTGTTTTTTTTGAGCGAGCTTGTGATTCATTTAGTTTTTTTTTCGTTTGTTTTTTTGGTCTGGGTTCATGAACAGTCTCTGGGGCAAAACGGGAATGCGAATAAGTTACTGGTCGCACAGTTAATGTTTGAAGAGTTGAGTATTAAGCAAGATTCTCATGTGTGTCTCAAGTGTCCCATGACAATGGCACGAGTCGAGCGGTGATGTAAACAGATAGGTATTCATAAGACTCCCCCCTCCCCTGGTGTTGTTGGCTTCTGAAAAGAGGCAAACTTCCGGAAGTGAATTAAATAATCCACTTATTCGGAATTCGACTTTAGCTCCGAGCATGTGACTGCCTCTGTAATTGTTTGTCCGCTCTGCTGGAGCAGGAGTTGACAGTTGACAATCAAGAGATCAAAGCTATGAGTCATATGTGTGTGCCTAAGAAAATAGCTGCATTTGCAGGTATCTACATCTGTTTTCCAGCCTCCGGGCTCACAATTAATAATGATAGTGTCAGTGTGTCATCAGTACCGGTATAAATAAACGGTACCGTCGAAATATTTCAATTTGCATGAAATGACGAACATATATATAAATCACCAGTCTAGACTTTTTAAGTAGAAAATTACATGGAGCACATAGTTTCAGTGAACCGAGGGCTCAGACTCATCGTGTGGCCGACCTCCCTTTCCTCCAGTTCCTCCTCGCTGGTGTGGCCGCTTGCCAGTTCGGTCTCTAGGGTCCTGAGTTTCATTCAGTCTTCCTCTGCTCAGTCGCTTAGAATTCTCTGGTAAGATGTGTCACACTAGCAGTCGTTAAGATTGGATCTTGGGGTCTGGACGGTTTCCTGGATGTTGGCAATACTCTCCATCTGCGAGCAAGGCTTTTGAATCCCGTACTTACGGATTTCATAAACACATAACCACCTTATTGAATCATGTTTTCTCATTGGAAATCACTGCAGGTGGCATCTGGTTTTGCTACTGTAACACCATACTTCATGATCATTCACATCTTTACAGATATTTTAGATTGCTTATGTGTCAGTCTTGCTTTTGACTAATAACTGTCATGTCTGGCTTATTTTTCACTATTACTAAGACATCTGGGAAGGGGTTGTTGTTTTTTCAGCAAGCTTGTAATTATTGTTAAAGTTTAACAGTTAAAGATTAAACTGAAAATATTTGCTTATAGACAGTATTAAACACCTTCATTTGCAGTAAGTGCCTCATGACAATGACATGAGTCTGGCAGTGGGGTAAACTAATAACTATACAAAAGACTGGATTCCGATTATAATCTACTTATCAGGTATAATCTGGATTTATTTTTTTATTTTTTTTTGCTCTGACTCTCATGGATATTAAAATACTTAATACTTTCCAAGAGAGACCTGAGAACAAACTACAAATATAAAAAGAAATACAGACAAGCTAGGTAAAACGGTCATAAGTAGTGATTCTTAACCAGTGATTCTCAAATTTTTGAGAGGCAGGAAAGCTTAGATGTAGGACAGTAATTGTTTAGGTCACTAAATAATGTCTAAACATTTACTCTTTGCTCAGAGGGACCACCTGAGGGACCACCAGTTGAAATTGTCAAATTAAAGATGTGAACAGGTGGTAAAATGAAAGGAGCACTAGGACAGCAGGAGGGGTTTAAAATTCTTCTTATGTTCAAAGGTATCAATGATACACTTCTGAGAGTGGGACTGGCCTGAGTGAAATGTTGGGACTGCGATGACAGAAGGGTAATGCAGTTTTCCAGATGAGTAATTGTAGAGAATTTGTCTCCAAAAAAAAAAGAAAATATGAAATGGTCATATAAAGCAGCAGCCATGTCAGTGTTTGTAATTTGACCATTTTTAATATAATTACGAGGAAATTTGAAATAGCGGACAGGTAGTAATCAGACTGAGATGCACAAACAATCAAAAGAAAGTGGCATCAGGTCCAAAGTGTTGTCATAAGGATTCAGGGTGTGAAGAGATTATGATGATGTTCCTTTAATAAATACATTTGATAGTCTAATTTTGAGATTTGAATGAAATGCATAAACAATAAGGGAGACATAAAATATGGCATCTAGATTGAGGAAACCGTATCAGCTGGATTCCTTCATCGTTAACGTCATGTCAAACATTAATGTCAAAACCTCTTCCAGTAACTGCTGCATGAATTGTGGTGGCTCCACAAGCACTGCTCACTAACAAATAAAATATAAAATAACATGTCGGTAACTCTACATTTTTATGTTTTACCGTAAGCCCCACTCCACAACAGTTTATGTTGTATGAATAGTGCAGTCTAAAAACGATGCTTTCTCTTTAGACTATTGTAATATTTAGGTGTCCTGCATGAAGTGCAGGAACCATGTTGTTTTTGTTTATATTATTATTATTATTATTATTATTACTATAGCCATGTTCTCCGCTAAAGGTGCCTGGTGCTCAGAAACCGTAAATCCCACAGACACAAAACCTAAATGATAGGTTCGACATGTTCCGAAACTAGGAAACAAAAAACGGAATTTATCAGCCAGATGGTGGCGCTATCACGACCACTCTACGTTTTGTCTAATAGCTTCTGAACCGCTGGTCGTGGAAAGGAAATTGCATTGATGCTAAGGTAATGCCAACATACTTCAGCTACCGCGACGGTATTGTAATTCATATTTCTCCATGATAAAGGCTGTATCCATAAATCAGGGGGGTGTCTTAGAGAAGGGCGTTCGGTATTTGTGCCATTTGAAATTAATTAAGCGTTAACCTTTATTTTAAGTCGTCTAAATATCAACTATAAATGATATATGAAGTGCATTTCTGTATACAACTCACTTGTGTGAGAGACCCCATCTGCTGAGCATAGATGACATCTTCTCCATCTTGAACTGCATCACAAACACCACGGACACGTTGTGAGACTTTGTGGCGTTGCCCTTTGTGAGGAATATACACAAACTGACAATAAATGAATAAGCGCCCGTGCCACGTGCCCAGACGAACAGTTGGAAAAACAAGACAGGCCAAATGCAAAGTCTGGCCCGGAAATATTGCGACAATAATACTGTTGCAGGCATTTTGCACAGTATCACCTCCATCGAGATGCCCAAGAAAACCCAAAGACCTTTTTAAAATTTTTGCCTGCGAGCTTCCCGCAAAGAATTTCACAATGGCGCCGCCTTTTTGTTAGAGAAGTATGCAGTGTTTTTGCAAGCAGCCAGCAAACAATCACCGGTGAAGCTGCGAAATGTTCGCATTTTCGAATGTGGTTAATGGACAGTTTCCAGTTTACATTGCTGTAGTAGTACGTTAGTTATCGTTCATTCCTGTTTTTAGGCTTGTTTTCACATTGGTGAAATTGCTGTGACAAATCTGGACCCCTTCCATGTCTGCCTGCAGCTGTATTTTCTTTTTTTTATTACTGCAAATGCAGCAACAGCTGGAGAGAGATAATGACATACCAAGTCATTAGAAGTATTCGACCGTTACATCCTCAAGATGGTGGAATTTACTTCTCCTCCCAACTTTGTGCTTCTCCTCTGAGTCTCCCTCGCTTACACTGCTAGTTATGGACATAATATAGATTCAAAACTAATGTGAACATGTGCACAGCTTTGCTAACATGAGAGATGATATGCTTAAACTTAAATGTGTGAATGTGTAAGGATATTTCCAAAGGTAGAATTGATCTATATTTTTGTCATTCATTCATCCTAACTACACTTGCAAATCCCCTTATCCTTGTCTCAGAGTTATAAGGGTGTCCTGTTATCTATATTCTCAAGCAGTGCCACTGGAATGGAACTTGAACTCATTTGGGTAATCGCTCCCAAGCCAGCCATCCAAGTCCCAAACCCTCCCCTGAGGCCTAACCCTTGTTTTGAAGGGACACTTGATTTAAAGTGTGGGTGAACTACCTGCGAGGGGTGCACATTGGAAAAGGGCCAAGACCATATTGGACTATTATTCGTCATTAAACAAGCATGTTCCAGGTGGAGAATTGACAGTTTTAACATATCCAATTAGCTGAAATTATCAATGTAGAAGTATGCAATTAAAAAAAATTATTACATTCATGGGAATTGAGATTCATCACTCATCTTCCACTTTTTCAACTGCCCAACTCACAATACCCAAGGGGTTAAAGTGTAAAATGATTAAATCAGACATTTAACTCAAAAAACACAACATAGCAAAACATATACATTCACACCACTGTACATAGGGTCATTCTAATCCACTGAGGTTGACAGTAGTATTTTACAGACATGAGTCTCTGCAAAGTGCCCTCACTCTTTTTAATCTGCCTGTTTGTCTCTATAGAAAAGGAAGGAGTATCTGTTTGCCAGTTTTTCCTGAAGGGAAAGTGCCGTTTTGGCGACAGATGTCGTCTGTCTCACAGGTCTGTTACACTTACCTTATTCAAACACCCGTCACCCTATTTTTAAAAATATGCTCACTTTGTTACAAATATCCAAATCTCTGCATATGCATACACAGATCAGCCACAGCATTAAAACCACTGACATGTGAAGTGAATAACATTGCTCATCTAGTTCCACTGGCACCTGTCAAGGGGTGGGATAAATTAGGCAGCAGGTGAACAGTCAGTTCTTGAAGTTGGATGTTTTGGAAGAAGGAAAAATGGGCAAGCGTAATGATCTGAGTGACTTTTGGCCAAATTGTGATGGCGAGATGACTGGGTCAGAGAATCTCCAAAACAGCAGGTCGTGTTTGTGGGGTGTTCCCGGTATGCAGTGGTTAGTACCTACCAAAAGTGGTCCAAGGAAGGACAACCGGTGAACTGGCAACAGGGTGATCGACGCCCTTGGGCTCATTGATGCTTATTTCCGTACGGAGCTGCATCGCCACAGACCAGTCAGGGTGCTCATGCTGACCCCTGTCCACCGCTAAAAGCGCCTAATATGGGCATGTGAGCGTCAGAACTGGACCATGGAGCAATGGAAGAAGGTGGCCTGGTCGCATGTTTTCTTCTACATCATGGGGATGACCGGGGTTAGGGTCTGATCAGATGGAGCATCTGTTGGATGTGCTGGAACCACAAGCCCGATCCATGGGGGCCCCCCCTCGCAACTTCCAGGACTTAAAGGATCTGCTGCTAATGTCCTGGTGCCAGATACCACAGGTCACAATATAAGTGGTTATTAGTGGTGGTTTTAATGTTGTGGCTGATAAGTGTATACTTGCAGATACCTTCTTACTACTGTCACCTAATATTAGTAGTTTTATTTTTTTCTTGCATTGTTTCATTGTAAGCATTTCATTGATTACATGACACTTTACTGTCATGGAACTTGAACTATACAGTATATCCACAGCTATGATAATGGAATTTAATTTAATTGTAAGTTATAATTATACGGAAAGATGACATAATTCATTCATTTTTACATTGTATTGCATGTAAAGTATTTTTTCCTGCAGTCAGGAGCAGCTGTATTGAGTGTTAGTGGTTGGTTGAACTTTGTTCTTCTTGCTTCCTTTTTTTCCTTTTATGCTTTTCTTGCTCCCTCCATTCTAAGCGACTCTTCAAGAGACAACCCAGAGACTGGTTTGCTTGAGCAAGATGATGAGGAAGGTTGGGAAAAGGTGCAGAAAACCAAGAGAAGGAGTGACAAAGCCAACAAAATACCAAAACATGAAAACACAGATGGAAAGGCCAAATCCAAATCCAAATCCAAAGGTTTCTATCCTCTTTTCTCTCTGTTTTCATCATTCTCTTTCTTGAGCGCGACCCATATGTCCCTTTTTTCTCCCCTCCGCCAGAGGTGTGCAAAAAGCCTCGTATGCGCACGGCAGACGACGTCATCTCCCGAATCTTGTGGGATCCCTCTGTTGAGTCGTCTGACTTTGTGGTCGGCTACGTGGACCGGTTCCTGGGCGTGCTGGAGCGTCCATTCTCCGAGTTCAACTGGGACACCGACCCGTGCGACTGTGACTACTCTGCTGAACTGGCCCTGCCGAGGCACAGGATCCAGTACTTCACCTACAGAGGGCACCGCGTCTGGGACCGCAACAGCAGAACTGACAGGGTGTTTGGCTCCACCGGTCAATCTCTGGCTCCCCCCTTTGGAGGAGAGGAGGAAGTAGAGGGCAAGGCTGAATCTTCGTCTTAAATGCCACACGCACACACACACACACACACACACACACACTCATACACATACATCTGCCCTGCCCTGTCTTAAATTTGCATTGGTAAACCCGACTGTGTCTTCACAGGAGTAAGGACACATGATGCAGAGCCACCAGCCATGGTCAGTGAAGACCCTGTTGAGACGCCCCAGGTGGCCGGTGGCGGGCGGGTGGAGAGTGAGACGGCGGAGTCCAGTCGTTCTGAGAACACACCCCTGGATGAGATGAACGTTAACACTTCTCTCACAACACGAACAGATTTAAATGATGCTGAGAGCACTTCTGAGGAACGGGAAGGAGGAGGAGAGTCCAAACCAGCAATGGATAATCGGTAGGATTATTATGTAGCGGCCTTAATGTCTGTCTGAGAATTTGAGGAACTCTTCAGTATTTAACATGGACAGGCTTCACACAAAGAGTTGTTACACAATTCAATATACAATATAAACAAGTTCTGAGTGCATCCTAGTTTGGCATCATTTTATCAACTAAGACATTTTAATATTTAGACATACTGTAGATGGACATTCAGAATATTCCTGCATAGTAGAGCGACTCTGCTTTATACATAACTTGTTTTTTTAATGTTTAACTTACTACTTTAAACTACTTTGTATTATTTTTAGTAATGCAAAGTTTAGTAAAGCTTGCTTTCAAATTGCTCTCCTGTGTTCTCTCTCCGCTCTGGTTTCAGACTTCTGACTTCAACGGACCAAATCTCTTTATCTGAAAGAGAAGGATGGACAGAGGTGGGAGGTTGTCAGGAAGAGGCTTTGGAAGAATGGAAGGACAGCTGGGAAGGCAATGAGAAACAGGTGGGTACAATACATTCACCTGGAGTCAGTAAAATAGTGTTCTTTATGTAGTTTAGGATCGACCATCCTTTACGTACTGTTTATCAGACATATGGAAACTGCCCTATGGTTTTTGTTCGGATTTTTATTATTATTCTCCTGGCCATTATCAGATGTCACACATGTCAAAGTATCTGGCGCTCTGTCGAACCTGATGAACACGAATGTATAAGATTTGTATTTGGGGCAGTCCACACACGCTGCGGTCCAAGTTTGATCCAAATCAGAGAAAAAAAAAAACAAGGTTAAGGTTCCTTTATTTTCAGTAAGTCCTGTCACAACAGCAGAAGCGTGATTATGAAGGAACCAACAAACAAAACAAAATAGAGACAAATAACAGGAAAGTCACAGGTCAATAGGTCAATTTTCCAAATGGCCAGTTTAGCCACCCCTGAAACAGTGTTCACTGGGACGTGGACAGATATGTTTGACACAGTGTAAACAGGCCAGAAGATAAAGAGTTTAAAAGAGGCTCTCCCCCAGACCCTGAACCCATCGCTCCAGTAGCCCAAACAACCCCTGCAGCCTAGGGCACAGAACAAACAGGTGCTGCAGCGTCTCCCTCTCAGAGCAGAAGATGCGTCCCACCCCTGTGCTGGGATCCAGGCGTGGCAGATACCCGTTTGTAGCTGCCGCCCCATGGACAATCCTCCGCTGGAGGTCGCCCGTCCGTTTGTCGACGGGGGGTTTGTACAGAGCTCGCCAGCATCCATTAGGGGAAGCTCCTGGGCCAAAGAACTGGGTCCGCCTCGACACCAGCACCCCTGCCCGAGAGCGTAGGTGTGTAACTTTGACGCAGGTGTAGTAGGCGGCTTTCTTGCTCACTGCCTCAATCTCCCCCAGCTTGGGAGTAGCAAAGGTCAGGAGACTGTCCTACTCCTCCTCCCCCTGCACAGCAGGAGAGACCGTTAGTGAAGGACACACATACTCACACTCATCGTCCGATTGGTCAGACAGAGTGTGGCTCTCCATAAAAGCTCTATAGGGCACTGGCAGGGAATCACAGACTTCATCCACTAACCTGCATAGCAGTCTGGAGGATCTGATGCCCGTTGTCTCCATGAGCTGCTCCACGGATGTCTTCAGCAGATGACGCAACTTGACACACCCAGCCCTGTGCAAGCTGGACCGCAGGCTGGAGGAGGAAAGGAGCCCAGTAGTGGGTTCCCAAACAAAGGCTCCTCAAACAGCCACATCTCTGGGGTAATTGTGATGTCACGGTGGATCCTAAAAACCTGCCATGACTGCAGCACTGACTGATAGAAGGGGGTCAGCCCTGTTAAGTCCATCTCCTCGGATTGCAGCAGGAACAGCCGCTTGTCATAAGAAAGGCGCCCCGCCCGCCTCAGCAGCACCTTCGCTGTGTCCAGCCAACTCAGTCCAAAACCGTACAGCAGCCTCTGCGCCGTCTGGAGGCGGAATCCCGTGACCCTGGATGTAATGTCAATAAGGCCTTGACCCCCTCCTGGACTGGTAGATTCAGGGTTGCTGCTCTGATCGAGCGCTGACCTGACCCGAAGAAGTTCACGATGGCCCTCTGGATCTCCTCTAGCAGGCCTCTAGGTGGATGCAGAACGGTTAGTCTGTGCCAAAAGGTCAAGGCAACCAAGTTATTAGCAACCAGCACCCTCCCCCTTTAGGACAGCTGGGGTAGCAGCCATTTCCACCTGGACAGTCTGGCACACACCTTCTCCACCACACCCTCCCAGTTCTGCATCTGGTACTGCTCCGAGCCTAAAAACACCTTCATTCCTCTCTTTTCCCACCTCAGAACCCCTGGTAAACTGGGAGTTGTTTTCCCCTCCCACTTTCCCACCCTCCCACCTGCAAGGCCTCACTTTTTTCCCAGTTTACCTTAGCAGATGAGGGCTCCTGATACATTCCTGAGCAAACTACTAACCTCTGGACATCATCCTGGTTGGTAATGAAGACAATGACATCGTCTGCATAAGCGGAAATTAATGTTAATGTCAAATTAATGTATTGTTCAATCTTGTTTGCTTCTACCAAATAGCTTATTTTTACAGACCAAACATTTTGCTATGTCTATGATCTGATGTTTTAACCCTTAATATAATTGATGGAACCATGCATTACTCTTTATTTACTTTTAATTCACGTTGAGAGCAGAAAAGAGGACTTCGAAATTGAGGCATAAAAAGCACAAATTGATGCTTAAAGGACCCCTAGACCCCCAACTTGATTTGTGTCCCCCGGGCATGGGGCCGCTGGCAAGGTGTCCCTTATTTTTCGTCATCGAAGGTGGCAACCCTACATGCAGTGGCTCAGACCTCACCAGGCGATAACGAAGGGCCAATTACCCTGGACCCTGCATATTTCTGCCTGCAGCAATATTTATATTTATTGTTATTATTATTATTATTATTAGGGAGGATAATACTTTTATTTGTATATATCTTTTGTGATATTTTATTTGTATAGTACATTTATACAAGTTAATACATATTAAATTATTATAATCAATTTCAGTTTTGGGTCATCGATTAAGACCGATCAATCCTCAGCTAATTATTTTGGACCATCCTTTTGTTATCCTCGACCTTCCCTGTTAATCATTCATTTTGAACAACTCCAAGCAATTCTCAAATAATTTTCAAATGATTCTCCAAATAATCCCCACAATAGTTCAGGGCCCCTTTCAATAGATTCATCAGGTGGACATACCCTTGGCCCAAAACAAACACCATTGACAAATTCATGATATTATATCGCGTGGCATGTATCATTGCAATTATTTATTTTTCATGACATGTTTGTTGTGTGTTTTGTATGTACCTAAAAGAACTGAGCGTCGTTAGATTCCAGATATGTGCGGCGTGCAGATGTACTTGTTGACCGAGCAGATTCTGAACGGGATTGCAACTCTATAAACGACACAGAATCATCCCGATCAGCCCGGCGGTGACCAGTGGCCGTCGACGTCCCCGGAGCAACGGGAGAAGCGCGGCGCTCGACCCCCCAGACGCAGTCCCACCCACTTCATCACCTTCAGGGCCAACACTCCTGCCATCCTCTCCGGGTTCCAGCGCTTGCAGGACGAGGTCGTTTCCCTGCTCCCCTCCTCAGCCCCGTACTGGGTGGCCTCCTCCACCCTCCACGTCACGCTTTGCCTCCTGCTGCTGTCCGGCCCGGCCGAGGTGGCCGCCGCCGGGGAGATCCTGCGCCGCTTCGCCCGCCTGGACCGCAACCCCCCGGTGGCTGTGTCCTTCCCCCTGAAACTGAAACACTTCGGCGGGAGGGTGCTGCACCTGAGCCCCCAGCCCCAGCTCCCGCTGCAGCAGCTGAACAGCGGCCTGCAGGAGGCATACAGGGAGGAGGGCTGGCTGCACCGACACTCCTTCAACCCCCGCTACCACCTCACCCTGGCCAAGGTGGGGCACGGGGAGGGGGAGAGGATTTTTGAGGGTGTGGGGGAGCTCAAGGTAGGGAAGGGAGTTAGCTTTGGGCGGCTGCCAGTGAATACCTTGAATCTGTGCGAGATGGGTGTGTCCAAAACGGATGGTTTTTACAAGATCTTATGTACGGTAACACTTCGATGATGGGGCGCGTCTCACACCGGGACATATATTTCTATATGTATGTACACTAAATACTGTATGTGAATGAACCAGTGCGACACCTTCAAAGCAAGATACAGTACGCAGGCTCTGTTGCCACATGTACCATGTTGGTCTTCTGCCCTTTCTACAATACATAATGATCGTATTTCATTGACAAATGTATGTTCTAAAGAGAACTATGAATGTATCAAATCATGGCAGCGGGATTTTGCAGGACATCTTTTATAATTGATTGAATCTTGATTCACATGAATATTTTATAGATTGAGATGCGACGAGAACGACGCATTCGCATCGTTTTTTTACAATGAATTATAACCTCCAGATTGCGAAGCACATTAAATATTAAATTGATTATTTTAAATCCTGTGAGTGGTGATATTTCTCTCTGCGGTGCGATGGATGACCTGGATGTGGAACTGTCACTGCGCTGTGGTCCTAACGCACAGAGACACGGAGGCCGGCTAAATGCTTGGAGTAACTCTTGCATACATAATTCAATTTTCTGTCTCTTTCTCCCCTTTCCCTCCCAGATACACGCACACTATACATATGAGTCAGTGAGTATGCTCTCTGGCTCTCTCCAGTTTGCTCCCTCGCTTGCATTATCCCTTTGGCTCCCCTCCCCCAATCCCTTTTAGTGACACAGAAAAAAAAAAAAAAAAAGCAAATGCCGCCCCCTCCCTCCTGCCGCCCCTTCCAATGGCAGACAAACACCGTGCGCTTCTGTGCTCTCTCTCTCTCTCTCTCTCTCTGGCTGTTTGCTTGTTTCCTCCGTTTCTTTAATTTCTCTCCCATCTCTCTTCCTAATCGTGTCACCCAAGACGTTGAGGCGAAAGCGGTCCCCATCTCCACCACTCCGCCTCCCTTGTCTCTAGAAGGTTTTTTTTTTTTTTTTTTCCTTTTCTTCCTCGTTATCGAATCACTGTTGAGTCCATTCTGCAGCTCTCACTGGAAACTGGTTTTGACTGCAAATTCATTGTGTGCCGCTTTCCCCCCTCTCTATTCATTGCTCTCTCTCTCTCTCTCCGTATCCCCTCCCTCTTTCTCCAACCTCTCCCCACTGCCTGTTTGAGAACCCACATTTTTTTTGTCCACTCAGTATCTGTGTTTCTTTCTCTGTGTGACACCCCCACCACCACCCCCAATATCCATCTAACTGTGCTTTATTGCCTCCCTTACTCTGCCTATTGCTATGTTCCTCTCTGTCTCACTCTGCAAAACACAGCCCAGCGCCACTGTGTAGACAGGATCTTACTCCCATTCCGCCAATATGTGAGTGGTTATTTTCAACTCTATTTCCCTCAACCTGAGCACAATTGAGCAGATGGTTAGACCTTTAATTAATTTGCTTTAATAATCTGTTAATACATGGATATAGTCTGTTAATAAAAATGGATTGGTCAGGTGTGTGTGTGTGTGTGTGCGTGTGTGTGTGTGTATAAAGGTTGGTTGGGATTAAAATTCTGTCTTTGCTATTTGTCTGTATGGAGAGTGTGGAAGGACAGAGCCCTAATCCCTGTTCACATATTAATTATATTCGGGCAGTATCATGTTGTTGCATTGTTGTGAAGTCGCCTGGGCATTCAACTACCTCAAACGGGTGTCTACCTAATCTTAATCTCTCTCTGCCTGTTTATCTCTCTCCCTCTCTGTCTCTGTTTCTCTCTCTCTCTCTCTCTCTCTCTCTGCTCCCCTTTCCCTCTCCCATTCTATCCCCCTCGCTCTCTGTCCCTCTCCAGGCTCTCTCTTCCCTCCATTCCATCTCTTTCTCTCTCTCTCTCTCTGCTCCCCTTTCCCTCTCCCATTCCATCCCCCTCGCTCTCTGTCCCTCTCCAGGCTCTCCCTTCCTTCCATTCCATCTCTCTCTCTCTCTCTCTCTCTCTCTCGCTTTCTCTCTATTGCTTGCTCGCTCGCTCTGGCTCCCTCTCTTTCCATCTCTCTCTCTCTCTTACGCGCTCTCACCGAGAGCTCCACTCATCCATCAACACAAGCACCTCTCCACTGTGACCAGACAACCACACAGTTACAGGCTTTTAAATATTTAACCCAAAATAATTATCCAATCCATTTTATTTCTCCTCAACCCTTTTAACATTTTGACTTTTTTTTTTTTTGGCATGTTTTCAAGCCTATTTTTTTCAATGATGATTTTTCTTCACAAGCATCAAGCGTTGAAGGCTGGCAGTGTTCCCCGTTGAGTGGGTAAATATTTCACCAAAAACCGGAGAGAAGCAAGGGAGCAAAGGACAGAGAACCCTCCTAACACTACAGTCAAAGGTAAGCGGCTGATCACTCTTCAGACAGTCTTACATTATGGCTTCATCATCTGTCTGGTCACAAAGATTTTTGAGTGGCTGAGTAAAAGGGGCTTGCACATGCACATATACACCGCTTGAATTTATGGCCAATGTGGGTCTTGTGCTTTTAAATGCCATGGCATGTGGACTGATGATGTATTCTACACCATTAATATTGAGAACATGTTTATTTTATGGAACTCATTTATGGAATTTCTACTATAAATACAGATATGTTAATCAGTGTGATTCACCCCCACCTCCCATCTTTTACTGTGACGGTTTAAATGTCTCCTGATAGATTTGCTTAATTTGCAGTATAATTGAATGCTCTGTTCTGGATATGATTACAAATTAGGTCAGTAGTATTGAAGCATTTTATCACCATCAACTTGTCACGTTGAGCCTTTGCACACAGTGAGGCATCAATTTGAAGCGACTTGCTGACTATGAGTTGCACTCACTTACCTATGGCTGGCTGCACTCACTTCATGGGCAGATTGTAGAAATTGAACAGGAATTTTGCGGTTAATGGAAATTTACTGATATATTTGAACATTACAAAACGGGTAGAAACCTTGTGTGCATGTGGCTGTGTGCATGTGGCTGTGTTTGTGGCGTTAAAGAGCAGTCAGGTGCCATATAAAATACTTCAGGCAACCTTAAATGATGTCAGCGTGGTGTGTCACTGGAACGTTATGGCTTCATAATGATGTCTCATAAATGCAATCATTAATAATGCCTTCAGTGGCTGTGAGGTCGTTATATATGCATCGATATGAAACAACATTTTTCTATGATTTAATCATAAGTCTCACAAGTTCAAAATGTACTCAGAGGATTCTGTGCTCACAGTGGGGCGTAAATCCAAGTGAAAGATGAGCTTCATTCGTTATATTCAGATTTTTTATACAAAAAGACAAAAGAGATGCTTCCCATGTTTGGCTGTTCTTTCATTAGACGCCTTACAAAATGGCCTCTTTCTGTACATTCAGAAATTATGGAGTCCCACACTCTGTGAATTAATGCCATTCCCAGGACTGACTGAGCTCAGTGCAACGGAACAATGAGGGAACGCTCCGATCCAGAATGAAACCCTTGATTTAGAGGCAGTTTTTTTTTTTCCTTCCTCTCTCCTCCCTCCCATCCACTGCACTGAGTGAGCTAAAAATCAAATTTATTTGCCTTCAGTTATGCAATGGTAACTGGCATGATAACAAGCTGGCGGGAGAGATCACATCAACTTGAGGCTTCGTCTGTGTGACAAGTGCTGAGCAACTACTGCTGAAGGAGTGCCGTCCCCCAGCCCCAGCCCCTGTAGGCTGCCTCCATCACCACCATCCTACCCCAATCATACCTACACCCCTAACCCTAGCTACATTTTGACTATTAGATCGCTGTAGGTGTGGTTTGGTGTTATTTTTCGCCAATTTTGATAGATTCATTTGTGATACTGTGTTTTTGTTCCCAGATGACATCATAGACTAGATTCTGTGGCAGGTCAGCTCATTAAATCTTACTGGGAAAATATTTATGATGAGAAAAAGCTTTTGCCGTTTTATTATGCTTAAGTTGATGGAGTTCACGTGTAGGGCTGGGCGATCAAATATCACAATATATTTTTTTAATGAATGCCTCAATATCAATGTTTTGGGGATGATGACTGGTGCTATCATAGGATATTTACAAAAAAGGAAATGTTTGAGAAACAACCATTAGTTATGTGGATATTTTAACCGAGCAGGTGGAGGCGTCTATGAAGTTCAGAAAATTCGATTACTTTTCTGTAACGCAGACTTAAAAACATTCACGTACATGTATATCACGATATTACCACAACCAGATTCCTACACGATGTTGTGTCTCATATCACAAAATTGATATTATATTGATATATCACCCAGCTCTGCTCACAATTACACTGACTGTGCATGGATTATTAAATTATTAAGGATCGTCAGGGTAAAAAAAATTTAAAAAAAAGTTTTGAAGGTTGAAATTTGACTTGCATTATACACACACACACACACACACACACACCTGAACAATACTTGATAACCCTGTATTTCTTCCTAAGATCGGGCTAATTTGTCATAAAGCTTTAAAGGCTGATTGCATTGATACATAAAGCTGATCTGAACCCAAACACGTCACACAAAATCTGTTGCTGTCGAGGCGGCTTGCATAGCTCATGCATGTGTGTGAACCATTATGTTTAACACAATTTTAATAAAGGAAATGGAGTGCTGGCATTGATTTGATTTGTGACAGTTGGGCTGCTGGAACCATTAAGGTGAACAAGCTTATTGTAATAGGCTTAAGCTGCCCTGTCTGGCCTGTGGGCGAGCTGTTAACTCGTTCTGGGGCTTTACTGCAACAAAACTGAGCGGGAAATCATCTGACATGTACGGCAACCTTCTGCCAAATCTACTCACTTATTTTTTTTATCACGCTCATTAGTGTTTGCAATTAAATATCGTGCGGCGTAAAAGTCAGCCCCCCGCTATGGGATCAATAGGGATGGTATTTGGCCGAGGAGGATTTTGAACGTGGCATTTTGGGGCGAATGCTGAATTGAACGGCTGAATTGAGCAGCTGGGTAGAAATACAAAGAGACCCCGAGACAGCAGGCATCGTCTTTTTTTAAAATTTCAACTCAAACAATCATACTAATACACACAATCGTATCCATCGGTGTCACCAGCGTCGAACGGCGCAATGCAACCCTTTCTTTACGTTGCAATTCTGCGATAATGAATCCATGCCTCTGTGCTCGTCTTCTTTTCTTAAGCTGTCTTGAAACCCTCCTATGTAAGAGCAAAGCCCTCGTATTCTTTTAATCTACACAAGCAGCATCGCAGGCCTGGAACCTCTCCTCTGTCCGCCCCCCCCCCCCCTGTGCTTTGCCCATTGTAATAAGGATTCCAGCGTGTGTTTGGGCTAACCGGATTTGGCCCTTGTATTTACCCTACTTTTCCCGTCTTGGATTTAGCCGGAGAAGCCGCGCGCCGAGGAGAGTGTGATGACGCCGTTGCGCCCTGAAGGACGCCGATGCATCCTTTCTTTGACAATCCATTTAGGTCCTTGTTTCTTTCCCATTCGTGTCCGCTGCTGTGAAGGGTATTTCACACCCACCAAACCCCCTATATCTCTTATATAATTCACTGCGGTAGACTCCTAATTCGACGAAGGAGCGGTCGAGTGAATAGTGACCAGGCGACGTGTGCTCTGTGCTGCAATCTGACCCCTCTGTTTACTAGAGCAGTTGTTTACCAGCTCCGGGTCGAGTCCCACCGGCGGGTCACAGCACCACTAGATCACGCAATTTCTACGTCTTTCTCAAAGTAGATCAAAGAAGAGAGGCAGATATCAGATGGATATAAAGAGAGCTCGGATGTTATTCTATTTATCTTTGATCTCTGGGGTTTTTTTTCAGGCTAAAAGCCTCTGAAACAGGGACATGGTTGAGATCTTGTTACCAAGACGCCCTCATCGCTCGCGTTTGATCGATATCGACCTACGTTCGGGGCAGAAATGAGTGGGAAAAGCTTGCCGTCGTTTCACGAGCCCGAGCTTCGTCATTCGGAAGTCATTCCCCCGCAGCCGCTTGCGAGCCCGACATCGAGACAGACAGACCGGGCCGGGGCTGCGTCTAAAGGAAACTCGGGGAAAACTGTAACTCGTGCCGCGTTTTTACAAAACCGGGAAGCTATAATCGTTCAAAGACGACGTCGTCGCACTGCGGGAAGTTCTAAGAACCATTGGAGGAACCGACCTTTTCTTTTGTGTCCGCACTGCGTCAACCATCATCGTAATTCTTAAAACACTGTTCCTTAGGGATATTTAAACGGAACCTCAAAATATTATTATTATTATTATTTTTATTATTTTAATTCACAAATATACTCTATTTGGTGCATCTCAGACCAAAATGTAACCCTGAGTTTTGGGTCTAGGTATAAAATAAACCCTGATGCAGTCGTATTTTATACACTTTCACAGGTTTGTCTCAGGAGACCTGTTGTTCTGATCATTCTCACAGTTCACCCATTTTGTAAAACAGGAATAAAGGACGCTCAGGTTGGTGCGGTTGATTGTAGCAAGTGGGAACATTGTTCTATCAAATCATTGCGATATAAAATCATTTTTTGAAGTGATGTTTTTTCGGTTGTGTGGCATACAGTACATAGGTGCACATAACTCTTAAGACCGGCCTAAGTTACCGTGGAGTACTTAAGTGAATTAACCAAACTCCGGCAACAACACTCCTAAGCCTCCTCTCTGAATAATCTGTGTGCTGATCCAAGCACCTTGTTGAAGTCAATGTGAGGCCATTTCAAGTCAACGCGGCTGTCATTTCAGCCGATAAATAGAGGGTCTCCATAAGATGTCCCCCATATGCACGATAGCAAGTGGGACGCCTGGTGTCTGTGAGACAGTACCTGTGACTGTGTACCCTCAGCTGTGTAACCCCCCGTCCCTGACTCCTCTCTCCTTCCTCGTGCAGGGTGGAGGAGGGGACGTTTGTCCTTAGGTATGGCCGCCACGGCGATGGTCCCCAGCTACAGCCCTTCCCTGTGGGTCAGGGTGTGTCATGCCCTCCCCCGGCTGGACCTGGCCATGCAGATGAGGGACAACATCTTCGTCCCTGACAGCTGGGAGTATCAGCAGGTAAATGACCTCATTAATGCACAGTATTGGTCTTATTGCTTATTTAGGTAAGTGAGATCGACTTGCAGTTATTCAATAATGGACTGCTATAAATGCCATTGTTTTTGCAAAACTATCAGTCCTTTATTCTAACTATTCTAAGTCCTTTATTCCAACGTATCATGTAAGTAAGAACGGATTCACCAATGACGTCAATTGACTTCCAGTTGTACTGATTGAGTCCTATACAAATTGATCTGATCTGAAACATTTCTTTTGGGGGTTAATTGAAACATGGTTGACATAGTATCTGTTATTTTTTTTCCATTGGATACCTCTAAATTGTGTGAAAAATGCAGAAAAAAAAGTAGCATCTCTACCAGCTAGTTGACCTCTTATTGATAAGGGCCCCTTCAGTGCTCTGAAACACTGAATTATCCGCAAATCCCTCGGTTAGAAAGCCAGATGCTTTCACATTATTCCAAATGGCACTTAGCGCTGCCATTGCACCATTAAAAATTGAGTTTGTTGATGTGGCATGCTTTCCTCGTCTGTTTCGGGTAAATTCCAACACGGAATGGCCCCGCATGGTTTTCTTTACGAATTGCCATCTCACATTCTTCCAAAAGACGGGATTTTGAAAACACCAGAGCTTCGGCTAACCATGTCACACAGTGCGCATTTGACTTTCCCATGGTGCAGTGAGAGGGGTGCAAATTATCCTCCAGTAAAAAGAGGAGAGGGAGGGAGGGAGAGAGAGAGAGGGAGAGAGAGAGAGAGAGGGGAGCTGGAATGGTACAGAGAGAATGGGGGAAGCAAATGGGAGTGAGGGAAAGACAGAGTTGCAGTGAATGTATTTAAGTAGGTCACAGATTATTAATAGAGATTCACTGGGGTGGATAGAAAGAAAGAGAGGGGGAGGGAGAGAGAGAGAGAGAGAGAGAGAGAGAGAGAGAGAGAGGGGGCAGGCGCAGGAGAACGTGGGGAAACTGGGATGGGTGCGATAGAGAGAGAGAGAGAAAAAGAGGTAGGGAGGATGGCGGTGCATAACAGGAGGAGAGGGGTTAAGGTGGAGGAGTGGCAGACGGGCAGATGGATAAGGGATAATGCCGTAGATATCTGTTGTCGTAAAATACATTTCAGTCATGTTGACTTAGTGACGTAGAGCATGACCATAATTCATACCCATACCAATA
The DNA here is from genome assembly GCF_960531495.2 of Zeus faber. Classification (NCBI taxonomy): domain Eukaryota; kingdom Metazoa; phylum Chordata; class Actinopteri; order Zeiformes; family Zeidae; genus Zeus; species Zeus faber. Next base: position 13,991,507 of record NC_137195.1, read on the forward strand.
ACCTATCCTGTGCATAGAATTGCATTATATTATTGCATTATATCTCTTATAAAATTCAGTGTATTTCATATATTTGACTTTACTTGTTTTGATTTTTTGGGTTATTTATGTATATTTGGCCAATTTTATTTTTAACTTTACTTCTTATTCTTTTAATTACTATTCTATTAGCATTTTTTTTCTTTTTCGCAGACTGTTACGATTTTTTTGGTGCTAATCGTCCGTAGACACGCGCTAATAATCACCATGACAAATTCCCAGTAGGCCTACATGGGAATGCACCTGGCGAAATAAAGTCACTGATTCTGATCCTGATCAACAGCGGAGACGGATTCTATTAATCATGTCAAACGCAGCACTTATTCCTCCTTTCCTCAGATTACGATGCCAGTGTAGAGTGGATCTGTCATCCGTGATTTATGTTCACACAATTTATATTTTTGGTTTCTCATTTACATTCGTCGTCTGCGGGTGTTAATGGGGGCGGGACAACATGACAAGGAATGGCATTTAAGAGGTTTAGTTAGTATTTCACCCACTCATCTTGCCGTTCTACTGCAGTAAAAATGGATTTACTGACTCATTCACTGTCTGATCTCCCCCTCCATCTCCACTCCCCCCTTTCTCCTCCTCTCCTCTCCTTTTCTCTCCCTCAGACTCTGCTGGTTCTGTCCAGTTTATCAGCCATCGCCCTCGTTATCTCCCTCCTGGTGGTCCTCTCCTTCCTCATACACTACTGCTGCTGTCACCGTGGCGACCGGAGCGAGGGCTCGGAGGACGAGGAGGAGGATGAGGACGGCAGCACGGGTCACGGATACAGCGGGCGGAAGGGGCGTGGCATCTGCTGCGTCACGTGGGTGGCGGTGGCCGCCGTCACGCTCTGCTGGTGAGGACGGTTCTGACGGTTCTGACGGTTCTGACGGTCCTGGTGGTCCTGGTGGCCGTGGTGGTTTCCGATGGTTCTGACGGTTCTGATGGTCCTGGTGGCCCTGGTGGTTTCCGATGGTTCTGGTGGTCCTGGTGGTCCTGGTGGACCTGGTGGTTTCCGATGGTTCTGGTGGTCCTGGTGGTCCTGGTGGACCTGGTGGTTTCCGATGGTTCTGATGGTTCTGTTGTTGTCGACTCCAATTTAGCAATATTTCCCGTCAACACCGCGCAGATGTTGGTGGTTCACTCGACCACTGGTGTGACTGGGTGCAGTGGCCTTTTTTCATACAGCATTTGTAAATAATAACATTTATATAGTAAGTAAGTTAGGCTTTATATATATATATATATATATATATATATATATATATATATATATATATAAATAAATAGTACATACATACAGTATATATAGCACTTTTTAAAACACTGTTACAAAGTGCTTTACAAGAAAGCAGGTGGCATCATATGAAACACAGAAATAATAAAAAATATATATATTCATAGAGCACTTTAGAATAACAAAAATAGTTTTACTCCAAAGTGCTTTACAGAGGAAAGGGATACAAAAAATAAGTTAAATTGTTAAAAATATAGAGACAAGACAAGACCAAACAGAAACATAACAAAATGAGGTTCATACTGATGTTGGTGTGTAATTAAAAGATGTAAATCTAAAGGAGTGGGTTAATCATTCATGTAAACAAGAAAATGAGAATGTGTTTTGAGACGGCTTTTAAAAGATTCAACACAATCTTCACATTGGACATTTTTGGGAAGGTGGTTCCAGAAGCCTGGGGCTGCAGTCACCAAAATGTTTCTTATTACCCCGTGGGACATGTACAGGAGGAGCTCCTTGCCACCGTGGGCAAGAAAGAATAAAACAAAGGAAACTATAGTAAATAGCGTATAAGGATATAAAATAAATTTTAAAAGTCTATATTGGGAGTTTATATTACAGTTAGCGAGTGACTTAGTTGATTGTTTGTACATTGGATGGTTTTGTTTTCAAAACTGTATAGTTATGCTGTTGCAGCATTGGAAATCGTGTGTGTGTGTGTGTGCGCATTCAGTGCAGGTCAGCGCACTGCGTGCGTGCAGTGCAGGTCAGCGCTGTGTGTGTGTGTGTCTGTGTGTGTGTGTGTGCAGCGCAGGTCGGCGCAGTGCCCTGTCGTGTGTGTGTGTGTGTGTGTGTGTGTGTGTGTTTGCAGCGCAGGTCGGCGCAGTGCCCTGTCCACCACAGAGCAGCATGCCACCTGACATCTGTCCAACATGCTCTCATATCAAAGCAACGCATACAGGAGCTGACTGGATGCCCCGCTGCCATTAGCCCTTTTAGCCGTAAACCAAAATCTAATAGTGTGATTTAACAACACACTGGGTCCATTACTGTAACTCTACGGATAAAGCTGATTAATGTGTTCCAGTCCACTCTAGGAAGAGGCTTGAGGTTTAATGTGAGATGCCATCTGACTTTGTGTTGCTTTATCATATACCATGTGATGCACTCGAGATGTGATTGCAGCTGGAAGGCTGATGTGAAAGGTGTTTGGAGGGATGGTTTCCCTGTTTCAAGTTTGATAAAAATCGAATAATGACGAAGATTACCACTTCAAAATACATTATGTCCCACCCCTTTTCCCCAGATCAAGGCCATTTGTCCAAAATATGGTGTCTGCTATTTGAAAGACATATACATTTGACCCCATATAATTGTGGGAGGCACCGTGACATGGATATACGCAGACTAAGCGCACACACATGCGCACGCACGCACGCACGCACGCACGCACGCACGCACGCACGCACGCACGCACGCACGCACACACACACACACACACACACACACACACACACAAGGTGGCGGGATCCCAGCTCATACTTCAGGGGACCCAGAAGTGAACCAGAGATCCACTCCATCCGTCCAACAGGTTATTACACATTTATTGTAGATCGTTTCTATTTAAATTAAATTGATGTCTCACGTCATTCCAATATATAAATGAAATGGCTTCTTACTGTTTTACAACCAAACTTTTTGTGCAAAATGTTCACACTATCAACATTTCCATAACTTGGTTCAATATCATAGCGTTAACAAAATAAGGCCTACCATTTGACAGAACATACCTCCCCTCAAAACATAAAATTAATCTTTATTCTCACTAAATCCTAGGTTTTTTTCTCCTTTTGGCAATGATTTTGCCCATTTAACATACTTCTTATCAATTTGCGTTATTTAATTACAATGGCAGTAGATCCATTTACATTAGTGTTGGGGTTTTTCAGCTTTCTTTGAGAACAAAAGTATAACTCAAAGTCAGGAAGCCTGACTTTAGATGTGTTCAGTCGTCATGTCCTCATTTTGTACTTAGTCAGTGCAAGACTTAAATGTGTTTCAGATGACATCCCAATATGGTATGACCCAACCAGAGTAGAGTGTGTGTGTTACATGGTCCTCATATTGTTGGGTAGAAGATATTGTAGTTTTGACCATTTCTATAGAGTCTTACATAAAAAGCCCAGATCCACGTGTGAATTATTATTACTTAAATTGATGGTCCCTACACGCAAAGTCAATGCAGCCCTTGAACTCAGCATTGAGTCTCATCCCAAAGGTTATTATGATAGACATGTGGTAGGAATATATTGTAACGGAAATGGTTAACCAAAATAAATTTCACATGCATTTTAATGCATAATATCCTAATTCCACGTCACGGTACTGTTTCATTACAAACAAATATTTATTCTTCATCATTTCATTCAAGGCAAGCAAGTCCACTGGAATTGTACCCTTCCACCAGTGTTCTACTGCAGCGCAGGTGAGAAAGCTGCATTCTTGTCATTAGTTAAAAAATGTTCTTCGTTAACACCTTGTGGTATTAATGATGTGAGGAAACATCATTTCAAAAAATTCCAAGTAAGAGTTTTAATTTTGTACAGCTTAGAAAGGGGCGCCATCTGCAAAATCTAAAGGACCATCATGGTCGTTGCGAGAATCGTTACGAGGAGGCTCAAAAAGAGATAGCTGAGAGATCTTTGAATCAGTTCACCAGAATTAATTATTCTGAGTATGTAGGTGTAATGCACAATGTGATGGTACTGTAGGTAGTATGATACCCTAGCTATTAATACATGCATAAGTTATTGACAGAATTAGATATTTTTTTATCCATTTTCCTTCAGACCTCTACTGACTTAATTGATGAATCTTCGGCTGCTACAGACTATGATGATGCTGACTATGTTCCAGACTCATGTGGCAATTCCTCGGATGCTCCATTTTAAGTTCTTGGAGTAAAGAAATCGAAACCATAGAGGGGGATAGTACCACCAGTTCAGAGGAGCCTAGAACATTAAGTTCTTCAAAGATGGGCAGCAATCATTGTACTTCAGTGAGAAGCTGCACTGCGGATTCATTAAAGAACACATCACACCAGAAAAGCTCCATAAATGTCACATCATTGTCAGTAACAGCAAAAGGAAGCAAGTACAACAAGAAGCAATTTTGTCTTTATTGTAAAAAGGCCATTTCTAAGTTGGCAAGACATCTCGAATCCGTCCACAGTGAAGAGCCTGATGTTGCAATGGCTTTCAGCTTTGATAAAAGATCCCGCAAAAGAAGCGAGCTGTTACGCTCTCTTAAGAAGAGAGCAAACTTTGAACATAATGCCAAAGTGGCAAGCTGTGGCACTGGAGGGATGGTTGCTTGTAGAAGACCCAGTACTTCAAAACAATCTGATGACTACCATCACTGCAAATTGCTACCGTCATCGGAAATCCCGGACCAGGGAGGGGTCCAGGTCATCCCGGGCCGGAACCCAGGAGTGCTCCTCCGGACCGTAACCCTCCCAGTCCACCAGATATTGCAGGGCTCGCGGACCCGGCGGGAGTCCCGGAGCTGGCGGACCGACTGTCAATGATGCGAGGCGCGGGAGGAGGCCTCGTGATGGGAGCCAAGGTGCTGGTGACCACCCTGAAAACGTGCTGCACCATGAGTTCAGCAGTTTCCAGAGTTGAGGGGAGCTTGGGCAGAGGAATAAAGCGGCAGGCCTTGGAGAACCGGTCGAAAACGACGAAGATGACGGTGTGGCCCCTAGACAGTGGAAGGCCGGTGATGAAGTCCACCGAGAGGTGTGACCAGGGACGACTATCGATGGGAAGGGGATGCAGCATCCCCATGGGACGTGACCGGGGGTTCTTGTTCTGGGTGCAGACGATGCAGGCAGCGACGAAGGACCGGACATCCTGCTCCATGGTAGGCCACCAGAAACGCTTGCAGAGGAACTCGAGGGTCCTGGAGATCCCGGGATGGCCAGTGAGGCTGGATGAATGCCCCCATTGCAGGACTTGTGCCTGGACAGCCTTCGGGACAAACAGGTGACCGCCCTCCTTTGGGCCTGCCAGACCTGCCGGACCTGCGTCTCGATTCCCCAGTGGACCGGAGCCAAGATGGGCTCGGGGAGTTCAACCAGCTCAGGAGGGTCGAACTGTCTGGAGAGAGCGTCGGGCTTGAGGTTCTTGGACCCCGGAGGATATGACAGGATGAAGTTGAAACGATTGAAAAAGAGGACCCATCAGGCTTGACGGGAGTTGAGGTGTTTGGCATCCTGAATGTATGTCAGGTTCTTGTGGTCGGTCCAGACAATAAATGGGTGTTGGGCCCCCTCCAGCCAGTGCCGCCACTCCTCCAGCGCCAGTTTGACTGCCAGTAGCTCTCGGTTCCCTATGTCATAGTTCCGCTCCACTGGGGTGAGGCGATGGGAGAAGAAGGCACATAGATGGAGCTTTTTGTCGTGAGTCCTTTGGGACAGAACGGCTCCCACTCCCACATCGGAAGCATCCACCTCCACAACGAAGGGTAGGGTAGGCTCTGGTGTGGCCAGGACAGGGGCAGTGGTAAATCGCGTTTTGAGAGCTCTGAACACCCCATCAGCCTCAGCAGTCCAGGCGAAGCGGGCTGCGGATGTCCTAGCGAGGGCGGTGAGAGGAGCAACCACAGTGCTGAAACTCCGAATTAATCGTCTGTAAAAGTTGGCAAACCCGAGGAAGCGCTGCACCTGTTTGACTGAGGTGGGTGGTGGCCTGTCACTGACGGCTTCGGTCTTGGCAGGATCCATCTGGACGTGACCCTCGGTGATGACAAACCCCAGGAACTGAACGGTGGTGGCGTGGAACTCACTCTTCTCCAGTTTCACATAGAGGCCATTGGCGAGCAGACGGTGAAGGACCTGTCTCACATGCTGTATGTGTTCGGGAAGGGTCCTGGAGAAGATGAGGATGTCATCGATGTAGACAAACACGGAGTGGTTGAGAAACTCACGGAGGACGTCGTTTACAAAGGCTTGGAAGACAGCGGGAGCATTGGCCAATCCAAAAGGCATGACCAGGTATTCATAATGGCCGGTGGGTGTGTTGAAGGCGGTCTTCCACTCATTGAGATTGTATGCATTTCGAAGATCGAGTTTGGGGAAGATGGTGGCGCCTTGCGTCTCATGAGAGGAAGGGGGTAGCCATTCTTGACCGTGATCTTGTTAAGGCCACGGTAATCAATGCAGGGACGCAGGCCGCCATCTTTCTTACCCACAAAGAAAAAGCCTGCGCCTGCCGGGGAGGTGGAAGGGCGGATGAAACCTGAGGTGAGCGCCTCCCGGATGTACTCCTCCATGGCTGTAGTCTCAGGGGCAGAGAGAGAGAAGAGATGTCCTCAAGGAGGGCAGGTGCCAGGCAGAAGGTCGATGGCGCAGTCATACGGCCGATGGGGGGGAAGAGTGGTGGCTCGTCCCTTGCTGAAGACCTCCCTCAGCTCGGCATACTCGTGGGGCACTCGTGAAAACTCGGGGTGGATGGGAGCTTGAATACGGACTGGAGCCAGGACACGGACAGGAACACCGGAGTGGACTGGGACTTGTGAAGGGGCCGGAGCTTGGACATGGACTGGAGACTCGAGGGGGTGAGAAGACGGATTGGAACAAAGACAGGTGGTGTGGCAGGCAGGACCCCATTGGACCCCATTCGGTGAGACGCCCGGAGGCCCAATCCAGATGTGGGTTGTGACGGGCCAGCCATGGGTAGCCCAGGACCAGTGGAAATTCAGGAGAGTGGATGAGGTGGAGCTCGATTACCTCTGAATGTTTTCCCTCCAACGACAGCCAAAGGGGGTCGGTGAGATGACACACGCTGCCGGAGCCCAGTCATCTTCCATCCAGGGCTGTCACCGTGAGAGGATGCTCCAGAGGTGCCAGAGGGAGCTTTAGGGCTTTTGCTAGCCCCACATCCAGGAAGCTACCTGCAGCGCCGGAACGAGAGCTTTGTCATCTTGGAGGGAGTGATGTTGATCTCCCCAGGCGAGGGAGGCAGTCAGCAGGACCCCGGTCGCCTCGAGCTTGGGAGAGAAAGTTGGCCTCGTCACAGTTCTTCCTACCCTGGACGAGAGTTGGCTTTTCCCGAGAGCTCAGGGCAGGAAGAACGGAAATGACCTCATCCGCCTGTCATACTCAGACTGAGAGAGCCGTGTGCTGCCTACTTGCATAGGCTCCTCCATTGATGCTGGAGATGGGCTCGGGACAGCTCGGAGATGCTCGGGAGACGTCATCCCCAGGACTGCTCTGCGCGTTGGTTGTGGTGAAGCGGAAGAACGGCGTTCCCCTTGTCTCTCCCAGAGGCGGTTGTCACACGAATAGCTGTTTCGATGAGCGTGTCCAGGTCATCCTGCGCCTCCCGGAATGCCAGCTCGTCTTTGACACCATCAATGAGACCATCCTGGAAGGACGCGATGAGTGCCTCGCTGTTCCATCCATCCGCTACGCTCTGTACCCCCTGGCGGAGCCGGAGTAGCTGTGTCGACGCCTCCCTCCCACTGACTGGGTGGTCAAAAACTCGGCGCATCTCTTCGGCAAAAGCCTGGTAGCTGGAGCAGGCCGGGGTTTACTGGTTCCAGATGGCTGTGGCCCAGGAGAGTGCTTTGCCTGTGAATAGTGTCAGGGCCAGGGCCACCCGCATGCGTTCCATCTCTGGAGGCTGACTCTCTGCTGGGTCCATGTTGTGGCTCAGCCTTGCTGTTGCTGTATGCTGAGTGGACCCAGGTGCAGAGAACGAGGCAGAGGCAGCGATGAGGTGGCAAAAATAAAGGTTTACTTGTAACAAGCACACCAAAAAAAAACGGACAAAAGACAAGTAAGAATTTCGTGGGCTTGGAAACGAGAGCTTTGTCAGGAGTCTAGAAAACTCAAGGCTGAGCATGGAAGGACACAAAAGACAGGGTATAAATAGGAAAGACAAAACGAGACACAGGTGAAACATATGACATAATGAGGCTGGGTAATCAGAAACAGAAACAGGTGAAACAAAGCAACATTGATGAGGCAGTACTGGCGGCATCTAGTGGCCGATGCCGGAAGGACCCGGGCAAACCCTGACAGAAACTGCCCGAAAAAGTCTGTTGAGGAAGAGCCTCAAGTTGGCCGAAAACGGATTCAACTGCACTTACCAAGACCTGACTCAGTTAAGGAAACTGTTTGGAAGATTGCTTGTGAAATGAACCAGGATGATATTTCCTTGGTTGTTAGGAGTGAAACTGAAATCCTTTCTATCGGCGAGTCACTGTTCAATTCCAGGAAACCATATGAGAGAAGGAATGACTACATACGACAAAAAATGAGAGAGATGGCAAGACTATTGATAACGGCATGAGCTATAACACCTTTGAAGAGCACTGAAGACCTTGTTATGCCATGTAACTTTCCCCATGTGATACAGGCAGTTAGATCTGTTGCTGGTTATGATGTCGAAAGCAACTCATATAAAATCCCATCATTGGCTTTGAAATTGGGACACAGTTTAGCCAAAGTTGCAGGCATTGTGCAATGCAATGCCATCATTGCAAATCGCCCTGCCGTTGAAATTTGCCACTCTACATCGGAAAAAGTGGACAGAGTCCATTTCAGCTGCTGCATTGGGAACACTTCAACAAGCCAAATGGAATAAACCACAGGTTTTACCCTTTACAGAGGATGTGTTGGTGCTGCACAAGTTTCTTGCTACTGAGCATGCTAAGCGCATGAAGGACCTTGAGTCAGAACCCAACAGCAAAAGCTTTGGAAATCTTGCTAAAGTGACTTTGACGCAGGTAGTTCTATTTAACAAAAGGCGGGAAGGTGACGTTTCAAAAATGGAGCTTCAGACTTTCACCTCTTACAGGGATCTTACAGAGCTGAATCCCGATATTTTGAGGGGCCTTACTGGCTTCGAGAGGAAGCTTGCAGAGCACTTTGAGAGGGTTGAGATTCGAGGTAAAAGGTCAAGAAAGGTTCCAGTGCTTCTAACCCCTGACCTGATCGCTGCTATGGACCTCCTCATGAAAAGCAGGAAAGAGTGTGAAGTTCCACAAAGAGAATGTGTACATGTTTGCGAGACCAGGTGTCCTTTACCATTAAAGAGGCTCCGACTGCTTTCGCAAGTATGCAAAGCAATGTGGTGCAAAGAACCCAGAGGCACTCACCTCAACAAGATTGCGGTAACAAGTTGCCACTTTGTCCACACTACTAAATCTCAAAGAAAATGAAATGGATCAACTTGCCACCTTTCTAGGACATGACATCCGTGTCCAAAGAGAATTCTATCGGCTTCCAGAGAGTACCCTTCAGCTTGCAAAAGTCAGCAAACTGTTGATAGCAATCGAAAAAGGAAGACTGCCTAACCTGCAGGGGAAAGGGCTGGATGACATTGAGGTCAATCCTGAAGGTAAACTTTTTTTGAAATATAGTTTAGGGTTCTTAGTCCTCCATTTAAATAATTGGCCTTAACAGTTTTTTTACCCAACCAGATGAAGTAGAAATCAATAGAATTGCTCAAGAACTGAGACTGCTAGGGACCAGACGCTTCAGAGGCACACTCCTCAGTCAACCACCCTGGACAACATGGAGGGCACTTTTGAGTCAACCACCTTGGATAACATGGAGGGCACTTCTGAGTCAACCACCCTGGACAACATGGAGGGCACTTCTGAGTCAACCACCTTGGATAACGTAAACATGAGCAACACACAACCAAGACATGGTAAAATAGTCACATCCCAAGTTTCTTCAAAGTGCTCCAAAGGAAAGCAAGGTTAGTAAGCATTTTGTATTCATTACTGTATCAGAAAAATGTATTGATAACATTATATAACTACTACCTAGAATCCTTTGTATCATATCCCCAATTTGTCACATTAGCAGAGCCATTGTTCCATTGTTAATGAGTTGTATTTTGTTTCCATTTATCAAAGCTGTGAAGGTGAGAAGCAAGTGGACAGGTGTGGAAGTGAAAGCTGTTGAGAGTCATTTGCTTAATTTCATAACAAGCTGCAGAACACCAGGTAAAAAGGACTGTGACTCCTGCCTCCAGGCAGAGCCAGTAGCTCTGAAAGATAGAGACTGGGTTGCCATCAAAAACTACATACACAACAGAAAGATGAATAGGAATAGGAAGGAAGATGAATAGATAGAACTAGAGCATGCTAACTGTGGCTCAGGTACCATTCAATTCCAATTTATCTTATGAATATCTTTCACATTTTCTGCCTTTGGAAATGATTTACCAAGTTGCTCAGTCCATTGTTTTTTTTCTCGTAGGGATGAAATAAGCAGCTTCTCCTCAGATATCTAGTGTTAATATCTGTGGATTTCATTTTCATGTTATTTTATTTTCCTTAAATGATTTATATTGTTGGTTCTTGTACAAACATGCCACATAGGCTTGAATCTAGCTCCCACATGTTCAAATGTTACGTATAATTTAGGTCACTTTCAAGTGACAGTTATTATGTGACAGTTATTATGTCCCAAGTTGTTGATTGTGGCAAATTCTATAAATGTTAAACTATTACCATTTGAATGGGTGCATTGTAACAGGCCTTGTGTACGGTAACTTGCATTCATGTACTTAAATGTGTTGTAAATTCCAACGTTATTTAGACTGGTTGGCTGAATATGCTGTACACTTTCATGTTTCATAGAAGCTGGATGCTTTAATAGAGACAGTTTCTCATTCATTTCAAACATGCCATGTCTACGACACTACCTTACGCACAGAAGCGAAGTAGGCAAAGTGTTTGCTGGCACTCAATAAAAGTAAGAAAGGCATAAAGTGCTCCGTCTTTTTTTTAACGTGAATATTTACTACAAATTTGTATATATTATTAATATTATAAATAATAATATGACTAAAACAGTAGACTGAGAATATATTATATTTATGAGCTATACTCCTATAATTTATGAGCTATGTGAACATGGATAGGCCTTACCCGGGCCATCAGGGAGCATGACAATATTGTTTTATTTTATAAAGCTTGAGTCAAGTATTGTACACCTATGAACCTTATGCAGACATTTCAACATATGTAACCGGGCCCAAGACAAAATACAGACCCTATTTTGTGTATAACAGGGTCTTTATGAGTCACATAAACCTGAAAATTGTGTGTGTGCTATGGGCCTTATAAGTGACATTAACCCGAAAAGGTACTCATATAAAGCATTAAAATAAGGTCTGAACAAAATATAGCCCTAGACAAAATCTCAACAGATGGATGTATTACTAGAATCATTCAATGGAAATATTCTGATTCCCAGGTCTCTTGGACCTTGGGAAAGGCATGTCCCAATTTGTCACATTTTTTTCACAAGTCCTGATATAATCTATAAACACGTATGCGTGTGTCTGAAACAAAATACAACAATAACCTGTCAGAAATATTCAGTATTATAATATAGATCATATCTAGTTAGTAAACTAATGATCATACTCATTTTCAGTTACAATATATTCCTACCACCTTCTGCCATTGTAATTAAATAACGCAAATTGATAAGAAGTATGTTAAATGGGCAAAATTTTGCCAAAAGGAGAAAAAAAAAACAGGATTTAGTGAGAATAAAGATTAATTTTATGTTTTGAGGGGCGGTATGTTCTGTCAAATGGTAGGGCTAATTTTGTTGAAGCTATGATATTAAACCAAGTTATGGAAATGTTGATATTGTGAACATTTTGCACAAAAAGGTTGGTTGTAAAACAGTAAGAAGCCATTTCATTTATATATTGGAATGAACTGAGACATCAATTTAATTTAAATAGAAACGATCTACAATAAATGTGTAATAACCTGTTGGAAGGATGGAGTGGATCTCTGGTTCAGTTCTTGGTCCCCTGAAGTATGAGCTGGGATCTTGCAACTTTTTGTCTGAAAGAAAATACAACAATAACCTGTCAGAAATATTCAGTATTATAATCGCTTTAAATTAAAACAGAGATAATCATCAGTGTATATAAATAAAGTGGTGCAAGAAGATATACATACATGCAAGAAGGGACTTGTGTTTATATAATTTATAATTATTTAACAGATCCTATACATTATAATCGTTCAAGAGGATTTACTTACCAGACCACGCCATGGCCACTGAGATTCTCCATAATCATAGGTTATTTCACTCTCTGCCCGGATGTTTTCAATAGCAAACAGGCAAAGATGAGGTTTACATTGCACTGTCATCTTTTTCGTTTTGCAATTTGGGGACCTGTGGGCATCATTTACCAGTCGCCCCACTGAACCATCTTCGCAGGATGCATCTAAGCTAAAGTTGAAGAAGGAAACAGATTTAAGCTTTCTCCACAAAACCCATAACGATATAGAGACTTACTGATGTCTTATAGGGCTTTACTTACCACCATGAGCCATTGTTCCATTCAAAATCAAACAAGAAAGCATTTTGCTTTTCTGTATTCTTCCCCTGCCTCTTGTCCCGTTCATTTTGCAATTAAACTCCCCACGGTACTCGAGGACCAAAGGATCCCTTTTCAATTGGTGCACAGGCAAATACACCACGTCCTGATACAACAAAGTAAAAAAAAAAAGTATTAAGTAATACAGTACACATTAGGTTTATGAATTGCAGTTGATCAAACCAATTTAGCCTGCTTATCAATGTGTACGATTTTATAATAAGGGGAAAGATCAATTGCAGGGCTGCATACTGGTAAGGACCCGAAAAGGTGACAACATTCAAAATGAAATCTGAAAACGAAGAAAATCCAAGGAGAAGTATTTTATGTTGAATTTCATGTGAGATCTACGGCTAAAAAGACTTGAATGTGTTTCAGATGACTTCCCAATATGGTATGACCCAACAAGTGTAGAGTGTGTGTATAACATACCTTTATAGTCATTGATCCATTTGACCTTATAACAGGGCTCGTCACTTCCAGAAACAATGAAATGATTAGCCTCAGCCTCAGGACTAAGCCTGGCTCTCCTTTTTGACATGCTCTTCAATTGGCCATGTGCTCCTCAACTAGCTTACAATCTACAGTGGAAGATGGAAAAAAAAGTCAGCGAGACGAATACAGAAAAGACCAATACTTGATTTGAATCAAATAAGGATTTATCAAATGGTATCAGTCTGCCTTTAGTCATATCTTACTAATGTTCTTACGAATGCAGTATCTCATTAGCATATTAAGATAACAGGAATTAACACTTTAACACTGCAAAGACAAATATTGTTGTACAATTATAATACTGTAAGCTCTACAATTAACATTATCTGCACTAAACAAACAATACCATACATTTTAAAAAACATTACAATATAAATTCCAGAAAAAAAACAAAAACAAAACGATGTAATGCTAAGGAGGCTAACATATTTGGTTAAGAACACTTAAATGTAACAACACCTTAGAAAATAACTTTTGTTAGTAGTAGTTAGTCGTATTAAGAAAAAATAAATGTATTACCTTCATTTATGGTACACTTCTTCCAGTTCTGTTTGGAGAATTTTCCATGTGGCACAAGTCCTTTTCATTCCTTTCAGCTAATTCACTAACATTGGCTGGTAACATAAAGTGTTACCCGTTAGCTTATATTACCTGATGCTAAATGACGGGGTTTTTTTTTTTGGGGGGGGGGGGGGGGGGGGGGGGGGGGGGGGGGTTATAGTTATAGTTGACTATGATGTCATGGATTATGTGTATTCAAGTTAATCTATCTTAAATCATTGGAACGTGTTGCTCAAACAAAAACGCACGGTGTGAGCGAAAAGCATGAGCGCACTCACACGCTCGAAGACGTCAAATCGTGAAATATGAGGACGTTTCAGGTAAGCCCGGCTGTTTGCCGTAGGGGCATTTTACGGCTGGTCTACAACGCCGTGGTGAGCGCAGAAAAATGAGGACGCTCCGATAAACGTCCCCATTTTTCGGAGCGTCCTGAGATCGGGGGGTGTGGGCTTTCATAAAAGTGTCCTGACGTGTCGCTAAAACGAGTGCGCGCACACGCACGCACGCACACATACACGCACGCACGCACACACACACACACACACACACACACACACACACACACACCTCATCTTCCCCCTGCATTCCTAATCTGGGTCACATACTACGTGAGAGATTGGGTCATACCATTCCTCTCGCGGGGATTTGGTGAACATCTGGCCTCCCGACTTAATCTTAATATTTGAATAACGGAGAGATGTGTAAATATGCGGCTATGTCTGATATTTCCGATATTTCGCCGGCTGAACCCTGCGGCCCGGGGGGGGGGGGGGGGGGGGGGGGGGGCTTTTTGGACCGGGTTTATTGTCGCCTCCGACTTCGCCGCGCTGTGTGGGTCGGCTCTTCCAGTGCGGGGCGCCCTCACCAGCTCTGCCTTGTTATGTCAGATTCAATTAATATGTACACACACACTTAATTAAACAGCACTTTTATCTCTCACCCGCCACCCCCGCCCTGAATCCGTGTTTCCTTTTCTTCCCCTCCCCCCCCCCCCCCCCCCCCCGCCCCCCCCCACTTCAGTGTTGCCATAGGCGTTGGTTTCTACGGTAACAGCGAGGCTAATGATGGGATGTATCAGTTGACCTCGTCTCTTCTCACAGCCAATTATACTCTCTCTTCCATCGATCTGCTGGTAAGTACTGTTCTCCGCCGGCAAAAATGTCAGACACATGCAGGATACCCCACCTGTCTGGCATGCACGCTTCTGCTGTGTGCGTGCGTGCGTGTTTTGCTGAGAGGTCGACAGAAGGAAAAAAGTGTGAACTCCTGTCAAGTGTGATATTGATCCCCCTGTGGTCAGCTGGTGTGGTCGGACAGTGGTTTACGTGTCACGGCGACGAATGTGCTGTCGACTACAGCACAGGACAGGATTGGGGGCAGAGAAATGAATATTTGCGCGAACACACAGGCTGGATGGTGGGATATATGGATTAAATAAAGAGTTCAGTGCGCACAAGTGTTCCTCCATCCATCACTAAATAATAAGACAAATAACAGCCTTATTTTCCCTTTGTGTAGCATATGCAGTGGAGTGAGACAGCAAAATGTGGATGAAAACATGTTAAAACCGAACAACTGTGTTGCGGTTATTATTTATTATTGATTATTATTATTATTATTGATTAATGTGTCGTTATCTTTCATTATAACACAAGGCAGCTGAAAAGCTGAAAACTCTCCGGTACCCCATTTTTGATGTTGCAACAGCTCCGATATTTCATAAACTCCATATTGCAGTGTATGAGTGACTGAGCTCTCTCTCTCTCTCTCCGTCTTCCTCCTCCTTTCTCCTCGCCAGATTTCCGACACTATCACCGGGCTGCAGCTGTCGATCAGCGGCCCCCTGACCTCCATGGAGGAGCTCTTCACGGGCAGCAAGCCCTTCCTGGTGTCCACGCGGAACTGCCGGAGGTTGTCTGAGAACGTGATCAACCTCCTCTCCTCCATCTCCCTGGCCCGGACCTCCGCCGACGCGGGGCTGGGGAACGACAGCAGCTACGTCGGGTCGCCCATCGCGGCCCTGACCCCGGTGCCCCCCTCCATGGCCCCCACAATGTCTCCCGCCGGCGGCCTGATGCCCAGTCCCTTCTCCCCGGGCTGGGCGGCCAACACGCTGATGGTCAATGAAGACTACAGGTATTGAGAAAACCTTCTAGCTGTAAGACTGGCATGGAATTTGACCTTGTCACACTTAATTCCCTATGTCCATAGCTTGTTCGGTGTTTACTGACGCTCTCCGTACTGTGCCCTGATCAAGGATACGTTTAGATATGAAGTGTAAAGAGAATATGGACACAGATCCAGTCTAACTGAGTTTAGTACACTACGTATTTTTCTGGGTGGTAAAGACTGTGATGCTCGAGTAGTGTTTCTGAGACCCCCCTGTGTGTCCGTTTCAGGTGGCTGTCCTACGTGCTGCTGCTTCTACTCGACCTTATAGTGTGTCTGTTCATCCTGCTGGGCCTGGCCAAACAGGCTCGCTGGCTGCTCATTTTGTAAGTCCAGTCAGAAAGAATCGCACCTATAGAAAGGGCAAAACATTTAACATCAGGGCGCCCGCTTCACTCAAATCTATATGCCCTGTACCACCTCCACCTCCACCTCCAGGATGACGGTGCTGGCCTGGCTGGCTTTATTCCTGAGCTGGGGCTCCCTGGGCCTGGAAACGGCCACGGTAGTGGTGAGTATGCTCCGTCTAATGTTCCGGAAGGGGAAGGAACAGCGAAAGGGGATGGGGTTGAGGGCGGGCGGGTAGGCGGGCGATAAACGTGAGCTATTACAGAGGGTTTGTCTGGCCAATGCTCAAGGAAGGGAACTTTGGGGGCCTGACCCTCCAGGGCAGGCCAAAGAGATGTCAGGAATCCCTCGCTCAGAAGAGCGCGGGCTCTAGAACAGACCGTACACTGTGTGTGTGTGTGTGCGCGCGTGTGTGTGTGTGTGTGTGTGTGTGTGTGTGTGTGTTTGTGTGTGTGTGTGTGTGTGTGTGTCTGTGGCCATTATGCTTAACTGTGAAAAGACCTGCCTCCTAGGGAACACTGCAGTCATGGCGCTCGACCAAAACGGCAGGAAAATAGGGCAGAGATTAAAGTTTCAATGTGTGTGTGTGTGTGTGCGCGCGCGCCTGCTTGCAGGCGTGTTTGCGAGCGTGTTTGCGAGTGTCTGCGTGTTACCGCGTCTGTTTGCATGTAAGTGTGCCGTCACTGTGTGGGGGCGTTCGGCTTTGAGGAGGAAAGATGGAAGACGAACATAAGTGCTTTCAAGAAGAGCGAGAGAAGAGGTGGAGCTGCCGAGAAAACGTCTCAGGCTTATTTTAAAATGGAGAGAGGGAGAGGGAGAGGGAGAGGGCGGGGGGGGGGGGGGAGAGAGAGAGAGAGATTAGGTAGACACCCGTTTGAGGTAGTTGAATGCCCAGGCGACTTCACAACAATGCAACAACATGATACTGCCCGAATATAATTAATATGTGAACAGGGATTAGGGCTCTGTCCTTCCACGCTCTCCATACAGACAAATAGCAAAGACAGAATTTTAATCCCAACCAAACTTTATATACACACACACACACACACACACACACACACACACACACACACACACACACACACACACACACACACACACACACACACACACACACACACACACACACACACACACACACTCACTCCGATCCACCTGACCAATCTGTTTTATTAACAGACTATATCCATATTTCAACAGATTATTACACGACCTATTAACACGCCCGATGGATGTACAGAGGATGAATATTAAGCTTGGCTCGCACAAAGCTCGATACTGTTCTACACGGGTACCTCCGAGACGTATTTAAACTGTGATGGCGGAGAACAGAGGGTGGTTTCACATGGGAAGCGTAGCGGCAGTGTCACCCTAAGAAGTGGACGGTTCAACTGCATGAGGAAGCAGAAAGATGCTTTCAAGACTGAAATGAATCAGTCAAATCAAATGAATGAACACCAGCTAACAAAACAACTCGGCGCTCGTGTCCCATCGGCACCAGTGTATCCCGCCGCCGTGGAACAGCCGACGAGATATTCATAAGAAATGGGGAAACAGAGCACTTCTTCATGTCCCCGACAGAGAGCGGTTCATTTTTATCGCCCCAGCGGCCTGTAAAATTTTGGCCGGGGCGACGGTTCTGGAAGGTCTGCTCTGAAGAATCGACTGTTATGGCCGGAGGCCGGGAGGCGGAGGTGCTCTGTGGTGTCCCAGTGTCATTTGGAGCTGGTGGGAGATGTCCCATGCGGGGGCCTACGGGTCCGCACAGAGACGCTCTGTCCCCGCTCACTGACAGGGAAACAATGAAGCAGCTGTGGGCCAGCCGCCCTCCGCTTGCCCCGGGGGGCTCGGCCCGCTCCCCTCCCGCGCCGAGCGTGTGTGGATGTGGCTCTCGCTCCCTCTTCTGGCGGCGGCGGGCTCTCATGCTCGGCTGTCGTCCGTCCCTCGTCTGCGGCCGCTCATTTTCCGGCGATGTTCTCCCCACCAAAAAAAAAGGAGGGGATACGGATGGGAGTTCGGAAGCGACACGCTTCTGTAGATGTAGCTGGAGGCCGTGACAGGTCTGGTCAGGGATGACGGCGGTGTTTGATTCAGCCCCTCCCCCGCCCCCCTGCTGATCGATAACGGCCGGCTACAACCCGGCACGCTGCGTCAGATATCTGAGTAGGTAATTATGTCAGTCGGTCAGTGGGTCTTCACTGACTTTCCCCTGTGATCGCTCTCTCCTGCCCTCCCCCTATCACTCCTTTTCCATTCCTCCCTCCCTCCCTCCTCTCCACACTCTCTCTCTCTGGGTCGCCAGGCGCTCAGTGACTTCTGCTCGGATCCAAACACGTTTGTCCTCAATTCCACGCACTTCAACTCTGGGACCAGCTCAGGTACGGTCATACGCTCCTCCAGACGAGAGCAACAACACAGTAGTAGAAAGTAACGGCGCCGCTGTTACGTAACCCCTATTTAATATGACATCTAATGTTTTTTTTGCATCTTTGTTACTTTGCATTGATCTGCTGTGTAATGTTCTAATGGTTCTAATGGCCACTCAGATGTGCTGGATTATTACCTGACCTGCAGCAGACGTACAAACAGTCCATTTCAGCAGGTAGTGTGACTGTGTACCCCCTGTGTGTCTATTTGTAATCACATCATGCACCTAGCCCCATATCCAGAACAGCTAAAAATTAACATTTGTTGTTTTGCAAATTCTAGGCGCAATGAGGTCACTGTGTTGTCTTGTGTTCAGCAATCAAGCGTTAGCGTTTAAAGTCGGATACCGTAGAGGTGTACCGTATGCATTTTCCCTTCAGAACCACCAAAATGAGAATTCTCGAAACATGCATTTCTGAACATTAATACCTGGGGGGGAGAAAAAAAAAAAAAAAGTTTAATCCCATTGACCTGTTGTGTTTAGCTACTGACACAGTCTCAGAGGGCGCTGTCCAACATCCACACACACCTCTCCAGTCTGGAAAGAAACGCTCTGCCGCAGTTTCCCAAAGCCGGGGTAAGTCGGCCGTATGACGTTCAGGACCCGCACGCAACGCAAAATGGAAAAACCTCTCTCTTGTGTTAAAAAAAGACAACAAAAAAACCCACTTCTTTCATTGTAGAAATCGCTCAGGGAGGTTCAGCAGATCCTCAACTCCACGGAGGGGAACTTCCATCAGTTGGTGGCGCTCCTCAACTGCCGAGGCCTCAACAAGGTGTGCGGCGGTCGGACGCGACTCCATCCAATCTGCCCCGCCTCCGCCCACTCGTGGCCAATCTCCCAATTGTGATTTTTTTTCCTCTCGTCGTTTTCAGGACTACATTGACTCCTTGAAAGGCCTGTGTTACGATGGGATGGAAGGACTGCTCTACCTCTCTCTCTACTCTTTCCTCTCCGCTCTGGCCTTCACCGCCATCCTCTGCTCTCTCCCCGGAGCTTGGAGGAGCTTCCCGAGGTGAGGGAGACCTGTGTGTTCTTTCGCTCTCTGCCGTGTGTGTGTGTGTGTGTGTGTGTGTGTTTGTGGAAACTATGTTATTTAGGGAATTGTTTAAATGTTGTGTTGTCGTTTTTTTGTTTTTTTTTGGAGTAGGCATTGAAGCACAAGTATTGGATCCTGCCACTACGTTAATCCATGAACGTAAACTACATTGTTGTAATGCAAGAATTGGTTTTCCTGACAAATACTGCAGATGTGTCACGTAATTTTTTTGTTAAAGAGCATTGAATAGAACTAGAAACATTGAGGAAGTTAACATAATGTTTCAAAATTGATAAAAAAAAAGTTTCATCATTTGTATCCGTTCTTATTAAAATATGAGGCTTCATTACTATGAATTATTCATTACTTTTAATGCAATACTATTTTTTGGGGGGGTTTTCTGTCAAATTAACAGTAAGCTTTAAACAGTATCACTGTATCTATAGAATACATGACTATATGTAATATAGTATAGCATATACTATAATAACTGATATAGCAGAAAAAGTGTTTGTTTTTACGTTTGTTTTTTTTGCTTTGCTGGGGAGGATAAATCACAGAGCTTATTATGGGTTATCAAATATTGCGATGCTTCCCTGACTCCCTCGCTCTCTCTCTCTCTCCCACGGCCGGCAATAGTGATTCTGAGGAGTACGAAGATTCTGACAGCGAGAGTGAGGACCCCTTCACATCCCATCAGGCACGTAGACAGACGGCCACGGGGTCTCAGCGAGGGGCCTTGCCCCCCTTCTATAATTACCCAGGGCCTGGGTGGACACCCCCCTTTTCTAGCGCACCGCCCCTCCCGTGAGTAACACAGACACACAGACACGCAGACAGACAGACAGACAGAATGGCCCCGAGTGCCGCAGCAGGAAGAGGGCGACACCTTAGATTACCGTTCTTACGGCAGCGTTAGCGTTTCTCTCTCCCGGGGGGTGGATGAGCAGCTGATCCTAGATAAACATATGTTATACTTTTATACAGGAAGCCCCCAGATGAAGGAGTGTGACGAGGTCCAGCAAGCGTTAGAAATTATGCATAAAGACAAACCTGCCATACAGGTATTAGGATACCGTATCCACATTGAGCTTTAATGCCATCCCTTCATAACATACATTTATGTGAGCATAGATGTAAACCACTACACATTTTTGAACACAGCCCACCCAGGTTTAGATTAGGTTGCATTAGGTAGTGGGATTACATCATGTTATGACATCATAGTGAACTGCACCAGCCCACTAGGCCGCCAGGCTGAGCACATGCATCGCAGACAGACGCACAGACAGGTCGGTATGGACTGGAGTAGGGGGGGGAAGGCGGGGGAAACAGACACCGCTGCAGAGGTCTGTCTGTCTGTGTGTCTGTCTATTTGTCTGTCGAGCGTTTCAAAGACAGACACCGTTAGGCTCCCCGATCGTCCCGCCCATCTTGGCCGTGTCTCCGGTGACGTCCTATTTCCTGTGCGGTA
Source organism: Zeus faber (assembly GCF_960531495.2). Classification (NCBI taxonomy): domain Eukaryota; kingdom Metazoa; phylum Chordata; class Actinopteri; order Zeiformes; family Zeidae; genus Zeus; species Zeus faber. The sequence goes on from NC_137195.1 coordinate 14,012,720, forward strand.
GTAGACTGCTCTGCTCTCTGCGGGGAGAAGGGGTCGTTAACGAGGCCGCGCACGTAAAAACTCCGGCGAAGTGAGACTCAGGTTGACATAGGTAACCCCCCCCCCCTCCCCCACCCGCACCCGCCCCCCTTCCACCCCATCATGGCCATCCATCATCCGCACTGTGGCGTCCCCGTCCTGTGACCAGAGCTCTCAAATTGATTCCTCCTTCTGTCTTTCTCTCTTAACTCTCTCTCTCTCTCTCGCTCTCTCTCTCTCTCTCCCTCCCATGCCTGCTCTCTTCTTCCTGCCTCCTTTCTGTTGACCCCCCCCCCCCTCTCTCCCTCCCTCCCTCTCTCATCTTTTTCTTTACTATCTCTGCTCTTCTCTCACCCCAAACTTCCCGAGTCCAGCTAGTGCTACGATCTAACAACATAGCGTAGAGCCTAACCCTAACCCTAACAGCAGGTAGCCATCTTGACTTGTCCTTTGTCTAACATGGAACGGCAGCAGTGTTGACTCACACTGACCACGGCTTACTAACGGAGTCCAGAAATTAAATCACCTTCATACACAAAGTCAACTCCTCCTCCGTAGAACGGCTGTAAGAGCTCGCCGTGCTCGGAATGTGGCCAACCTCAGAAAAACCGATAAAGCATTGCCGCTTCAGCAGAACCGGTCAACACCGGTTTTAAAGCGCAAAAATTGCATCTAAATTGGGATCATAGGTATAAATTGCGCCCATGTGGAGTTGACTGTTTACTACACCGGTGCCGAGCGCTCGGAGCTCCACACCCGAGCACCGAGCCCCATTAACACTGAACCAAACACTATTTATATCAAGCTCTGTTCTTTTCCGCGCCATTTCTCTAATCGCTCTTTCCTTTTTCTCTTTCACCTTTCCCCCTCGGCTCCCCCCGCTGCCCCCCCCCCCCCTCGTCTTTCTCGACACGTCTCCTCCCCCCGCTCCTCTTCCCCCTCTTCCCCCTCTTCTTATTCACCCTCTGCCCCTCCTCTCCTCCTCTCCCTGTCCTTATCTCTCTCTGTCTCTATACAGGACTCCAAACGTTTCCTCCAATGGCAACCCTGGCTATGAGAGCCTGCCCTTGACTGACAGGCAGTCCCCACCCCCTTCTGTGAGTTCCTCTGTTCTCGTGACGTCGCCATGTTCTGTGCCATTTCTCCATTCGCCATTTATGCGGGCGTCCGTTTGAAACGACCCCGCCCCGACCCCGCCCCGACCCCGGCGAACGCTGCGAGAGCCTCGCGAGACCCCGTGGGGGCCCGGCTTTAAACTGCTGTAGTCGAACTGTTCTCCCGACGGCCTCCCTCACTACCTGACTTTCGCGTTCAACTCATCGTACGCACATTTGTTGCCAAATTTTATATTTTAAAGAGCGTTGCGTGAGAATTTCATTTTGAGAAGGGGGGGTGGGGTGGTTATTAATGATATACGGTAGGTGTTTAAAATTCCAAATCGTGATTTGGTTCTTCCCTGTTCAATCTGTACATTATAAGACAGCAGGACTTTCCTAATGGCGGTCAGATAGTGAGACTCCGAGGCCCGACACTTATTCTGAAAGAAATTGTGTCGCTGACGCACATGAATAATCATTTTCTTTCCCCTTTTTCCCCTTTTTTTTGCGTCAAAACATCTTGGGATCCTCCTCGACGTCGTCTTTTCCGTACAACAGTACTCTCCGAGCATGCTGACTGGTTACGGGGGCAGTCAATCACACCCCAACTCTGCCCATTCAAGGAACCTGTATTCACGTTGATTCTTCTTTTTTTATTTTGATTTTATTGTTTTTTTCTTTCTTCTTGTTTTGTTTGAAAATGTATAGAGAAAAAAGAAAAAAAGTTTAATTTTCATATGGACACCTTACTGAGATGGATAAAGAACTAATCTTAATAAAAAAAAAACCGGAATGCTAGATGTGATTTCCAGATGTGTAACGTCATTACCATTGAAATATATAACTGATAGCACTTAAGAAGGAGGAGGACGGAGGAGAGGCCTTGCAGCGGAAGGTAAAAAATAAAATACAAAAAACACGCTCGCTCAGTGCTCATCCTGTTCCCGTCCGTCCCACGTCCGTGTGAACTGTGAGCAGTTGTGAAACGAGCCAAAATGGTATTGACGTTACGATGTTGTAGCTTTATATTTTTTAATGTTTCAGTACCACGGATTTTATTTTCACGTTTTTTTTTTATATATAAATATTGTTGTAGAAAAACACTGGCACGTAGCAACACGACACTTTTTTTTCTGTGAATGGATATGCAGTTCCCTAACTTGGTATAACATTTTTTTTGTTTGTTTTTTGGTTTTTTTTTTAACTTTTTATAGGTGGCTATTCTGTGTTCCCTTGTATTCTGATATTCTGTACATTTTAGTGTCTATAATATCTGAATAATCATGAACCTTTTTGCTCTTAAAAAAACAAAACAAAACAAAACAAAAAAAAAAAACCATGAGGCTATGACGAGCCTATTTTAATTCGGACTGGATGGAGAACTACAGTTGCCAATCAGTCTGGAGTGGAGAAACCCAAATCTCATGCAATGACAGCAGGTACACAGCAATATGTCTCCTGCTACTGGTGCTGCAGTAGCCCTACCGTAACTAGCAATAATAACTCCATGTATAGCAGTGGGTCTCTGAGATCTCAATAAGATGTTTTGTGTGTATATAGTATCGTTGGAGATTTCATTGATATACCCTTTCCTTGGCTCCTGACCTTGTTAACCCCCAGATTAAGTTTGTATGGTATTACAATGCTCCTTTTGAATGGCATCCTTTTACACTCAAGAGTCTAATATAAATAAAAAATAACTATGATAACCTGACACCCATCTGGTCTTCATCATGTGGAATGGATTGACATCAACCAAAAAATGAGACATACATACATAGTTTTAAACAAATGTTTAATATGGTTTTAATCACCATGGATCGCTGAGTTTGGTTGCGTCCGTGTGTAAATAACACGTATGTGACAGAGATCCTCGTTTATTTGGATCCACGGGTGAGACGAGACAGTTTTGAACGTACAGTTTGTGTTAGTGCCGACCAGTCAGTGCATTCGCGGTACCTGTGTGCATAGATAAACACAACGTTCCAACGCGTCCGACCCTGCAGTGCATAGCTTTACAAAGATTGTGGGAGAGTTGCTGTATTCAGATGTCCCTTGCATATTTCTCACTGGGTACAGTTATGACACGACCAGCAATTACAAAAAACGTGATTAACATTGTGGCGTGATGTCACGTGACGAAAAATACAATACATTTTTGATACGCGTGTTCCGACTACATTTTAGTAGTCTGTGTAGTCCGAATTATTGCCAATAATATTTCATGCACCAAAAAAAAAAAACAGAAAAAAAATATATTTGCAGATTTTCTTCAAACAAAGTTATAAGGTGTAAAAACTCAGCCATCATTAAAATAGGCCTAATTCATCACTCTTATTTGAGGCGCTGTCAGTCTGAGTGCATTCTCATTGAAACCCTGGCTCTAAGACGCCGGAGAAGGCGTTCCCACGCCGCAGACCTTCTGAGAACAACCGTTTCTCCGCTGTAACTTAACAATCAAAACAGATCTTCATTTAGGAAGCAACTTCACCTCAACTCTTCTTTGGAAGTGTGTGTGTGTGTGTGTGTGTGTGTGTGTGTGTGTGTGCGCGCGCAATTTGTATAGAGATGTTATGTAATTATAGTGCAGTCCCTGAATAATTCTTACAAAAAAACGCATTCAAAAGAGAATCTTTCCAAGTGGAGTAAAGAGTTTTTCCATGCTACGTTAACCACTCCCAGGGAATCACTTTTTGGGGTCGTCAGAATTCAGCCACGAGCCGTCCTCTTCGACGTCCCGCTGGACGACCAGGAGCATCTCCGCCACGTCCTGAGAAAGCTGCTCGCCGAGAAAGGCGCTGAAAGGGAGCGGGGGCGACAGGGGAAGGGAGACGGTGAAAGACATGACCGCATTACAAAAGGCGCGGAACAACAACACCGACGACGGCAGAAAACAAACAAAACAGAAAATGAGGTAAGAGCCACGGGACCAAGGGATGACTCACTCGACCAGGAGGCGTGAGGGAGCTCCACACAGTGAACCACAGTGTGTCCCTACTCCGCCATGGCTCCCAAGACACAAAACACGCGACTGTTCTCAGACCGGTTTCCCCCGACGCAAAGACCGCAGCCCCGTACCGTAGGTCCGCCTCGCCTCCGATGCAGGCCGGGTTCTTCAGCTTGGAGTCCAGGTTGTAGTACTGGGCGTCGACCTGCCGCACGGCCAGCCAGTGCCGCCGCCTGAGGGGCAGCGAGATGATCCCCAGCGACACCCGCGACGGAACGTTCAGGATGAAGCCCTGGACCTTCGACAGGCACAGACTCTGCACCGTCCTACGTTGAAAACAACAAAAAACAGGGTGTAAATATACAAACATGCATTCCCGGGTTTCATCTCGCTGTTTGATCATATTTAGAATATATTATTCATTTCCATACCTGCGCTTGTCCCACCACACCGCCGCCAGCTCTCTGCTCTGTAGCGCCGCCATGATGATGTTGACGTCATAGTTCCCCGTGCCCAGCATCGAGCGGTGCGGGTTCACAACGCATTGTGGCGCTAACCTGCAGATAAAGGAGACGCACGGTAAAACGACGGCGATTGAACCCAACAAGCGGCGGCGAGAATAATTTGATTGGACATAAAAGCCGCGTAGACTTTAGTCGTCCCCCGGAGGGAGAGTGTGGCGTCTCACGTCGAAAATAAATCACAACAAAGTAATAAAAATTTAAAAAATGATAATAACTATTTGTATAACTTTTTGGAAGTTTGAAATAGAGAGAAAAATGGATATATGCAAGAAACGATAACCTTGAAATAAACAATAAAGCCGTAAACCTCTGCATCAACAACTTCACATTCTGTGATGGGAATATGCAGTTCCCCCGAAACCAGTTATGACACTTTCTTCTTCTTTTTCAGTAGGTGGCTATTCATTATTCGCTTGTATTTCCTGAACCTGAACAATCATCAACTTTTGCTATTAAAAAAAGAAGACTATTTTGAAGCCTGGACGGAGAACGACAACTGACAATCAGTCGTGGGTGGAGAAATACAAAGACCCTGCAATGAACGCAGGTGCACCGATTTTAGCTTGAAAGGTTGTTGTTGTTGTTGTTGTTGTTGACGATGATGATGACGTCCTCAAAATGTTGACGCTTCCCTGTGTCGCGACGCCGACGACGACGACGGCGGGTTTTGGACGTGAAGCCGCGGGACGCGGGCGGACGGGGCGCCGTTGAAAAAGCAGCGGCTCGTTCCCCGTCGCCCCAGGGGGCCGCTCACCGCTTGCAGATGTCGTCGGCCGCCTCCTTGGTGAACACCCGCTCCTGGAGCACGTTGTTCAGGGCGTGGATCGCGCACAGCTCCAGTCTCTGTTTCTCGTGGAACACCTCTCCCTCGCTCATGCTACCGCTTCGTAGGAGGCGGGGACAGAGAGCACAGGCAGTGAGCAGGCAAGGCGTTTATCACCCGGCGGCCATTGATCGACCCCGCCGCTCGACCGGTCCCCCCCCGCACACACACACACACACACACACACACACACACACACACACACACACACACACACACACACACACACACACGGGGCCGGAGACGCCGCTTACCGTCGGGTGGGCTGATTCAAACCCCCCCAAACCGACGGAACCGCGATGGAAGGGCGACGGTCGAGAGGTGGGTGAGCGCGGCGCGGAGAGTTTATAAACACATGGAAAAACGCCGAAACGTGTCGTGTCGTGTCGCGTCGCGTCCGCCCCCCCTCCCGTCACACGCGAAAGCCGCCGACGCTGACGCGACCGTTTCCCGTCGGAAGATGCTGGAGTCTGACACAGCGGGAAACCGGAAGTGGAGTTGTTGTGGCCAAACACCTGCCACGCCCCTACCACGTGACGGCGAGAGCGAAGCACAGCTCAGACGCCCTGGGTTGCTTTTTATCATCACTTACGGCAAAATAATTGTATAAACATTTACATATATATATATATATATATATATATAAATGAAATCTTGTCCCCCCCCCCCCAAGATATTTCTGTCTATAGAATATTTCAAAGCTATTGATAATATAATATTAGTGCTATCGCTGAATTACACTAATAATATAATACTTTGTGTATCTGTATAGTGTTATACAATATTTATATATATATATATTAGCATATATATATATTAGCATAAAAAGTTTAACAGTAAACAATAAGCATAAAAAGTTTAACAGTAAAAAAAAAAAAAAAAAATATATATATATATATATATATATATATTTTTTTTTTACTGTTAAACTTTTAATGCTAATTGTCTGTACAACAATGCACCACCCCTTACCAAGAAAAACAAAAATCGTTAAAAAATTGACTCTGAATACACCGATTGTGATTTTGAATTGTACTCACAAAAAGGCAATGAAACTGACGACGATTTGTAAAGATCACAATTTTTTTTTTCTGTCATATGGTGCCCTAAGGTGTTCTGTTGGTATTGTTGTGTCTACACAGCTTATCATTTAAAAAAAAAAAAAAAAAGGAGGCCAAAACATATCCTCACTAGAATACAACGATTCCGACGGTGTCTCCGCCGAACTAATGTAAATACGGACAACGTGTTTCTCAACTTCACTTCAGCGTCATCTAGTGGAGAGCTTTAGCATTGCGCAAATTGAAGCAATAACGAGGTCAAGTTCAAGTTCAAGTGATTATAACAAAAATAATAGTAGTAATAACATTAATAATAATAATAATATTAATAATAGTTATAATAATTGTGGTTATTATTACTATTATGGCCAGCTGTACCGTGAAACAAATTAATCACTCGAGAAAGCCACCGCCACCTGGGTCCCATACACCACACGACCAACAGGGCTTTCATTTATTTTTACAACCCGCAACACATATCAGAATCCCCGAGGCCACAACCGGCTACGTCAGTCCACGTCACGGTGCTGTCGTCAGTCAGTAACAGTAGATTACATAGTCTGGGTCACCCTCAACACAAACAGCAGGAGGCACCGATAGGGAGCGATGCCCCAGTAATGTTGTCTCTCTCCGGAACAGGTGGCACTTTCTCAGGTTGGGCCTCAACCCGGCCTGTTGAACAGCGACGAAGACCTCCCGCAGAGTAGCCATGGCCCCCTCGAAGCTGTTGGCGTGTACCAGCAGGTCATCCAGGTACACCACACAGCCATCGCGGGAAACGGCTGCCAGCACCCTCTCCATCGGCCTCTCCAACATGGCCGGCGCATCACAGCGCTCAAATGGCATGACTCTGAACTGCCACAGCCGTTGCACAATGGTAGATGCCGTCTTTGGCCGGGGGGCCCCTGCCACCACCTCGACCTGCCAGTAGCCGCTGTGCTAGTCCAGGGGGCTGAACCAGCTGGAAACCCGCGATGTAGTCCAGGGCGTTGTCTATGTGGGGTAGTGGGTTGGAGTCCTTGGTGGTGACAGCATTCAGACGCCTGTAGTCCATACAGAACCTCCAGCTGTCATCATTCTTTCCCATCAGGATGGCCGGCGCTGCCCACAGGCTGTGGGAAGGTTCACTCACTCCCGCAGCAACCATCTCCCGGATCTTTTCCTCTGCAACATGACACTTGGCCAGGGTCAGATAGTGGGGCCGCAGGCGGATGGGTGGGGACGAGCCAGTGTCAATGGCTAGCTGGACCTCGTCTGCATGCAGTCCTTGTCCCTTGCAGCGTAGAGGTTGGCGTTGTTGTTGAGGAGCTCCTTCAGCTTCTGACGCTGTTGGTTATCCAGTCCCCCTTCGCGACTGGCTGGGATATAGAGGACCCCCTAGCGGCTGGCGGCGATGTGGAAGACCCCCGGGCGGCTGGCTGCGACATGGAGGGCCCCTTGGTGGCTTGGGGCGACTTAGAGGGCCCTCTAGTGGCTGGTGCGGTTCAGGCAGCAGCCGTCTGGCCGTGGTATCGCCGGGTCCTCCTCCTCTGGCCAGGGTGGAGCGCTACAGTCTCCAAGCCCATCGGCTTGGAGACTGTAGCGCTCCACCCTGCATGAGCATGGCTCGAGACACGTCGACCCAGTTCCCCAGCAGCTCAGCAGGTCGAGACCGATGATGCATCTGCCCTGGATGTGGGCTAGCCAGAACTCATGCACCACCTCCAGGCTCCAGGCTGTGGTGACGGCCTGGAATTTGTACTGGTCCGCTGGTGCGAGGTCTAGCAGTACTTGCAGCACCTTTCCATCCAGTGCCAAGGCCAGCTGGATGGCTGCCTCGTTTGTTGACACTTTGATAGTGTTACACATATTACAACAATTATTACACACATATTATAACAGAAGATGCGATACATAGTAGGAGTGGGCGATATGGACTGTTTAAAAAAAATACAGCTGTGAAGATGTAAATTCACAAGACTAGGCTACCCTAGTTTTGCTGGACCATCAATTAAAGGGGGAGTCAGTGTTTTTTTAAGGGGAAACTTTTGAATTGTCTTTTTCAAGGAATGAGTCCAAGTGGAGCTGAGATAGCAAGGAGTTATCGGGAACGTCATGATGCTGACCCGGACAGAAGAAGAAAGTACCTTGAAAAACAAATAGACAAATGGAATAAAGACAGAGAAAGAAGAAGGGTGTTGAGCTCAATGAGAGAGAAAAGGGGGCAAAAATAAAGAAATGGAAGGAGGCAAAAGGGCAAGCCAGAGCCAGAGCCAGAGCCAGAGCCAGAGCCAGAGCCAGAGCCAGAGCCAGAGCCAGGGCCAGAGCCAGAGCCAGGGCCCGAGTCAGGGCCAGGGTCAGGGTCAGGGGCAGGGTGAGAGCCAGAGCTAAAGCCAGAGCTAGGGCTAATGCTTTGCTACTGACAGCTGGTACGGTCAGACAACCCCCAACACCCCTGAAATTCCTGAATATCCTGAAAATAAGCCTGAGCCAGGGCCCTCCACGTTAGAAGGTGGAAAGACACCAGATAACCCCTGGAAACCAGAAATGATTGATTTAAAGCACATGTGGGTGCGTCCTTAAATTACGAAAATGAAGGCTTCCCAGATGTCATCATGGACGTGGAAGGGCACAGTGTGAAAGTTAAGTGTTTGCACCGCAATGGCGCAAACAGGTTATTTTTGCCAGGTTGCCAGGAGGACGTCAGTTGGTACCATGATGGGCAGACACGTTGCTTAATGCCAGAACCACAAGCTCTGAACAGGCACTCTCTACAGATTAAGCCGTCTGTTTGGAAATATGTGGAAGAGCAATTACAGTGATTCATTCTACCCCCAAATTGAAATTGAAGGCCGCATTTTTTTTTTTTTAATCAACCGTTCAGTTTATTAAAGTGAATGGAGTATTTTCCCAAGACAAAACGTATTTTTGGCAATGTTCTGAAGATGGTGTTTTAATAACAATGCCATATTGCGAGAACCCGTGTGTGTTTTTTTACAGCAATGTATTATTAAAAAAAATTCACGTTTGTAAATGATGAAATCACTCTTTATAATGCTTGAGGGGTTCCTGTTGTTTAATAAATTTTATGTTCTCTTCTAGTTCATCTATTAAAGCTTTTGTCCACGCTGTCAAGTCGTTATCCACCCTGTCACCCTCATGTTTTATGAAAATAAACAATTAATTACATTTTTATATTGAAAATATAATATATATGTATTATATTACTTTGCCGTTGATGATTTAATAGCCAGGACTTCTACTCTCTGAGGTAAGTGCTGGAGTATGTTAAGGTAAGTTTCATTTAGGAGGATTTAAATGTGTATTTAATACAACACAGACAATTAATACTATTAATTTATTATAACCCAGAATCGCGACTTGCGGCCGCCTGCGCGAGCCCCTCGTGCCGGTTATGCACATTTTAGTATTTTTTGTGCTTATAGAGCTTATTGTGCGTAATTCCCGGGTGTTATGACATGTCACTGCATATATGTATGACCGTATGTAAATGTATGTGGCAAATAATCACTTGAACTTGAACTTGTACTTGAACTTGAACATTATTTTCACAAGTAAGCAAAACCTTTTGTGTGATTTCTTTATAAACAAATGAGAACCAAATAGTATTGTTTGAAAGTTTGACCAGATATCTTTGTTGTTCGATTTTATTCAGAAAAGAAAGTGCAACTATTGCAGATTTTAAAGGGAAACATATTTTGCAGTAATTTCATTATTATCCAAATACTTTTCCCCTTAATTAAAATATATTGTTGGGAAAGAGACTAAATATATTTCTGAAAATGTACATTTTATCATCACAATGCAATGAAAATGTTTTTACTCTACTTTGAATTTGCCCATGACAGGGAAGGCATATTTTTCGGTTTGCTCGTTGCTTTGCTTGCTTCTCACAAAATCTCAGCTTTTTCTTTTGGAAATAGTAAAGTCTTAAAGGCACTTCATGGTGATTTTGACCCAGAAGCAATATTTCGTAACCGTGGTAAACTTGTTTGAAATAAATAAATTAATCAGCTACTGTACTGTGTGATTTATTATGTGTGCTGGCAGCGCCATACACTTACTATTATGCATATTACTACTATTATTATAATAGCAAAGTGTTGTTGCACTACTCCCACAGTGAGTTTCATAGATCACAGATTGATACTTTATGGTAAGTTTCGGACAACGGTGTACAAAATATTCCAGTTTTTCTTTTTGCCAAACCTCGGGCGAAGGTTTGGCAAAAAGCATCACCATGAGATGTCAGTGTGATGCCACATATTTCCCCAATAAATCTGAACCGTTTGGAACCCTTGAACTTGAACTTGAACCCAAGTTGGAGGTGTTATTTAAGCAACAAAAAAAAAGGAGAAGGCCAGCACAGATTCACAGTTTCACCAGGAATTGTTTAGTGCAGTGGTTTCAAACTCAGGCGACTTGGAGGCCATCTTCTTCTCGGGGGCCGTGTTGAACTTCAAAGGAAAAACCAGCCTATTTAATTCGGTTTTATATTTTGATTCAAGATTCAAGATTCAAGATTTTTATTTGTCACATACATATACATACTTTCATACATATATGCAGTGAAATGTAATGCAACGCACCCGGTGACAGCACACAATATGTCCTAGGAAAAAAAAATATATATAAAAGTAGAAAATTCCTTTCTAATAGACCGACTAACTGACTCCTAAAACGTAATACAGTAAGTTGAATACTTATAGAATAAGATAAAAATAAATTGAAATAAAATGGAATAGATAGAAGGAATACGCCTATGTAGAAGAAGAAGAAGAAGAAACAGACTTTATTCATCACGCAACACACCACACTATAACACATGCTTGCACACACACACACACACACACACACATGCACATGCTTTGATGGTGGCCGGTGAAATGGATTCTCTGCTTTTGACCCATCCTGGCTTGTCCTTCCTCCGGGGGCACAGCCAGGAGCAGTGGGCAGCATACGTATGTATATACAGATATGTGCATTGAAGTGGCATGTGAATGTGAATAGAGTGAGGTAGTGTTTGGGATAATACAGCACAGTATACAACAGTACGGCGCAGCAATACGGCATCACGAACAACCCTGAACAGTGACACAGTATGCGGTACAGTATGCTACATACAGTACAGTGGGTAGTGGAGCCTTTTTTGCAAACATTGTGCACATTTGTGTGGATGAAGTAAGCATTGTGATTTAAAAGAAGTCTTTGTGGGCCAGTTTATCGATAAACTGAAAACAATTAAAAAAAAAAAAAAAATTGTTGATGTTGATGGTGATAACAGATGATGTTATCGCCGAGCAGCGGGCCGCATCAAGTTGTCTCGCGTGGCCGGACGTGGCCCCCGGGCCCTGTAGTCTGACACCCCTGGTCCAGCGTCAAAGAACGCTGTTTCCCCCTCGGGGCTTTCCCCCCCGTGAACACCTGTGAATGTCACCTGGGAGCAACGGCTGCGCAACTCTCACGGAACTGAGGTCGGATTTCAAAAAGGCTGTATTTCGCAGGGGGGGGGGGGGGGCGGTTGCGAGTTATTCAAACGCGCCAATGGCCGCAGAGCGTAACGGAGAGCCGCCGCCCCGCGTGGCCGACGAGGCCGCCGCTCAACGCGTCACGGCGGACCCCGGTCGCTGACTGGCCGGATCCCCGTCACGTGTGCCGCCGCCGCGACGCCCATTGGCCCGGCGATGTAGGTTAAACTGGAGATCTTATTTTTGTTCCTGTGTCAACGAACAGAAAAAGAGCAGCGGCGGTTGCTAGCGCGGCGCGTTTCATCGGCGAAGTGGGGTTTTTTTTTTTTTCCCTCCCCCCCCCCCCCCCCAGAACGCGAGCACAACAATTACACTTTACACCGACGACCGAGGGACACCGAGTCGGCCAGAATAAACACACCCCCCCCCCCCGGAGACATGGTGAGTTGAACGGGTCGTTTTCGCCACAAAACAGTGCCTCCGCGCTAGCTTGTTCTCATGCTAACTAGCGTTAGCTTCCGTCGATTCCCGAGGTCCGTGGTCGCGACTCCTCGGTGGAGACGAACTGATCTGGAGCTCGAGTGGCAGACGTGCGTCTGTGGCTCCGAAATGCCGCGTTGTTTCGCGCGGGTTGTTTACGTTCGCTGGGATGTGGCGTGCGACGCGCGGCGAGGATAACGTTGATTAAGCTGGTTGATTGTGGGGCGGAAAACCTCATTACTACGACGATTATAAGCGTGTTGTGTTCCACCCTGGTCACTGGTGTTTTACACATAAGTGTCTTAACTCGCACAATTGGCTATTTTTGACAGTGTGAATAGTTGATACCGAGGTTAATTGTTGTTGTTTTTTTTGTTGTTGATTATTCTACGCTGTCATTTTTGTCTTATATTTCTTTAACGTCATTTTCACTCTAATAACATATTTGCCTTTTATTTTATTCTAAATGTTTTACTGTATGCTATTGTTTGTGTTGTGTATTTATGAGAGCAGCATTCCTCCGTGGATGAATAAAGTATCTTTCATCGCTATATGATCTGGTTTAATGCCACGTTACATGTCACCACCCGTTTAACCTGAAGTGGCCTTTAAACATGAGCTAAATGTTCATTATCAAAACTTGTTAAAACTTTCCCTTCGTTGCTCCCCCCCCTCACACTACCACTCTGCTGCTGGCCACAAGGGGTCAAATGTCTGGATCAAGGTTTCAAATGCAAAATACCACTGGTTTCTGGACCGTTACAAATCGAGGGTTCCACTGGGCCATAAAAGGAAACCGTTGTATGGTTATAGAAATAAAACGACCCCGTCCCCAATGGACAACTATTCGAAAAAACTGGATTTGTAACATCACTGAGAATCCCCCACCCAAATCAAGCTTTACATTATATTTGACAAATGGACGTGCACAGGATCTTGTTAAACGACACTTTGAGCCCACTGACGTGGATGCCAGTCACAATGCCAATACGCTCCAGGCTCTTGTGTCTGATTGAGAGACAGTTTTGTTGCCAAAGTCTTGTCTGCCAATTCAACCATTATTACATGGTTCCACGTTATGATCCTGTTCAGCCCCGTGGCCATATAGGATCGCAACGTGGAGCTACACACTGGGTTCATTTTCCCTCGTAACAGTGTTGTTGTTGATGTATTCCCTCGACCTCCCTTGGCTAAAGCTGTCTGTCTCTCTGCAGAACTCCAATGTGGAGAATTTGCCCCCTCAGGTCCTTCGCTTGGTTTACAAAGAAGTCTCAGATTTAGCAGCAGACCCCCCAGAGGGCATCAAGATTTATCCCAGTGATGAAGACATCACAGAGTTGCACACGGCCATCGAAGGACCAGGTAAGACCTCTTCTGCAGGTTATTCGTGGCTGCCGTTTGCCCTGGTAGGACTAGGTGTGATTAATTCCTCATAGTGCTGGGGGCGATCATTTATAGACTTTCAGTGATATCATTAGTTAATTAATAAATGTGCAGGAAATATAATCACAGCGTATGTTATTTACATAACCGTTTAGTTCTTGAATGTGTGTCAAGCTTTAGTGGAAAGTAGTTCTTTAAACTAGGGATCATGTGTAATTATGGGATAACATTTGAATACTGCTCAGCCTTTATTCATGTGTACAGTACATATCAAAATTTGCATAGCATACTAGATTTTGCATACCATTCCTACTGCTGAACACCAGATATTGTGGGATCAGTAAAAATGGATGAAGATGTATGGATTACATATTATTCCAATTGAAACATCGTTGTTCGTCTTAAACAGGTCATTTGGTGATGTTGTGACCACAGTGCTCGTGTCGGGGGGCTTCTATGCGCCCACACATGTAACGTAATGTAATGTGGCAAATGCGGTCTTTACAAGAGTGCAGGATTTATTATTTACACAAAAACATAGTTTTCTAGTTTTTATTAAATTAAGTCCCATAGGAACGGAAAGCAACAGGAGACAGTGGGGACGCACAGGTTTTTTTTCGGAACGGGATAGTCCCTTAACTCAGTTGTGTTTTAAAAATTTAAAAACATTTAAAACGTTTCATACATGTAGGAAACAAACCAAAAATGAAAGATCTAAAATAAACACCGTTGCGGGAGCTGGGAACCAGCGCGTGTGCAGGGTGCACCGCTGTCTGGAGAAGAAATAAAAACAAAAAAGAACTCCATTCCAAATTTCTGAGTTAGGTTTACGTTTTTCATAGAAGTAGAAACAAAATAAATCTAAATCTTTCTTTATGAGATTATATTATAGTTCATGTTCAAGTTGTTATTTGTCACATACATATATACAGTGAAATGTCACAACACCCGGTGATTACTCGCAATGAGCTCTATAAATCCTAAATGTACATATATTGCTATATTATAATTACAAGATCTGCATGTAGAGCAGCAGGCAGGGATATGGAGGCTGGAGGGTGCCCGAGCAACTGCGCCTTTGGCCCTTGGTGCCCTTTTTCTCAGGCGCATTAAAAAAAAATATATATATATTTTAAGTTTGAGTGGGCATTGAGGTAGCGGATTGTCTGGGCAAGATATGCATATTCATGAGATACGTGTCCTCGGGCGCACACAACGGAGCGCAGATCACGGGCATCCTGATTCTCTCTCTCTCTCTCTCTCTCTCTCTCCTCTCTCTCTCTCTCTCTCTCTCTCTCTCTCTCTCTCTCTCTCTCTCTCTCTCTCTCTCTCTCTCTCTCTCTCTCATCTCTCTCTCTCTCTCTCTCTCTCTCTCTCTCTCTCTCTCTCTCTCTCCTCTCTCTCTCTCTCTCTCTCTCTCTCTCTCTCACTCTCTCTCTCCACCTCCCTCCACTCCAGTTTTAGAAGACGTTAAACTGCACTTACACCATTTCAATGCTCGGATTTTTCCTGGCTTTTTCCTTATTTTTTTATTATCTTATATATCCATTTAAGTGGCTTCACTTTTCTTAGGCATAACTTTATGCCTCACAAGCCAAAATAACACTGACCTGGTTTTCTTTATGGGACACTGTTCGAAGCGGGACACGCTGTTTAAGTGATGAATTGTTTATGCCTCGACAGAGGGAACTCCGTTTGCTGGTGGCATTTTCCGAATGCGTCTGGTCCTCGGGAAGGACTTCCCTGCTGTTCCACCCAAGGGGTATTTCCTGACCAAGATTTTTCACCCCAACGTGGGTCACAAGGGAGAGATCTGTGTCAACGTGTTGAAGAGGGACTGGAAGGCCGAGCTCGGCCTCAGACACGTCCTGCTTGTAAGGGCGACCTTCATTCTTTTTACTCTTCCGACAAATACATTTCATTCATTTCCAATATCATTTTGACCTAAGACTCATACACTTTTGAATGTTACTTCTGTAATCCAGTTTTAAAATAATATATTTTTCTCCCCCCCCCCCCCCCCAACAGACAATTAAGTGTCTTCTCATTCACCCAAATCCCGAGTCTGCGTTAAACGAAGAGGCTGGACGTTTACTGTTGGAGGACTATGCCGAGTACGCCTCCCGCGCACGCCTACTCACAGAGATCCACGCCATGGGGGGCCCCGGCGGGACCTCGGGGGCTCCCCAGGACCCTAACGACGGCCCGCAACCCAAGAAGCACGCCGGCGACCCGACCAAAAGAGTAACGGGGCCGGGTGCGGCGTCGGTGGCGGCGCTGGGCAACGGCGCGAGCGGAGCCTGTACCACCTCCTCTTCCAGCAGCAGTAGCAACAGTAGCAGCGCAATGGGGAAGAAGAAAGCGGATAAAAAGCGCGCGTTGAGGCGACTCTAATACCTCTACTAGATTCTGTGTTTGTGTACATGAGAGTGCGACTGAGTGTGTGTATAAATATATTGAAGTGTGCATTTTGTACATACGTCTCTTTTTTTTTTTTTTTTTTTTCTTTTCTTTTTTAAGCCACCAATTTTCAGATTTTATTTTATTTTTTCCGTTTTGTCGACAATTCCCACACACTTATGATCAAAGTATTCTATTTCATAACACATTTTAAAGGAAAATATATTTTTCACAGATTTTTCCTCGAGTGTAAACTGAATTACACCACACCTGGTTGTGACCTTTGTGTCTGAAACAAGGCATCTTGTCTCAACTTTTAATCAATGACTTTACATAATATAGGCACAGCTTTGTGCCTAATGTCACATCTCTTATCTTGCGGATTGTCCTCCAACTGGGATGAAATCGTGCTCAACTAGGACATTGTCTCCGCCTGTGTGGACAAAATTCTGCAGGAATGTATTGGTGGCGTTTTCTAGAGATTGTACAACTGGACAGGTTCACTTTGGGCCCCGGGCAATACAATATAGTTCACTTCAGATCCACATCTCATTGCCTAAACGGTGGGTTAATTTAAAATCTCTTGTTTCGGGTGGAGTGATTGAAATGGAAAGCTATCAAAAGGTATGTTTTGTCTGTTTTGTTATTGACATGACAACACTTTTTTTTTTTTTTTTTTCCTAAAGTGTCTCATTGTCCAGTATTTTTAGAAGTGGGTTTAAAATTGACGTCTATATTCAACTGTTTGTGTGTGTGATATCTAGATCTATGGTGATATGGTGAAAGAAACAGGGTAGATTTTTTTGGATGCTTCATAAAGAAGGAAATCAGCTCTTCTTAATAGGCAAACAGTAACGTGACTAGTTGAAAGAACCCCTGTTTCCCTCTAAAGCCATATGCGCTGTTAAAATACCCAGTTCTACCAGCCTCTTGGGTGCCAGAAAAAGTCTCAACAGAAGGACTTCAAAATATTTGACAAAAAAAGGTTTCCCTACCTGATGTGCTGTTTTGACAAGTTTTTCAGGCAGGTTTTCTGTCTTAGTTTTAAATGCATGTTGGGGCCTATATTTCCCAAGGAAACAATCTCAAGCACTGTCTTTCACTTGGGTGGAAAAGGTGCCTCTAAAACTCTTGTCATTGTGCAGGCTGTTGGATGGGTATTTTTTTTGTCAATTATAAATTATTTAAATTAATAAAAATGATATTGGAATACAAGTGCTAGTCGCTTTGTTATTTTTTGTGAAGGATATTTAGCCAGGGATAGTAGTGGTCCTTTTCTATGGCCTGTGTTGCTCAATAGTATATGGGAAGCTTAGGCTGTCACTATTTATGTTATGTGCATTTCTCATCCATCTTAAACTCAGTAGGGCGGTGTGTGCCCTGTTCCTAACGTCAACGTCCTAGGGATATGGATGAATCTCCCTTTGCAACTCAATGCTGGGAATTGTTTACCTCGTTTATCTGGTATTAACCCTAACCCTGCTATTTATTTTCTTAAGTTATCAAATCCCATCAAACAGGACAGAGATGTGTCGTATGTACCTGATGAAACCAAATAGAGCTGTAGGTGACATCAGTTCAGATGCAATGAATGTCTCGTCATTATGCGTTAAATTCAATACAGGGGAAACTGGGGGGTCTAATGTCAATTGCCAGTATAATGGTGTTAGGTTCATCTGACATCGCAATTTTATCAATCCATTTATATACTATATATATATATATATACTCTATCGATATACTCAATATCAATATACTCTATATTTCTGTATACTCTATATATCTATTTATGTATAGACTACATATCTATCTATATACTCTATCCATCTATATCTACTGTGTATACGTATACTCTATTATCTATCTACTCTATCTATATACTCTATCCATCTATATCTACTGTGTATACGTATACTCTATATATCTATATACTACATACTCTTATCTATCCATCTATATACTCTATTTATCTATGTCTATCCATCGATATATTCTATCTTTGTATCTATGCATCCTTATGCTATATATATATGCTATATATATGCTCATATACTCTATCTACTCTATCTATATATTGATATACTCTATCCATCTATACTGTATACTCTATATATACTCTACATATCTATTTATCTATCCATCTATCTACAGTATCTATCTATCTACTCTATATATGTATATACTACATACTCTTATCTATCTATCTATATACTCTATGTCTATCCATCTATATATTCTATCTTTGTATCTATCCATCCTTATCCTATATATCTATATACTTTATGTACTCTATATATTGATATACTCTATCATCTATACTGTATACTCTATATATACTCTTTATATCTATATACTCTACATATCTATCTATCTATCTATCTATCTACCTATCTATCGATCTACTCTATATATGTATATACTATATACTCTATCCATCTATATACTCTATTTATCGATCTATCTAGAACAGGATGTCTACGGTTAATCCTGAATTTAGATAAACCACTGAATAGCAGATCCAGGTTTAATTGACAGTTTCGTTCACGCTCCAGTGTTCCTGTCTGTTGCGCCACCCACCCCCCCCCACCCCATCCCACCCCACCCCTCCCCTCCACCCCCCGCACCGTTTTCATCGCTTTCATAATTGCCACCAACATAATGACACAGTTGCTGTGGCAACCACCACCCCCCCCCCTCTCCTCTCCTTCTTTCTGTCTCTTTCATACACGCGCACAACTGGAGGCTCCGAGGCTGCAGGGAAGGACCCTCAGCTGCGTCTCCTTCCTCCTCCTCCTCCTCTTCTTCTTCTTCTTCCCTCCTCTTCGCCTCCTCTCGTCGTCCCGTTCAGCAGAACCGCAGGACACCCCGTCCCCCACCACCCCCAGCCCGTGTCCCCACCACCACCACCACCCCCCCCCCCCCGTCCCCCTCCGCATCCAGAACATGAGCCCGGAGGAGGACGCCGATCCGGGATCAGGGCCCGGTGACCACATCAGAGTCTGGTCGGCTCCGGTCTGACCAATCACAGAGCGCCTCCCCAGCGGACCTCCGTGAAGCCAGGCGCGTCGCCCGCCTCGCGTGGAAATGACGACGGGATCCGACCGCTTTCAGATGGATGACAGTTTGAAGTCTGAGGAAAATGTTTATTTCATTTGACCTTTTTTCTCCCTTTTTTTTTTAACGGCGGGGTATTATAGACATCCATGATATTCTAGTCAACTATTAGTGGATTATTTCTAGTTACAATAGCCAACTTGGTGTGACAGTGGCCACATGGAGTGTTTTCCATCCCTTTTCACAGAGTAGAACATTCTGGTCTGTAGACTGCGCCTCTTCTTCTTCTTCTTCTTTTTTTTTCCTCTTAATTCTACTGTGGTAGAATGTGGTGGAGCGCACAGCCGCACAAGAAAGCCAGCGCGGCCAGACGCCCGGCGCTGTGTGAGGACGGACGCTGAAGCGGCTCCATCCACAGCCTCAGTGCGCATCCAACCCCGAACCGACGCACAGGTAAGACACGACACCCCGCCGCAGCACCCTCGCTCCGGCGACGCCGCTACACGTTTCGTTTCTCCGCTTAATCCTAATGTTTTGCCGAGCGAAAAAAAAAACAAAACAACAAAAAACTGTTTGCCGTGCGTTTTGGGACGTCAACCGCGCAAAGGAACACGTTATTTGGATGTGAGCTGCGCCACAGAGGACGCGCGCAGTCTTATCACCGGTTGCATTGTCCATTCATTCTAATATTTGAATATTATAAGACCGGGGGACGTGTTGGACTATCGTCAAGGCACAGATAATGAGATAATGAGAAAACTGACGACACAACTCGATACACAAGTCGGAATAACCACACACACGCGCGCACACACACACACACACACACACACACACACACGCTCAGACACCCACGCACTCTTACACTGTTACATGCAAGTCATGCGCCGCATGGCTTTTTCTTTGCAAGTTATTCATATGCACCATGCACCATGCACCACGCGGGATGCACCATGCACCATGCGGGATGCACCGTGCGGGATGCAGGATGCAGAGCTGAACAACACACCGACTCCATTGCGCAGCAGCTGTCTGACAAAAACAACAAAAAAAAAGAAACACTTATTTTCCTAGACTAGTTTCTGCTAATTCGCTCCGAATGGCATTGATACCAATGCATTTAAATGTTTCTTTCTTAGTCATGGATGCTGTGTATTTATCCTCTGTGTTCTGAAATGTTCCCGAAGAAACGAAGGATTTATTTTTTAACATCTATGTCTGACACCTGTTGATGCTGTTCCATTTCCAACGTCGCGCAGTGCACCCCCCCCCCCCCAAAAAAAAAGAAAAGAAAGGAGGGAGCTATGAAATTGATGTATGTGGCACCAGAAGTATTGCGTGAACCCACCCCACCCTCCCCCCGTGGTCATGTAACCCATGGATGCAGAATGGTTGGTTTCCACAGAGCCGGATGGACGCTGTGCCCTTCACCTTTTGTTCCCATTCTTTCCTCTTTTATCTTCTTCGACCTCATTGTGCGTCTTTCTCGACCCCCCCCACACACACACACACACCACACACCCACCAAACCCCAAACCCCAAACCCCAGCAGCCTTTAAGTGCCTGCAGGAAAATATCATTATCTGGTCGCTGGAAATTCAATCAAGATGATTTACCTAAAAAAACAAAAAACAAATATGACTTATGCTATGTTAATAATTTAGAGGCACCAGGCAGTGGGAGACTTAGACCACAATAATAATAATAATAATAATAATAATAATAATAACAATAATAATAATAATAATAATAATAATTATTATTATTTTTTTTTAATAATTATTATTATTATACAAATTCAATAATATTTCCAGTCATCTTGGATTACCACAATAATCCAGATTTACTGTGTAGCTCCAATCTATGAATTATGAATCATCATTGGGCTTTGGTTCGAATTTCTACTACATACATTGTCCCGATACATCATCCTCATAACCTAAATGGCGTCTTGGAATAAAAAAAAAAGAAAAAGAAAAAGGAAATGGCTAATTGTGCTGCGGATGACAGCGCAACACATCCGAGTGTCGTCCTGTAGACTGCGTAACGAGGGAGATCTCACGTTGAAATCTGGTTTGGCTAATAGGTGAAGATTAGATTGTAGCTCCTTTTCTCCCAATGCCTCTTTCACTCGCACACAGACAGATCTGCAGTGCTATTCTGAGAGAGTTAGCTGCCTCAACCCACGCACAGAATCTGAGAAAGAGAGAAAGGCAGAATGAGGGAAGAAGGGAAGGGGAAAGCACGAGAAATCAAGGAGTTTAGTGGAGACCGGCTACACTGAGATTTAGTGCTATAGGGATGACAATGCACACACGCACGTACACACACGCACACGCACACGCACACACACACACACACACACACACACACACACACACACACACACACACACACACACACACACACACACACACACAGTGTAATACTGTGTATTCTTTCTCCATCTAAATGGCGTGAAACGCAGCCGCACCACGGTGTTGCACTGCAGGTGCTGTTTTGGTTTTTACTGCTGTCTCCTCTGGGCTTGTTTTGCAGCATCTGCTCTGCTGCTGTTCATGTTCTGTGCTACGTTGTATCGCTAAGTGCTGCGAGAAATGTACTTGATTCTGTGCCACCCACACACCGCCCTCCCACTCATGGTCGTCTCTGCATCTATACCTCTGGCTCTTCCCTCTCACCACGATTTCTTTTTGCTCATTCAAATCCCTACCCTGCATTCTCCCCCCGCTTTGCTCCCTCTCTCGCCCCCTTGTTCTCCCCCTCTGCCGGTCTTTTTTGCTCCTGCAAATGGTCAGACAAATTAGCATACAAACTATCCATTCCCACGGTATAAGCGCACACGCGCACACACGCACGCACGCACGCACGCACGCACACACACACACACACACGCATGCAACCAGTTATACATATGTGTGTTAAGAAGGAAAACCTAAATCTTTTTTTTTTTTCCCTAATTCATTCATTCATTTTTTCCCTTCATATCTCCAGTGGACACAACCAACAAATTCCAGGTCAGATTGGCGCCATGTGATCCTGAAGACGGTCCTGAAAAGCCAAACACAAGAGTTTTCCTGAAGATTTTTTTTACATTTATTTTTATTTTTTTTAACAATAGTCAGCCGCTGCTGCTGTTTTGCATGATTCACTGCTTCTCTCAAATGAACTTCTCCAGAAGGTTAGAGGAACAAGCGACTGAAACAAGTGGATCCATCAGCAGTTTCAATACTCCGTCTACCCAATCCGTGCCTACATTCTCTGCAACAGATAGGGACGGTTTGATAATTATATGTAATTATAATTTCTGTGGGAGACAGATCTGCCTCTCTCTGCTATTGCCAACACCTCCAACACACTAACCTCACACATTTACATATTTCTCAACAAAAACTGATATTCTTTAAGCGGCAGCAGCCAATCAGGAATTGTCACATGTGAAATACAATCACTGTTAAATTATGTTTTAATCCCAATAGCACGCAGTGGAACGACAACGGCGACTTTTGTATGTCGAGTTAAAGATAGGTCATTTATATTTAGCTCGGTTCTCAAGCAACATGTTCCTCAAATTTTCCAATTCATATGACCGCTTGGGATTCCTTTCATTGTTTTATACACCCAGTTTGCAGTACAGTACTAGATGCGGAATGCGTCCTTAGTATCGGTTACATCGACAAACGAGTGCATCATTCGAACGGAATATTAGAATATACCAGAAAGAAGACATTCAGATAATACACATGATTAATTGTTAAACGTGATTATTAACATGGGGGTAACACGATGCTCCAGCGAATGTAGCCCCTATTTACAGGACTCATTTTAAGATCGGTCCCCGCCCCTTATTTGTGCCGTACCCCATTTAACAAAATCCTGTTTTTTGACGATGCCTCAAAGCACAAAACACACCGACGGAACCGTAGATTTCCTACCTTTTTTTTTTTTTCCAGAACAGAATTGCCTACAAGTGAACTAAGTGCCAAACCTGAATGTATTCAGTGCCCGAACGAAAATCGTACACGAGGTGCTGAGGAACGCTGAGGATCAAACTGTTTACATTTTACGCAACGCTCTCTCTCTCTCGAAAAAAAAAGTCCTTGTCACAGACTATTGTTTTGCAAGTGCCATAATCAACGAGGACTGTATAGGATCGCCTCTCTCCGCCGAAACAGGGATTTCTCGCCGCTGTTGACTTTTGCGATTAAAGCACATACGGCAGCGCGGCAGATATTGCTTTGTTCGAGGAAGCTGAAACACAGCGTCCGGTGGGACATGTAGGGAGAGGCCGCCAAGAATAACAGCATGAAAATCTTTCGATTCTTCCTACAAAGCCACATCCCCTTGATAAGTATAGGATTGATATGTGGTATTGCAGGGGAAAGGACGACCTCTTTACAAGAATCCACAATTTTATATCACAGTAGATAAATACAATGTAAATACCTCTGTCACTAATTCTCGACGCCTACACTTGAATTAGTCCCTTTTCACCGTTGCAGTTTTGTTACTCAACGTTCCCTTGTTGTCTAAAAATAACGTCGACATATCTAAATTCTTCAGCCATTAATGTTGAAACCGGTTCTACCTGCCGCTTGAATATCCCTCATCCTATTTGAGCCGGTTAAACCGGGGAAAGTACAACGTTGTACCTGCGTTCAGTCTCGGAAAGTAGAGCTCTTAGTCATGTAAAGATGACGCCCACCACAGATCTCAGAGTCCTCGCCGTCTCTCTGCTTCTCCTCCTCACCGCCCCGCTTGCCCCCGCCGTGGAGCCCTCTCCTCCTCCGGGTCCCCGCCATGCAAACCCCGTAGACAGCCTGTCTGGTGGCAGGCTCAAAGCTGCCCCGAGCCCCGCTCCCGTTCTCTTTGCCATCCAGGGTAGTCTCCAGCCGGCGGCTCTTCGGGGCAGAATCCGAGCCACTAAAGAAACCCCCGAAGGAGCTCCCGAGACCCTCCCCAGACCCCTGGCCCAGGTCATGTTCCCCAAGAACGCCACCGCGGCCGAGGCCCTCGCGCCCCCGCTGGGGGCGGCCAAGGTGGCCCCGCCCCCGCGCCGGCTCGTCGACGTCGACGTGTGCCGGGGCTATTACGACGTGATGGGCCAGTTCGACAGCTCCTTTAACTGCTCCAAGGACATGTTCATCTACTGCTGCGGCACCTGCCACTTCCGCTTCTGCTGCCCGGAGCGGGGCCGCCGACTGGAGCAGGACCTGTGCAAGAACTACGACTCCCCGGATTGGGCCAAGACGCCGCCGCCGGACATGTTGTCGTCGGAGGAGATGGGAACCGACCCGGGCGTCGACCCCCTTAAGCAGCAGAGCCACAACACGGGCTTCGTCATCGGCGGCGTGGTGGTGTTCATGGTGGCCGTCGCCGTCGGGATCAAGGTGGTCTTCAACAAGGTGCAGCAGGAGGCCAACCAGAGAGACCTCAACATGCCCAGGTGAGGGCCTTACTTCGAGAACGACTCCAGGACCTCAATGTGGGAGCCACATGTATTATTCTGCAAAAATAAATTATAGTATGAGACATTTGATTTTCACCGTTTGGCTGCTGAATTTGTGCTTCTATTTCCGATGGGCTGACTGACTTTGGTAAAGCTTGACAATTGCAATTTATTTGGCACTGCAGCGTTAAGGCGAGAGGAGGATGTTGCTGAACAATAGTCACATTTTATTGTTCTGGTGTGTTCCCTCATCCCTCAATAAACTTGTTCCTAACCCAACATTTCCAAACAGTAAAACAAAAAGCTTATCGCTGTTTATTATGGTCCCTCCACTAACTCCACATCATGCATTGGCCGTACTAAACTTAACAAGCATTTAAACCCCATTCTATTTTCATGAGCTTGTCAATTTTCAGGCCTTCATTCTTGAATGATTCATTTTCAACTCTACACATGTTATTAGTTGACAGAAATATCCCTTTTCACGATAACTTGTAATTCGTCATTATTACTATTACTTTGTTATTATGCTCAAGCATAACTATTCCTATTTTGTATTATCCGCTATTATTCTTCAAATGCATTTTTTTCTATGTTTTTTTTAGGCCAGCTAAGACCATTCTTTGTCTGTTCCTTGTTTTTAGAGCGCTGGTTGACATGTTGCGCCATCAGTCCAGCCCAGTGCAGCAGGACGAGAGGAACAACAGCGTGGCCCTGACGGTCGCGGACGGACAAGGAACGCTAGGGAGAGCCCCCAAAAACCTCTACGCCCCCGGCGTACCCATCAAGGACAACAGACGTGAGTTGTAGCAGTCTTGTGTTTTCCGCCATCAGCCTTTCAAAATAGCGCGCACACACACACACACACACACACACACACACATACAGACTAGAACGTAGGCCGGGGAGCCAGGACTGTAGTAATAGTCGGTTGATGTAGGTATGAAATTGAGAATGGGGGTGGATCGCCATGGAGCAGATAGGTTAAAAGTCTGCCAGACAAAAAAAGACAAAGCCAGCTGAGGACGGTTGATATCAATAATTCCTCTTTTCACGATCTGTGAACTAAGAGGTGAGTTGCATGTAAGGGGGTTTGAAGTGGTTCAGTTGAGAACAGTCCTCCACAAAGAATGATTGCAGAGATCAACGTTTAAAATGCTGTACATAGACATATACATATGCAGAAATGATGCGAGACACACCGATGCCAAATTAATAACCTATTAATAACCTTGTCTTTTTTTAACAGTGGGAAATTTGCAGCACAATTTCATTTATTCGTCGGGCACCAGTCCCAAACACACTGCTACTATTGGTAAGCCTTGCAGCTCTTGCTCCTTTTACACACCACGCAACCAACACTAAGTTCCTTTTACATTAACCCTTAATTAAAAGCACAATTTGGCTCAATCTCATCAATGAAAACGACGATCAAATTTCTGAAGCAAATGCTCGGCACGGAATCAAGTCCGACTCTCCTTTTTGGATGAACCCCCTCAGATCCGAACGCTGCCAATGCCTTTGGTGCGGGTCACTCCGCAACAAGAATCCAATCCCGTTTGCATTGAATCTTTTTTTTTCTTTTTTTCTCCCTCTTCCTTCGTCGTCATAGAACGAACCCCTCGGATGAACAACGCTCAGCTGGCGGCGGGAGGCACCCTGCTCTCCAGCAAACACAACAACACCAAATCCCAGCCGGCCTTTCACCACTCCCTGCACAACCTGGCCCAACTGCCCCCGTCCTACGAGAGCGCCACAAAGCCGGAGCTGAACCGATACTCCTCCCTCAAGCGCCTGGGTGAGTGTCTCACGTATTGGAAACTTCAGAATATCAATAGATAGAGCACCTGTACAAAAGCAACATGTTACACACCTTTCGTAGCCTTTATTCATTGGTCATAAATCTAGGGCTGTTTCAGGGAGACTGGGGATGGATATGTGCATCTGGTAATGATATTTCATTGGTGACGTGTTCTGTGCAAATTCACTTCTTTTTTTTTTTTGAGCACCACTAATGGGTCCACCTCAATCGTAAACAATTCAGGGAATATTTCTCTTTGACTTTCAGAGAAAGGTCTCGATGAATACTCGTCCGGCTACTGCACCACCAAGCGCAGGCCTCACACAGCGCAGCCGGCGCTCCAGTCCTCCCAGCACCACCTCCACTGGGGCGGAGACTACACCCTCAGTGGGAGGGGAACCCTGCCGAGGCACGCTGTCCGTCCCTGGATCCCCCCTGCCGGCATGCCTACCTCGCCCACCCCGAATCCGTACCCGCTGGACCCTCCGGAGCCCCAGTACAACCCCAACTACGACACGCTCTCCAAGCCTCCCAGGAAGGTGAAGTCCCAGGACCAGCTTCTCAACATGGGCGACGTCCCTGGAAACACTGGGACCCTCTCTCGACTTTCCAAGAACCAGCAGCACCAGTACTACAAAGCCATGGCCACTTCTAACAAGAACTCAAACACTCAGACCCTTACCCGCAAAACCCAGGATAGGCAAGAGAGGCAGGAGAGACAGGAGAGGCAGGAGAGGCAGGAGAGACAGGAGAGGCAGGAGAGACAGGAGAGACAGGAGAGGCAGGACAGGCAGGACCGGCAGGATCGGCAGGATCGGCAGGAGAGGCAGGAGAGGCAGGAGAGGCAGGATAGGCTGCTGATGTCACCAGACCATTTGGAGGAGAGGATGGGGGGCGTCGGGGGGATGGGGGTCGTAGACCCCTACGCCCACGGTGGAGGAATGATCCCCACCCTGCCCCGTCTGACCCCGCAGCAGAAAGCCCAGTCCCAGCAGAACGTCTGCGCCACACCCTCGCTCGACCGCCATCACATGATCAAGATGAACTCTCACCCCACCTCCGGACGGGAGCAGGAGA
This sequence comes from Zeus faber, assembly GCF_960531495.2. Classification (NCBI taxonomy): domain Eukaryota; kingdom Metazoa; phylum Chordata; class Actinopteri; order Zeiformes; family Zeidae; genus Zeus; species Zeus faber. The sequence continues at coordinate 14,040,302 of NC_137195.1, forward strand.
GGAACACGGCCATGACGGGGCACATGAGTGGCGGCATGGGCTGGGCGGGGGAAATGCCCGGGGCCGGGGTCGTCATGGGAACGGGAACGCTCGGCGGGCACAGCGCTAGGAGGATGGCTTTCGCTGCAAAGAGGCAGAACACAATTGAGCAGTTACATTTTATACCAGGAGGGGGCGGCGGAGGATCAGCAGGGAGCGGAGGCAGCCAGGGCATCAGAACCGGCAGCAAAAATGAAGTGACGGTGTGAGGGTTTGTGCCCGGTGCGAAATTGACCCTTAATCAAGATTCTGGGAAACCCCTCATTTCAAAATTAGATAAAGATTATATGAATAAATATAAGATATATATATATATATACAGTATTATATAGATATTGGACTCCTGTATTTAAGTAGGGTGAAACCTCTTTCTGTGGGGGAGGCAGGGGGCTTAAGTTATATAGTCTTTAGACTTTTATTTTGTTGTAATTTTATTGTAATTGACTCGTAATTAGATAACTTAAATACTTAAAAAGTGAAATATCATGGCATGGACCATGTGTTCCATTTATTTGGTATGTTATTCCCTCATCAGCCATATTTTCATAACAGAATTTGCCATATTGCCATATACATTGGTGCGGTGACGTTACAATTAGTTGAAATACTCTAAGGCCGAAAAACAACAACAAAGTCTTCAGAACTTTTTTATGCCTTTAAAAAACTAGAACTCAGGAGCCATATTAGATAGGAAACCAGACGATATCCGAACGAGGAGAGAGGAGGGACGAAATACTCGTGGAGTATTTAAATTCAAGCATTTATTGGGAGAATCGAAACCGACGAGCCGCTGGATTTCCATCTTCCTAAAATCGTTCCAAACGGCGACCGACAAAACCGACCGGATACACAGCCCTGTGGACCAGATGAGCTCAAACTGAACTGGACCTGGTGGCGGTAGATTTAAAAAAAAAAAAAAATAATAATAATAATAAATAAATAATTGAACCGAACAATTCCACCCTCACAGAAAGGAGACGGAACAGATTTTGGGGGTTGAGGTGGACGCCGTGCGGATTTTGATTGCCGGGACGCCTGGAGCTCGCCTGGGACCCCCCCCCCCCCCCACCCAAAAAAAAAGCCCACTCAGCACTTCAGCCGCCCGGGGCGAGACGACGGGGAAGTCGCCTCTTGAAAACGATCACCGTTATATGTGAAACGCCTAACCTGTGAGCTCATGCTCGAGAGGAGGTCGTTTCCCCAAACAAACAAAAGAAATGTCCAACTCCGAACGAGGACCTTATTGTCGAAACAAACAAACACACAAACGACGAAGGAAACACACGACGGCGATGACCAAATATCACGGAGCCGCGAGTCATTTTCACTCGCCACCCCGCGACGTCGCCCTCGCCCGTCGCGGGGGGTCGGGGAGGTGGCGCAGCGCACCGCACCTTCCCAACAACGGGCCGACGTGGCCCCGCGTAGGCGGCGCACGGGGAAGCGCACGCTCGCCTCAGAGAGCACAAACGAACAGACAATGACGCAGAGGTTGCACTTACACAACTGTCTTTTCAAAGCCATTTACACGAGATAACAAAGAAAAACACCACAGAAGAAGCTCGCCCGACAATCACCGTTTTTTTTTTTTAATATATTCTCACCTGGTGAAAGGGGGCGGTGGGGGGTGGCGCACCCTAACGGTGACCTTTTGTATGACGGGAAAACTATTTGGCTTCGAGGCAAACAGACGGGCGTCATTCTGGGGGTGGGGGCGGGCGGGGCAACGAGGAAACAATCCTCTCCAGAATGGCTCCGGGGACGGTCGGGGCGCCCCGTCCGCCCGCCGACGGGGGGAAACCCCTCGCTGTATCATAACGCACTCCAGCCGTTCCGAGTAAACAAACAAACAAACAAAAACAAAAAACAACAACAACAACAACAAAAAAAAAGATCTCATCAATAACGCTTACCGATACTAAGGGCTATCCTATCCTATATAGTACGTGATATATCCGTGGTACATATACAATGGTATCTTTCTCTTGATTTTGTGTTGCTATCGTCATGTCGTACTGAGTAGTAGTATGTGTAAACCAACGAGCGCGGTTGAAGCGCCGTTCCACAAGAGAAACACTTAAGGTGAAACTTTGCACAAAGCTCCCCCCCCCCCCCCCCCCCTGATATTTGCACCGAGATACAAGCCCACATTGTATCGCGTCCTCAAGGTTTACATTCTGCAAGAAGCGAGGTGGTGTGACTGTTCAACGAGAGGATTATGTACCGAGTTTTGTTTTATTTTGATATATTTATTTCCCCCCCCCCACCCCCGTTGTTGTCGTAGTGACTCGAGAAGGAAATTAGTTCTGATGACGGAGGCGGGGGGGGGGGGGGCTACGGAGGAATTGTAGTTTTTTTTTGTTCAGTCAACTATGAGGATGGCCGGATGTCATGCTGATTACCACACGTATAGATTTCATTTTGGAGAATCTTCCTATACACAGTGCTAAATGTAGTTGTTCTGAATATGATGGAGTGTTATTATTAATGATTATTATAACTGTTATTGTTATGATTAACAATTATGTTATGATGTGATGTTCTTTTACTCAGTGGGATTTAAGTGTTTATTGTTTTTAGATAACTAGCATTCTCACAAGTAGTTGGTTTTTTCGTTACATCCGATCATGAATCCAAGTTCTTTGGGACATTATAAATCTCGACGCATGACGGCTACATTTCATGGAGAGGCATTGAAAATGCGCTGGGATGTAGGGTCATTGATGGAAATGGCCAATGTCCAGCTGTGTGTTTAGTGCCTAAACATCGGCCTTATGACTTTTTAATATAAAATGATGCTTAGGGTTTCCACTATGGTACAAAAAACAAACAAACAA
>NC_137195.1:14048177-14070677 GCF_960531495.2 Zeus faber
TATATCTATTGTAAAAGATTGATAATACAGTAGTAACGCCTCAGTCAGTGTTGTGGCACTGCAGTTAATACTACTGTGACTTTATGGGTTACGATCTTTGTTGTCCTGCTTTTAATCTTGTAATAAAGTGTCTTGTTCACAGATCGGTCTGTCCCTGGCTAGGCCAAAAAATGAATATATCAGGGAAAATAAGTTGTATGGTAGATTCAAGCCAGGATCCATAATTAGCAATAATAGGAAAGATCTTTGACCGCACACGCAATGCTCCAGGATTAAAGCATTAAAAACACTGGGTCTCATTTATTACAATCAAAATTAAATAATTTGTGCAACTGGAGGCATTTTTTTGCATGTTTCAACATTTTCAAACTTGCTGCAATCTATTTTTCATATCCACACAACTGCTCAAGACTTCATATATGTCATGGAAATTCACCTCAAACTAATTCCTTTGTTGCTGTGACAATGATTTCATTTTTTTATTTCAATAATTGTGTACATGGTAATACAATATACAATGGTTTGTAACACAATATTTAAAGAAGCAATTCATCTTAATTTCATTTTCATGTGCTACCTCTTTCCACGCTTTATTTTCCATTATCTGAGTTGCACCACTGTTCCACTAACGTTACCTATTTTTGCCATGTCACTTCATTCAACACTACAGCAAGAGGATGCCTTGGAATAATATTTAATTTACTCATGTCCTATCTGGGTCTCCTTCCTTCAACTCTGCTTGTTGCTATTTTCATTTCTGAACAAATGCCAGCGACAGTGACAAATTTATGATCATCACAAATTCCTAGTTTTCTGTACACTTATAATTTATGATTGTTTTTTATTTTTATAAAACACATTTATTTGAAATCATATTGCACCTTTGCAAGGTGCAATATACTTTTTAACTTAAAAATATACAAAAACATAGATACAAATGGATAAATGAACCCAATGTTCCTCAAGATAATTAGTCAAATCAAAGGCAAGAACATCAGGCAAGAACATCAGGCAAGACTGAGAAGCCAAGGTTCGGGTCATGGTGGACAGGGATATAAAACTATGTTGTGTCACCAACAGCAAGTAGATCTGTTAGATAACCATCCTTCACTTTTCACTATTCCTAAGATTTGCTTCTACCTTATGCGAAGGTCGGCTTTAAATATCCCAACAGCATCTCGGTTAGTTTGCTTGTCTATCCAGATGACTTGTGAAATGCTGATAAAATGACTTACTTGACGTACGTAAATGACGTACTTTAGAATAACTAAATGTCACTGTGAGAGCTATAGTACTGCACCAATCTAAGAGCAACACCAGTCTTTGAACTTGAATCGACTTTAAACAATAAGAAGTGTCAAATGTGTAAATTGCAGTGACATAACTAGCGTGTTCCTCAATTATCAGGCTGGGCAATTTTTATGACTCAGGGAATTTTTACATATTAAATATTTTTTTGACATTTTATCCATAATCACACCACAATCATTATTTTGTCTTTATTTAATATATTATATTTTATTGGCTGGTATATACAAATACAAAGTGAAATTGGTAATACGAAGATAAAATTGATATGAGTTTCTATCTGAATCATTTTCATCTGCTTATATCTGAATATCTGACAGCTCTGTAGTGGTCCTGCTAACCCTGGCCCTTGCCCAACCCAACCCCTAAAGGCCGATTTATGGTCGCACGTCAAAACACTGCCAGAGGTATTTCTGGTCCTTGTGCAGGACGTAGAGACACCGCCGGAGCTAACGTGCTCCTCCCCATAAATCTAACTACATGTCGGGCGATGCAGCACCGCAAGTGCTGTGATTGCTTTGGGCCCTGTACGTGTTTCCGCCACGTAATGTCCTCTGCATTTCTACATTCGACTTGGTCGCGAAATTACAAAGTTAAACAAGTTTTATTTCGAATAACATGAAAATTACTATTAAAAATGCAAAGATTGAGAACTCATGGTGGGAAATATTTTGGAACATTGGGTTGGACATTACAGAATGTGAACTATAGCACAATCGTCGGGATCGAGATGGTCCTTTTTCTATTTTATTTTTTAATATATTTTTCTATATTTGGCAGTAAGACTGGGATGAGTGGCATGGCGAAATTTGGGTAAAACGTAAAAAGACGTGCAATAATAGTAATAACGTGTAATAATAGTGAAAGAGGCTCACCGCCGCCATAAACACTGCAGAGGAAATACCGGCGTAGTTAACGCTGAATCATGTCTCGGCCTTTCGCCTGACATAAATTAATTAAATGAATACGCTGTCATAATGAGTCAACCTGTGTTTTTTTTGCTGCTGTTACTTTTTTTTTTATTGTGAAGCTACAAATGCTTGTTATGGCTAGTCTATTCTGAAGAGCATATTTAATACACATAGAAACAGAAAAGGTTATGACAAAGTTATGAAATATTTTTTTCTTTTCCCCTCTATGATTTTATCTCTTGGACTTGTCTTTTAGAGTCATAGGAGTCTCCTGGCTCAACAGGGATGGGGAAACTTGCCTGGATGAAGGAAAACAATGGATGAACACACACTAACTGGCTTAAGAAACTGTTGGATATCATTTGAACTGCTTTGTAATAAATACTCCTCGGCAATTTTAAAGTAAGACGGAGTCTTATCTGTGAATGAAAGACCCCTTCTATCATAATCACTTTTTACAGACTTGTTTGCTCTCCTTTTGAATGGAGAGTGGGGAAAGTGGACGATCGGGAGGTAGTAGCAGCAGTCGAAGTAACCGATCAGGAGGGAATACTAGCAGTGTTATTGGAAGGAGTTCAGAATCAAGCCGTAGTGATTTCAGTATTTCTAGAGGAAGTAGGAACTTAACATCTCCCTTTGGACGTAGTTCATCTATAAGCAGTGGTGGGATCATTGTTGCTGCTCCAAGCACTGGAGGTGTGGCCCATGCAGCCCCATGTGCCAGTGAGTGGGAAATGTTCCAGTTTGGAAAATACAATTTGGACATTATAGAGATGTTAAGTGGGCACCAAGCCCACCAGTTCAAAGGCCTTGGTCTAGATCGACAACTGCAGCATCAACAGCAAGTGCAGCTTCACCAGCATCAACTCCAGCAGCAGCAACAGCAACAGGCTGAGTCTTCTGGAGCTCTTCTGTCCGGGCTAGGCTTGGGCCCCCTCCAAGGGTCTAGGAGTAACGCCTTTTCGGATTCTGCCTCCATTTTTGGAAAGATGAGTGCTCCTCCTCCACCGCCTCTGCAGCAACAGCCTTCATCTCAAAGCTCTCGCTCGAAGTCAAGCAAAATGAGTGGGAGCAGCTCTAGCCATGCTTCTGGATACCCACAATTCTTGCGCTCCTTTCAACCTTCTGAGACCACAATAGCACAGGAGCAGTTACACTCAGGTGTAAGCCGTTTTGAGCATTTTACTGGGGCAAGCAGTTCTAGTGGAAGTTCTTTAGGAGGATTAGTTACACCTGCACCTCCACCGCCTCCTCCACTACACCCAGGTCTTTCTGTCCCTCAAGCATCACCTGGCCCCTCCTCATCCTCTCCTTCACCCTCCAGCTCGGTGGCCACCTCCAACAACCCTTCAAGCAGTAGTGCAGTCAGCTCACTGGGACATCAGTTAGTTGGGACACAATCTGATGCACGAAGCCTTCACCAACAGTTCAGCTGCATGTTGGCTGCTAATCAGTACTTTCTTTCTGGGGTGCCTGCCAACGCTAGTTTAGAGCAGTTTCTGGTTCAACAGGGAACGCACAACCATTTGGGCATAGGTTTAAGTCAGACAGGTGGTGATTCTAGTTCTAGCCTTGCTCCACCACCAGCTTTGCATCCTTCTCACTCACATGGTCACTCTACTTCCCTGCCGCACCAGCCTCCACAGCAGACTTCACAGCAGCAACAACTGCCACCCCACACCCTGTCCCATCCGCATCCTCATTCTCATCCTCATCACCCACTACACCCAGGCTCGCAGCCATCTTCCCTGAGTGGTTTTGATTTCCAGGGCATCCCTGTTCTCTCATCTAATCAAATTGCTTCCCTAATGCAGCAGGAAGCAGGGTTGCCTCTTCCGCTGCCGCTTCATTTATCCTTGTCAAAGGATGATAGTAAAGGGGAAAGCAGTGGAGCGGGAAGCAGTAGCAGCAGTAGGAGGAAGAAAGCAATGGCGGGCTATTTGCCCCAGAGAAAATCTGAAAGCAGCAGCAATAGTAGCAGTAGCCATGGCCACAGTGGAAATCCTAATACTACTAGTGCTGGAGGAGGTCTTAGCCACGGTCAGCCCCCTGCGTTAATTGGAAGTGGGGTTGGTATGACAAGTTTGGGAGGGGAGCCGTCGTCCCTTCTTGCCTCATCGTCATCATCCTCCTCAGTGGTTTCTTCCTCTTCTTCCTCTGCTCCCTCTTCCACTGCAGCTTCAGTGCTTGTTAGTAACAATTCTCACCTCTCCAAAGCTGATAACCAGGGCCCCATGCGACCAAATCCCACACAACCTGATTCAGAATCCACCTATAACTGTGGGGATTGTGGCAAAAGCTTTACTCACCTATCAAGCATGCGAAGGCATTTGCGCATGCATGAGCCAACAGCAGCAGGTACAAGCAATACAGCAACAACTGGCCCGAACCCAATTCACATTAAGGCGCAACCTGACCCAAGCCTTCCCCACTCCACCCAAGATACTGCACCACCCCCATCCAACTCCTGTCCTAGCCCAGACAAAATCTTCCATTGCTCTGATTGTGGCAAAGGCTTTAAGAAAAAAGGGCACCTGCTCCAGCATGGTGTGATACATTCTTCAGCCCGCCCATATGGTTGCTCTACATGCTCTCGGGCTTTTAATCGTAGAGAGTCGCTGACACGTCATGAAAAGATTCATGAAGAAAAGCCGTTCCGATGTCCAGCCTGTGGTCGCTCTTTTCGGGAAAGCACCTCACTTCTCAACCATGCTGCCTCAGGAACTTGTGGAAAACCAGGCAGGGGACCCAAACAAAGGTGCGGCAAGACGGGAAATAATGGAGATGGGGGTCCAGAAGGCAATAGAAGTGGGGAGAATTACCAAGGCAGCAGAGGGGTAATTTATGGGAAGACTGAGGAGGAGGATGGTGTCATCATAGTGGGTGAAGGAGAACCGAAATCCACTTTAGGGTGTGATAGCATATTTCAGTCTGGAAGGGGAGGGAATCCCAATGACAGGGACAGAACAGATGGTAAATACCCCTCTGACTACTCTCGGAATCGTTATGCAGGTTACCACGATGATCACCGTTCTCAAGGTAACCCATCTCCATGCTACTCTGGTGCCTCCCCATGTGGAAGTGGGATGACGGGCCCGGCACTGAGAAAAGCACCCTTGGCTCCAACTCTGCATCCTCACCCACAGGGTCAAAGTCAGCATCATCATCAGCCACAACAGCCTCACCTGCCCCTATCCTCTCTGCTGGATGACTCAGAGGATGATGTCACTAGTTCCGTCAATAATGCTATTTCTGCCATAACAGCAGCTAGTAGCAGTGGGAACAGAGATGATCGGGGAGATATTATTGGGGGCTTGTTGGGGGGTCTTGGCTTAGGTCCTCTGGGGTCACCGTCATCAACGTCTGGCATGGATAAAACTTTCAGAGGTGGGGGGAACCAGGCGGGCATGAGCATCAACCAGCAGAATCCTACTGCCAAACCAAAGCGTCCTCGAAAGCCAAGAGCTAAAAAAGATCCAACAGCTGCTGGACAACCTACTAAACGCAGACAGTACACGCCTAGATCTGGACCTGGTGGTCTCCCTCGGCCTTATCTCTGTAGTGTCTGTGGAAAGGGATTTGCACGTCGTGAAACCCTGCGCAGGCATGACCGGATTCACACCGGGGAGAAGTCTCACCACTGCACTGTATGTGGAAAATACTTTAGAGAGGCCTTTCACCTGAGCAAACATCAAACGGTTCACACCGGGGCAAAGAATTACAAATGCAGCATCTGTGGAAAAGAGTTTGGTTACTCACAAAGCCTGAGGAGACACAGTAAGCTCCATCAGAAAGGGGAGCTGGAAGAGGTACCCACAACGCCAGCTGGTGAAAACCTGAACAGCTTTAATGCAAACACTCAATGTAGTGTGGCCCATGAGAGAAACCAGAACGAGGCAAACACCTCCTCTTATTACTCATATCCTCACGATGTAAAACCTCAAGACTCTGACACCCAACCCCCTCCCCGGCTTTACACCTGCGCTATATGCTGGAAGTCGTTCCGCCATCACTTCCACCTGACCGCCCATCACCAGACAGTGCATGAAGGTGGGGGTGAAAAATTGTTCTGCTGTGAAGTATGTGGTAAAGCATTTGCTTATTCCAATAGTCTAACTCGACATCGGCAATCACAGCATGGACTTACTCGTGCAGAGCAGGCCAACCCACAAGAGGGTAGCAGTGCGTCAGGAGACAACAGAGGTGGGCCAGACGTGGACCAGTCTCCATCTGAGAGTGAGGCTGCCACCAATGCGCTACTACAGATGGCTCCCTCCACTGAAAGCCATGGAGGGCAGAGTCACAGTGTTGTCACTCATAGTCACCAGCAGGCTCCCCCACAGCCACCTGCTGGTTACTCTCCTTTGTTTTATGATGCTGCAGCAGCCCAAACATCTAATACCCAGCCTTACTCGCAGCCTCTGCCCCCAAACTCTACAATAATGCCCCCCCAGCACCAGCATTCGCCAGCAGGAGTGAAAGGGGAGCATATTTATCCAGCAGGCTCCCGTAGTCATACACTTCATACCACGGCTCCATTCCAACCCCTTACAGAGTTACCTTCCACTGAGCATCATCATCTTCATCACCACCACTCACATCATCATCATCATTATCAGTCCAGTACCCAGCCCCACCAACATCCCACGCAGATTATCCAGTCACAGCCTGATGAAATGAGAAGGCACAAGAAGAGAAAAAAAAAGTCCAAGTGGAGGGAACAAGAGGGGAAAAAATGGGACTCATCAATTACAGCCAGAGTTGAGCGAAATGAGAGGAAGAGGATGGTTAGGCCATTAAAAAGGAAGTTTAGGAATAAAAAGCCAGGCTCTTTGCTCTTGAAGATTCGGCGATGGGGTGAACCAGAGGGGGGAGGCTATGAGCTTGTCACCATCGGTGGGCTCAAGGTGCAAATCCTTTCGTCACTCACAGTCCCCGTCAAACGTTTTGCCTGTGCCATGTGTCCTAATGCAATGTTTTCCCGCCAAGCAGCGCTGCTAGTCCATAGGGCTGTGAAACACCCACAGAGAATCTTGACCCCCCAGGAACGACTGAAGTGCACTGTATGTGGGAAGCAGTCTCATAGGCTTTTGGCAGCCTACATTCACCGGGCCTCACATAGAACCAGGGGGTCATTTACTTGCAGGCGCTGCTCTGCCTGCTTCTGGAATGCCACGCTCCTCTACAGGCACAACTTGTCGTGCAGCCGCAGGGCTAAAGGACTTCAGAGAAGATCCTCTATCAGCCTGAAGTCCTCAGTGATGACCGCACAGAGAAGGAAGGGGCGAGAGGGCCAAGGGGAGCTTTTATCTCCCCAGGATGTTTACGGATACTGAGAAACTGGTATCTGAAAGAGTGGCTTACAATGTACTTATTTAGTGTTAGAATTAGAAGATGAGAAGAAAAGGGACTTAAGATTTGGCGTCAGATGCCTTTAGAAGAGCTGTTGTATTTGCCTGGTTTCTATATCGACATTTACTCTACTGACACTGGAATGAGTGTGTTAACAACTACTGTAGAGCATCCTAAAAATATATCACTTGAAACCTTCCAAATTATGTTGGAAGAGGTTTCAACTATGTAACTGTTTCCATAGGATCATGAACCCCTTAAGTGCATTGACACTATGCTTGGCTGACACTGTGCAGTTACTAGACAAGTTTAAGTGACTTGACCTGCTAATGTATTTCTCTTCTCCAAATCCTCACTAGCATCCCTGCAACACCTTTTGCTGTTATAATAACTGTCTCTGCTGTGTACTTTGTCTTGTTGTGCTTCCTTTAGGAGCTCTCTGAGGGTTTTCAAAAAATGTAAAGTGCATTAATTAGGAGTAGGGACATTGGGACAAAGACATTTGTTGGTAGAGTCAGTTTGTCAGTGCATGTTTGTTCTTTGGTCAGTTTTTTGCTGAGGTTGTGAAATCCCACCTACAGTATGTGATGGTTTAATCTGTATGTCCCCAAAGGTTATAAGTATAAACATTATTTGAAAAGTGCTTAATATTACCTAGTAATTTGATCAAACATAGCATAAATTTACGAGTAATAGGCAATATAAGGACCCTTCTCCTGCCAAAATGAACTTACAAAAAGCCTTGCTTATCATGTTCACTTTATTTTGTTTGAGACATTATTCATAGCTTTTATACCAAGAGATTGACGACAGGTTAAACAAGTGTACGTAACATGTGCTTATGTTATTTGTATCTTTTTTTTTTTTTTTTTTTTCTTTTTTTTAGCAGTGATTGTTTTTCCTGCACAGTGGGTTTAAGACTTGGACCTATCATAGAAGCAAATGTATGATTACATGTATGTGTAATTCAGTCTACATGCCTCTCATATTAACTCCTTATATGTTTTATTCTTATTTTGCTGTTCTGCAATCATGTTATCCTGTCATGCCTTGTTTTTTTTCTTCTAAAGAAAAAACTAGTTTTAAGTACATTCTGTCACTTTATTCACTTAAGTAATGTCCATACCCTGTAAAGCCTTGTGTTTTTTTCTTCTAAAGAAAAAAGATAGTTCTAAGTAGATTTCTATCACTTTATTTACTGAAAGTCAGTAGTTGATTCAGCGTTAAATAAACCATAAGTGTTCTCACTTGTTTTCCATTTGTTTATTATTACTAAAATAAATATACCAGTACCAAGAAGAGGCCGTATAAATTATAATATATATATATTAATATATAATATATATATATTATATATTATTATACTTAATTGTATAATCATAATGTAATTTGATTTAGTTTAATGTCCTTTGCTTCGCTAATATCACCGAATTAGACAGATTTTGGGAAGCAGTGGCTGTATATCTACCCAAGGTAGTAGGCAGAAATATCTAGGTTATTAAATTACGTTGGGAATTTGAGATACTGTATGGTTGGGGGCTGCCCATTTTTCCGAAACCCCAGTAGTCCGAAAAATGATGATGAGAATGAGATTGTCAAGTTTAGCCATAAGCTGAGAGGTGGCCACGTTTTGGCTCGAGGGTAGAGATGGTTAAGTTTAAGGTTAGGCTGCCGTCCATTTTTCAGACTCACGGTGTTTTAGATTAGTGGGCCGTCGGAACAACGGCGCGGCACCGTGTGGTCAAGGTAAACGCTGTGTGCGAGCGCCGCACAAAACGTAAGGCCCTGTGAAGCCACACGCTCGTAACGAATCCACAAGATGGCAGTAGGCAGCTCATTTTTGCCGTGGCTCCCTCCCTGTGTGGTTGTTTTTCCACGGCCTATGGCTCGAGCGCAGTGTGGCAGTCACATGTATTTCACACGGATGGGGGGGGCAATTTAGAAGACAGAAAGCACGATGCCTGAGCTTTGTCTGCGCTTGTGTGCATGCTTTCCCCACCGCGCACTTAATTTGTATTTTATTTCTTGTTTCCTGCAAAGACTCATTTGGCACGGGGAGAAAAACAAACCAAAACAGCAACACGCCGAGGTGATGCCTTTAGCGCATCGATCCGTTCGAAAATCATAATAATAATAATGATAATGATAACAATAATCATCAAGTTCGCGTGCAGACACGTGCAAATTCATTTCTAATCGTTCATTTCAGTTGATCGAATGCACGTCGGGCTCAAATGCTCCCACTTCTCTGTTCATGCGCGTCCGATTTGGGGAAAACAGGGGCTTTCATGTGGCGCCCTGTTTACCACGCGCGCTTTTCTGTACAGTACGCCCGGACACCTCGCGCTTTTGTGCCTCGAACAAGTCTCACGCGGCCGTGGCGTTGGGGAACCCACGGGGCGGGGAGCTTGACCTAGATCTGTCCAATGGGCGCCGTCGGGGGGCGGAGTCGCGCCGCCGCCCGGCCAACCCGCTGCCGGAGCGGCGAGCGGACCGGGCTTCATCCCCGCGTGCCTCCGACACGTGAGCTGGAAAAACTATTTCGCCTGGGCCGATTGTGCCCGAGGTCGGAAGCAACGTGTCGTTGCATTCCTCCCGCCTGGAAAGCGACGCGCGCGCGCGCGCACGCGATCGCGCACGCACGCGCTCACGTTTTCCGTGGATTACAGGAGGGAGCCGGGGAGGAAGCTGCCGTACTACACCGTGACAGGCTGCAGCCGCCGCAGCCCATCCAATAAATACGTCGCCAAACGATAAATACTTTTGTGGCGATGTCGTGGAGAATGAATGCACATTTTTATTGACCAAGGCTGCGAGACGACGGCGTCTCGTCGTTGCGGCAGCCGTGTCAGTGTCAGTTTCAATGAAATGCGCGTGTGTGTGTGTGCGCGCGATGAGTCAGCTCGGGTGTACGTTTTTTAAAAAACAAAACAATTTATGGTATGGCGCGCCCTCCTCGAGGTGTGGCACGAGGGTGGGTGTGTCTCATCAATATTGAGAGTCGCGCGGGACACGCCCCGCTCGCGCCGCCCCCCCCCCCCCCTTCCCCCCGCCCCTCCCCCCTCTCGCGAGGGCGTGACGTCACGTGAAGCGCCCGTGTCGGTTCCAGCTGAGAGGACAGCACAGACCCAAAGCCCGTGCCCGTGACTGGACTGGGAGGACGAGGAAAAAAGTACATCGAGGCGGAGGAGAAGCCCCCGCCCCGCCCCGCCGCCGCCGCCCGCCGCCCGCCGCCCGCCGCCGCCCCCCCCACCCCCCCCGCCGCCCGCACACACACTGGGTAGAAGCTCCAACCAGCGATGAAACTTGTCATCTGACCAACAGCACCGCACCGACGCTGCGCGCACCGAGAGCGTCTCTCTCTCTCTCCTCTTTTTGTTATTCTCCGCGTTTGCAATAGTTTCTTTTTTTTTTTTTTTTTGGTCGCGTTTCGTGTGTACGCGTTGACACACATAGATATATATATATTGATATATATATATTTTTTTGAACTTTTTCAAAGACTGTCGATCGCTCCTCCGGACTTAATATTGTTATTGTTATTATTATTATTATTATTATCATCATTTTTTTTATTTTTTATTTTTTTGCTGGTGTCCTTCCTTCCTTTTTTTTTTTTTTCTTTTCTTTTTTTAATGACCATACTCCATATGCAGATTGTTTTCTGAACCTCTCCCCCACACGGAGAGTGACAGCTCAATCCGCGAAGAGGACTTTGATATCTTTACCCTAACTTTAACGGAATACTTGCACGAAAATGATTCTTCGTGGAATCGAGCAGACGTAATCGACAATAAGGTAAAAAAAAAAAATCCTGCATTTGTTTTACACGATATGAATATTTATTGTTTTGCATTTAATATGTTATTAAGGGTAATTATATATACTTTTGTGTTAGATATGCTATGTTTATATAGGTCTATATACATATTACAAATGTAATAATATATTTACACTCCTCTAACACCACCCCCCCCCCTCCCCACTCACACACACCCACTCACTCTCGTGTTAAACTATGTGACTCTGCTAGGTGTTCAGCTTCTCCTCGATCACTTCTGAAACCAAGGCATTGTTGCTCAGCTCCATTTGGTCAAGGATGTCCAGGCAGCTCTCCCAGCTCTTGACCCCCGACCTCCCAGCGGCAGCAGCCAGCCCACAGTTTGGGAATTGCACTCAGCCCGGAGCCTCTATCTCTGGAGGACACCTCGGCTCCATGGCGGGACTCAAGTCCCTCCTGCAGCATCCCATGAAGGGAGACCAGCGCTTGAAGACCACCTGTGATGTCAAAGGTGAGCGCCTTCAAGTCCTCGTTCGCGTGACCGTCGGAATGCAATGTACGTCGCAGGGCTTTTTCGGAATGGAAACGTGCAGCAGGGAGCCACTGACAGTGCAACTAGAACCCGACAACAACCGTAGCAGTGGGTCCTGTGAGCAAGGCAGCTGTGTCTCCATGTGACCTGACCACCCGTCTGTGTTCTATGCGGTGTTGATTGGAACCACACTATCTGACAGATAATGGCAGCGGCATTTATTGTCAACTATTAACATTTTCTTAAGGCTACTATTTTATTTTGGCTATTTTTCTAGTTCTGAAATCTTCTGCCCAACAAAAGATACTCCCTGCATTTCAATATGAGTCCACAACGACCCTGATAAGTACAACTTGATTATGATCCCGAACACAACTTTCTTTTAAAGTGGGATGAAGGTTACAATCATTTCAGGACAGGTTTGGATGTATCTTCAAAAGAAGACATGTATTGGGCTATGCTTGTTTTGCCGAAAAAAAGTGGTAGCTATTATAAGATTTGTTAAGCAGATTACGCTATAACGACAAATTGATTTCGGCGCATGATTAATTCTGCAATTCAGCTACCATCTGGTCCATCTGTGTCAGTGTTTGTGGGTTTATTATAGAAGGAAAGACAGACAACGAGAGTGGGACAGAATGAGAGAGATCCTGCAGCCATGCATCTGTTGGATACTCTTGCCAGGCCCTTTAATACCGTTGTTATGGAGAGTTTAGGCCTATGACAGCTCTGCATGGGCCGCAGATCAAAAATGGCTTAAGACGTGAAGCAGGAGGTAGTCAGATATTTGCCATCGCAGATCATTAGAAACTAATGACTGTGACTGTGAACTGTCCCTCTCTCCAGCGGACAAAGACAGATCTCTGGACATGGACGAAGACTCGTTGGGAACGTGCTCGTTGAGGAACAGCAGCGGAGTAGGTGGCGGCAATGGCGCCGCCACCGGCGCCGGTGGCGGAGGAAGTTACAACCAGTTCCTGGGGCCCCTGCTCTGGGACAGGAGTCTGCCAGCGGACGGGGGCCTGTTTCAGCTACAGTACATGGACTTGGAGGAGTTCCTCACCGACAATGGCATGGGCAGCGTCCCCAACAATAGCAGCTCCAGCACCGCCCAAGTCCCCTCGCAGTGTTCCCAGTCCGCCGTCCCCAACCAGAGCTCCCAGTGCCCGCCATCCTCGCCTCCCCCCTGCTCATCTTCCTCATCTTCCGGCGCCTCTTCGCCGCCGTCGCTCATCGGATTGGAAGTGGCACAGCCACAAATGCTGGGTGGAACCGACTGTTTACATGGTAAGTTCAGAGACATGGACCTCCACTGGCCTCAACCGAATAGTCCATGAAGGGCTGAAAAGGTGAAATGGACCTAATGGCGTTCCATCAGTGTCAGATCACAAGGACATATCCATATCAGAACACAATGCCAACAACCCCATTAAAGGTCCTGCAGACTCTAAAGTTTGGAAGAAAAACACTCCCCCAATGTGGTGGTTGGTAATTCCGCTAATTTAGTGGCGGTCGAAATGACAGCACAGTTTTATGGTGTTTTTTAAAAACTCCCCCTGTATCAGCATTTACAGCCATCAAATTTGACTTCACCCCGAACACCATGGTGACCAAGCATTTTCCTCGGCCCGTAGAATCAAAACAAACCCGGTGGACAAAGTCACAGAACTCAAAACGCAAAGTCAACTTGGCAGAGGGTATTCGGAAACGGTTAGGATGATTCTTTCAAAGGTACGGTGGAAAAATAGGGATTATAAAAAACAAAACAAAAACAAGGCAAGGACAGCGAGCGAAGAGCAAGGAAAAAACGAAAAATAAAAAGGGATTGTTGATAGAGATTTTTTATTTCTGACGAGTCAACCTGAAAGCTGTGACAAAGGTATAATTTGGGCATGTGGACCTCACTCAGTGTACAGCACAATCGGTGTTCCCTGCAAGTCAATTACTCATGTATAGTGAGGGTCAAAACACTGTAAAGATAGAGCCAAGAAGTGTGTGTGTGTGTGTGTGTGTGTGTGTGTGTGTGTGTGTGTGTGTGTGTGTGTGTGTGTGTGTGTGTGTGTGTGTGTGTGTGTGTGTGTGTGTGTGTGTGTGTGTGTGTGTGTGTGTGTGTGTGTGCGCGCGCGCGCGCGCGGGGAGCCAGTGTGATTGCGTGTCTTTAAATCTCTCCCCACCTCACACGCTCAGGCCGTGTGCACGCGTCACTACACGTGCGGAGGCATCGAGTACTGGAGTGAGAGAACTAGAGGCAGGGCCAGCAGACACGGGAGGAGGAGCCAGCGAGGACGGGAGGAAGGGAGGGAGAGGAAGAGCTCCCCTATGCTCTCAGACTCTAAATAGGATGTCTGCCTGGATCAGTCCACGCTACACTGGCTACATACGTGTGCGGGGAGAGAGGACGAGGCAAATGGACTGTTAGTGCATGTGGCCCCGGAGCCCCCACAGTAGATAAAAGTGTTTCTGGTTTCATTAGACGACGCCGGTCTGCGTGTTTATTCGAGATACGGCTCTTTTACTCTCACTGCATCAGCTGTCAGGAGTTTGAGGGAATTATAAAGCTGTTCTTCTTTAAAGGTCTATTGGGGTTGCCGCACACAAATCTTTAATAATAACAACTCATAGTATCGCTGGTGTGTTCTCGGACTGTAACCGCGGAGAACCGTGGAGTATTTTTCCTTTTAACATCCACCGAAAACCTTTAATGGCCTTTTTTATTTTTTTTTTAGTGGTGCTCATGTTATCGCCTTTCCCCTCTCAGTTATTGTTGTAAGTCGGAAAAATAACCCAATGCTGTACAACGGATACTATTCAACATGGTTTTGATATGAATAAGTCGATAACGTCCGGCATCCAGGGCTTTGTATAGCCGAGTTGTCACTTGAGCGCTAACTTGAGTCGGTTTTCCTTGGGTTTGGACGGTGGTCAGAGGGCATCGGTGCTCCAGCAGCGAAGGAAAATAAAGTTGTTGTTTCCATTTGCCCTCGAAGGGGGTGTGGTGAGCTTTCGCCCTATACTGGCCCCACTTAAAGAACAGGCTTGGAGGGGAGGGGAGAGAGCGCTCAGTAACATGCCCCCCTTTTGGATCACTGTGTATTTATTAATATTAAAGGGTTTTAACCACTCCTGTAGCTGTTTGGTGGGTCTATTGATCGGTTGTTGTTTTCCGCTGGCTGAGCCGATAAGGAACACGGTGTCCTGGTCTTGGTGTCACATCTGTTCTGGGACCAGCGGGTCTGGAACCGGGGTCCAGGGACCTCCAGGGGGCCCAAACGACAAATACCTACCGACTCATCTATCTCATGTTATCTTTCTCTTATGTAATGAACAGTTAAACCCTGTTTTTTTTATCTCCCCGGTTGTGTAGTAAATGATCCCACAGTGTGCCAATGTTTTTCAGAGGTCTGTCCCTTAGACAAATTTGGAAATGTAACTTTAAGTCGTCATTTCTCTCACAACAGCATTTTGTTTTGTTGTGTCTTGTAATTCTTACTTCGCGGTCTTCTTTCTTCAAGCGTTAACTATATATGCACTCCTAGTTGCTGCAGTGTAAACCATGTTGATTATATTGTATATCTCTATTTACGTGTCACAAGCACACGTTATATACGTTTTCTCTTTTATTCAAATCTGTGCTGCTCCATGAAGTGAAAAATGGTTGGAAGTTGCCTCCTGCCATATTCTTACAGTATATTCAATTAGAGACGCACAGATAACCAGTAGCGCTCCGGCGCCATCTGGTGGACACCGTGCAGTACGTCAGGGTTCAGTAAAGCCTCCAACATGGCCCCCTAATTCCTGCAGCCACGTCTTCAATCTCTCAATCTCAGGCTATCATTGGTACGGACGTGTTTGATGTTGGAGGAATGCGCCCTTAAATTGTGTCGTTCTTCGCTTTGCAGGAAGTCAAACGAGCATGAACGACTCCTGTGAGTCGCCCTCTTCCTCCTCCTCGTCTTCCTGTCCTCCGCTGCTCACGCCGACGGACAGCGGGCCGGACGGCATGGGGATGTTTGAGATGGACCCGTCAGACATGGCCCTGTCCAGCATTCCCGGCCAGGAAAGTTTCGACCCCAGGAGGCACCGTTTCAGCGACGAGGAGTTGAAACCACAGCCCATGATCAAAAAGGCTCGCAAGATGCTGGTACCCGATGACCTGAAGGTTAGGATCCTTATAAACTCCTCATTTATTTATTGCCTTTAGAGGGAAGGTAAAAAAAAAAAAAAGAGAAACAGACAAATAAACATCTATTTAAGAGAGATAGATAGATGGATAGATGGACCATATTAATCCCATAGGGCAATAGGCAACCATAATAAAGAAATGGAAAAACATTTAATATGTAACAAACCTGAATATTAACAAAAAATAAAAAAATGGCAAAATACGAAAAACCTAAACGTTAAAAATAGTCTTCTGTATAAACAATTCACACTGTCAAAAAAGGACATTGTGCAAGTTTGCATATATATTATATGTATATATATATATATTTATGCAATATGTTCATGCCATCCTGACCACACCATCCTGATTATTTATTTATATTGCATATTTGTCTGCATAAATTCTCTCATTAGTTATTTTGGTAAAATTCTGTTGAACTCGATTCAGCAGAGCCATATACGAGTTATTTTCTCCTGTTTATTCAACCCTCTTGTTCTTTTATTTCCCCTCCTCAGGATGAGAAATACTGGTCCCGGCGGTGTAAAAATAACGAGGCGGCGAAGCGCTCCCGGGACGCCCGGCGTCTGAAGGAGAACCAGATCTCAGTGCGAGCCGCGTACCTGGAGCGCGAGAACGCCAACCTGCGACAGGAAGTGGCGGAGATGAGGAAGGAACTTGGTCGCTGTCGCAACATACTTAGTAAATACGAGAACCGCCTCGCCGACCAGTGATGAAGAGGACTAAGCTGGATTGAATCGAAAGACTCTTGTTTTTTTCAATTTGCTTAATGGACAGCGTGGGAACGAGATGATGATGATGATGATGAGGTTGATAATGACGACGACGATGATGATGAATGTATGTACAAGGAGAAGGGTTATATATACATATATCTATATATCTATATATATTGAAGCTCAGGTGTTTTGTTCTGTGGGGGCGAGTCACAGTTGGTGGTCCTTAACAAGTGACGGACAGAGAGATTAATCAGACAGATGAGAGATATGACTTTTAAGGTTTTTGTTATCGGAGAATTGTATATTTTTATAATATTGAAGTAAAAATTTGAGGGAGAGCAAATTTGGAGAATAATTTTTGTATATTTTCTATATGTCTTGGAGGTAGAGACTCTGAACGCTATCTGAGATATCTTTGCACGGCAGAGGAGAGGAGCGGAGGGGGTGGGGGGGGGGGGGGTGGGCTGAGTTTTAACCATAGACAGTTATTATTCCATCTGGTTATCAGGCAGGTGCAACAGTGGGGGGGGGGGGAGCTTCAGTTGTAAAATAGAGAGCATAATGATCTTAAAATTGTATAGTTCAACTTTCTTTGTGGATATTACTCAAGCACCTATTTCTTTTTCTTTTTTTTTTTTTTTTTTTTTTTTTTTTTTTCTTTTCAATGATTTCATCACTGGGAAAGGGCATGCTGGGGGGGAGGAGGGAGAGGGAGGGAAAGGGTTAAACAGATGCAAAGATGCTTTGTATACAGTCCAGCACTATCCTTATCCACGACCCTGTCTTATGCAACCAGTTGCAACAAATGCCAGTCAGATGTTTTTATTTTTCATCGCCCCCCCCCCCCGGGTCACATATGGCACCCTGTTCACCATACACCTCACTTTCTCTGTTATATTATAACGATTAGTCTAGTTTATTAGGCTAGTACAAACGGGGCGGATTGAATTATTTTTTATCATTGGTACATGTTTGTCAAACCTCATACTTGTGTCTTTGGACCTCTCTCTCTCTCTCCCCCCCCCCCCCCCCCCCCCCTATCTCTGTATTAATATTTACGCGTGCTGGTGAAAGCTGGTTGCGACGGCGCGGGAAAATACGGGCCCCTCTTGATCTCCTCTTCCAAATGTTGTGTCGCCGCCGACCCCCCTTCTTCCCTCCACGACGACAGCCATAAACGCCGAAATCTCCTCGCGGCGGCTCGTCCTGTGCCTCACTCCTCCATGGTACATGAATAACACGGTTAGCTCTGAGTGGGGTTAAAAAAAAAACAACAAAAAAACGCTCTCCCGACGGTCCGCCTTCCCAGGAAATCAAAACGAAAAAACGAAACGCACATTGATTACTGTACATTTACGACGAATTTTAAACGGAAGCATTTCTATTTTTGGCGCGAGAGAGAGAGAGAAAGAGAGAGAGAGAGAGAGAGAGAGAGAGAGAGAGAGAGAGGGGCTTCTTTTTACAGAGCGGGGGCCCATAGTAGGCGTGAGTTTGCGGGGAGGTCGACGAGAAGTGTGAATGTTTTTGAGATGAGCATAATGTAATTAAAAATTCCAGGAAATGGGTTTTTTTCGTAATCCCCGTCGATCGGAATGGTGTCAATTTTCTCAGATTTCTGGGATGAATATAAAAGCCAAAATTTTGATGTTGATTTTACAAAGCTTGCTAATACAATTTTTTTTTTTTTTTTTTTTGGGGGGGGGGGTTCTTGTTTTTTCCTCTTCAGTAAGACAGCCCTCACCACGATATGTGTTTATGAGATTCTCTGTGTCCGCGGTGGGGCTCCGGTACACTACGTGACGTGTTCTCTGAGGAGCAAAGGCCTGAGTCAGAGCAGTGATAGAATGTGCTTACGTCCTTTATAGACCATGTTGAATAGCTACCATTACTACTATTATTATCGTGATGGTTATGATGATTGTTACCCCTTTTAATGTCGCTTGTCCTATGATTCTTTTTGTATGATTTTATTTTTATTTTTTCCTTCGAAAGATGAACAAAGTCTGTTGCATCTTGAAACCACCTATGATCTCCAGAGATCCTCGGACAGACTATTCGAAATTGGAATAACCTTTGCTTTTCTGCCGTCTGACACCTGTCTCTGACATTTACGCGCTTTCCCTTTCCAACCCCCCCCCCCGTGCTCCGACGGACTCCATCCGCAGCTGGGCGAGCCTGTTCCCAGAGGACGGCCATCTTGGTTTCTTTGTTGATCATGGATTCCACGGAAAAACTTTTAACCGGTTAATTTTAATATCTTGGAAATGAGAGTCACGCAGACTTAAGTTATCTTTCATTGTGACTTTTCTGTCGGATGTGTTTTTGGACTGCGCACGCCATCTCCATGTTCCCCGATGGTTCTCTTTTTTTTTTTTTTTTCTCTCTCGGTTTCTTCAGCCTATTTTGACCTCAAATCAGTGGTTGTTTGCTCTCCTGACAGGATGTATTCTCTAATATCCTCACAGATGTGGTTGATAATTCTTTTTAGTGACTCGAATTGAACTGCAACTATCCTGCTGCGTCAGTTGTGTCCATGGTGCCCAGCCCATTGAAGGGTTGGTTTATTTGGATGTAGTTGAGAAATCCCCAAAACACCAATAAAAGTTTATTCTCATTCACTGGTTCTTTGTTTTGCTGCAATGTTTTCTTTGACACCCGTCGTAATAGAAACGGTTGTTTTTTTGATGCTGATTTGCAAAAGATATGGCTAAAGATAAGGCAACGCTTATTTTGTGTGGTAAATTTGACTTTATTTTGTTTCCTTTGCCCCAAATTCCGCTTAAGTGGCTCAGAAATTCCTAATGTTGTGAAAGAGCAGGTCCCAAATTCCAGGCTTCCATGGACTGCAAGCAGCTTTCACATGTTGTGCAAAACGAAATGAGCTCAACTAAAACAGCCCAAATACGAATTGTTGCACAAAAAAATATGGATAATTGCCGTTTGCTTTTGACTAAAGGAGCAGTTCGTGTAATTTCACTTTAGCTGGATGAGATGGACCGGACGCGTAACACGGTAAATAGCGATTGCACGAAGCAGTTAGTCTAATTTGGAGTGTTCGGAATCAAAACACCATGAATTACAATTACGCCAAATAAAACAAAAAGATTGGACCACCTACTGTAGGCCCTGTGTGGATTCATGCACATTAGTGTGGTGGAGGTCGGCGTGGGGGTTTCTTAAAGGTCCTCAAAAACAAGGCAAACGATCAGTTCGCTCAGTTGATTGCATCTCGTGTTTGTTGTTTGTTGTTGCATGTGGGAGTAAGTGTGTGTGTAGTGTGTGTGTGTGTGAGTGTGTGTGTGTGTGTGTTTGCTGTCTTGACAGAAATGGGTGAAAGGTCCTTGACAATGGAATTTTCCTCAGTGTTCTCCCGCTCAACACAAACCAGATGTGTGTTCTCGGTCTGTACCCTTGCCCTACGCTCCCACCACCACCACCACCACCACCACCCAAACACCCTCCCACCCACCACTACCCCACCCTCACCACACACACACGCACACACACACACACACACACACAACCACATCCACCCACCCTTTGTTCCCCCTTCCCTCAAAATGCTGTGTCTGTGCGCCTCCCTGCCTTATACCGTCTTGAGGCCAGACTCCAAGGATGGACCCTGCGCTGCTGCTCCTGTCGCTTTGGCTTTTGGCTGGAACCGTGACTCCGCAGGCTCCAGGTAGGACCTCCGACCGCCACCTCCCACCGCCCGCCATCACATCCCATCACACCGACGCGGAGGGGACGCTGAATACGCACAAAATCGAGTCGTTAATCGCATGAGCTGCTGCTGGAGATTCAGGACGACCGCTGGGACCGAAAGGTCATCCTCGTGTCCGGCCAAACTTCTCCCAGCGTGCATTTTCGGACAAGATATACAACTTTATTGTAAAGAGTTTTGTGCATGCAGGTGTTTCTCTATGTGTGTGTGTGTGTGTGTGTGTGCACGGCTCTGTATGAGCGTGTGTGTCAGCTGTGTGCACATGTGTGTTTTGGCGTCGGATTACTCACATATGCCTCCACTTAGAATAGCAGGGAATAACACGTGGTATACCTTTAAAAATGTGGAGCTGTAAAACGCACGCTCTTATGTGTGGTGCAAAATACTGAGGTGGAGGTTCTGGCTTTATGATGTGTGTGATGGAATGTGTGGGAATAGTAGAATTTGGGGGCTGAGACTGATTCTGTTCCCAGCTCAAATTTTCTCACCGCGTTTTACTACTATTCCTATTAATGTTATTATTGATAGTATCACAGTAGCTATTCCTTATAAGGCAGATATCCGTCTTGAATTCACACTAAACCAAGACGGGTGAATAAGTTCAGAGAAAGAGCATTTAATTTTTAACCCCTTCACAAACACGGATGTTTGATGTTTGCTCTGCGTTTGCATACAGCGGAGGCTCGGTCAACACAGCTTTTTTTTTTTACGCCTGTGTGTGTGTGTGTGTGTGTGTGTGTGTGTGTGTGTGTGTTTGTGTCTTTTACGATGGGTCACTGACAGAATAGGAGCAAACAAACAAACCCGGGCTGCGCTGCGCTGTGAAGACGGTGGTGCTCTCTGTGTTTCTCAGGGACGGCGGATTCGTGTCCGGAGCGGCTGCTGGGAGACGAGAGGAGGGGGTCGTGTCCTCGGCCGTGCAAGGCCGACGGCGACTGCGGAGCCAAGCGCCAGTGTCTGTGTGATGGGCAGTGCGGCCTCAGCTGCGTCGCTCCAGGTACGGTGTGTGTGTGTCTGTGTGTGTGTGTGTGTGTGTGTGTGTGTGAGTGTGCATGTGTGTGTGTGTGTGTGTGTGTGCACGCATGTAGGTGTCTGTCTGAAATAGTGTGTGTTGTGTGTGTGGTTGTTTTTGGGCATGCATATGTGCACAGCTGTTCCTATATGCATCTTTATGTGCATGTGTAAGGATTTGGTGATGTTTCTTCATTGTACAACTGAGGCTTCCTGCAAGGATTCGTTTTATTTTTAACCCCTCATAGTGTCCTTTGACAAGGGTTTTGTGCTAAATGGCTCCCACCGGCTTGACCGGCCAGCCCGTCATGATCTACCCGTTGTTCCCCGACTTCCTCCTCCCAACTCTTCCTCCTTTCTGGATCTCTCTGGATCTTTCCGTTTCTTTCTCTCCCTCTCCAGGTCGTGTGTGTCCCTGGCCTCTGACCCCCGGCGGCAACTCCACCGCTCGCCTCCTCTCTCCCACTCACTCCTTCTCTGCCCTGCTGGAAGTGCGCTGCAACCCTGGATTCACGTTGCCCAGCGGCCTGGATGCGATCATCCGCCGTTGCCAAGGCGACCGGCGGTGGAGTGGGGATGAGCCCATCTGCACAGGTGGGTTGGAGAATGTTCTCGCTCGGGCTTAAATACCTACGATGCACGCTGGAATGCACAGAGAGGGGCATCAAGCAGCTGGTGCGCTTTCGAATGTTGCTGCAGGAGAGTGCAGCGTTCTCCCTCATAAAGCTGTGTCTGTGTGTGTGTGTGTGTGTGTGTTGTGTATGTGTGTGTGTGTGTGTGTGTCTGTGACTCAGGAATTGCTAGCCCCTGTGACTGGAATCTGGACACTATTTGTCTCATCGCTATAGCAATGTATGCCTCGGATGTTTGGCTGCTTCTTGTAGCGACACCAACTGGGTCAAAGAATATCAGACTGAGCGTCGGCTTGTTTTGGGTGTGTGTGTGTGTGTGTGTGTTTGTTTAATGGGGGTTTGCATGC